>NC_059472.1:33564376-34194167 GCF_018139145.2 Gymnogyps californianus
TTGTCTTGGTTTTTAATGCTCTAGGTAAAGGAAGTTCCAAAAATACTAGAAGAGTTTTTTGTTTGCCTTGGTCTTTGATTAGTGTCCATTTGTTGAAAAAGGAGAACTACTGTTTTGGATAAATATTTTAGTGTTGGACTGAAAGAATGGCCTACTGTCTGCAACCATTATTTTGCAGAGTTGGTGTACATGCAAAATAAAACAATATTGAATAACATATACTTAACTCCACACCTCTGATTTCTTCTTAACTGGGAATTTTGATGATAATGCTCTGAATATTTGTTATTTTCTGGAGTGGACCTAAGCTCTGAAGTAGATAAGAAAAAAATGTTATTATTTTGTGTTATTAGTCCTGTTAAATCACACCGGACCGTAGCTGAAGCATTGGAAGAAAACTAAGACAAATACTTTTAAAATATGCCTAAAATGAAATGTTTCATTTTTTTCTTTTTCTACATGATTTATAATCCAATATGGCCCTGATGTGAAGAGTCCAAATGTAACAGGAAGTGCACCCACTATCTTAAATATAGTTATTGGGAAGTTTATTTGAGTCAACTCAAAATATCAGTTGTAACAGAAGTGACCCTAACAAATGAACACTGGCTTTCCTTGAAGAAAATTGCAAGGCATAATAAACCAGTTCAGTTTTGAACTGGCCACTAGATCAAGACTCAACTCAATTGAAAAACCAATATGACATGTCATTCACCTCCATGAGAGTGCTACCACATGACATGAAGTGCCTTAACACTTTCACTTAGCTTGTATAATTAATATCCACTATGTAGCATTTTCATAGACTATTCGTGAAAGACTTCTGTAAAAGCAGTGACATATTAGTACTTTCAAAATATTTTGTTTACTAAAGACTAGATCATGCATTTAGCCACCATCCTGAACAGTGTGCAAAGCAGACCACTGTATATGTATACATATGAGCAAAAGATCCACATCAGAATTATGTCCTGAATTATAGATTTAAAGATGTATAAAAATCTCTTGAAAACAGATGTGATTTACTTACAGTTTTTGAGGACTCCACTCTGTTTATTCTAGAAAACATATGGAATATATTAGTCATGAAATTAGCTCCTAGTATTCAAGGAGTATGCATAGTAGGTGATGTCTGAAGTTAAAATCTCCCATTTTTGTCCAGTTATCTTCAGGTGAGCACAACTAAACTGTATTCATCTCTAACATGGCACATTTAAAGATTACAGTATCTAGACAGTGTTGCAGTTTTGTGCTTCTGTTCCAGTGGCTGTCTTGCACACGTGTGGTTTGTTTTTATAAGGTAGGCATTGGCATATCTGAAAGAAAAAATGCTTCAGTTCTGAAAGATGCTAGAATGCCCTCAGCTTTCTCTAATTTCAGTGAGAATACTAACAGCGGGAATCATTCAGTAGGGATCTAGAACTGGGTCATTATTAAGTATTGAAATAGCTATGTTTTGCAGCTTCATTTGTAAGAGTCGTGGACTCCAACACAAACCAAGGGCACTCAATCCACTATGTATGTTCTTGTTAATTTTTAACTTTAATTTTTGGCACCATTAAAAATAACCAGGAACTTATCATGGAAATAATGACAGTTGACAAGAACTCATAATCCTTTGGAAGCCAGAAATTCATCAAAATAGATTTTAGCAGGAACAGCACAATATTTTTTGTATGAATAAATAAAATTTCTTGTAAAGACACAAGACATTATTCTATTTTGCATGATACAAATAAAACTGTCCTCACAAAATTGTAATCTTACACAATTTATGGTAGTTTCCCATAAATTACACGAGTATATTGGAAGCTTGTTAATAATTAAAAGTCTTTTACTTTTTCAACTCTCAAATAAGTATTAGAGTAAATAATTTCCAGTCTTCATCTGACATGACATCTAACCAATACAGGCATCACAAAATAAATAATTTATGAAAAATATTTATTTAAAGAGCTGTAATTTACCTTGCATTTACCATATGCCATTCATCCAAGTATCAATATAAAATATTCATTAGAGAAACTCATTAAAACAAACTTCTATACAATGAGGTGACGGGCCAACAAAAAACATCAATCATCACAGGGGTTTAAGTTGTTATTAGTCCATATACATAAACTAATATTTCAAAAAGTAAAAATTTATTAATATTTTTACATTTACATTGGAATCACCAGGGCTACATTTGAGATTTTTCTTCACCTGTTTCATGAGGCCCAAGCGGTCTGTGACAGAACACAGACATCTAATTTATTAATGATGAATAAATATGATGTAATAATTAATGGGAAATCTATAGCTAATCTTAATGGAAGAATAGCTAGGCATGTAATGATATTTAATTTTGGGATAAAAGATCTTAATGCATGCATTGCAAGCAGAGGAATTACTTGTGAATGTATGCAACTCTAAATTAACAGAAGGGTATCAAGCATTAAAACAGTGCAGGACTCCCCACACTCAAAGATAAGGATTCTTTTATAATTCTTAATACACTCTTTTTAAACTTTACCTTAGGTTAGTGAGATGATATATATATGGGTAAACATTGGGAAGAGTATATGCTATCAATATCCTGCAATCAAAAATAAATATCCTGTGTGAAAATTCTTTTAGGTAAGCAAATAACATGACTTCAGGTCTAAATTCAGAAAATGTAGCATGCCACATCAGTACATTTATGGGATTCACCTACAAAACTGTGTACCTCGCTCCCATATATAGATTCTTCCACATTAGGAAGTTCTGTTAAATATCTGCTTCACATAGACTGCATTTCTGTTACACTGTTGATCTGTGATTAAATGTTCTAATAAAATTAACTGGCTTTGCTACAAACAGAACATCTGGAGCAATGTTTAATTTCGTGTCAAACATATACAGGAAACACCTGTCTAGGTGAAGTAATTTTTTAAAAAATGACATTAATCCATCTGTTGTGGAAATGCATGTCACAGTTGTCACATTAAAAAGCAATATCAACAAACACAGAAACCTTAAATTACTTTGGAAGGTAAGTCTTCTAAAATTAACAAAAAATTCATTAATCCAAATGTTACCATGTCAGTCTGATTTCATACTGAATAAGATTTCCCTTTTCTCTTCAGATTAAAAATGTCTTTCAATTATTGCATGGTAAAACTTCCAGATGTGAAATGAAGTTACATAATTAGAAGATTAAAAGTATTGATGTGACTCTTCCTAAGCACCTGTACAAAACAGTGCCTTAAAAGACTCTTAAGATAAATAAAATGCATTTTATATAAAAGGAAAAAGACAGAAATAAAGTTAAATATAGCTGGTATTTAGAAATGGGACCCTCACAACTTCTTACAAGACACAATGAGTAGGATAGTATGTTTGTTCAGAAGCGTAAAAAATTCATATGATATATGACAGAAATATTCCTTATTTGTGGGATTTTTCCAGTATTTCTTCTCTCCAAGATATTAGTACAATGCATACCATATATTTTTAAATACCTGTTTGGAAGATAAGACCAAAAGAAACAAAAAAGAAATAACTGCAATATCCAAGAAGGATATGTGGCCTTTATGACAGAGTTCCTCTGCCTTACATTTCTCCATGATGTTACTAACTTTCAATTAACTTTCCTCTGAAAAAAAGTCTTTCAAGGCTACAAGCAAGGCTACTTCTCCAGTTGAGGTAAAATTTATTAAAAGCAATAAAAAGAAAAAAAAAAGATTAAGATTAAAAAAAAAGTGAGAGATTCCTACTTCAAGGAATGTTATGATAGGGGCTATAAAGAAACTTCATATGAGCAAAGTTTAACAATTGTACATCACAGTGTCTTAAAATGTCGTGTGCCTCATCTGGTACTGTCCACTGTTAGAGACAAAAGAAGTGACCAGCTAAAAGTTTATTTGGCCTCTTTACCAATTTGCATGCTCTTCTGCTTCCCATTTCATCTATTTTTGATCACAGATAATATTAGGTGCTGTTTTGTTGAATCATTTCCACTGTATTTCAAAACAAAATATTTAGTATCTTCTTAATTATAAAGTCATCCGATGGGATGGCCCTTTGAGATGGGTTAAGAAGAATATTCATCAGGAAATGTACAAACAAAACAGAAATGTTTTTTGAGTACCCTCAAAGTACTCTGGAAGTGATTTTGGGACTGAATTTTCTAGATCTTCCTATATCTTTACCAGCAATGTGAGGACAAGAGAATGGGGAGGGGTTTGTGAGGGTCTACTTGGACAACCAAAGTCATGTTGAGATCTACAAAGCCAAAAGTAGGGATAAGAAGACAAATAAGTATAGCAATCTCTGCTTGCATGTCAAGGGGTCTCAGAAGAGACCACGGGGCTTATGTCTTACATGCTCCTGTTTGCAGGAGGGTGAGAGAGCTCCTTGATCTTGTGAGGGACAAGCAGAAAATCATGCTGGAAGCATCAGAGGAGTCAGTAGTACCATATGTGCTGGACTTCCACAAGAGAGTAAGTGGGTTTATGGCCTTAGCGCACCATAATAACCTTGCTGAAACACAGCAAAAGCAGAAAATCTGGTATGATTGACAAGTTAAGGCTTAGACATATGAGGTGGGGCAAAAGGTCATAGTTCTGATCCCAGCTTGGCAGGAAAACTGTAAACAGACTAGGAGGGACCATTTAACAGCATTAGACAGGTCAACAATATTATCTACATCATACAGCTTCCAGAGAGAGCGCGGAAGCATGGACTCTACAGTTTTAAGACTAGCAAGCTCTAGCAAGGACAGGAATTTTCTTCGCTATATGTGGGCACAGTGTGAAATGGAGGTAAAATTTGTAATGGATTTAAAAGGGAAATAAAAAAAAATACTATGTTAGAGGGAATGATTTCCCCACTTCAAGCTGTATCCATGAAGGGAGTTCAGAGGACAGTGGTGCCAAGTTCTGTCACAGATGTGCTCCAGACAAACTGGGGCAGAACTCAGCAGTAAAGCCTTGGGTGAGGCTTGACTTTTCAGAGGTACAATTGCAAAGGTGTAACAGTCATATGAAAGGGAAGCCCCGTGTAACTACATCTTATGGGCTGGACCTAATGTCTTAACCATTTTTGACTTCTCATACGTGTTTTGTGATTGCATTAACAGCTATTTGCTGTTTTGCCTTGAGATACATTGGCTCAACCAAATGAAACTTTTAGTATTAGAAACAGGACCTTCAAACAGGACCTCAGCACTGGAAAGAGAAACACCAACTAATGCAAAGATCTTTTCAGTCTCTTATACTTAATACGCTGTTGAAGAAGAGTCATTGAGAATTTCTTTGTGACTTCCTGTCAGACCAAGATCACACAGTTTAGTTTAAAGGCATGGATCAGTGTGACTAGCTGCCCTTCTGAGCAGAAAATGTGTTGCTTCTTGAACATGAAAGTGGAAAAAAGGATTTGTATCACCTTTGCTACGTATATATCTTAAACATATGTATGAATCATTGAGAAACTCAATCTTCTTCCTGTGTCTGCCTCCAAGACTGAATTGGTGATATCAACATTCCTTCTCTGAATTTTAGCTGTTTTGCCTTTTCCCCCACAAGCTCTGTGCTGAGAATTAGAGTTTAACATCATTAATGGATTATGAATTAAGAAATAATTGTTAAAAAAAATTATTTACATTTCTTAACTGATAAAAAATGAGACCTCAAGACTCGTGTCATGGCATTTCCTTCAAAAGCAAAGGAGGAGAGAGACTTTTTCTGATAACTGACCTTTCTCAGAGATGCAGAGTAAGCTCTGTATTTGTGATGCCTGTATCTAATTCAGCACTAAACTCTAAATATCTTTCAGAAGCCTCAGCTCATGAAAGCAGTTTAATGTGTTGTCCATGTCTGAAACAGACTGCAATGAGACTGAAAACAATGAATATTTCCTTGAAAAAAATCCATGTTTCAATAACTACACACATATTTCTTTTTTTTTTTTTTTTGAATAGGAGTGTTGTATAAGGACAAAGTTACAGTCTTTGGCCTACATCATGTTCCAAAGAGTTTACTACAATTATAAGGACCTTTCATTCTCTCCTGGACTTTTTAATTTGCAGAATCCATAACTTCTTGCATAAGACTGTGATTTCAATCAATTCTCCTATGTCTGCCTCCTTCAAACACAGTGTTACAAAAGGCATAATGCATTTATTAAATGTGCATTCAAATCTCTTCTCACAGTTTAGATCTCTTCACAAAAGATTAATATATGAGAACAATTTTTAGCCATTCCTTAATTCTATAAGGAATCTATAAAAAATGTTCTTTCAAGAGATGATGTCTGCTGTCATTCTACTGTCATGAATAAATTAAATAAAGCCTCATTTATCTAGTAGTTTTAGTTCCTTCTTTTCTAACTGCCATTAATAATGTTGGGAAGGATTCACAAGATGCAAAAAAAAATTTAACCTGGTGGAAACATTTTTTTTTAACTGTAAGAAACATTTTCACATATGAAGACAGTTGAATATTTACACAGGTCTTTCAGATTCTGTCGCTGCAGCAGTACAACCAATCACTCTGCTAACAGTGATGGCTTTGATGACCCTGTTTGTTTCTTCCTACAAGTGAATCCTTAAAGTGCTGTCTTTTTGATGCAACACAGTTATAGACAGTCAGTGATCAGTACCAGATTAAGCTAGAGGACATGAAGGAAGGTTAAAACATGGCCCAAGAATATATCCAGGGAAGACAGGACTTAACCATCCACAGCTATGAGCTGTATTTCTTTGTTGCAAGACCACAGTCCAGCTGAGACAACCACTAATCAGGTCAATATAACACTAATCCCACAGCTGCAGACTACCTCTCCCTAGAAGAGTCAGCTATCACCATTTGGCAATAAGGTACTGGCACTTGACTGTGAGCTAGTTCTGTAGCTTGACTGTGTACCCGTTACCTGAGCTAATGTGGAGAAGAGCATGGCCTTTCTTGGGACCTGCCCCAAGAACTAAGCTGAGTCTTTTTGGACATCCAGTCACAAGCAGTGGCAAAACTTCAGAGAATCTGTTTGTAGTGCTTAGTGTGGCAGAGGAAGATCAAGAGAATTAAGGAGAACAGCACCAAAATGTTAATAATGGAAGAGAAGTAAAGGGCATAGGCAGGAAACGTTCCTCAGGTTGGATCTTACTCATTGTCTCACATTAACATTCTCATTCCTCACAGACTCTTAGTGTAGTGATGTGCCTTCTGGCTTCCCATACCATGCTTGCAACCTATGCAAGTGATTTCAGTCACACAGGCAAAACATATCTGCCCAGTGACTCATTTTGATTTTCCGTTCTGTCAGTGCCCATGGGTTAGGAGTGCTCATTTAATCCTAAATGTTCTTCATGGGTGCTGCACAAACCAACAACCCAAAGTGGTATAGTCTGTGCTCTATCTTCCTTCATGGTTTGGCCTTATAATGTCTTCTGTCAGGCTAAGGAAGAGCTCACCTGGAACTACAACAAGTGGGCAGAGCATTAGAGGCTGTGGATAATGACTGGAGAAGAGGAAGAATGTCTCCACTGGGATGTTGCAAGGAAGCTAAGCTGTTAGCCTGAGAGATATCACATGTTTTTGCTGAAGATTGTGATCTTGAATTCCACTTGCTGTCCTGGTTTCGGCTGGGACAGAGTTAACTTTCTTTTTAGTAGCTGGTACAGTGCTGGGTTTTGGATTTAGTGTGAGAATGATGTTGATAACACTCTGATGTTTTAGCTGTTGCTAAGTAGCGCTTATCTTAAGCCAAGGACTTTTCAGCTTCCTGTGCTCTGCCAGCAAGCAGGTGGGCAAGGAGCTGGGAGGGAGCAGAGCCGGGGCAGCTGACCTGAACTAGCCAAAGAGGTATTCCATACCATGGAACGTCATGCCCAGTATATAAACAGGGGGGAGCTGGCCGGAAGGGGCGGATCGCGGTTCGGGAACTAACTGAGCATCGGTCAGCGGGTGGTGAGCAATTGCATTGTGCATCACTGGTTTTTTTCCTTCCCCCCCCCCTTCTTTTGTTGCATTCCTTTTCATTACTATTATTATTATATTTCATTATTACTATTGTTAGTATTATATTTTACTTTAGTTATTAAACTGTTCTTATCTCAACCCACGAGTTTTACTTTTTTTTTCCTTTGCTTTCCTCCTCCTCACCCCACTGGGAGGGGGAGGGGGAACCGGCTGCGTGGTGCTTAGTTGCTGACTGGGGTTAAACCACGACACTTGCAAAGAGATTTTCAGTGTGTGCCAGACTCTTTTCATTACAGTCCTCTTCATGCTTTGTTGAGGCAGATAGGGGCCTAAACCTCTCCAGACCTCCAGGTAACTTGGCGAGCTCTCTACTTCCCCAATCTGGGGAGGCTAGTTAGGCAGCTATAAATGTGCCTATGGGTCAAAGGCAGCCCTTGCAACATCTGCAGGCGGGACTGTCCTGGGATAATTGCCTCAGCAGTAGCAGACTGGGGAGAGAGAAATTTAAAGAGCAACCAAGTGTGAGGAAACACACAAAGGTATCAAAAGGAGATAGAGTACGCCAGGGCTTTTCCTTGTTGTTTTTTTGTTTGTTTGTTTGTTTTTCTTCTCTCTTTTGGTTCTGTTATTTGTGAGGCAGGATGCCCCCTCCATATACTTTTTCACAGCTACCTCTAAGCACGAAAAAAGTACTATTTAAGTGTTATTTTTTTTCTGTGTAACCTTCCCCAGAGTGTATCTTGAAGAAGACATCATGTGCATTTGATCTGAGTACATTTTGAGGCATTCCAAGGCTGGTACTTTGCAGCTTTGGCTTCTCCATACTGTGTCCTGGACTAGCCTTTCCCAAGTTTTCTGATTGCACTTTTACAAATGTGTTTTGGCCTCAGAAAAAGGAAAGGGATTCATATAAGTACTGTCCCTTGTTTTTCAGTTTTCCAGTGGGGCAGAGAGCCTTGCAGTGTCATTTGGTTTTCAAACTCATCTCTTGTCCCTGTGGAAGATCTTTGTTTATGTTTCACACTGGCATTTTTACACTCAAAAGCAATGAAGGATGCTGCTCTTTGGGAACGTTCTTAGTATTTTTGATCTCTCAAAATAGGAAACTGGAATTTGGTCACAAATTGTCACATTCCTGCTCTGAGTTTGGTGTAATGTAATTTGGTTTAACCAACAGATCATTCAGAAAGGTTATTAGATCTTTGATATTCTGGTTAGTGTAAGGTCAGTTTCATCATTTATATCCAGGGAAAAACACCTTAAAGAGTCTTAGTTACAGCTGTGAGATGTCATGAGGATCAATCCTACTTCTACAAATCCTATCTGGATATCATTTTCTGGTGACTCATTTAAAAAAAAAGGTAATTTTCATTCTTACAGAAAATCAATTCATATATCCCCTAACATTTCCCTGTTCCCAAATTTTTGTTTAATATAGAACTCACCTGTGTTTTTAAATGCAGAGAAAGAGGTATGTTACCTTGATGCTGTTTTCTTTAAAATGTAGAATCTGTAATTACAATCTTGTAAACTTAGAGATATGTTTACAGTTAACTTTTATATAAATTGATTTTGGTTTATAAGTTCTTTATGGCTAGAAATTTTACATCTATATGCCTGCATGCCCTCTTATGTTATATGTAAATGATAGCAGTTGTCATTTTATTTATAATAAGATTTTCAGTCTATCCCTTCTGTTGAGTTAGTAGAATTTTCAGTCTGAATATTTACTGTGTTTCACAAAGATTTTACTAATGGTTACAAGCATGTGTCTTGGTTCAAAATCATCCAGTACCAGAAAGTGAGCTGTGATATAGAAAAGGCTGGTTGATTTTAAAGCCTGAGATGTATTCAGGAATCTCCTGCATATTTAAGATAGAATTCTATGCACAGAACAATGGGAGAGATCCCAGCTCTGCAGAAGTTACTGCTAGTGCTTTCAGTGAATCCAGGTTTTCACATCATGTCTTATTCTTCTCTGGGGATAAACAGACTCACCTGGTCTTAAAATCAAAGAATCTATTCTTATTCTTCAAATTAATAGGAGTGGGAGAGCACATATTCTCACTGTCTGAGGGCAGAGAAAAGTAGAAATAGTATGAATTGTAGCTGTACCTCTTAAAAATTTATAAAATTTTAAAATATAAATAGGAACTAACACAACATTTTATGTTCTTCCATCAACTAGAAAGAAGGCATGGAAATGCGGTACCTGAAAAAAATCTTTAAAACAAAAATCTGGTTTTTTATTCTTTTCTTGGAAATACCCTGCTAGCACTCATACAGGATTAAGAGGACCTTGGGCCAAAACAAATGAGAGAGAAACTGTTTGCAATGTGTTGGTAATGTGAATAAATGTAAAAGAATCCTCTGTAGAATCTGTCAGCTTGCAATTTTGTGACAGACCACAGAAGCATTTTGGTTCAGAAACACCCATTATGATACAGAAACTGCTTTCCAACCTAAAAATAATATATTTTCAGCTAGGAATCAGCATTTCATATTTAAGCACAATATACTGTCACACTGTGTGATGTTGCTAATGATGTGCTATGCAAAACTGATGACATATTGGCTACTTGCAAAAAATGTAAAGTGACATTCTATGCACCTACATTCAGCAGGAACAGTCCTTGTAACATATGTCATGTGGTAACAATGATACACCCAACTGACACCAATTAAAAAGTCACAAATGGTTGCTTTTCTCTAATGTTCAAAGAGCTCAAAGAATTTAGATGTGTACATTAAGGATCAGATGCTCGGTTGCATATTCTACAAACTATGTTTTAAACAAATCAGCATACAGATGGCTGTGACAATAACGACCAGGAAAAAGTGAAGGGTGAACTGTCACAAAGTTTGACAGGCCATTGCATATTGAGGGTCTTCTTTTTCTATTGCCATTTGAACAGTCCCATAGTATTTCTATACTGCGTTTTGCAGGCAGATGGGGGGCAGGTAGGTATTCTGATTAAGGCATGGGACTGGAGATACAAGAAAATGGCAGTAAATATTTTTATACTTCTATACAAACTTCCAGTATGACCTTGGATAAACATTTAATCAATCTGCCTTGGTTTTCCATATCTGAAAATTTTGGATACTACTAGCTTCCTTTCTCAAATTTCCTGCATGCTGGTGAGACACTGAGGTACCATGGCAATTGAATTACTACCGTAGGCCCATTTAAATTTTTTTAGCTCATTTTACAGAAATTTTTTTTATGGTTTTTAAAGTAGTCTCAAATGGCAGGAACCTGTACAGCAAAGTAAAGAATCCTGAGCTAGTGACAGAGAACAGGAAACAGACATTTGGGGACAAAGGGAATTTGGTTGATCAGTTCCCTGGAGAGGAAAACAGGTATGAAATACAGGTCTGGGCTTATCCAAAAATTCAGACAAAAAAGGAAAAAATGGCAGAAAAACACTGCATATGATAAAATATAAAGAAAAAAAAAAAAGAAGGAATAGGCATGTATTAAAAGGGAGCTTCCAGGGCCAAAGTCACTTTTTGGAAGGGTGGTGAAATTCCATTGGGGCAGTTAATGATAGAAGTCTTCTCTGCACACAGGGAATCAGATATGGATCTGTCTATGGATAGAGTTATCTGTAAAATTAACGGAGAGAAACACTATTATCAACAGTTGTGACACTGAGAAATTTTAATTCTCAGGGTATACATTGGAGAACAAATGCAACTAATAATAGCCAAAGGAACTCTGTATTCCTAGATGTGTTTAGCTAATGTGTTTCTTAATCAAGTATCCCCCAGAAGTACTTTTGGAGAAAATAACTTTAAGTAATTAATTAACATGGAGTTAATTAAAAAGTTGATTCAATTTAAATTAAAGGGAAAATATACAAAAGTAGGACAGTAGGTAAGGTTTGGGATTTCAGAAGAATCTATTTTGATATGAGAATTGAGTAATAAAGTCAGTTGGGTTGAAAACCTTGAACACGGTTAACCTGAGCTCAAGAACTTAAGGCCTGAAGCTTTTCCAAGTCAAAAGTGTTAAATCTAACAGTAATCTGTGTCACAGATAAAGAGAAGAGACTGTCCAAAAAGAGGTTAATGCATGCATAACCACTTCAAAACCTGTATAATCAGAGGCATATAAATAATGGGAAAAAAGTATGATAACAAAGAAGATAATGTTTTAAAGTCAAGCTGGGATGGAGTTTGCCAGGAGATGTAAAGTGTCTGAAGTGTCTTAAAAGCAGGTTGGTTTTCACCCCACTGGTCCAACTAGAAGACTGTTCAAGGTTTTCTGTGACCAACCAATTCAGAACTTCCTTTTTTTCCCAACCTGAGGACACTCAGGACCAATTTCACACTACTATTACTTGGACCGATATTGCCTTTTAGTTTAACTCTCTCTTTCCCCTTTCTGATGTTCTCTGGAAAAGCAGATCATCCCTATTGTTTTTCATCTGCTTTTGCTTCCTTTAGTATACTTCTTTCAGTTTCATTTAATCCTTGAATGATGGCAACAGGAACTGTGGCCATTAGCAGGCTGTACTGTTATGAATAGTTCCCTATTGCTGGCTCTGACCCCTCACTTTGTAAATTTGCCTTTTCATGGCTCCAAAACAGTGGTGATCCCATGGTCATCAACTACTACTCCTTCTACCAACCCTTCTTCAGTTGTTTTCCTCGGATGATTTCCCAAAATAGATATGTCTATCAATAAACCGCTAGTAATACTAGGATGAAAGAAGAGCTACTTCAGATGAAACATTATATTGATTATTCCCAGCTGAGGAACTGGAAGTAAGTTGTCAGTTACTACATTTTTCTGGAAACTGGAAGGGCATTCCTAACTCACTGCTCTACCAAGCAGTAAGACTCTGATGGCCTCCTAAACAGCTTTGCAGTAAAAATTACCCTAAATGGTTTTCAGACAGAGCTCAATAACTCTATAAAAGGAATTATATGATGTGCTGTCTGTGAGTTTGAATAGAAGACCCAAAATGTCTTCTCCAGTCCTATGTTTCTAGCTGATTCTTACTTTCTTTCCATAATTAGATTTCTCTCCATATTCCTTAAATAAAAAGTAGTTTTCATCTTGCAGCTCCTTCTCCTTTAGTCTTTGGTTTACTTTGCAAAATACAGAAAAGCTGTCTTTCAACCTTTCTTCTGTTTTTTTTTGTTTGTTTGTTTTGTTTTGTTTTTCTAACAGAGAAAGGCGAATCCTACTGTTGATGCATTGTCTCTATTCATCTCCTTGAATGCATAGTTCAGTTTTAAGCTGCAGTTTTGAAAAGACAATGGTATTTCCAGATTTGAACCCTGATAAAAAGCATGACACAGAGGGAGAAGGAGTAAAATGCCTGGAAAATTAAGACTTATGGCAATGTAATGACCCAAGAAGAAAGCACTTCCACTGTAGAGAATTCCCTACAGTAATTTTGGAAATCTCATTACAGACAGATCTTCTGTTACTTCAAGGATAGTCTCAAATACAATTCTCCTGCATTTCTGTGTAATAATAAGGAGCTCTATCTGCCGATTAAGCCCCAACTCTTGAATGTCTGTAATTCAGGACATTTTGTAGAAAAAATAAAGAGTGTAGTATGCCAATTAAATCTCCCAGAAGACTGGATTACCACAGTTTTGTTTGATCTTAGCCTTGTTTAGTGTTTGGCAGGGTAATAAATAGCAGAGAGATATGTAATATTCCTGTTTCTTCAAGTTCAAGTGTTACAGTTTCACTTGGAAAGCCAATATTAGCTATTTCATGTACTTAGGGAGGAAGAGAAAGAGCAAGAAAGATCCTTGTTCGAAATGGCTCAACAGCTGGCCTTTCCTTTTGAATGAAAATGAAGGGAAAAAAAGGAATCAAAACAAGACATTATAATCATACTCCCAGCTGTATGATCCTTTCCTCATATCTTGCTTCCTTTAACAGCTGAAACTAGATGCCATGCCTTATTTTTGTCTATCTAGAGATGGCTCGTCTTACTAGTTTGATGAAAGAAGAGTAGAGGACAAACATCCTGCTTGATGCAAAATATTTAAGGGAAAAAATGGCTGGTGACTGAATGGTCTGCGCAATTCAAAATTGTCCTCACAGATGCTAAAAAAAAATATCATAGAGTAATTTTTTTGAAGCTGTTGCTGTACACACACTGCATCAGCAATTAAAAAACCCCGCAAACCCTATATAAATGTTACCAATATGTATTTAATAGCATCTTTATTATTTTCTCATTCATCTTTTTTTTTCCTCCTTAAGTATATATTAATACATTTATAAAAATGTTATTGCTCTTTCTAAAAGATTTCTGCTGACCAGTCTGTTATTTCACAGGATTAATTCCAGATAAAGGAAAACTACCACTCTCTGATTGTTTCTCTTGGGTGCAGATGTCACCCTTCCTTTAAGTTAATAATTTCATAACCAGTGATATGGCTGATTTGCTCATAAAAATAGACACTCTGGTCCTATATGTTATTTATCATTTGGTTTCACAAAGAGAGCACATTCTGATGTACAAATCCATTCTCAAACAAACCTGATTCCTTGCTAATCCATAGCATATTTTGATCTTTACTGGGTAATGAAGTCTTCATTTTTATGTGTAAAAAAATCTCATGTATAATACAAACAACATTATCTCTAAAACTGTGATACATCATCATACATGCAAAACCAAAGCCTTGGGTAAGACAGCCTGGCAAGTTAGATGAACCACTTCAATTTTCCATCAATCAAATTATAGTTTATTGTTCAGCTGAACTACCTCAGGCAACACAAATCTAAAAACTGTCATTTTGGAAACATTACATTTTTTTTCTGTCACATTATAACCCAAGCCATGGCTATAAAAAAGAATGTCATACCATTACTGACTGTAATATTCCTTAATTTAAGAACAGCTAATTCATCTGCGGTGTATGCAGTGTCCCTAGTATTTGGAGCTTATAGCAGTGTTCAGTTACAGTAATCTTATCAAACTCCATTAGTACATTTATTATTTTTTAAATAATGGAGATTTTTGAAGATTCAATTAAGAATAGAATGGTTGTTTATAACAGCATTTTAATGCCTACATTAGAAATAAGGTTTACATTTCAGAATCATCTAATATTTCAATTATTTGGTTTCTAGGAACATTAAATTGTAGGGAATTTAATTAAAAATTAGGCTTCTATGGCATACACTTGGTGAAAGAATCTGCTGTCCTTTTTCTAGTTCTTTACAACAATGCGTGTCATCACTGTAAGGATCAGAAGTTAAAAATTAATCTGACAAACATTACAGGATCTGTGTTCTGTCACCTGAAATGTACCTACATCCCTTTTGACATTTAGGCTATGAAACTCCTCTAACGTTGAAGACCAGCAATGCAAAGCTTGTACATTTTAAATGTTTTATTTGCTACTTATCCTAAGTTTCTAAATGATAACTTTATGGTGTTCCTTTATTTATCCACATTAAGTTGAAATGCATATAGCAGTTAATGGAAGAGTAGAAGGTGAGAATTACAAACAGAAGAGGGTATATTTCTTTCCTAGTTAAAATATATAGAATTGAGAGTGTGAAAAGAAAGAGACTTACTAATACAGGTATGCTCCCCTGACCATCTATATGCTTAAAAATATAATCATGTTATCCTAGGAAATCATAAACTTAGTTAAGATACAACTCTTTAAATAATATATGATGAAATTTAAAGATAACTGAAATGTTGTAAGAACATACACTTCACTGCAAAGATATATATCATGAGGACACCTGTCCCCCCCTTAATTGACTACCTGCTAAAAGAAAAACCTGCTAAAAAGAACAGATTTACTGTGCAGTGAGGCAATGAATTTAAGAGGTCTCTGCTGAATAAAAAACTAGTTCCATTGGTTGAGCTGGGCCATGTTCTTGAACAAGTTCAGACATATTAACTGAGCTTTTATGTGTTTTTATGCACCATTTATTTTTGAAAAATCAGGAATTTTCACTGCAACAATTACTTATGCACCAAAGTCATAAAATTCCTGTTGTTGGTATTCATCAAATCTATGTTAAGCAAATTCCAGCAAGGATTATTGTACGCACTTTGTATGTACATGGAAAAAGGTGAGGGAAATCAACCCAAGACTAGCAAGTGTAAAGGATTTAATCATTGTATTTACATTTCCTTTTTTTTTTTTTTTTTTAATTGAATCAGGTTATTTTGTGTAAGATACAAATTTACCTAAGGAACATATTTCTGCTCCTGTAATACTTATAATTGCTGATTATGTTTATAGATCCAGTGTCCTGGTTTCGGCTGGGACAGAGTTAACTCTCTTCTTAGGAGCTGGTACAGTGCTGTGTTTTGGATTTAGTGTGAGAATGATGTTGATAACACACTGATGTTTTAGTTGTTGCTAAGTCGCGCTTATCTTAAGCCAAGGACTTTTCAGTCTCCCGTGCTCTGCCAGCAAGCAGGTGTGCAAGAAGCTGGGAGGGAGCAGAGCCGGGGCAGCCACAGGGGTATTCCATAGCATGGAACGTCATGCCCAGTATATAACAGGGGGGAGTTGGCCAGGAGGGGCGGATCGCGGTTCGGGAACTAACTGGGCATCGGTCAGCGGGTGGTGAGCAATTGCATTGTGCTTCACTGGTCTCCCCCCCACCCCCTTCCTTTTTTTTTTTTTTTGTTGTATTCCTTTTCATTACTATTATTATTATATTTCATTATTACTATTGTTAGTATTATATTTTACTTTAGTTATTAAACTGTTCTTATCTCAACCCACGAGTTTTACTTTTTTTTTTATTCCTTTCCTCCTCCTCACCCCACTGGGAGGGGGAGGGGGAACCGGCTGCGTGGTGCTGAGTTTCTGACTGGGGTTAAACCACGACATCCAGTTACTTTTCTATCAGCATAGTACACTACAAAAGGTATGAGTGAGAGCACATAAAGTAAGACAAGAATCAGATCCTTACAGTGCTTTTTTTTAGAGGATCACACTAAGACTCAGAGGTGCACCAGAGTTTTCTGGGAAACAGAAATACCAGTCCTAAATTTTCAGAGCATATTAGACTTTTAGCCACCTCATTCCCTATCATTGAAAAGTGTCACACTGGTGAATATCTTAAGCAGCAGTTAGAAAAGGTAGGCATCAGACATAATTTTCTAATTAACAAACCTATACCTTTTAGTGTTATGCTTGTTCTGTAACAGATCTTTTTCTGTTTTATATTATTTCGTTTCTCCTCCTGAAGGAAATTATTTTTCTTTGAGCTGAAAGTGGTCCCCTAAGCACTTTGCTGTCTCAGATGTGAGTTCTCCAGATCAAAAGGAACCCTGAGAATGCCATGATCTTCATTCACAGGGTAGGTAATAGAGAAGTAGGAAGAGGGTGTCATAAAACTAGTTACAATAAAAAAATATGACTGACCCGTCTAAGACTCAGTAATATGGATTAAAGTTGCTTCCTCTCAAGTGAAAACACAGCTTTTGTGACTCATTCCACTGACTCATGAATATATGTATATTTTCACTATGTCTATAAAAATTCTTGTTTTATCCTGTTTTGCCAGAAGCTGGACTTTCCTACTGTGATACTAGCTGCTGGCAGTGCAAGCACCCAAACCTTTGGCATATTCAGCCTTGCAATAAAATCCAGGGTGTTTCCTAGATACAGTATAATTTACTTCAAATGCTATGTTACAATTATGTTCAGGGTGTGACTTAGACAAAATAAAGCACTTCTGAGTGAAGACTGTTGTGCAATTCTAAATGTACCCTTTTTTGTGTCTAGGTACTATTTCAGAATACTATAGATAGCATCAAACTAAAACTTTTTAGGTCCCTTAAATTCTGGATCTTAGTTTTACAATATGAGATGGATTTTTTTTTTTTTTTGAGCTCATTTAAACTCCTGCTGTTTAAAATGTGAGTAAAACCTAGCAAGTCATAGCCACATTTTGCCTAGTTGTATTTAAGATTATGCATTAGGATTTGTTCAATCTTAATAATCATGTACAAAGCTTGATAAAATTAACATGGAAGCTCTCTGTTAGTCAGAAACGGACATTATAAGTGTTTACGCATATCTACTTCAGATCCTTTAAAAAGGCTTCCAGCCAATACATTGAAATGGACATGCTCCCTTCTAGTTTGCAAGAAGTACAGCTTCCAAAATATTTTTTCTCATGTTTCAGTCATGCCAGTCAAACAACCTCTAAAATGGGCCACCAGCTTTACACTTTTCTTTAGGAAGCATATTCAGTCAACATAATTTTTTTCTCTTCCAACAACTGGTTGTACCTAGGCTTCTTCCAGTTAAGTTTATCTTTTCCCATCGGTTCATATGACAGGCTATCAGGATGTGATCCAAACTACACAGGTTTAAGTGCCATCTCAGCCCTGAGACCTTTACCATTACCCTCACTTCTGAGTACTCCATGCTTAGAAGAAGCCTGATCTGGAAGATAGGCACTGGTCTCCTGACTACATTGTGCCCAGGTTTTGAATGGGCAGCACCAGGGCTCAGGCATGGACTGTGATTCAGTCATCCAGACCATAATGTACTCAACACGGAGCTCCCTCCAGGGCAAAATGCTGTCTTTTAAAACAATGTGTCTAAAGAATGATGTTTCAATATGGTCCTTTGTCATCACCAATTGACACATTGCACTTAGATCCACATCTCAGCTATTGTCCTTTGCAATCTGCCTTCTAGAAGAACACAGGGAGTTTCTACTTTTCTGTTATTCCTTTATTAACCACCTCACATCAGGGAAAGTACAAGCAGTATAAAACATGGAGGTACCTATTGAAATGGGCACAAAATACAGCTCACTCATTTTCACAGTAAGGACATTTTAGTACTTACAGTCCAGAAAAAAAGTGAACTAAAATGAAAACGTGCATGCATCCTTAATAAAAACTCATGGATGGGTTTCATTTATGATCCTATTATAATGGCATGATCTCATTACAGACTCTCCCATCAATTTATAAATAGTGGAAAAAATCAATAAATAGTAATTTATTCAATTTTTCATTAAGCCAATGTGTTGGTATAGGAATATGGCAGATCCCCAGGTATTCAAATGCTGCCTATGGCTTGCCCTTCTCTGAGATCCTTTTTCACCCTTGTCACATTTTAAAATGGTTTCAAAGGAGAAGATCAAATGAGGAGTGAGTAAGGTTTTTAACAAGGCAGTCATTTTTAACTATCAAAATTCTTTTCATTCTCTACAGGTATATATCAAGTAGAACTGCATTTGTAAATTCAGGCCACAGTATTAAACACAAAAGAGAAAAGTAAAGAATTGCTTATGACACTATTATTTTATTGTATTGATTGGATCATTAGACAGTGTTCTACAAAAATTTTACAAATTTGAGTCCAAACATATCTTTTAGAAAATATAAAACACTACAGACAAAAGTTAATCAAAGTGATATTTTTTCTTAGGTTGGTGAGCAGAGGAGGCACATAGGAAAAGGGAAAGAGAGAAAAAGTTTCTTTAAACAAGTGCATGCAAAGAACTAGAAAGTACTTTGATACTACTTCTTTCCTGAATAAAAATGTTCTCTCTTTTATGGAGGATGAAGCTGTAGCTCAGTATCTCTGTGCTTCTGAGTGTGTTAATCCTATACAAACGATGAGTATGAAGTAGTACCAACGATGAAATCTTACAACTTTTTCATTTGTTAAGCCATGGAATCCTATTTTTGACATGTGACATGAAAGATAAATTGCTATGAAATACCAAAAAATATAAAAACTAGAAACCAGAAAATGAATAGTAGACTTTGAAAATATATTGTATTGTGGGAAAATGACCCAAATGTTCCAGTTTTTATGAGGGTGCTTGCTCCCCTTCTGACCTTTTTTCCAGATTTGTATTTGGAACTAGAAGGATGTATTTCCCCTTTTGGAAATCTCTTAAAAAAAAAAAGAAAACCTTTTAAGAAGGCCTGTGGACAACATGTGTTGGATCAAAAGTTTCAGAACTTTAAGGTCTTTCAAAGCTTTTTTTTTTTTTTTTTTTTTTTTTTTTTTGATATTGCAGTTCTTTTCATTACAACTCATTTTGATGATGGTTGGGTGAACTGTTCAGGAAAAAAAAAAAAAGTGAATCTGCCCAAAGTTCATTGGTTAAAAAATCTGAACTAAACTGAAGCACATATTTTTAATGGTATTTCTCTGTTTCTGTTTTAGAAGCTCAGAAGCATGATTGGTTTGTGATTTTTTTTGTGTGTGTGTCTTCGTATGTTTTTGTGCCTTACACGTGAAGACAATGTTTGACTATGAAATAATTAGCCTGAAGCTGACACACACTTTTATATCCTGGTCACTAGGCAGAATGTGACTATCCCAAAGCCACAGGAGGTCTTTCTGGATGCAAAATGAATTTTTGTATTCTTAGTTTATTTATAATTTTGTACCATTTTTGCACACGCTGTAGTATTGTGTATATATACAGCAAGTGGAAAGTCGAAGATATCAACTATATAAATATATATTATCTATGCTTCATAATTTCTGAAATTGTGAAATATATTACCTGAATATTTACACTTATTACAGATTGCTCACTTAGAAGTTTTAGTCTCTCTCTCAATATATTTATATATATATGCATATAATATGATATCAGATTCACTGGCAAAGATCCATATTTATTAAAGATGACAGGGTCAAACTCTATACCAGTGAGACCAATGTTATATATATAGCCACTGAGGCAATCAACAGAATCAAACAGCTAAGATGATAGAACAGTAACGATAAAAGTAGTCAAATAAATAAATGATTGTTATAAGAGTGATCAATTGTTCTTCATATTCCCTGGTGGTAAGGAAAGAAGTAATCGGTGTATTTGCGTCAGAAAAATATTTAATCCAAATATTATAGAAAACTTTCTTATTAAAAGAATAGTATTGGAACAAGTTGCTCAGTGGGGTTGAGGAAGACCCTGCAATGGCTATTTTTTAAGAACATTAGACAAATGTCTGTCAGTAACACTGTTTATAACTGATCCCTTACAGAGCAGGGGGATAGATTAGATGACCTCTTAAGGTCCCTTCCAACACAACATCTCTATGAAATTCTGATTGAAAAGAGCCCAATACAAATATTTATCAGACTTTTTTTCTTGTTCACATAGTTGGTTACTTTATGATTCTATGAAAGAGCAGTGAACTGGAAGGAACTGACAGCAAATGTTTTAATTTGGCAGTTTAGGGGAAAAAAAATCTTTGTGCTTATTTTGATGTCTGTTACTGGCAGAAAATACAAACGGAAAGCTGCCAAAATCTCCTTGAGACAAATTCAGCCAAGTAATTGTCTTTCAATATGAGACATATGATTGGGTCTACAGCCAATCTCTGAACTCTTTACTTTTATATTTCATATTACCACCTTGAAAATCTATTTTGATATATGTATACACAGAGACAGACAGGCAGACATGCACACACACTTTCTTTAAGCAGTCAAACTGAAGCAAAATTTGACTAAAATTTTATTATATTGTTGCATAAAAATGCAAAGAGTTATAGATAGCATCAGTTACAGAAAGCCAGGATAAGGACAAATATCATATCTATTTATTAGGTGTATTAAACTACTTCCAGTTTATAGTTGAAACTGTACTCATGCAGAATTATCTGATAGCCATTACTGTAAGATGGCATGACACTTACCTCTGAAGTCAGGAACTGCACATCAAGTGATCACAGAAAAGTTGAAAAATACCAGCCTCTCTTTTGGCTTTTCAGCAGCAACTGTTAGTAGACAAAGGCTTGGCAGCTTCAGATACAGGGTGATTTCAACCATGTTATTTCCAGCTCTTCTGTGGGTGATGGAGAGAAGAGTCAGACTGGTAGGCAGCCTGCACCCTCAAAGGCTGAGATTCCTCATCACCTTACATGCATCAGGTGGAAGAAAAGCTTTTATCCGATGCACATTCATAACAGCCAGGAAGAGTATCGCCATAGCTGCTGCCTGGGAGTCTCTGCAACAGTCAGACAGACGGACTTTCAGCTCACTTGTGTAAGGTCACGGACATTCAAATACCTGTAAGGTAAGACTTAAGGGTAGAAGCAGTGTCACATTTGGTGATATCCAGATGCATTGAAATCCCAAACATAAAATCAATGCAAAAAAAGAAAAGAAATGCAAAAAAAAAAAAGAAATCCAAAACACAGACCTTTTAGTTCTCTTTTCCAAGTAAATAAATCCAACATTGCCTAGAGAAGAGGTTTTGAAAAATTACAGCTTTTTCAAGCCTCTGTTATTAAGAACTATGATGTCACTGATTGTGGCCGGAAAAGAGGTATTTACAGCTACTTTTTTTCCTAAGGCTTTAAGATGTCAGGAAATGATCCAAGTTACTTAAAGTATTACAATAATGCCTTAATCACTTGCACCCCTTCTCTTCCTACCATCATCATCACCAAAAGCAAAAGTAGGCATAACTCTACTTTCTCCCGAGAATCTCAGAAAACTGTTTCAACATACTTATCTATATATTTCAGTCATGTTTTATTGCTTCCTCAGCTTCTCCTTTTAATGTCCCTTTACCTAACCTGTTAGCAAAATTGTAACTTCATGAACATGCATTTAATTTGCCTTTGAATATCTTCCAGTTTTGATTAATACTTTCCACTTCAAAAGTCTTTTTACAGTCATTTATGCCAACAGTTACTTTAAACTTTGAAAGCGGATCCTTCTGAGTTCCAAGTATAAAATTATTGGGTGTCATAATGTATTTGCACTAAAGAAATGCAACTAAATAAGAAGTAGCCTTATTATTTGGACTACTAATAACTGTTAGGTCATCTTTTAATCCTGCTTTATTTTACAAAAGAGAGTACAATTGTATTTAAAGTATAGTAGTATCAAGCGTGTTATTATTATACTGGATGCTAACTGACATAGTTCAGTTAGGCTTTAGACAACTGTTATACTGTACAGTTATACTGTATAGTACATACAGTACTATACTGTACTAAAGCAAGTAGCTTTAAAATCTCCTCAGAATCCCTTTCTTCTGCAAGCTGTGCCAGGAACAATAAGAATTAAGTATGCTGAAACTGGAATATGTTGGAACAGCACTGGTGTGGGCGTAAGGCAAAAGCAAGAGGTTTTCAACAAATTCCGCACAAGTAGTTTGCATACAAATGAACAATTTGTTCTTGAAAATGTTCTTTCCATCTTGTTTTACTATTAAGCACAGACAGGGACAATCGTTGGTATAAATTTTGATGATTATCATGAAAACTTTGGCAGTGAAAAACAGTGAGAACGTACTGTAGGAGGTTGTCACCCCTTCCAACTTTCTGGTCAACATTTAGGAGCAACTGAAAAAATATCCAAAAAAATCAACGCCCACACTTTTGCACACAATATAGCACAGGACAACAGGATTTTTAGGATCTTACACTGCATACTCTTACTCATATTACCAGTACTGAGTATTATGTGCTAGAACTTGTAGACTCAAACTTTTAGTAAGCTCCACTAGGTGCCTATGTCTACATGTAGAGCAAAGTCTTTAATTTTATGATGAGTCTTCAGTATATGACTTCGTAGCACTCCTAGCAATTTCAGGTATTTTGGAAATCAGCAACTCCCTCACAGAGGAAATGATTTTTTCTGAGGCTGCAATTTCACCACCACTTATAGATTTTTGCACTATCAGGTGCTAGTTTGATTTTGTTCAGAGGTGGATATGCCATTGCATTACTGCTGAACTGGACAGAACACGCAATATAGCATTTATATCAGCTTTCTGCTCTTATAGGGGTTTTATGTCAGCTGTAGGAGGAAAAATGATACCTGATCCAGCAAAAAGTCGGTGGTACAAACATAAGAGTGATCTTATACCAGATGAGTGCTTTGCATCACGTGGCTGTGGCATTTCCAGTCCTATAGCAAGAGCTCTGAAGCAAGATTTACTCTATTGTCAAACCATGGCCTGAGGGTTTTAAGCAGCTTGATTAGAAGATTCATACTGTCACATAATAGGATCTGTTGAATGCGATGAAAGGTTAGTATTTCACACAATGATTTGCAAACCTTCAGTTGAAATCCAGTAGGTTTGGGTTTTCTTTTCTTTTTTTTTTCCCCTTTGGGCAAGTGGGTTGTGTGTACTTTTTGCCTCCAAATTTCAATAGGTCACAGCAACTTCTGTGCAACATTGTACATTGATTTCTAAGAAAGCAACAACACACTGACTCATACTAAACTTATTCCTAGTATGTCTAGACTAAGAATATGAAAAGCTTTATCTTCAAGGGGTACTTTTAGTGAAATAAGAATTATAAATAAGGACAGATCTCTGAATGTTTCATATAAAGAAAATTGAATCTAGGACCTGTAGTCAGATATTTTCACTCCTTCAAGAATGGCATATTTCTGCTTCAAGATAAAAGTGGATCTCAGAAAAGGATATTCAAGTAGGGAAAATAATTTGATGATTCAGTCAGGTCCAGACAAAAAGAGGGTTGTTTCTAATGGGAAAATGCATGCTGTCTTTCAGGATTGACTCTTGTCCAGCACTGAATGTTCCTCCAACCCTGATTGCTGTGAGATGCTACCAGATTCCTACAGAGTTAACAGACAGATGTTGCTAAAATCGTTAACGTATAGGAAAAAATTCCCAGGAGATTTTACCTCCATGGTCTTTTTTATTTTTATTTTTTTAATATTTTCTCCATTTTTTGGAAAGGCATTTAGCTGAAGTATCAGGACTGTAATTGAGTCAGTAACCCCCTTTTTCTTTCTCCCCTCCACCACAAAGTAATTTTCATAAGCAAAAATCTATCACATTTGACCATAATGGGAAATGTGGATGCTATCAAGTGGTAGGGTATCAAATCTTTTTTTCCCCTGCTTATATTTGATTTTCTCTCTCCATTTGCTTTACTTACAATGTAAAATATGGTATATATTTTGGGAGAGAAATTCTTTGAGATACAGTATAAAAATCAATGCTTTCTGATCTTTGACTAAATGCATTATTTAGAAATATTCGTTTGACTCAGCAATTATCAACAGTTTTACTGAGTGTATTATTAAGGCCATGTCACAGTACACAGTCATACATTCAAAAGCAGATTCCCACTCTAGAATGTTATTATGTATTTTTTTCTGTAAGTCAACATCTTCATGAAAAAACCTGATGTTTATATAAGGTTTTCCACCATGTTTTGAAGATCTACAGAGTTAGGCATGTTTGGAAGTTGCAAATCATAGGGCTGAGAGACCATCACAGTAAACAGTCTTGCTCTGTATGACAAATGTAATGACAAGAGTATAGAGATATCACCAAATACAAACCAAATAGACCTTCACAGATCAAGCCTTAAACTAAATAAAGGTGCAAATAAGAAGCCAAAACAGTCTTTAGAAAAGTCAAATGCAGCGGTCTGACTGTCTAATAAGCTGCCTGGCTGGCCAAGAATACCACTAGAAAGAAAAAAAAGAAAAAAAGAAAAAAAAATTACACTTCAAAGAATCAAGAGGATGTCTTCAACAAGTCAGAAATTGGTTTTTGACCTTTCTGACTCATGTAAGCTTTCAGGATTCCCGCCTGTGGTTTTTTTTTAAATGATTGATGATAAAAAGATAATATTTTTTCTTCTTTTGAATGGAAGAAACTCCTCCCTTTTTGTATTGCCTATAACACTGCTCAAGCCAGCTCTGTCCAGTATTGCCCTTTCAGGGGCAGAAACAAGAACTCTTTCTACTACTTTTCTCTGGATTGCATTTCCTACCATATTAAGAGCCTGGGTAATAGAAATCTTCGCTGTAACTGTGCATGAATACACAGTCACTGTAAAATGAACATTAAAAAGAGTTTGGGTTTTTTTGTTTTTTGTATTAGATGAATTCAGCATGAATAATGGCTTGTTTTTTAAGAAATAAGACATGCCATCTAAAATGCACCATTGACTGAAGTTAATATTTTCAAAAGGTAAGTTAAAGATTGGAGACTGACATTTTTCACAGCTGTGACGAGGCCTGATTTTAGAACGTGGTGTCACTCATGTCTCTTTGAAATGGGCACTCCCAATATGAAAAAAATCCCAAATATCTGGCCAGCCTCAAAATCTTGGATTTAGCTTAAAAAAACAGTTTTTCTTTAATGCAAAATGCCAATGAAAGCAAAACTTAAGAATCACCAGCCTTGTACTCTATTTTTAGTGACATAGAAGATGCTAACTGAGTCTTCAAGAAATAACAAGATATTCTGAGCAAAACCTGTGTGGTGTTGAGGTCAGAGTATCTGAATATACTTAAGATGTTCAACACTTCACAAGAGTAAACATCTGGAAGTGCCCTGGTGTAGAATTAGATTAAAGCATAAATTGGAAAGAAAATGCAAGTAATAAGGAACACCAGAACTTTGGATTCATTTGGAAAAAAATGACTAAACAAAAGATTGGAATCCATAACTGAGACAAAACTAATGGATGACTTGTTAAAACCCCCACAGGACGCTAAACATTTTTTTTGCAATCGTCCATTTTTATTGAGAACAAGATAACCTTCTCCCTCAACTCGTGATGTCCCTGTAAATAATCAAGAAGATTACAGCTTCTTTCTGTTTTTAACTTTGATCCTGCTGAGAAACTCTGCAACACTTTCAGCAGGTCATCCAGATAGTACTAGCCATTATGTACGAGAAGAAGCACTCTTGAAGTAGTATGTATAAGAAATGGAAAACAATTTTGATGGTAGGAGCTTAAAGATCATACACAATATTGCTGAAAGTGTAAAACAAAGTAGTTAGAAAATTTTAAGAATCTGTGAAAACAGAGAGTAAAAAACTCAATTGTTGATTCTAGAAAGCACTTTGTCTTTTTTTTTCTAAAGTAACTCCACTGCTTAAACAGTGTAAATAATGTTTCCCTGTACTGTAAAGCTCTTTATATTCTTGTGTTTTGCTAATACTTTCCTGGAAGAGTGCTATCTCCTTCTACCTATTGTATCTAAGTGGATCTATGGCGGAAGTTCCCTTCTGCTAGCATTACCCGGTACATCTCTTATGACGCAACCACACATGCATAGGTCTGCCCTTCTTCACTTTTCGCATTTTCCCCCCAAACTTAGATTTCTGACCAACAGCTTCACCATAGCCTACCTCTCTATTTTTTGGTATACTGGGATTGCTAATTGTCAAGAAGATTCTGAAAGACATCAGTGGGATACCAGTTCATCCTCATGTTTTTACTGTGGATCCAAGGTCATTCTGGCTGCAAGGATTTTCAGGGGGGAATTTACTGGCTGGTTGGAACACAAATGCACTTGTCAACCCAAGGAAAGCTAACATGAATTTGAGAAATGTAAGATGAAGAAAAATTTCATAGCTGGACCCTTTTTAACCCCTCTTTTGCAGCATTTCATTTATATTTTTTCAGGAGGAGTACAATGGTTTGAAAAGTGAGGAGTGTTTCTGAGGAAATTTTATTTGTTATATAGAGAATTCATTATGCAAAAACTTCAATTTTGCTGAAATGAAAAATCAAATACTTCTCTAAACTACAGTGATAAACTACTATGTTAACTCTTAATAGGAAAATGCTTAGAGCAAGATGAGCAAACCTTAAACTGAATATGGCCCCATAAACACATCTCAGAATATTTCAGATATTTAAAATGCCACCTACTATTTGGCGTTTATGACTGCGGCATAGTGTAGCACGAGTAACTTTAGTGTATTGTGAATAAGACTAAATACAATTCCCAATGTAGTCCACAGAAAAACTCCCACTTACATTACTGAGAGCAGAAGCAGGCAGCCCTAAATTAGTAATAGCTGGTGTGTCGTTAGATTTATCTTCTGCAGCCTAGGACCACTTCTATGTGGCATGATTCATTGCAGGTTCCAACATAAATTATGGATCCAGGAGAAACTGGTAGTTATACACTGCAAGTTGCAATGACTGGAATTTGTGTTCTGCTTCTTGTTCTTTCTTTTAACTACAGACATGAGGTTAACAGTAAAAATATTGTTTAATTTCCCATCTCCTTGTACATGTTTTATCAGCATCCAGTATTCCATCTTCCATTTCACAGAAACTTTCCCCTGCCTCTCACCTCTGTACTGTAATAACCTAAAATTCAGAAATTGGATTCTCCTTTCCTCAATCTTCCCCTGTGCTCAGTTGCTGAGTTTTGTTACCCAAGTGTTGAATTCAGCCCTAGAGCTGGCCAAGTTCAGTGTAGAGTAAAGTGATTTCCATGTTGCTCGCTGTATGACTCACTGTGACAATAATGAAGCGTGGGTCGGTATGGTTTTCAGAGAGCTGACCTTGCATCAAAATCTGTTCTCATTAAGCAAAATTCCCAATGAAATTCAAAGCACAATTAATGACCACAGAATTTTGCCAAAAGCAGTAACCGCTAAACTAAATGAGACAGTGTTGATTATGCAAATAAACAACCACCCTGGAAAGCTTGCCTATTGTCTAAAACAATGCATTTCTATTATTATTTATGTTACGATACTGATCAGAACTGGAGCCTTATTATGCTAGATGCTATACAAACACAAATTACAGGATTGCAGTGTAATTTGATACAAGATACAATAAGTAACAAACCACAGAAAGAGATCTCAGGTCTGAGGGAATTTTGTGCATATCCAGTTTATTCATTATCTAACCATATTTTTAGTCATTACAATTTTGTCTTTAGTAATCAAAGGACTGCTTGAAACTGAAAATAGCTAACTCAGTCCTGACAATTAGATTAAAAGCTTTGCCATGTGAAAGCTCTTGGTATTGAAAGCATATTTATTTTATTAAGGAAAAGATGAACTTTTTCTTGGGCTGCTAAAGTAGGGCAAATAATACATTTCAGTGGATTACACTTGCCCAGCAAGTCTTTAGCTAAACTAGAAAATCTTGCACAAAACCTTCAATTATTAGTTATAAACTACTGCAGTGTGCACAATTGGAGATTACAGATACAGTGTCTCAAAAGACATACCACTGAAGGAACCATAAAGCAGGAGAACACCTAAGTTTCACCTTGGAAAGAAATATTTAACTCTTATCATTTATAAAAAACCAGCACAAAAGCCACTTCCCAGTCTCAATCTGTTATCTCTTCTCCTCCCTGGTTTGCATATCTACCTATTTGCTTCTTTTAAAAATAATTTCTATATCTCCTTTGTGTCTAGGAAACAAAAAACATGAAGGGGAAATGGTTTACGGTCTATATAACAGAAACAGTTAAATTGTCTAAGTTCAAACTGCTGTTACCTGCAAAAAGTAATCAGAAAAATATTATTTAGGAAACTACATTCCTGCAGATGCAGAAAGCTTACAATTCAGTCCCAAGATGAAGTCCACACCAGTGACAGAAACAGACAAGCAAGCTTCTAGTAAGAAACACAACCCTTAAGTGATATTCGTCACAACAGTAGCTTACATGAAAGGATCTTCAATCAGAAGAATAATTATAAAAAATGATAGCTTCCCTTTAACTTCTATGGGCCAGCAGATCTGACCCTTACTATATATAGTGAGCTCTGTGGTGTTGGGATCCTAAATTTTTTAGCAACACAATGAGCTAGACTGAAATGTTGGAACAGGCCTTGAGCTTTCCTTCTAAAGCATCTGTATGCTATGCCTGGGTTGACTGTGCTACATTCTGTCCAGTGATGGTGAATACCCATCACACAGTACATTTTTGTTATGAATAGCACTCCAGTATTTTACTCAACAACACAGTACACATAAAAGGCCAGAGAACAGATTGGAGTTTCTCCCAGGAAATACTGGCTTCACACCTTCCTTTATGCCAGGTGTTTTTATCTTTTTTTGTCAGTGAACACGATGAATGCATTTGGAGCTTAAAGTACTTTTCATTCATTTCTCCTTTCTTTGGGTTCTATAGTCACAGGCAGCAAGAAGTTGGGGAATTTTGTATAGGGGCAAAAAAAACCCAACAGGAATTAATTTTTCAAAGGATTCACTTTGATGAATGACTGTTGTAAATGCATGTCCAGCAAAAACATTACAGTTTATTAATCTGTTATTCTTTATGGATTTGTAACTTAAATCTCAAGGCATCTTTTCCACTGAATTTTTTTTTTTGGAAAGTCAATGAGATATTGTTTTGTTTTTCCCTTCTCAGAAAAGGACCACTTTGTTAGCTGTTTTAGGGTAAATTTCCAAAACAATTTATGGCCGGTACATATACTAACCTAAACAACAAAGTTTAATACTAATTCATCAAGATAATGTGCATAAGGAAGCGGAGTAAGGAAACATATCTTCAAAAAGTTCTACCTTTCCCTTCTACATTAAGTACCATTTTGGAAATGTAGCCCAGAATACTCTTTCAAAGAAAGGAGACATCATATTCCATGTTTTCCCCCATATTAAAAGAATCAAGTTCTAAAGCTTCTTAAAAATAGCAAACAAATAACGATGCATGGCTGCCTTTACCTGCCATAGGTTACCGTTCTACATGAGCAGCATATCATCTTCCACCTTTAGTGAACACTACATTACCACTGACCATTCCCTGCATGATCAATTATCTTATTACTGCATAAAAACAAAATGAAAGTAAATCCAAACAGTATTAGGGTTTCGTGTACTTTTACAGAAAACAAAGATGATACGACTTTCCCAGCTGAAATTATAGCCAACAATTAGCCAGTCTAATATTGTTTACAACAGGTTTAGCCATTGCATTGTGCTTGCTTTTGAATGGATTAAGCTAAACGACCAGCCATAGATTAAGTTTTTAAATTCAGTCCCTCAACTTGTTTAGGAAGGACTGGAAAAAATTCCAGGATTTTTCTCTATCATAGTACATTTTTAACATAGAAGCCTGTTATAAACAACTATGAAAACACACGCTATAGACTGTACTGGCATTCTCTTTGCTAGGTTTATGTTTATGTGTGTGGTAGGGAGGGGCTATGTACAAAAAGAAGGCACTGGAAGCATTTCCTGCATGCCCGATCGTTTCCTGCATCTCCTAATTCAGTACCACTCTCAAGTTCTCTCCAGAGAACTTTGTTGGAGTCCTGAGACAACTACTTTAAAATCTATGGGTAGCAAATATGAGTCTTGGAGAATTTTTAGCACTTGTTGACTGAGCACTTTTTCACTGCTTCTGAAATAATATAATCCATGTTAAGGATAACTTAAGGTTTCCAAAGTTCGTGCCTAAAATACTTTCAACAACACAAAGTTAAAAAGGAGAATGATAAGGTAAATCTTCCACTTTTACAATTATTCATTCTGAAAAAGGCTCATCCAGAGAGAGAAGGGAGGAATTCCTAGGGAAATGTATAGCTAGGATCACCTTTTCTTCAGCAAATGTCAACGAAGGAAAAGGTTCAATGTCCAACCCTGGAAGGGAAGGGCCAACTTTGCTCTCACTCATACTACTGTAAAGCTGGAGACAGTCCAACCAAACCAAAGTGGAAAGCACCTGATGGTAGGCATACCAAGGCCCAAGTTTTTAAAGGAAACATACATGCATACATTAACACCATCACAAATAAAACAGTGTATCATGTTATGCAGCAGGTAGGTTTAGTGCTATTTCACAGTTTGTGCTTTGGACTCTACTTGCAGTGAAATCAACACTCCAGCTGACGCAGAAGATCTGTTTGCTTTTGCAATAGTGTTTATCTATTTGCTTAAAGAATTCTTTCACACGGTCTCTTGACAAGGGAGTTAATACTTTAGTCATATGTCACGCTATATCTTCAGCTAAAATGCTTACTGTTGGTGTATTCCTGCTTCATTTTGCATAAACTGACATCATATACTGAAAGAGAAAGAGGGCCAATGTGCTTCTCAGAAATCAAGTAGTCATGAGACTTTACCTGCCGCTATAGATATGCACATACATACACACGTACACACATGCACAGACACACACATACACACACACATGCACGCGCGTGTGCAAAATATAGGAAAAACGACTCAGCAATTGCAAGAGTCGCAATTTACCATGGAAGCCTCTACTTAATATTCCGCTTGATCTGCCAAGTTTATAGCCTGGCAAATCTGAATACAAATGTCGATGCAAATGAGGATTCATTATTCTTACATCGTCTTTGTGTTGAAGCTTAATGTAACTTGGTTCCTGTGGTTGCTCAGGGAATGTAGATTGCAAGACAGGAGGAAAAAAAAAAGAACCCGACAAAAACCAGAGAAGCAAATAGGGAAAAGAAAAGTAACAGAAATGGAAATAAATGGAAAAAAAATATGCTAAGGTTTCAGACTAATAAAACATCAAACTAATACATTACATTCTCCCCCTATTTTCTCGTATAAGGTACATTTGCTTACCATTATCAGCAGAGAAGGAGTTAACTAACCAAGACCAGTCTCCACAGAGTCAAAACATAACAATCCTCCTTTTACTGATTATACAATATTGTGCCCATTGTAAAGTCAGTGCCCCATTTATCTGAAAATTTCAACATTCTTTCGTAATTATAGAGCTCATCGGCTGGTAGAACCTGTACATTTAGATCTGTAAGAAGATTATAAATGAATTTAAAACCACCCCATCAGTTCTGCTTCTTTCATTATAAATTACTGCTGAATAATTCAGAAACACGTTAAGAAAACTACAGTACGATTAATAAACTACACAATGAAAATCACAATAGTTTAAATCATACATTTATTGTCCCATTTATAGCCCATCACAAGCAAGGGTTGAAAAGCACCAAATTAGAGAAAACATGAAATGCTGCAAAATTATAATTAGATCCTCAGTGCCACAGTACATTGTTCTGATGAATCTTTTGTACGGCTAGCTTATGCTTACATATAAATACCTTCTCAGTAAATAAAAATGTACTGTAGGCTTGACTTTTAGAGAAGCTGTAAAGCTTAGCATATGCGATGATCCCAAAGTCAATGCTGTAAGGCTTGCTTCTTCATCCATAAATAAAACACATTTGCATCCATTCAGTCAAATTAGCTCCATATAAAAAGGTGGTTATAATTAGCTCCTCTTTCAGGTTCACGGTTAAAACTCAAGCGTGCCTGCCGTCTTGATTAAATCCACCATCGTCTTCCAATAGCTAGTGCTAATTCTTCCAAGGAAATATTCAGTTGAGGTGTTATTTTATTCTGCACTGCTGTTAGTTGTCTAATTTACGCCAAGTCCCTGCAGTGCTTTCCTTAAGCCATCCTCTTTGTCTTGCCTTTGAAATTTACCAAATCTTACAAGAAATCAATACTTAATTGATTATTCACTTTTCTGCAGCTTCAAACAGCAAGCACGCATAAGATCCTGGAGTAGTCACCCGATTTCCAATGCAGGAGGTTGCTTGGTGGCAGGGATCTGCAAGTATCCAACAGCAGGCATTCCACGGAGCTGTGCAGTGGCGTACAGTGCCAGCATCCAATAAAGAAAACGAAGATACTCTAACGAAGCAGGAAAAGTTCCCATGTGAGACAGATCCATATCAATGCTTTAAATAAAAAGCCGAGGCTCTGGCTTTCGGATAGAAGAGCACCATTCTCTTTGCAGCTATCCCTCTGTTTTTTGCTTACCCTTTTCTTCCCATGGCACTGAAGTGGAATATCCAAAGTGCCACCGAACTCAGAGAACTCCACGCCGGAACGGGGGTGAGGCTCATGCTGTACCTCTGACATAGAATAAGGATGGCAAGCACGTAACATTACGAAATGTAGGACAAATTCAGGCGAGAGAGAGAGAGGGAGAGCAAGAGACAGATGGCGGATCTGGCTAGGAGCCAAAGCCAGTGAAATGAATTACATTGCTGAATAACTGTACACCATTGATTCTGCCACTTGTTGCTGCATGGCAAAAAAGGGCCCTGACGTTGGCAGGAATCTCCTCGCGTGTCACGCGTGTCGCAGACAACTTTTCGCACGTAACTCACCGCGCTGACAACGACACACTACGGCAGGGAATGTCGTGGGTGTGCATGCGTGTGTGTGTGTGTGTGTGTTTGTGTGCGTGGGGGAAAGTGTGTGCGTGTGCGTGAGGGAGAAAAAGAGAGAAAGCCGGAGTGCGTGTGGGGGGTGTGTGGGTATGTGCCTGCGTGCGTGGTGTGTGTGTCTGTGTGCGCGCGCGCGCGTGTGGAGAGGAAAACAATCACTGCAATCCAGCCATTTTGTTTAATGAAGAATGGAAGGCTGGCATTCAGAGACGTGGTTATGTGCCGCATATTAATGTGTGCTCTGTAGACATCCTCCCCCTTTTTAAATGAGTGGCACAGGAACGAAGCCCTCTATAGAGCAGCCACTGTGGGAGCAGGAGCTCGCAAGGTAACATATCATCGCTAAACCTACAGACGTGGCACCCGCCGCTCCGCAGAAGAACAAGTTACTGTCTGATGAGGAAGAAAAGCTGGTCCCACGGTTACAATGTTTGGGTGTTTTCGAAAAGATAGCCAGAGTCGAAGCAGATTGTTCAATAAATGCTTCGTACCCAGGATGAAGGGAGACATTATGGGATGCCCAGGGGGCTTTGGAAATCAAATACTATGTTTGAGTAGCACAATTTGAGGTACATTATAAAAAAGCAATTTGAATTGCCAATGAGGCGACACATATCTGCATGCTAATTAGACCTGTGTCAAGCTTAGTCTGCCGGGTTGTGTTGATGGCTAGGAATGTGCTTGTAACTCTGCTGAGAGATTGTTTCTGCATAAATTATCAGCTTTGTCCTACTGATCATTTTCTGCAAACAAACATGAAACGTAAGATCAAAAGGCAATTCTGAAATTAAAATTATTGATTGATAAAGCCTAGATTTCTGAATCTAATTAGAGGAGGCACAAACAAAAGCTGATATTATTACAGATTGTGCCTGAGCTAGCAGCCAGATTGTGCAAGGCTTGTAATTTATCTTTGTTTATGCAGCCAGGATATTAAAAATGTAATTAAAATGGTAAAATGATCTGATCAGAAATAGCCACCTAGTGGCAAGTATATTATTTTAAATGGATTATAAAAGCATTGATCTGTGCAAATAAAAGTTTTTTTCATGACAAACATAGCAGCTCATTGAAACTTGCTGAGCAATTTGTCTTTTGCTAATAAGTTGTCTTTTGTGTTTTGTTCCATAGATAAGCAACATCATTTATAACCCTCATTTGCACACTAATAAACATTCTGTTATTACAGGTGGTGTTGGGAATATCTTTCATAAATTATGGCATATGAAAATGGAAGAAACAAATAAACCCTTTTCTAGACATGCACTATATACATTTTGTAAAATTAGAATATTCATCTGACAGCAGCAGGAGAAGTTGCTTATTAACTCACTCTATTGCTCTGTTTAAGCCATGAAACAGTAGAAACACTATCAATATGTAATTCAGCTTCTTGCCTATCTCGGTTACTTAAAAATGCTGTACAAAACACAGAGGGCCCAATTTACTAAGTCTGTGCAGATTCAATTAATAAATTCCATGGTAATAAAGAGGTCTTTGTGATTTATACATTATTTTTACCCTCATTTAGCACCTTTCTAGAGTTGCCAAGTGGATTAAGTATTTAAAGAACAGACTGTTTAATTGCACACAATATAGAAATGAGTTTCGAAATTTCTCTGCCATCATGAGCTATGAACAGGGAAACTACCAAAGGAAGCTTTGTCATATGTTAATGAAGCTAGACTACGAAAAAACAAACTATAAACAGTTTTTCAAGAAAATATAGTCAGAAGCTTGTAAGTTCATGAGCAGAGCTTAACTCATGTATTTCTCTTTATTTCAGATTTCCACATGAAACCACCATGGAAATACTCAATTCCTTTTTAAGAAATTCACAATTTAGGGTCCTGTCAGCAGCTCTGGGGTCTTTTGTTAGGTGCACTTAAAATGCCAGATTAAATATTAATACGTGGTTAGAGTTGTGCTATTTTGCAAGCCCTGAAACCCTATTAGTAAATCATGATCTGGTGACGGATGCAAGAAATTTCAAGGCACCAAGAGTGCAGATTGCCCATCAATCTGATGGATCACTAATTTTTAGTAAATCAGGCCCTTGGACTTTTAGCTGTAAGCAGATGTATGTTTCATTGTGACGGGAAAAGCAGTCCAACTAACAGAGCAATTTTCTGCACTGAATGTGTACCGTAACAGGCAGAGTTGTTTTGCATAATCAGTAAGTTATTTGAATACAAGTGTTCATTTAACAGGCTGTGCATGAGTGGTGCCGTTCTTGAAAAAAACACGTTTTAAGCTACAAGAGAAAGCTACATTATTTTTCTAGGATAGTACTAGGATTTCAAAACGGATCCTCAGCATGGTAGAGCTTCAGAAGGACACCAAAGAAGAATGCCCAGAGAGAAGTAGTGTCACATCTTCCCAGCTCGCCCAAGGAGCCCTTCAATAGGCTTCATCACCCACTGACCGTAGGTCATACATGCAAAGCTTTTAGGTGGGATGAAGAAGTATCAGGAAGCATCCTGAAGGATCAGGCAAAGGAAAATGGAACCCAAAAGAAGGAATGGGAAACAATCTGGATGAAAATACTGAAAATACTTTTAGATAATAAACTACTGCTGTAGAGAATAAAGATCCTCCCTGACATGTGGCACGCTTTGATATGTGGCTGAGTTCCAGCCTTCCTAACCTCTTGAGAAAAAAACACCACCCCCCAAAACCAAACCACACCCTCTTTATTGGCAATCTTTATTTCATACAGATGAATCTTGACTTCTAGTTCCTTATAATATGGATTTAAGCAGCTCATTTAGATATTTACTAATTATAAAGTGTTTCATACGTACAGATACTAACATAGCGTATATTGCCTCCCATTTCATATCTGTTCTTTTTGCGTTTGTAGCTCCTCTCTCTCACTTTTTAGCAGTCTGCTGACACTCATATGGAAATCATTGTTAGAAAGAGATCTCTCCACACCTCCTCTGCCAGTGCTGCTTGACCGACACTGACTGTCTGAAAGACTGATAAGTCTTGCATGTATCTTTATCTTTCTCAGGTCACCCTCTTCAAAACACCTATACACACTGCTTAAAAGAAATCCCCCTAATTTTAATCTAAAATAAAATGCAATTAATAAATTCAAGTTTTATTTTTAGCAGAAGGCTACAAATACAAGCCTTTACAATCAATACATTCAAGATACAACACACAGTATATGGTTTTTTAAAATAATTGCAGTGTGCAGTAATTCAGGGCTTTCCCAAGCTGGTGGACAGTCTAAGAAAGAGAAACAAGGTAGTGTTATTTTTACACCAGGTGGCCATTTTTACTTTTTTCAAATACTAAATCATTTCTTTTATTTAAAGAAAGTGATCCAAATCAATAGGCCTTCTGGTATTGACATTGTGAAGTAATATGCAGCAACACCAACCATTCTGAAACATTCCAGCGGGCTTTTAATGCAAGTGAGAGTCTGCTGGGAACAACCTCCCTGGCCGAGGCACATGGAGGGTGTTCTAATTTCCACTAAGCCCTGATCAATGGGAATTTATTACCACTTAGACAAATAGAAGGCCAGACTGTTTGCACAAAACCGAACCAGCTTGGATATATGGCCCACATCAGAAAGAAATGCAAATATTAAAAGTAAAGCAAAATAGTAAAACAATATATGGAAGTGTTTTTAGCCTTCCTTTTCCACAAAGCTAATGCTTTGCTACTACATCCTGTGAAAAAACAAATGCTGACAGAAGAAAGCTCACATGTATTTAATGGTTTTCCAGAGTAATATACGTACCATTGTTTCTGAACTGTAGTTCCTATTGTGCTCTGTGTCGTATTCATGTGTTTACCAAATGTCAGAAACCTCCTTTACAGGCTATTAATACTATTGTGGTCCCTCCAACATGCACACAAATACACCCACTCCTCTCACCACACACACTTTCTCAGTGTCCATCAATATGTTGCAAAGTCTGCGTTTCATTACCATATCATATGGAGTATTGATTCCTGTTCCAAGCTAAATAATGTTGTTTTTTAAAAGATCTTTTACCCTTTAAGTGGGGTTTGCTAACCGAACCGCAGACTGGTAACAAAGACGTATTATAGTATTTGATACCGTATATACTTTGGCAAACACCAAAACCAGTAACTTAGGCAGAAATTTCAATGCTTAATTCAAGTTTTACAAACAGAAAAATTGTGCACAAGATCCAGTTACACACATTCCATGTTAAAAAGGGAAACATTCCTAATAGACCTTTCAACATAATAAGATTCAGGCCTTAGCAGTAAAGAAAATGATTACCAGTTTTATTAGGCTTCAACTAGTTTCCATACCAGATCTAAAAAGTCACCTTGCACCTATATAAAGAGGATTATTTATGTATTTATCTGTACATGTGTCCTCATCAGCCACTGTAGACAATCATTTCATGGCATTCAGATTCAGCACAAAAACATCAAGGCCTAAGTACAAATATTATTACTATAATGGGTTTTCATTTCTAGAGGTCATCAGGGGAAGGGATTAATTTTGCTTGCTTTATTGTACACACAGAACAGCACACAGGGTCATATTACAATGCCTCTATCTGGAAAATCACATTCAGCTGTAATGAGAAAGGCACTTCTTAAAACAATTTTACAATTCTGGGTGTATTAGCTGTATTTTATTTCATTTCTATATTGCTTTCCTTTATGCACATTTATTTCAGATATCATTAATTGATTGTTAGTGATACTTACAATGATGATTTCAGGTGTCTTTTTTGATCTTTGACAACTGTTTGCATTTCCTTTTCAAGATTCCTTTTACCAGTAGTGATATGGAAACTTTTTGTATCTCTGAATTGCTGTAGAGATTTTTTCAGGATTGTATAGAGAACTTAAAATCTGTTAACCATGGCAAAAGTACTCCAAATACATTGTATTTCCTTACAGTTTCTGTTTAGCATACATAAAATGGTCTCTGGCTAATAACTTACAGACACAGCTTTATTTTCCCCTTGCTTCCTCAGAGAACGTCTCGTTATGAGGTATTATTTAAATGAGACAACCGCATTCTCATCTATGCTGCATGAAACTGATATTCTGCTACCCAAGGAACTTCATTCTTGCTCGCATCAGTTGACGTTGTGAAGCAGGCTTTGTATAGGCAGGGTCAGAGGTAGCAGGAAAGTGAATCCAAAAGATCATGTCACACAATGTCCAGATATATACATCTGTACACAATATCCATTTAATGAGTATGAAATTAACAGTCACATTTTGGCCAGCAACAGATGATTTTTTTAGTCCATTTTCAACCAGTTTCAAAGCTGTGTGAGTGAAAGTTCAACAGAGCCAGGACTGGCTGCAGAATCCCAATAGGTCAAACTGAGATAAGAAAAAGAGAAAATAAATTTTTAAATAAAATGTGGAGAAAAATGAGATGAAAAGCAAAACCAGAAATTGAATAGAACCATTGAACAGAGACACAAATACTGGAACTAAAATGAAGAAAAGGAAAAATTTGATGCCTACAGCATTTCTTATAAGCCTTACAGAGATTATTCATTTGCACAGACAAAACTTGTTCTTCTTTTTCTATGGCTGATAAAACGTAGATTTTGCTCAAGTTAGAAAACTTGTTTTCCCTAGGTTTCTTTGATAGGGATAAAAGAAGTAGAGTTTAAACTACTGGAAAAAAAGATTGACCAACCTGAAGAAGTTCCCTGAATATTCCCAGTCTTAACATTAATATTCTTCTGACTTACTTTGTCTTGGCAAAGGAGCTAAGAAGCAGCAGTGTCTGGAGATATTATGATTTCAGAGGCCAAGACTATCCATAAACCTTACAAAAGCACTGGAGAATTGCACAGAGCAACAGCATTATAGGCAAGATAAAACACATGCTTCCCTTCCCTAATGCACGCTCTTTCTGGCTCTGCAAATTGGCAAAGAACTCGTTCTCCCAGACACTGTCTTTTTGGAGCGCTGAAGACTATTCTTGGCACTTGAGGAATACATGCGCAAGCATGCTGGCCACTGAAATTATGAGCACAACTGAAGGAATGATATGTCCTTTCCCATTCTAGCAAGGATGTCTCAGGGACTCTATTGACTCGCATGCATTGAGACTACTTCTCACTCCAGCAAAGATCCATTAAACATACAACATTTTTTTGGCCAGAATATAGCCAAAGAAAATTCTCATTGCTGTGTGAGAGTACACACTGTGTAAGAGGAACACAAACATGTACCTTGGGGGTACCTGCTTTCCGTCATAACTGTAGTTCATTCAGAACTTGCAGCCTACATATTTTTCTCTACCTTTTTGAGAAAATATATAATAGAAGTACAGTTTGTTGTGGAGCAACATAGGTTTAAGACTGTAAAGTCTTTGTATGTTCCTGTGCGTAACATGCATAAGAAGGAAAAAATGATAAATAATTGCATTCTGCATTCATGTAAAACAACGTTAAAGGCCCAAATTGTGCTTAAACTGGCATAGATTAAATCCTGACGTGAAAGTAAATTATATTAACCCATTGTAAAGAACCTCACAAACACTCCCTTGCTTCTCCATCTAGACATAGTTAACATCAAGAGAAGAAACAAATACTGACAAACTAGAAATAATTAATAACTGTAACTTTACTGCAGAATATGCATTTTCCTTTACTGGAGTGTTTATACAGAATCACACACATATGCATAGAGAGAGCATCCATATGACCCTTACCTTTCTTGTTGCTTAAAATGTTGTTCTTTAAAATTCAAGAGAGGTTTCTGAATAAATCAAAATCAAAAACATTTAAGATGCTAGTTGAATCAGAAAAAGAAATATGATACAAAGAAGTGGAATTAGTCCAGAGGGTTTTTTAAATATTTGTCTTTAAATATCCCATTTTTCCAAGCCAAGGGGATTGGATTCCAGTCTTCTGGGTACTCAGAAGAGCCACTTCAGATTTAAAAGGTCTGATCCCACTTGACTCTGACTATAACAACATCCTGGCACCTGTCCTCAGCCTCACACTGAGATCCCAGACACCATCACACTAACTCACAGAAGAACACTTCTATGGGCTGGAGGCTACTGGTTCCCCAGTTGTTGATTCTTTTAAGCCAGGACCTTACTCTCCTCACTCCAGAGGGTTATTATTCTTGGATGGGTTAGTGGAATTAAGTCCTTTCGTAACTAGGAATTCTACACTTACTGGGACTGGAAGGGACATTCCCATGAAGAATTTTTTATTTTATCATCAAAACAAGAAATCCAAAAAAAGCTCCTGATCAGTTCTATCCAAACACAGCCCTATGCACGGAAGTCTATATAGTGCAAGGCTGTGAGAATATACAAAGACCAAACGCCTCCCAAACTTGCTGGTTTAGACTTCATTATGGCTACTCAGGAGGAGACACCAAGGCCAACTGACACAGGCCCCACACCCATACTACTAAACCCTTTCACCCTCCAAAACATGGTGGCTGCACTCAAAGTGTCTTTTTGAGATCTTCTCTGGCTCACACTAACTCCTGAACTACATCCAGGAATTAGTCAGCCAAAGGCTAGCTGGCACAGGCCAAAATCATGCTGAGGAACACACTGACACTTTAACAGTAGAAAGGGTAGTATTCCAGAGCTCAGGAATGTTCCTAGGCTCTGTTTAATTTTAGGCTATACATTTAGCCTGTAAGTCTTTCCATTAATGAAAGTAAGCTTTGGACTAAGTCCTTAGAGGGCCAGTGACATTTGAAGGATGGGAGAGGGATACAATCAATTTAAATATGCATTTGCAAATTTACAAAATATTATAAACATGTAAGGTAGTGCATCTATCTTCATCAGACTCTAAAGCTGTAAATACTAGATGTCATTTATAGATTAAATGGTTTTCCTAAATCTAATTTTATATTAATACAAACCATTTGTCAATTCAACATGAAGGTTTGTATTTTAAACATTCAAAAGTCATGGAATGCAAATGTTAGGGTTATCCCAGTGACTCATTGAACAAAACTTAAATTAAGGTATAAACTGAACAGAAAAATTAGTTTGCCTGAGAGGTGTTGAAACAGATCTGTAACTGACTTGCTCATGGCATTTTCACCTCTGCTTGTTTTTTAAGATCCCCCCTTTTGGGGAAAATCCTCTCAAAACCCCACAGCTCCAATAACCTGATCTCCTGTACATGCAAAAATTTAACTGACAGTAAACAAAAATTCAGCATGTGCAAGAGGGCTTTGACATGTGAATTCATAAGGAAAAAAAAATAATTCATCCACAGTCTAAGATGGAATTTTTCTGTTCCTGCTTACCTCCAGTAGTAATAGTTTCATGGATAGTTCCATTTCACCAAATCATGGAATGGTTAAATGCAGTACTTTTATCTTCATTATCACTCAAAGACTGATCCTTTCAGAAAATCTTCAAAGTAACTGGCAAAGATAACAAGATTGTCAACAAATATTTAAAGAAATTAAAGGAAACCATATCACCCTTAGATAAAAAGAAAGTTTTAAAAAGTATCAAACACATGGCTGATTCTTTTTTCACCATGCTACAGGAGGATAAGATATCACAGAAGGCAATATTATCAAAACAAATTTGAACACTTGTATTTGATCCTACTTTTTTCAAATTAGACACTTTATAATGTCATTAAGTCTTTGATAAGATCTGCAAATCAGAAAATGTAATTGTTTAAGAGCAGAGTTTTGCCAACCTATATTTCTCAGAATCCCTAATTTTGAGCTCCCAAAGGAATTGTCAATACAGCTGGCAATTAAAAAGGAATAACTCAGTTCAAAGTGATCCTTGTCATGTTCAGTCTGCCTATCTGGAGCTTGACTAAGGCAACTGAACTGTCAGGCATAAGGCAATGAAGGCCACCTCTGTCTCTGCCCCTGAGGCCATCATGGATAGTCAGCTCCATGGAGTTAAGTCTTCTATTTGTCTTTATTCTTTTTTAAAGCAACTAAATACAGGAACCCTCCTCACCACCAGGATTTTCCTTCTTCACTGGTCAGCATCAACACTTCAAGAGCTCACTCTTCTCTTGAGAATGACTCGTGACTTGTTTTTTCCTGACTTGTTTACTTATGTGTGAGTACAAGATAGATACATGCAGAGAGCAATGCTGGCAACTCTCTCCCTAGATAGGACTCAGCTATTTTAGCGTAGTGGCAGAAGAGTTCTTCTTTTATAGCAGCTCCTTGACTTGAATAAGCTATTCTGGTAAAAGGTATCCATATTTTCTGGATTTTGCTAGCGTAGTTATGGCAGGAGAAGGAATGCAATACAGGTAAAGGTAAAGTGAAGACTCAGGACAGAAAGTAGAACAAACAGAGTGACCCTGATAAACACCCATGAGAGAGACCCTCTGAGCTAAGCCTTGACTGCAATAGACTTAGAGTTACAAATAAAGTATGTATTTCTTAGTTTCGTGTGTACATGGAAATATATTTTCAACATTTATAATTACATTACTTGATGACAGGTATCACAGTCTGTCACTGAAATTTGGAGATAACACTCTTCTGTTTATTCTCACTGAAGCTGCAGTTTGATGAAATGATTGTGTGTACTTATTGATAAATGGGATGAGCACTCAGGACTTCAATATTTTTCAAAATAAACACATATTGCTTTCTTTTTAGTGTTAGCATGTTCTAACATTTGGAGTACTTACACAGGGCTTAGATGTCAGTAATGCATGCATCCAAGATTTAGGGTATTCTGTTGACTTTTTAAAATATGAAGCCAAGCATAACCACGTTTTCATGGCATAGACGTTTATCCTGTGGGATCTCTCCACAGGTCAAAAACCATAAAAATCCCCAAATCCAAACCCTGAAACACAAAAGCAAGAGACAGGAGAGGCATCTAAATATTTCTGCCTTGAAGAAGGAATGTCTTACATCACATATCCTCATATATGATCTATTCACTGCACATGAAATATCTTTGATTTTTAAAATGTCTATATTAAAATATAAAGGATTAAAAATTGTAAATACAACAGAAGATGCCAATATGAAAAGAAGGTCTAAATCACCACCTGCTTTAAAGAGTTATATAAATATCTTTTGATTCATAAAAATATCAGAACAGGAGATAATAAAATCTTATTAATGTACAATGCTTCGTATTGCATCTCAAATTACTTTCACAGCAAGAAACTTGCCCTACCCCTATCCAAGCATCTGTGGTACTTCTAAGCAGAAGGAAGTATAAAATCAAATCATTCCTACCACATCATTACGTAATTTATTCTCAGTTATACCTTGAGAATGATTTTAAATATTCAATTAAGCTGCATTTGAATTTTGCCAAAGATTATTTCAGTTCTTATCACCTTTGGATGCCTGTTCAAAATGCTTACTGCTAAGGCATTAAATGTACCCTCCCATATTGTCACAATGACTGTAGGGTAAATGAGTCTATGATGATTTCTCCCTCCAAGGCTTGGAATATTAAATTAAAATCTAAAAGAAACAACAACATTGTTTTCATATAACCAGAGGCCTCTCCAAACGTAAAATACATTTGCATAGTTCCAGACTCACTGAGGAGGAAGTAAGTTGACTTATTCACATAAAAGCTGCAGTGATGTGTTCTTATATTCTGTCAAGCTACAAATCTGAAAATTTGCCTAAAGGCAAATTGGATTTTATCTATCCATAGCATTAATATAAAACAAATCGACATAGCTTTTTATTGATATTACAGTCTGGTTTTCTTCCTTCTAAATTTAAACCTTTCATCTGACAGTACATTGCAGATTTTTTGTTTCTCGCTTCTTCTATTGCTTAAGTACAATATGTTCAGTGGTGTTCTTACCTTTTAAAATGATACCTGCTTCCAATTAACAGCATTTCAACACAAAATTTCTCAAGAGTAACTAGACTGTGTTGATCCAACCCTTAAGTCATGACTTAAGTATGTATTTCAGTGGAGGGCTTTCTTTTTTTTGCCTGAGTAAGGACTGCAGAAGTGTTTGGGGTTTGTTTGGAAATTAATAGCTAGCAGTTTTCCTGTTCATTAGAAAAAGCTTTCTTTTTAAAGTTTCCTCCATAAATTATCTGAATCCTTCCCTACCATGGCCAATGAATTAGAACCATGTTGTAACATTGCATCATCTATATAGTTGTAAAATAGATTTAATACAATCAAGAATAAATCATTGACAAATAAATTCAATAAACATGGTCTGAAGACTGAGTCTTGGCGGACATCACAGTCCATTTCAGCCAAGCCAGATTCCTTGCCCTGTACAACAAATCCGTGTGCTCTTCTTGTTAAACAGTCATGAATCTGAGTTAAGTGACTTATCCTCAAGAGCATCATAGTCTTATCTCCCCTAATCAGCATTCTAGAGTCAATCAAATCAAATGCTTCTGTGAAAATTACAAAATACAGTGCCAGTACTTTGATTTTATCCAATGCTTGGTCACTGTCAGTATTACTGTTAAAATGCCAGATGCCAAAAAATATTGTTGGCACAGTCAGGAAGAAATGAAAGTCACAGATCTAAAGACGGGTTGAAATTCTGCCAACTAGAGGGATAGGAAGAGAAAAAGCCAAGATATTTTTATTCTCTTACTTACTGATAACTAACTAAAACTAACTGAAATTACTGAAAATCATCTCAAATATGGCATTCTGGGAGTTGATTGCAACATGAGGCATCACCCAGAGTAAGCTGAAATTCTTCGCATCGACCCCTACTTTGGCATAGCTAAAAACAAGTTCACTCTTTCTCTTTCAGAAAGTGTTTCAACATTCCTGAACGAGAAAGAACATCAATTCCGCTAACAGCTACCATTTTTTTTGCCATGACTCTACTACAGAAAGGGTGAAGGCAATGCCTTTATCTTTCTCTTTGGCTGAAATCACGATTAGATAGGTTTCTACTTGGCCAAACTAGGAAGAAAGGAAGGTAGATTTTTTTTTATTGTGCACTGTAGGGAGTAGGCAGACTTTAGCTATAACTAAGAGATTTCCAAGTAACTTTTCATAGCATTTTTCATTTTTCTCTGAATTGCAATTTAGATTTTTTATTGCACATTAAACTATCTCACCTAGAAAATAATCACTTGAAAATGATCCTTAGTTCAGGGGATTATGTGTGTAATATTTCAACTACAGCTAAAGTGGTCATAGCATCGACAATTCCTAAAGTTGGAAGGCCTGACAAAAAACATGGAATCTACAGTATCCAAAAGAGGTTAAGAAAAATCACATTTATGGGTTACCTAAGTAGATTTCAGTAATTTTATTTTGTAAAGAACAAGTATAATGGAGAATCTACCTGCATTAAAATCCCTGTCACTGAGAACAGAGGTTAATTTTGTCCCTTTGCAGTATTTCAGTGATGCACATTTTAAATTTATTTTGTTTCATATTTGGAGTTTTTTAAAATCCCCTATCCTGAAAGTAATCAAAACCCTAATCAATTTCATTTTTATTAAAAAAAAAGCATTTTTTGTTTATTTGTTTTTAAAAGAAACAATGACTGTGGTAAAATGTCTGAAAATGTCATCAAAGTTTACCTGAAAGCAGAATGTTCCCCTTCAGCTGTCTGAAAGGGCCTGGAAGTCTATACATTACTTCTAAAGGATCCACAAAAGAGTAACTAAGAAAATAAGCTTTAGAAAATAAGCTTTAGAAAATAAACTGTGACCCTCATATGTGATTGAAAAATATAGTAAAAAATTTGCAGATCTATTCCATTATGAGAGGAGGGTAGAAGCCAGGCAGGATACCTTAATGCTTTAAATGGCAGTAGACATACATTTGGGCAAATAAATTCTGCCCGTCTTGTCAGAAGAGCCAAAATTCACTATAAAAGAGTTCACTTATTTAGAGGTTTGCTGTTTGAAGAAAGACTTAGATAGCAAATAAAAAGAATGCCAAAATACTGTTAATTTACTTTTTCCGTCTTATTTTGCATACTTCATCATGCACACCTGACACTTTATCATGAAGTACTAAGCTCTTCTCATTCACTGTATATGGAGGTTGAGCGCCTTGCTCAGTATTGTGAATTCCTCTCCTAGAACAGGGCATGTAACTTCATTCTTGTCGTTCTTCTACTAAGCAAAATAATACTTATGTCTTTTTATGTAGTCTTTAGTGGTAGAGCGTGGCTGGGGTGTAGAAGCACCTCCTAGCTCCTAGTCTGGATGATCTCTGTTCCACCCTATTTTAGGATGAGATGTGGGAACCCAACACTGCAGCTTTTCCCCTTCTTTCTGGTTTTCATGGGAAGGAAAATGAGGAGATTAGGCTGGATGGAAAATACCGTAAGTTCCCCAGTTTGAACAACAAGACACCAGAAACCAAGACAAATTTTGAGCCTTAAAATTTTTAACTCCTTATTCTGTTTTTGTAATATACAGCTGTACAACTAAAAACAAAGGCTAAATAATAGGATTCTCATATATGAATGTGTTTGACTTGTTGTATTATTTATCTAATTAAAAACAATCAGAATCAATATTTAATGCTCTAAGCTAAACACGTTTACATTATTTCAGGAATCTGATCTTTAAAAAGTAAACTGAAGAGAAATTTAACATATATTGGCAAATAGTGAATTGGGAAATGGCCACATCTGCCTGTGAGCCTATCAGATTTAAAGGGCCTGCAGCAGAAAGTAATGGTAACTTTTTGTGGACTGGTTTATGCTGTAAAATCTGTATTCACATAACTGAAAAAGACTGACAATATATCAATGAACCCTCCAATATATTGCTATGTGCAAGTAAGTTTAAACCAAGCTTAAGTAAAGTTAGGAAATTATCTGACTAATGATGAAAATGGAAGTTCATAGTCTATGTTAACATCTGATTTTCTTTAGATGTACATCTTGGAAAGAAAATATAATACTTACTCTCCGACAGTGTGAACTTTTAGACCACAGCTTCTTTGCTAACACCTGCTAGTTTGAGGAAGGGTAGTCTTGGATCCACTGCTAAATTTAGGGTTTTGCCATGGCACTGAAATACAGTATTCCACAGTCACAGTTCCTATGTTTTATATCTCTAAGTCCACTCAACTAAAATATACATTTTACCACATCAGCAAAAGAAAGTATTTGGAGTTGACTGTATGCAGTACCAAATATTACTATTATTTTTATAACGTATACTTTCAACCAGATACCATCCTCAGATATGAATCTGCAGCTGAAAATACCTTATGAGAAAGCACAAACTGGCTTTTTAAGGCTATAGAGTAATGCATTCCACATATCTGAGCCTCAGATACAGCTGGTTTTTTTTTTTTTTTTACTTTGGATAACAATCACCAGTACAACGTTCTGTCCATAAAGATCTGTTAAAAATTTACCAGGCTATGATATTCATTATCATAGCCTTTCAAAAGAAATCTCAAATGTTAAAATGCAGCTAGATGTGTACTGGCAATATATCACTCTGTTCTAGTAAACACATATATTTTATTTTATTTTTTAGATTAGTTTCGTCTTGAAAATTACAAATTGGATTAGGAGGTTTGATATGATTGGAAAACAGATTGACAGTCTACTTAGCATTTTTATTAGTCGTGTAGATTATCTATGGGCTATAGATGACCTCAGTCAACTTAACATTCTTTAGGCAGCCAGACACAAGGCAACATCAGCCAATCATAAAAACATGTACTTGATTATTAGGTCTCAGGATGTGTCAAATCAATACACTGTATCACCTTCAAGGCTAGATATAAGAAGGCGTCTGCATCTTTTGTAACTTAGGAGGTTGAAGAAAAAATGCTAAAATAAAAATCACAGTTTACATAATTCTGTTCAATACAGGTACCTGTATTACTGTCATTTCAGGGTTTTGATATAATTATCACAATTTTTACTCTTTGAATCTCTTTGAAACCCAAAGAAATATAGGTCATAAATGTATTAAATAAAAACTTAAAAGGATCACACTGTTTCTTTGTCATTACTATATATGTATTCAACATTAAGTGGTCTCTTCCGCTTCTGATTGCAACAAGAAATGGGTTAATATAACCAACGTACACCAATACATCAAAGGACTGTTTGTAATCATGCTTGGCTGATGCCATCGCACTTTGTGATCTAAAGTTTAATGGAAAAATATGTAACACAGAGACTGTGGTTATGCTGTACTTGCACTATTTAAGTGCAGTACCCACATCAGTAGCAACACAGGGAGGGAACAATTCTTCAAAACTACTCCTTTTCTGCAATTCCTTGGTTCCTGGGTATTTATTAATCTACAGCTGGCCTTTACCACTACTTGGCTATCAACTTCACCCTATTGTCTGCCGACCTTTCTATCACATTTACCTTATTTAAGAAAACAGGGAACCAAGACTCTCAATTCTTTCTCTAATTAGCTCAAGCAAAGGAGTAGAAAGTGTAAAGTGTCGTTAACTTCCATTGATCTGGATGCATGCTTAAGGAAGTTACTCAGAGGTAGAATCTACTCATTGTTCTGAAGCAGTATAATTCAAAATACAGTTCCTCTACAGGCTGGATAGTATTAAGCCTATCTCTTACAGTTACCAAGACAGAGTGAAGGGACACCAATCCTTCTTTAAGATTACCTTACAGGAAAACTTAATCTTTGCATGCTTCGGCTGTGTCTACAGACTAGATCTCAAATGTTTCACCACAGAGAGTGCTTCCACATGACCGCAGTATATTCCCCAGGGATGAACTGCAACCTTGAAGCTGCAATAAAGATGAAACAAGACACATCTGTCCCATAGTCACGATCATAATATGAAAGGCTACTCTATCACACCATTAATAACTATGAATTTAGTTTTAAGTGGCTTGTGAGATGTTTCACTGATTTTTGTGCAGATTTTTCCATTTAACTTACCAGAAGACTTTTTTCTGAATTTGTTAACATTTTTCATTTCTAAAATTAAAATTGATTTGGAGGATAAAATTGCGAACAGTATATTCAGAAAAGTGATAGACATCTTTATCATAGCAGATAATATTTCTAAGCATGCACAAAATGTTGCCCTGATCAAACTACTTGAATAAGAAAATATCTGCCTGATATATCTACATATATCTATATTGATTCATCAGACAGATATTTTCCTCCTGAAGTCGGGGACCAAACCAAAGTCACCTTGGGGTACAGTTTAAATAAACATTACTTATAAAGACAGTAAAAGAGCAAGTGCAACAATACTTCCTTGACACAGATTAAAAACTGGCCACACCTTTTCTTTGAAAGAACTTTATTCAGGACTTGAAATAATATTTTGAAAATATTTCTTCTTGTCAAAACACAGCTTTAGTCAATCTTCTTCCTTCCTAGTGGATTCTTACTAGTGGAAGGAAGAGTCCTTAATATTCAGAAACTTTTTTAATACCTGTGCAGCAAAGACCTTTAGAGACTGAAGTTCCAGCATGCTTAATATCCCAGCCAGATATTTTTGGAATGTTTGTTTGTTTTATGGAACACTACTTGAATTACAGGACATGAGTAAAGTTTTTTCTGCTTAAGTCATTCAGTTATCCCTTTTGTAACAATGCTGGAACTGAGGTGGCTTTGTACATAACGTATCACACTTTGAAAAGCCTGTGCCAGTCAACTTTAATTTTTTTCTTCTTGTTTGATATAGAGATTCTTAAACTAAAATATCGTAACTGTTATTCCTAACAGAATTAACTGTTATTCTGAATAGAAATACATGTTACAATGCAACATGGTGTTTGAGAACTTTTTTCCCTCTTCCTGCTTAATTAAGTCCCGTAACTCCTAATTAACACTTCCTAAAGCTTTAGTTTGTCTAAGGTAGTAAGCCCTAGAATTTCAAGGGTAATAGGTGCTATGCTAATTGAACGGATAGTTACAAATGAGTTGCTAAGGGATTAGCCCAAGAAAAGCCAAATACATTTAGGAAGCTTTTGTGGTAGTTTTCTATACAGAAAGATCCAAAGAATCTTAACTGACTAGAAACTGAAAATCAGGCAAAAATGAACTCCTTTGCATCTGACTCTTACTAATGTGTATCTCTTCATCCTTCCCTCTCACTGACTTTGCTGGAAAAACAAACACATATGCCATAATTAACTAGATTTACAAACATAAGGTTTAACTTCTGCAACCTTTAGCGAATCTTGTTGCCTGATTTACTCTGGCTAAGGCTAAAGAAAAGTCAGATATGAGGGGTTAGAACGTTCTTTCCTCTGCTGAATACAGATTTCTGCTAACTAGCCAGCCTGTTCTTTGTTACAAGTCTTAAGATAATTTCTCTTTGCTCCCTGCTACCAGGTAGTGTGTGTGTATATATATATATATATATGTGTGTGTGTGTACACTGAAAGAGATTGTTTTTTTCAGAGAGATCCTGAAAAGCAAGCTGCCGTGTTGGATTGGGCAGTTCATTGGTAATGTCCCAGCATACCTTTCAAGTGTCCTACAGAAATGCACTGAAGTACGTGGCATAGCAAAAATTGTCTAGTGCACAGATCTAAGGGTCTCCATACCCCTGGAAACATCTTACTGTACTGAAGATCATTCCAGTTATTTAATTACTGGTAAATTTCCTAAAATGAATCCCTGGGTCATCATATGATCATATATAATATTTTGTCTTTTTTCTACTTACTTGTCCTTAAGGTCTCCTGATTAATGTTCTATTGGATATCTGAATTAGTGCCCTGGATTCAGGCTTCTTTATGTACCATTTTATGAAAGATATTGTATGAATGGCCTCATTAGAAATCTAATAGCACCTAAATTCCATGTCACTTTGCATTCTCACTTTTGGTTTTCTCCTCTGTCAGACTTCTTCATGATACTTCACATTCACTGATTTTTTGCATTTGAATATAAGTATGTTGCATTAATACACTATTGCAAACTACTTTAGTGTACTTGGAAGTGAACCCATTACTTTTGGTGACCTACGTAACAGCTTGTACTGCCCCTGTCTCATTCCCCCTTCTTCCTGGTGCAGTTGATGATAACAAAGTCGGTTAGTCAAGGACTGAGGCTAGTTTGGCCTGACTGGTGTTTTGTGAGACAACTTATTTTCTCTGGTGAGTTCCTAGCTTAGGTTACTTCTTCCAGCAATTTACTTTCTGGTCACTGACCCCAGCTTATTTAGTTATTTTTAGTAAGAAGGCCACAGTAAGGTCTCCCCAAAGCCTTCTCTTCTGCGAGCTAAACAACCTCAACTCAGCTTTTCTTCATAGGAGTGGTGTTCCAGCACTCTGATCCTTTTTGTGGCCCTCCTCTGGACTTGTTCTAGCAGATTAATGTCTTTTTTGTACTGGGGGGCCTAGAACTGGATGCAGTACTCCAAGTGGGGTCTCATGAGAGTGGAGTAGAGGGGTAGAATCACCACACTCAAGTTACTGGCCATGCTTCTTTTGATGCAGCCCAGGATATGGCTGGCTTTCTGGGCTGCAAGTGCACATTGCTGGCTCATGTCCAATTTTTCACCTACCATTATCCTCAAGTCTTTCTCCACAGGGCTGCTCTCAATCCATTCATCCCTCAGTCTGTACTGATACTTGTGATTGTCCCAACCCAGCTGCAAGACCTTACACTTGGCTTTGTTGAACTTCATAAGGTTCACCTGGGCCCACTTCTCAAGCCTGTCAAGGTCCCTCTGGATGACATCCCTTTCCTCAAGCGTATCAAATGCACCACTCAGCTCAGTGTCAGCCACAAAATGAGATGTCTGAAGATAATAGAACAGTAGGGTTAACATTGAAGAAAGATCTCCTCTTGAAGATACTGTATGACTTAAGATGAATACTGTTGGGAAGAAATGAACTATTTTCTCACTGTGTCCTTATCATTCACAGTCTGTCCCATAAGCCCCTGGGAGCTCTGAAGACCCACAGATTTTCACACATACCTCCTGTTTCTTTCATACTTAAATAATACATTATTTGTTTTTTAGTCTCTGGATATATGATTTTTTTTGTCTTCTTGGTTCTCTCATTCTATTTTAAATATTTGTCTGACAGGGGAACCTCAATCCATCCCATTCCTACCAGTTTGATGCCAGTGCTAGCACTAGATGCCCAGAGCCTGGAGAGGGATCACGGGTCAGCAGGAGAGCACATGAAGGGCAGCACAAAGGAATTCTAGCCACTCCAGCCAGTAAGTCAGCTTCATCGGGGGCCCAACTTAAATGCCTCTATGCAAACACACGTAGCATGGAGAATAAGAGGAGTTAGAGATGTGCACATGCCTGCAGGGCTATGATCTTATTGGCATCATGGAGACATGATGGGATTTCTCCTATGACTGGAGTGTTGGAATGGAAGGATACAGGCTGTTTAGGAAGGACAGGCAGGGGAGATGAGGAGAGGGTGTCTCCCTCTATGTCAATGACCCACTGGAGTGCATGGAGCTCCGTCTGGGGATGGATGAGGAGCTGACCTAGAGCTTATGGGTCAGGATTAAAGGGAGGGCAGGGACAGGTGACATTATAGTGGGGGTCTGCTACAGGCCACCCGACCAGGAAGACTGAGTGGATGAGGCCCTCTATAGACAGACAGGAGCAGCCTCACATTCACAAGCCATGGTCCTCATGGGGGACTTCAGCCACCCCGATATCTTTTGGAGGGACAACACAGTGGGACATGAGCAATCCAGGAGGTTCCTGGGATGTGTTGATGACAACTTGCTTCTTGAATTGATAGAGAGCCAATGAGGAGAGGTGTTATGCTGGACCTTGTTCTCACCAACAAGGAGGGGCTGGTGGGGAATGTGAAGCTCAAGGGCAGCCTTGGCTGCAGTGACCATAAACTGGTGGAGTTCAAGATCCTTAGGGCAGGGAGGAGGGCGCACAGCAAGCTCGCTACCCTGGACTTCAGGAGAGCAGACTTTGGCCTCTTCAGGGATCTGCCTGGTAGAGTACCATGGGATAAAGCCCTGGAGGGAAGAGGGGCCCAAGAAAACTGGTTAATATTCCAGGATCACCTCCTCCAAGCTCAGGAGAGATGCATCCCAACAAAGAGGAAGTCAGGCAAAAACTCCAGGAGGCCTGCATGGATGAACAAGGAGCTCCTGGACAAACTCAAAACACAGAAAGGAAGCCTACAGAGGGTGGAAGCAAGGACAAGTAGCCTGGGAGGAATACAGGGAAATTGTCCAAGCAGCCAGGGATCAGGTTAGGAAAGCCAAAGCCCCGACAGAATTAAATCTGGCCAGGGATTTCAAGGGCAACAAGAAAAGCTTCTATAGGTACGTTGGTGATAAAAGGAAGACTAGGGAAAATGTGGGCCCTCTCCAGAAGCAAATGGGAGACCTGGTTACCTGGGACATGGAGAAGGCTGAGGCACTCAATGCACTTTTGCCTCAGTCTTCACTGGCAAGTGCTCCAGCCACACCGCTCAAGTCGCAGAAGGCAAAGGCAGGGACTGGAGAATGAAGAACCGCCCACTGTAGGAGAAGATCAGGTTCAAGACCATCCAAGAAACCTGAAGGTGCACAAGTCCATGGGACCTGATGAGATGCATCTGTGGGTCCTGAGGGAACTGGCAGATGAAGTGGCTAAGCCACTATCCATCATATTTAAGAAGTCATGGCAGTCCAGGGAAGTTTCCACTGACTGGAAAAGGGGAAACATAACCCCCATTTTTAAAAAGGGAAAAAAGGAAGACCCTGGGAACTACAGGCCAGTCAGTCTCACCTCTGTACCCAGCAAGATAATGGAGCGGATCCTCCTGGAAACTATGCTAGGGTACATGGAAAATAAGGAGGTGATTGGTGACAGCCAACATGGCTTCACTAAGGGCAAATCATGGCTGACAAATTTGGTGGCCTTCTACAACAGGGTTACAGCGTTGGTGGATAAGGGAAGAGCAACTGACGTCATCTACCTGGACTTGTGCAAAGTATTTGACACTGTCCTGCACAACTTCCTTGTCTCTAAATTGGAGAGGCACAGATTTGATGGATGGACCACTCAGTGGATGATAACAAATTGGCTGGATGGTCACACTCAAAGAGTCGGGTTCAATGGCTCGTTATCCAAGTGGAGACCAGTGATGAGTGGCATTCCTCAGGGGTTGGTATTGGGACTGGCCCTGTTTAACATCTTTGGCGGCGACATGGACAGTGGGATTGAGTGCACCCTCAGCAAGTTTGCCGATGACACCCAGCTGTGTGGTGTGGTTGACACCCTGAAGGGAAGGGATGCCATCCAGAGGGACCTTGACAGGCTTGAGAGGTGGGCCTGTGTGAACCTCATGAAGTTCAACAAGGCCAAGTGCAAGGTCCTGCACATGGGTCAGGGCAATCCCAAGCACAAATACAGGCTGGACAATGAGTGGATTGAGAGTGGCCCTACAGAGAAGGACTTGGGGGTGTTGGTTGATGAGAAGCTCAACATGACCCAGTGTCCTGGTTTTGGTTGGGATAGGGTTAATTTTCTTCTTAGTAGCTGGTACAGTGCTGGGTTTTGGATTTAGTGTAAGAATAATGTTGATAACACACTGATGTTGTAGTTATTGCTAAGTAGCGCTTATCCTAAGTTAAGGACTTTTCAGTTTCCCATGCTCTGCCAGCAAGCAGGTGTGCAAGAAGCTGGGAGGGAGCACAGCCAGGACAGCTGACCCAAACTAGCCAAAAGGATATTCCATACCATAGGATGTCATGCCCAGTATATAAACTGGGGGGAGTTGGCCAGGAGGGGTGGATCGCTGCTTGGGCATCGGTCAATGGGTGGTGAGAAATTGCATTGTGCATCAGTTGTGTTTTCTTGGGTTTTATTTATCTTTTTTTTTTTTGTTACATTCCTTTTCATTACAATTATTATTGTTAAATTTTTATTATTATTAGTTAGTATTATATTTTATTTTACTTTAGTTATTAAACTGCTCTTATCTCAACCCATGAGTTTTACTTTTTTTCCCCAATCCTCCTCCCCATCCCACTGGGAGGGGGGAGGGGGGAGCAGCTGCATGGTGCTTAGTTGCTGGCTGGGATTAAACCACGACACCCAGCAATGTGCGCTTACAGCCCAGAAAGCCAATCTTATTCTGGGCTGCATTAAAAGAAGCATGACCAGCAGGTCAAGGGAGGTCATTCTCCCCCTCTACTCCGCTCTTGTGAGACCCCACCTGGAGTACTACATTCAGCTCTGGGGCCCCCAACACAGGAAGGACATGGACCTGTTGGAGCAAGTCCAGAGGAGGGCCACAAAAATGATCAGAGGGCTGGAGCACCTCTCCTATGAAGACAGGCTGAGAGACTTGGCGTTGTTCAGCCTGGAGAAGAGAAGGCTCTGGGGAGCAGCCTTCCAGTACTTAAAGGGGGCCTTCAAGAAAGCTGGAGAGGGACTTTTTACAAGGGCATGTAGTGATAGGACAAGAGGTAATGCCTTTAAACTGAAAGAGGGTAGATTTAGATTAGATATTAGGAATAAGTTCTTTACTGTGAGAGTGGTGAGGCACTGGAACAGGTTGCCCAGAGAAGCTGTGGATGCCCCCTCCCTGAAAGTGTTCAAGACCAGGTTGGATGGGGCTTTGAGCAACCTGGTCTAGTGGAAGGTGTCCCTGCCCATGGCAGGGCGGTTGGAACTAGATGATCTTTAAGGTCCCTTCCAACCCAAACCATTCTATGATTGAATGATTCTACGAATTTATGATTCTTTCTACCGTGTTCACGAAGATAGGATTTCCAGCTTGGCTCAAGTAATATTGCAGATTTTGCCATTTACAAATACTGACTGTTACCTTACATTTGCTGCTGAAGTAAGTTATGCTCTCCATAATTCTGTTATAACACAGTCAACATATGTCTATCCTGAGTCAAAATTTAATTTTCCCCATGTTTGATATTAGGGTCATTTTTGACTAGTTATGCCATTAAAAGAAACAACAAAAACCCAATGAAAAATCTTTTCTGTAATTTGATGTCACAGTACTTGTTTTTGATTTGAGTCTTATTCCTGCAATTTTGAAATAATTTATATTGTGGTCACTTCTGCTTAGTGGCCCCAATGTTTTCAAACAATTCCTGTGTATTATCACTTCCAATTTATTCATTCTGAGTGCTTTTAGAATTCATAATCCTAGAAAGAAATGGTTTAAAGGATCACACATCTTTAAATCTGGCTTGTTGAGGCACCATGCTGGTTTAAGTGAACCAGACTATTATTATTATTTAATTATCAGAAATAGTGATTAATAGGAATAGCAAATTAGTAACATCTTTGAGCTTCTTTATTGCTAAGCATTCAATATTGTTTTCCTAACAATAAAGTCAGTAATGCAATACAACTTGCTTACATTTATTTTTGTGAACTAACCTTTAAATATACAGATTTTCATCATCGGAACCCCGTTCACTGACACCTTTTCTTGCCTTATACTTTATGCAGTCTTTGAGGAAGAAGACTCTCTTTCCTTTTCTAATTTCTGTCAACTACACGGCATAATTTGTTCTTTTGCTGCCATGATGTTCCAGTGATCATTGTAATTCATAACTGTTATTATGTATGTTACCTTCCATTGCCTGTTTTTTTGTTTCCCACTATACTACATTTCAGGTCACCTTTTTATTTTATTATTTATTTATTGCCTATACTGAAAGAAATAAGTAAAGCCTCCATCCCCTATCTTTGTCATATTCTGCCTGGTTGTGGGTTGGAACCCACACTTTACACTTGTGCAATTGGGAATACCTCCTTAATTTTATTAACAAAGCTCTGACCTCTTCAGCCTTGATCATAAATATTACACCTGCATCAGTCTCTAATTGTGTCTGCCTCTGGCAAAAGGGAATACTTTAGAATGTCTTCCTGTTACTTTGCATACTTTTTAATTCATTTTTATGGTTTTCCTAACAAAGGCAAAGGCAAACTTTCATTAGTTGAAGCTATTATTTCAGCATGGATGATGATATGCTTATAGGGAGACAGATTTACAATCTGCAAAAAATAACAGTGTCATTGCTAGTCTATAGTAAGCATAAAGAATGCTAAAATGGATTAAGGAGTTTCTTCCAATTAAAAAGAAATTTAGCATCGGTTGCTTTACAGCTAGGCTTTAAAGTATTCTGGGATCCAAGTATTATGGATGGAGAACAAAATGCATTTTAAAGTGATATTCAATATAAGATCCCTTTATTACTGAGGTTTAACATTCAAAATGCAGTTTTTGGCTGATAGAGACACTGCAGAAGCCAAGTTGCTTCAAATGGATTTCAGATAGGCAGAGGCCAAAATCCTCCATGAGTTGCTACAGACATTGAAAAGTTTCTCAAGCAACTGCTTTGTTTATAGCTCTCAGAGACTTTATCATGTTGTTGGTTTTTTTAATGTACAATAATTTCTGAGCATATTTATCATTCAGTGTGGGAAAACAAGCAAGCACAGACTGCGATGTAGGAAGAAGGATATATAGTAACCTAAGAATTTCCACCTATCATCTCAACTTCACAGTGAACTGAATGGACACTGCATAAGCAACCGACGTTGTTTGAAAGTCCTATTAATATTTTAGAAGTTTTAAGAATTAATGAACTCTCTTATGGTGAGTGCCATCTTCCTTTCTTTTGCAGTATTGATACATATAGCCACTATGCTGAAGGTTTTGCTGGGAGTATTTATATGCTGAGGAGGGACTTTTCAAAAGGTATATGCAAAAAAACCCTCAGAAAGCCTCTCCTTTTTGCTTGTTCCTTTCTTATGTTCATTTTTAAGAGGACTGAAAAATGCCTAAATATTCTCTTAATTAAATTATGCTTTTTCTTAAAAAATTTTATTCATTTTATCACAAACTCACATCAACACGTCTTATTAAATAGCAAGGTTTTGATAGTTCAAGTTATTATTGTTAAAAATATTTTTTATATTAGGTACTGTGAGTAACACTGTTACTATTTAGGCATATACATTTTTATTAACACATGCTGGGGCAGTTCTACTTGGTTTAAAAATACAGTGGAGCTTTTTTGTTCCACCACCGTTGAAAGAAACTTGAAATCAATTTTATTCTATGTGAAAAATGTATATCCCTTGACATTTAACTTAAGACATAGCCAGTAAGTTCACATTCATGTGACAGCACAGTTCAAATTGATGAAAACAATGTATTCCTTGTGTCATTGTAAATTTGATAAAAATCTGAGCATAATAAACAAAAAATGGGGAGGTGTGTTCCTGCAAGCACTAATAAAGGTTTGCTGTTCTGTTTTTCAAGAAAAATTTTTTTTTCTTCAGTCAGTTAATGGAATTCTAATATTTTTGCTGCATAATTTGTTATTAGTGTTTAAGGTAGGTGTTGTAAAAAAACCAAAACCAAATAAAAAACATTTCAGAAGCAAATGAACCATGGATATTTCAGTCTGATATATTTATAACATCTGTGCAATGCCAGTATGCCTTGTAAATTGGAATAGATCAGTAAGCACATGCAAAAAAGCAAGTGGATGCTTATTTGAAGTACTTAAGACATAGAAGTAACCTGATTTTGAGGTATATTATGCAACTATGACTTAATGTAGGGAACATCAGCTATGGGCATTCTATGTCTTTGATGATCAGGCCACACAAAACCACAAAACAAGCCAAAACAACAAGTTATACGTGAAAAATTAAAATGAACAACAGGAATAATTCAGCATGAAACCAGAGATTTTAATAGAAGAGAAGATCATCCCATTTTTTACAATGAGCACTGTTTAAAAATTCCACCTGTAGGCCAAATCAGGCTCCTATGATCCTGTTAGGTTTGACACACGAACATTACTTTAGGATTTTGCTTAGAACAAAAGAATAAAAGCCATTTTAATCAATTCTTCTTCTTTTTAATCAGTGCAACATGCATTTCATGAACAATTTATGGCACTCGACAAAAACATGGGACTTCTTTCAGATTTGCGAAAAACAAAAGAAAAAGGTATCCTAAAAGAGAACACCATCACTATGGTTAGAAAACAGGCAGAATATGGTAGGATATGAGCAGGCATAATTGCATGCTTTGATATTTATGATGAAAGACCTGAGCTGAAAGAAAAATGACAAAAATGCTATCTTAGCCTTTTATGAAACAAAGAAAACCTGAAGGTCGTGCAATAGTAATTTTCATCATTCCTTCCAAAGCCTTGGCAAGCTTTGAAAATTCATATGTAATAGCAGCTAGCTTTTCTAAGTGAAAGTGCTTTGAAATATTCTTGGGATATACAGTATATAAAAGAAACCTTCATTTTTCAACCGCAACAAAAGCAAAATTATATTTCAGAACATTAAGCTGACTATTTTAAATTATGTTGTTTTAGCTCTAGAAAAATCTTTTATTATGTTGTACAATTAATTTTGTTAAACTCATAATGTTCTGCTGTATGTATTAATTTTAAAAGAAATTACTTCTGTGAATTAGGAAAAAAGCTCTTAAAAATTACAATTTATTCACTAAAATACAGCAAAACATGTCTGGCAAAATCCATCGACAAGCACAAAAAATGCAAGCTAAGAATATAAAATAAAAAAGGATGTTTACTGTGAGATTTCTACAGCTGCATACCATGCTGAATTTCATTTCAATCCAAATTCCTCTATGTACAAAGTAAATGGTTAAATTTAAAGATACCTATAATCTCAACTTTAAGGACACCTAAATTGTCTTTTAAAGTAGAAGCATATTCTACCTAATAATATTCATTTCTCATCTTCTGAATGGGTGGGATTTATTTTACCAATAAATTGTTCTCTCTGAGTTTCTGCATTTGTTTGGACTATTGGGTCTTTTTTCTGTTCGTCCCTGAAATAGAGGTTGAACACTTTTTTAAGCTGTAATTTGACCTCAATGCCTGCTTCCTCCAATTGAGACTGAATCCCCAGCAGCAGGAGAAAATATGAAAAAATAACCATCTCAGGGAGAAAAAAAAAATCCAATAGCTGAAAACTATTCCAAACTTCAGAAAAAAAGTAGTATCTCAATGGAAAAGTAAAAGGAAAGCTATCCAAACTTCTGATTTTCCTTCAGTATTACCCATTCTACATCAATTTCCTTTTTTTTTTTTTTTCCTTAGTGGTGTTTTAGGAAGTTTACTTTTTAAGAACATGGAAAGGCACAAAAATTGCATTTAATAACCCAAACAAATTAAGCATCCTGCTGCCTTTCCTGGAAAAGTCAGAAGAAAATGTGCTAGATCAAATAAAACAATTTTTTAGAGGTGACAAAAGCAAAGTAGAAGCCTTTATCATGTCCGGGTTTTTTTTTTTGGAAAGACTCTTTATGTGTTCCCCTCTAGACTATCATTATTTGCACATGTGGGCAAAGCAGTCCTGCGTTGTGTAACATCCAAAAGCTTCTTTACTTCTCCAGTATTTCCTGACCATATCGATGAATAGTGTTTAGTTTTAAGACATTCACTTTTATACTTTTTTCCTTTGATGTAATTTAGCCTTTCAGAACTGAGAGGCCACATATTAGAAGCTATCTGTTCTACTTAATTAATGTTAGGCACAAACCCACACTATGCTGGGCTGGGTACAATTGCTCAATTGGATGTGCAGGATGAACAATAAAGTGCAGCTTAGATCCTTGGGCTAAACCACCAAGAAAGAATGTTTGCTAGTGAAGAATGGAGGGAATGCTGCAAAACTGTGATTTAAAAATAGGGCTTATGATGGCATTCTGTGGGCTTTAAGGTTCAGAAAGGTGAAACAATTAGTTAGGTTCAACACCTAAAGGCAGTAAGACTTCGATCCAAATTTTTATCTTCAAAATTCTACATTTAGATTACTAGAAGCGGGGTCAGAAACAAAGCACTATTTTTTTATTAGTTTTAGAACTGATATTTTAGGCATGTAAAACAAAAAAATGAGGAGCCTAACAGTCTTTTAAAGAGAAAAAACAATACATGAAGGTATTCAATGCTCTTTGATGACAATAAATATAGAGCCTGACAGTATTGGAAACTTAAGGGCAAATCTCTGCACCCTGAGATAGCAAAAGTTACTTAAATATCAGTTCAGTGGCACAGGTGGCTGAGACTTGCTCTTTTATGTCTGAAGGTGCCATGCTTTGATTCTCAGCATCTACAGGAGAATTTTAGGTTTTGACCACCTTCTGGAAGACAAAGGTTTCTTGGCAGCTGTGGAGGTGCGACTTCTGCTGTTATCTTGTTTACCTTTTCTTGTCACTCTGCTCAGAAGAGGAAGGAGCAGCCGCCCTTAAGAATCAGCCTGCCTCCTTTGTCTCTGCATTCTCAGAGTTTTCTATCAATTTAGATTTTTCAAAGGAAGTCATATCATTACAATTATGCAACCTTTAACCCTTCAGAACGCATTATTTCTTCAAACAACAGCACTGACAGGTTGTCAAAAAGCTTATTTTATAAATGCATGATTAGGAATTGAGAGAATTTGTTATTCTTATAATTGTTAATTAATACTGCTATTAGTGCTATTGTTACCATTTATAGTGGTAGTTGTGTTGACTCCTATATTGGCGGTACCTAGAGTTTACAAGATAATAATCTGTGATATTAGAAACTGTATAAATATACCAGTATTCTGAAGAGCTTATCAGTGAAATACAAGACTACTAACAAGTGCCTACAATAAATGGACTGGAGGAGCACAGGGGAGTGAACAGATGTCATTTAAATGTCTCTCTCAATATAGAGCTCCTGAACTGTCCTCTGGAGGCAGCTATTTCTCTTCGTTGGTTACATTACATCACAGAATTTTACATTACGTCACTCCTAACCACTGGCGTCATACTAGAATAAAATCTTACAGAGGGCTATGTAAGGGTGTAATGTTTCTACTAACATGGCACTTTACTACTTGAATATATTCTCTGAGTATATTCAGTACTTGTAAGAGTATCATAAACTTCTGTGTTCCTGTATCTGCTAATATGGATTCCATGGCATAAGATGTTTCTGATAAATAAAGATTTTTTTTCAGCTTTTACTGGATGAAACTGGCCCTGTCCTTGCTCTACTGTTCTTTTTGCTGTGCTAGGGAAAAGCTGCTAGGTACTTCTTGGGATACTTAGTGGCCATAACCATCTCCTGTGCAAGCTCACTGCAGTTCCCAACTGTGATGTCCATCTCCTACTGCTGTGCACAAGCTGCGGGGGCCACTGTGGAGAGTCTGGTCTGGCAACCACCCTCTAACCTTCCACTGGAGTTTACTACAGTCCACGATCAACAATGAGCCACAGATTTAATGAAACACAGTTAGGTATTCTGCATTCTCCAGTTTCGCTCCATTGAAACTGTGCTGAAGCATCTCTTCCCTCCTTCAAATATTTTTGAGTTCAGGAGATTAGAACATTTAGAGTATCATTTCTTTTCACAAAAAAAAATCTCATAATTTCTTCCCTCAAAAATGACCAAAACTGAATTGGACTGAAGATTGGTCCACTGCATCATTGGCTCAGTGTGACACTGATCTTTCATTTACCAGTTTTTAAAATTATATAGGTATTAAATACTTAAATGGGATCTCCTGGAATCTTCCAAAATCCTCAGACACCACGCTTTTGGAAGACAAACTTAAGGGGTCATCCTATGTACACTTTCAGCTGCCTAAATACTTTAAATGATCTAGCAGTAGTTCCCTGAAGAAAACGTGCTTTGTCCCTTGACACAGAAAGTCTGTCCAGGCAGCTAATCAGAATGAACCCCAAACTCTACTGATTTTCAGTCACCTCCATTTGATTTTTCCTAAAAATCATAGACATAGAAAAACATTCTGCTATAAGATGTGATAGAGGTTTTTTTTTAAAAAAAGGAATTTGTCATTTTCACTGAGTGTACACTTCCCTCTGCACTTGTCTAATAAGTCAGCTAAAGTTTTTGTTTATTTTGCCATGGTGAAATACTTTCTGTAGCAGTCAGTGAAAACTTTTGTAAATTTTTAGAAAGAGGTTACACCAATGTATCAACACCTTTAACTGATATAACTGTGTCTCTGCTGTATGATTGTATTATTTCAGCCAGCTTTATCTGCAAATAGCTACAGGAAGAGTGGTGAAAACTAAATGTAAAAGAGCTCTTGGAATAGAACAGAGTTGCTTGGTCAACATTTTGGTCAAAATTATATGTAGATGTGGTGAGTTTAAATTTGTAAATCTAGCCTAAAATGCTGAGAGATTCTTCAAAACAACTAATGGAGTCCAGAAATTACACAGGGATAAACTGGAGCTAAAGTTCCAGTTGTGGTCCTGAGCTAAACAGGACACAATACCTCATTGCTGGCAGAAGAATTGTGTATATGGATGGGATAGGCAGTGTCAGCCTACTGCAGGAATTTAGAATTCTTAAGACTTTAACCTGTATGTCAAATTTGCTTGAAATTGGTCGAAGACTTCAAAAGTTATCAGCACGATTGGCAGATACACAGGCAATTTGATCACAATACTATTATGTTAGACTAAAAAATGGGGATCAAGCTTCACAAGCTTAATGGGACCAATACACAGTGGTATAAAATACTAGAGATTTTTTTAAAAATCATATTTCTCAGATTTTGTTTTTCATTAGGAAAATATAGCCTCAAAATGTGAGCTGAATGTAAGTGATAAAAGAATATGGGGAGATCTTGGAACACCAGCTCTGGGCAGTGTAAGCTGTCCCATTTTGCTCTTTGGAAAGGAGACACATAACCATCTGAGACTACAGGATAAATCATTACCACAGGTAAAGAGGACTGGAGAGAAAAAGAAAGAGATGCAGGAGAGACTTGACTTCACCTAAACACTGGCAAATCTTGGACACACAAGAGGAGTGAGATAATGTTCTATCATTTTTCAAAGACTTGTATCTAACAAATCACTCTAAAAAATGAAGTAATTACATGTAGGAACTGCTCTTCCAAAGCTTTGGTTGTTTCTGTCGGGGTTGAACTAGAAGCTAATAGACACTTCAGCCACTCTGGGTTTCTGGAGAACCCTATATGGGTGACAAAAGGTCTGCAGAATAGGGATCTTATGGCTTAGAAGATGCGGGCAGTAAAATTATCACTTAGGATTTATCCTAAATAAGTTCAGGATGAATCATCTGAGGTTACCGTAGCCACCCTCTATATTCAATGAAAAGAAATAAGCATCTACAAAGGGCAGTTCAGTTCACCTAAGACTCAAGCACTCTGAAGGTGCTTATCTCCCTTCATTGATTACTTCTGTGCCTAGAGTAACTAGGGTACTAATTTAGTAACCACAGCTGGGTGAATACAATTAGGTCTTAATCTCCTATTTAAAAGAATTTTTTTCCCTTAAATGCATTGATACAACTACTACTATTCTTGGGGAAATAAAAACTTAGGTGATTTACTTTTTTTGTGTGTGTCTGTGTTACTCTTATATAGGCATCCAAAGAAAAGGACATACCTATTTTGTTACTTATCCAAGAAAACTTGAGTCCTGAATTAAATATTTCAAAAAGGGGTGATTAAGTTAAATATTTGACTCGGTTTAGAGCTTCTTTCAAACACTACATAACTATTACACGATTATGATCCCACAGGGTCTAAAGAGAGACCAAATAATTCCTCATAATTTTTCAAATCAGAAACTATTCACAAGGTGGGGGTGGGAAGAGGAAGCCTGTGGAGAGCTATGAAAGAGAAATCCAACATAAGTTTTAAAAGGAAGAACTTTTCTGTTTTACAAAGAGAGAGAAAAAATAATTTGAAAAGGTTGATACATACAGTATAATTATTATAAAGACCCATCTTTCTGTATTAATCAGTTTCTTGGACAATAAGCCCAACAACAACAGAACAAAGCAAAATCAAAATAAAAACAACCAGACATCCTTTTCAGCATTAAAAAAAAAAAAAGAAAAAAAAGAAAAAAAGGTAGCACTGCTGAGAATTCTTGGTTGTTTACAAACTCTACATTCAAATGTTTTCATCAAAAGCTTATTTCAGGCAGCAAATGAAGTAATCTTTTTGGAAAGTAATAGGATTTTATTCTCATGAGATCCCCCCACAGAGAGGTGGCCACTTCCTTAAATCAGTCAGTCAGGTATGATGATACCTCAAATCCCAACTGCTTGAAGCAAATAAATAATAAATGAAGATGGTATTTGAGTCTGAAAAATCATCCGTGAGGTCAAGATCCTTCCTTTTGGTGAACTCTGTAAGATGTGTAGTGTGGAAGCAGAAGCTAAAGGTTAGGAGCTTGACCATACACTGCACTTTGGCGTGTAAGCTCAAAAGTGGCTACTAACCATGAACCAAACACATCATTGAAGGCTGGGTTTTTTGTGTTTCTTTTTTTTCCCTTCATTCCTTATAGTCTAAGGTTTGCTTTCACTCCAGGGGAGTAGAGAGTCAGAAAATGCAGGAAAGAAAAGTTAGCATTCTTTCTGAGCACAAACCTGCTGCTAAGCTGGTATTTTGTATTGATTTTTCCTGAAGCCTGTAATCTTGAAAGCTTGTAACAGAGGATGAGGTAAATATCATTTTATTTGCTCAAATAGGTTTAGATTAGATTGAGATGAAAAACTAGAGACAGGCCAAATTAGGACTGAAAGCAGCAATTACAGATTATTGTTTCCAGGAGTAACTAGAATAGGTTATTTCACTGATAAAAAGGCTTGCTGAAAGAAAGAATAGGTGATTTTCCTTAGAGTCTTAAAATAATATCAAGAAAAGAATAGACAAGGAAAATACAAACAGAAATTCATAACAAATTTCTTATATTGCATGTTAAAAAATTCAGCCTACCTGTAGAGTAAATTAGTATGTGAATTATTGAACTTGCTTAAAATGCACAGCTTAACAATATATCCTCAGAATACATACTTCTGAATATATACAATATGGGTGCTTAGCAAACTAGTAATATACTTTTCATTGTGTACATTTTTTCTCATCTTGTTGAAAAACAAAGCACACCATTCAGCCTGAAGGATAATAATAAAAATCAGCTCTTAAAAGTAATTCCTTCAATAAAATAGTTTCTGAGGGAAAAAAAAATGTGTACAAAAGCGTTCAAATGATACTGACAATAAGGCATGGAATTTAAAAGGCTTAACCATGTCTTATCTTAGAGTCTGTTTTATTTCTTCATCTTCTGAGCACTTCAAACATATGAGCTGTTATTCCATCTTTAGATCAGTAACTTTGAATTGTTCTACCTGTCATTCTGCAGTGACTAGCACAGCTAGATGTCATACAATGATTGTTTGCACTTTCATTCTTTCACATTAAATGGCAATCATCCGGTCCTTTTGATTTGTTTCTTTTATTTAGCCCTGAAGTTTTTACACTAGAATCTCATTAAAGCTGAACTAGTGTACTCCTGTCAAAAAACTAATGGAAAAAAGTTTAAAAGAGAAATGTTTCACCTATATTGTCACTTACTGGTGGAGTTGCATTTATCAAGATTTGCAGAGTTTACTTCTTTAGTTTATGCTCTTTTGGCCTCATTCACCCCTCTCTGCTTTTTTTCCCTCTATTGCACAAAATTAGGATGATATGTTCTAATAAACCAGACACCTAAATAAAATAACAACAAAAAGAACAACGAATTTTATCTCCTGGAAGCATTTTTTCTCTTCATAGGACAGATATTTCCTGTTAGTCAAGGATATTGTCAAAGAAATTTCCTATGCAAAGGACTAAGCACTTCATTGAACAAATATTGTTTACAGAAGTATAACTGTATGTCTGAGTTACAGGAACAAACAAATTAAACAAATCCTCTGTTGCTGATATTTCCAGGCATATATGATAATATTCTTCATCATTCATGCAGGCAACTAAGTCCCACCCTTGAAAATAACTCTACAACCTTTTTCCCCTCCAGCAACATTTAGTTTTTGATCCAGGTAAGGCCATTAATTACAGCATCTAAAAAAATTGATTACTGAGCTCTTTATAAGAGTTCTCAAATTACACAGAAGTTATTTATGCAGAAGTATGGCTTGCTCTATCATGAAAAGAAAAATCATACAAGACACATTTAATCTATGGTATGAAGGACAATGAAAAATATATCCATTCAATAAGAATCTTCTTTTATCTTATGCTGCTGCACTGACAGATAAGAGAAATATATCATGTGGATTCTGATCCCTCTATGAGTTCCAGAAAATAAGATAAGGGTCTGCAAAATGCTGGCAAATTAATCCCAGTGAAATTACTAACCATTTTGTCTAAAGATCCGTAGTCAGGAGGGATAACTTAGAGGTCACCTTTACTATTAACGCTAAGGGTTTTCTAGCTGGTATTGTGGCATACATTGTACATCTAAATGCCCGATCTAAAAATGAATTCCTCAGCATTTCTGAATATGCTCCATAGATTTAACTCAAACGATGCAAGGCTTTTTCCTCCCATGTAAAATGTGATGTTTTAAGCCCTCTGTCTCCCATTTGCCTGTGCATAAACGATGACCTCTTCCTTAGAAACTTAAATGATGTGCAAGCTGCTAGATGTCAAAGGATCTGTGTGGCTTGAACACAAAGATAAGATAGCACTTATTAATAAAAAATATGAAATTACTCTGACATGTAATTGTTACAGAAAATGCCTATTTAAGAAATGCATATATAAGAAATAATGACCAAAAGGGAGGGCATTTCTCAGCAGTTAATGACTAGATAGAAAAGTTAATGGCTGCAGGTGAAGTCAAGGTCGCATAACTCAGCCTGTCATTAATAGCTTGGAAATGCCCAGCCAGGAGGTCATCACTGCTATTATGAGCCATAGGAATATAAAAATATAAAGAAAAAAAATAATTACCTTTTTGTGTTTTGAAAAGTTAGAACTAAAACTGTAGGTTGCCATGGATATGTTGTTGTGTTTACTAGAGTTATATCCTCTTAGCAGTTAAAGGGCAGGGTTGCAATTCAGCATGGTGCTGAGCCAAAACAATTAAAGCACACAGCCCAAAAAGCAAACCTTAGCATACTGCAAGATCAAGGATCAGGCTTATAACAAGTGGAAAAGCATTCCCTCAGGTTTATTTTCAGCAATGAGTATTTCTGAGGCAATAATTTTAAGGTAAATCATGCCTCAATAAATTTGTTTCCTATTTTTCCCCATTTAAATTATTATCTGGTTTGTAAGTATATCTTTACAGCTTTGGAAAAGAAATAGATAATATACCACTAAATCCATGTTTACTCTTGAATTTCTGCCTTATTTTCACCATTCTTTTCCTTATTGATTTTCACAATAATTTCTCATTTGTTTATTCACTCTTAATATTTTTAATTAATAAAAATATATCATAGACACTTATCCCTACTCTGAATCCTGCTGAAATCAGGAGTCAGATATATTTTGGACTGAGTTCCAAAGGTTGAGAATTATTTAAAAATATTCTTTCCTCAGTTTTTTAATTGTACTCTTTATATTAGTTGCTTACTCCGGGCTCTTAAGTCCTAAAAGAAGATTAATAGCATTATCCAATTTTGTTCATTATCATTCATTATGTGTATGTCTTAATCATGTCCTCCTTTTGTCTTAATGGCCTACATACTGTCAAATAAAGAATAGAACTACACACAAAGACATACAAAACACTCCTTCAGTTTTCTAGACCTTCTAGCTTAAAACATGGTATGGGCTCAAATTGGTACATTTAAAATGCTACCCCATATTTTAGACCAGTTTAATAAAGTGATATAACCCTCACCGAATATGAGATTATAGCATCTAATTAATCTCTTCAATACAGAGCTCTGAAATGTACTTTCAAAAAGTCTAAGAAAATAAAAAAATAACGTAAAAAAAGTGATTCTCATTTTCATAGAATCCACGTGCATAACTCTGCTATCATACAGCTACACGATATAGCTTTATTTGTCAGAATGGTTTTGAGTCTACTTGACCTGAATGTCTTTTGCAATTGCCGATAGTGTAATAAACAGAAAGATGCATACCAAGAGAAGTTCCAAGGATAAGCACAAAAGTAATGAAAATGAGGTTGATGAGTGTTACCCTAAGTATCTCACAAATTTGTCACTCTGTAGTGGCATACTATCTCCACTATTCATATTAAGACATGCTTATTCAAAAACACTAATCTCTGGATTTATGTAAGACCAGGTATAATACAATTACACAAGAATTAGAGAAAGACAGCACTCAGCAATCACAACACTGTGTCTGGAACTGAGACCAGAGTTGGATACTTGACAACTGAATATATTTACACAGAAAAATCAATGATAAGATTCTCATTGATCCTAGTATGACTTGGATCAAATTATTGCCTTTTACGGAGTACAACAATATGGTAAAAAACCCCTCAAACTCAAACATATATATTTCTATATATGTAGGCACATACGCAGATATTGTGTAAAAACTATTTGAAAGAGAACCAAGGACACTGAGAAGCGCCTGTTAATATTTCTAAAACCTATATGTTCAGACACTCAGGGAGCTTTCAAATTACATCCAAAAGTGAATACTACCCCATCCTGGTTTTGGCTGGGATAGAGTTAATTTTCTTCCTAGTAGCTGGTGTAGTGTTGTGTTTTGGATTTAGCATGAGAAAAATGTTAACACACTGATGTTTTTAGTTGTTGCTAAGTAGTGTTTATACTAAGTCAAGGATTTTTCAGCTTCTCATGGCCAGCCAGCAAGAAGGCTGGAGGGGCACAAGAAGTTGGGAGGGGACACAGCCAGGACGGCTGACCCAAACTGGCCAAAGTGATATTCCATACCAGATGACATCATGCCCAGTATATAAACTGGGGGGAGTTGGCTGGGAAGGGCGGATCACTGCTCAGGAACTGGTTGGGTATCGATTGGTGAGTGGTGAGCAATTGCATTGTGCATCACTTGTTTTGTATATTCTAATTCTTCTACTATTATTATTGTAATTTTATTATGATTATTATTATCATTGTTATTATTATCATTATTATTATTATCATTATTATTATTTTCTTCCTTTTCTGTCCTATTAAACTGTCTTTATCTCAACCCACAAGGTGGTGTTTTTTTTTTATTCTCTCTCCCATCACACTGAGTGGGGGGAGTGAGCGAGTGGCTGCGTGGTGCTTAGTTGCTGGCTGGGGTTAAACCACGACATATCCACAACAAGTCCTGTTTGCCATCCAAACTGTTGTGCAATAATATAGATAGTTCAATGAAGTTTTTGAACCTCTACTTATATATCCAGTAGAAAAATGCTTCCTGCCACCTTCATGTCCTTCCTTCCCAAGAAAGATTTTCAAAAGAGATAAGCCTCTTGATTTGCATATCCAGGGATCCTCAGAAGAAAAATGGAAAGAAAGACAACTTCAGAAGGAGAACCCCCAGTATTACCCTTCTTTTTTTTTTTTAAAACCTTAGAAGTAGCACACTGAATGTCTCCAAAATCTATGTCTCCATGGCAGACAGGAGTGTACACCTCCTAAGTATTCCTAAGGTCAAAATCAGCACTAAGTATTCCCTTGAAAACCAAATGACATCTCAGAACCTAATAGTCTCAGGATCCTACAGGCTATGTCTACAGAGACGATGTTTATTCCCAGCAAAATGTCAACAGCTTCATTTGTGTAAAAATGTGTTTCTAAAGAAAGAAATATTACTAAAATAAGTTTCATGGTCTCAATTCAGTTTCAAGATTATGAGGAGCTCATTCCATTGGAGGGGATACACAGGAGGATGTCAGTCAATTGGAAATGAATAGATAAGAAATTACTTTTTCTTTGTTAAAAAACCCCAACAAAACAAAACGCATACCACCAAGACCAGTTTGATTTGACAGATGCAACTCCAAGTAAAGGCTTGTGCTAGACTGAAGATGGATTTTAACTTGGTTCAAAAGGCATTCATCTTAGTGCATATCCAAACACAGTGATCGTTTCCTCAATCTGTGTTTTTCACAAGTAGATCAGGATAAGACTATGGAAATTCTTGAATATGGGATGAGCTAATAAATCTGCATATTAAACTGACATTCCAAAACATAGCTGTTCCGAATTAAACAGAAATATAACTAATATCTCAAAACTAAAAAAAAATGAGAAAGACAAAGAAATTTGAAAGCATCTAGAACACTGAGATTATTTTCATTTTGAAGAGTTTCTTTATTATATGATGGATTGATATTTATGAAGTGTTTGTGCAATATATTGTCAGGAAAGACTGTCCTGTAAACAAGCCATGTTAGTTTGGGACTATTAATCTGAATTAGCAAAAAATAATTTGGCCAGTTTGTTTTTTATCCTTTAGTAGCAAATAGATATCAACCCTCCAAACAATATGTGAGGTAATTTAAAAATGGTAAGGCACATCATGATGTGACAGTGAGCTAATCAGAGCCCTGAAGTAGAAGTGTTCCACCTCTTACAAATGAATGTTCCAGAGGATTTCCAAACTCTAAGGCTGTGCTGTTAAAACCAGAAAATAAATAAAAAAGCAAAAAAACAGAACAAACATTCTCTGTATTTAAGGAGATAAAACTTGAATCTTTTCAGTGAGACATTAAATAAAAGTTCTTAAGCTAACTTGCTTATCTTGTCCTTGAAGGTTGGGCCCTTTTTTCTAGTCTGGTTTTCTGGTTCAGCTTTCATTAGCATCCACCATTTCTTAATTCTACAGTCTCAATCTCTAGAAAAGCTCCCACTTCCCAGACCACCATTTGAAAATTTCTTTCTAGTTCTTATAACTTGCACTGTTCTTAAAGCCACAGCCTCTGGACTCCTGTGATTAATTACACATGTCAACTTTCTTAAAAAAAAAAAAAAAAAAAGAAAAAGCCTCTTCTACAAAATTGCCCTCTCCTCTCCTCTCCTCTCCTCTCCTCTCCTCCCTCTCCTCTCCTCTCCTCTCCTCTCCTCTCTCTCCTCTCCTCTCCTCTCCTCTCCTCTCTCTCTCTCTCCTCTCTCTCTCCTCTCCTCTCCTCTCCTCTCCCTCTCCTCTCCTCTCTCTCCTCTCCTCTTCTCCTCTCCTCTCTCTCCCTCTCCTCTCCTCTCCTCTCTCTCTCTCTCTCCTCTCTCCTCTCCTCTCCTCCTCTCCTCTCCTCTCTTCCTCTCCTCTCTCTCTCTCTCCTCTCCTCTCCTCTCCTCTCCTCCCTTCCTCTCTCCTCTCCTCTCCCTCCTCTCTCTCTCTCTCTCCTCTCCTCTCCTCTCCTCTCCTCTCCTCCTCTCCTCTCCTCTCCTCTCTCCTCCTCTCCTCTCCTCTCCTCTCCTCTCCTCTCCTCTCCTCTCCTCTCTCTCCTCTCTCTCCCTCTCCTTCTCTCCTCTCTCTCCTCTCCTCTCTCCTCTCTCTCTCCTCTCCTCTCTCCTCTCCTCTCTCTCTCCTTCTAGATTGTAAATTCTGGTAGCTCCTGACATAAACAGTCTCAATGCATACTAAGTTCAGCACAGTACTGTTCCTCATCAATATCCCTCCTCATATGCCCATTTCTGTAAACATCAAACTGTTGAAGTAGGGTTTCTCACAGTGGAAATTATTTCAGAATCAAAGCATATGAAGCACCATTTTTTATCTCTGTTATAAAGGAGAAGTTATACGTTTCACCTGCAAAGACAATGTAAAGGATTTGAAATATTTGATGTTTATTTGATGAGTGATTATACTTGAAAAGGGACATTTTTACTTACAGATATGAATTGTATATGTGGCTTACATTTTTTTTAGTTAGAGAATGAAGGGAGATAAAATGAAGAAGGCGAAATAAAATGCTGTGGAAGGGTGTTCCTCAGGTATATGTTTCATGAAACAAATTCCCTTATTTCTTACATTGCTCTCAACAGGTCATTGCTAAGATTTGCATCTTCTCTCTCAGCTGACCTCTTTCACGATACTCTGGCATTTGCTGCATTTCTGGAAGAATAGCTTTGTGAAATCAGAAGTCTGTGTGATCAGACAAAGCTTTCCAGCCATGCAGTTCTGTTGCTCTGATCCACACCTACTGACATGCCAACTTACCTTGATATGACTTCTGTATGAGAATTTAATCAGTCAGAAAGATGCAGAAGGAAAAGACTTAGAAGCTGAATTATACTTAACAGTCGGGCAAATGGCAAAATTGCAGAGCAGACTAACACATTGTTTGTGCTGTATTAGAATAAGTAAATGAATTAAGCAATTGCTTTCAAGGCACCTAGAGACATTTCTTAAATGAGTCTTCACAATTTCTTTGTAAGTTCATGTATTATCAGAGAAAAAATGCAAAATGCATTTTGTTTTTAATTAATGACAGCTCTTTTCCCTTATAAAAAAAAGGAAAGAACGAAAACCACCTGTACAGCATCTATTGAATTTTACAAAGCAGAGAAGCAAGATTAAATCTGTACAACAGATCTAAAGAAAAAGGAATAAATAACCTGGGGTAAGACCTCTGGAGACCAATTTAAATGGAAACTGAAAAGCAAAGGGTTCAATTGGCCTCCTATACATAAACATATCTTTGGATTTATTATAATTACTTTTAAAGCCAGAGAGGATCCCAAACTGATTTATGAAGAGTGTAATAGCCGGGATTGAAATATCAGGATGGGTTATAAAAAGAAGAATATCATCCACATACAGTATTCATTTATGTTCCTGCTTGTGTGCATCAGTAATGATACAGTAAGTTTACGACATTTCTAAAAGCCTCAGGAAGTGTTTTGAAAGCTAATGTGGAGAAAGGAGGAAAAGATGGACAACGAAGCATAAGTACAAAACTCAGGAAAAAAGATTCAAAAAGATTGTGGATATTTTATTATGATATTAATTTTTTTGGGGGGGGAATACTGAAGTTCATACTCAAATCTCCAAATAGATATCTGCAGTTCAGTTTCACCAACACGTAGAAAGTGTAGCCTTTTTATTCACATCAAATACTATCATTGCATCTAGGGAGACTGCAAGGGCATTATTCTTAACCTTGTCTGACCAATGCATTAGATTACTCTCATAAAATCTCAGAAATACTGGACCTTTATGTAACAGCCTGCTTAAAAGCTGCTTCTATCTTAAGGCAAGCTGAGTTTGAATAATCCTGTTTACAATGCATTTCCAATTGCCTATTTTTATTTCAAGTCTAGTAAAAATGTGATTTAGTTTCTTTTTTTTTCTTTTTTTTTGTTACATTGTAAAACAGAATGGCCCTTGTAAAAATGCATTAGAGGTGCTTCTAAAAGAATTCGCTCATCTGCATGTACCCCAAGTCTCAATTAGTTTTCTAGGAAATCTACCTCCTTGTTGTAAGGTTGCAATTTATTTTTAAAAGTTCTGGGGAAAAAATAAAAAAAAAAAAGCATGAGAACATCACCTTTTTTTTCTCTTTTCCCCCAGTTCATTTAACTGCTTCTTTGTGACTTTCATGCCTCCACTATATGAGTATCCATGTCTGGCGAGATTGGTCTTAATCTTGGGCAGATGGAGTGAAAAAGAGAGAAGGGTAAAGAGGAACATGTGTGAGCATGTGTGTGAGAGAAAGACCACTGCAAAATTTCAAATCAGTATGGACCATTCAAATGGATTTTCAGCACCTGCAGCTACCATTGAAGTGAACGGGAGTTCTGGGAGTTGCTAGGAAAAAAACCCGAATCCTTTAAAAACTGGAAACCTACTAAAACACGGGTCCTAACATGTTTCACATTAAATGACAATCATCATAATTACTCACAGAAATATTCTAATGTTTCATTAAAATAATTGCTTATCTAGGAAACTGTGGTCTCTAGCCCTGTGGACTGTGCAAGTATTCCCTCTATTGTTCTCCATATTTGAGGCCAGAATACACAATATATTTTTCTGAGAAAAATAAAGCAGGTTAAAGAGCAATAATCATCCATCCTTAAAGTAGAGATGGCTGAGCTTCAGGAGTTAGTTTTGTAGTTGTTGGAGTAAAAATATCAAACAAAATACATCCCCATTCTCAGTTTTTCTCATACATTTTTTTCATCTGCAGATAACACAGATGCTATTCTGGAAGCACTGATTTAGTGAATTAGAGGTTCTGCGATGTTAGTCAATCTAATTTAAATCCACTAAATACAGAGGTTCTGAACGTATCTAAAAAATTAAGAAACAGTTACCTCTTTCTAATTCTCACAGAAAGAGTGAAAAAGTCTCACTAAATTTGTCTTTCTATGTAATGGTCTACTAAAAGGAATTCTGAAATAGCAGATTTTCAGTTATTTATAGTAAATATTTAGAGTTCTCCATTTCTATACAATTATATGGTGACAATTTAAGGGACCGATGCCCTTTCTTATTTTTGATATTTAAAAAGCTGTCCAATTCAAAATATATACTTACAGGTCATTTGCTAATTCTATCAAATCATGGAGGCCTTCACAGGGCCTTCCCCTTCAGTGTTTGCTTTGGGAAGATTCCCTGCTTTTCATCTACCTGGGAGGACAGGGTCTTATTCTCAACTAAATAAATAGAAACTTGAGTTTCTACGCTTACTTGGTCTCTCACATACCAGGGAAAAGGCATATTCTTCTCTCTTCATTGACGCTGGTGGTCACCATTCCTTTCTCTCTCCCTTCTTCTTAGAATCATACATCTAGCAAAGCAGTTGGTCCTTAGGACTTCCCTTAAAAAAGGGGTTTCCAAATAGCAAGTCCTTTATCTCACCCATTTGCTAATCCAAGTGATAATCATATACTGTGACTCCCTTCCCCGGGATATACCTCATGATCTTTACAACACATTGCACCCCTATATAGCATGGGTTTTGCCCAGTTTCTGCCCTGTGCTGATTTCCAGATCCTAGGTCATAAAAATAAAAGGAATTATAATTTACTAGGTTTATTACCCTAGAACTTACTCCCTTACTTTCGCTGAGGACAACGGCAGACTTGAACTATAAGCTACCAAAAGGCAAAATGAAGGTATGGTCTCTTGAAAAGCTTGCACAATTTAAGCCTAGAATGGTTTGACACAGGCATTGGATACCTTTCTGTGTGTAGACTGATATCCTTATTTAAAGGAAAGAAAGACCATTTAGAATATCTTGAATGGGGACACTGACTTTTTATAACACCTGCTGACACTCAGTAGAGTTTGTCTCTGGATGAAAGAACAGTGTATGCATTTTGGTTAACTTGTTCTTACCCTTTTCTATAGCTAAATACGCAAATGAACTCTCAAAAGGTGTGTTTATTTTTTACCATATGATGTTCATTAAAAGATAGCTTGTGAATATTGCAGTAGGTAGCTGGTAAAAGGGGATTGAGTGAAAGGTGAGTGCAAGTTTTGCTGAGCAATGAAAGAGTAAAGATGGAAGCACTTGTCCCTCACACAGTAGGGTTTGAATATAATCATACTCTTACTTTCACATTGGGAAAACAGCCTTTGTTACAATACTGAATTTAGAAGATAGGAAAGGGCCACTAACAGGTCAGTCTGCAATTTCTGTATCTTTTGTATAGTTGAGTATGTAACATTCCAGTTGGAAAATTATAATTAAGGAGCATTTGTCTCCAGCCTTTCTGTAAGTGTACAGACCTAGACAGACATGCACTAAGCAGTGACATTTCTCTTCATTATGTAACTACTTTTTAAAATGCATCTGAGCTTGAATGAGATGAACCTTTGCTGAACTATGTACCTGTATGTAGGTAGAACAATTTTGAACTACTTACTCCAAGGACAGCAGTTTGTTTAGTAAAACTGTGTTATCTGCTATTGATAACTACACTCCATCTCCTACTTTATCACTTTTATCATCACATGCATTTCTGAAGTGCTCACGACCACTGTGTGTGCTCACTCTCCTTTTCTTTTCCTTTACCTTTCTTGTGATACAAGCAAGGATGATCTGTTTCTCACATTGTTGAAATGATGAATGGATCCAAATTCCTTTCAGATTTCCAGAAATAATGAATAACACATATTTTTCTTGACATTAGAACCAAAGTGTTGAAGCATAAAATAACGAGCTAATCCTTTGACTTCACTCTTGCAACTAGTTGGTCTGGATAACCTGGTGACCTATAATTAGCATCCCAAACTTCAACACATTCTCCTTGCCTTTTTATCATTTTGTCCTTCATATTTCATTTTGGAGTCTGCATTGGCAGGGTCAGTCCACATAAGCTGTCTTCTTGCTCTTTACTAGCTCCCAGCAGGTGGATAAGAAAGTGGGAAAGGTAAAGACAGGAAGGTCTAAGATTATCCCAAAGAGTAATTAAGCATAGAATAAAAAAATAACTGCTTTAATTTTGGGGGGTCTTATTTAAGGGTTTTCTGTACATAGTTCAGCTTAAATATGACTATAAAAATGACATGAAGAGTGGGCAGTAATGCTGTACACTATGCTGTTTCATTTAGATTGAAACAAAATTAATAAACTCCTTTTTACATACTCTATCTACTCATTATTCTAGATTTCTAACTTTTTGCACATTCCAATATTTCTGACCTTGCAAAAACATTGTCTTTTGTTTAACTTAAAGCATGATGCTAATCCAGTTGATCTACTCATGATCTTCAGGTTGAGAAAATGTATAAACATATGAAGAAATAGGGACTTAATTTATTTTCCTGGAAACCAATTAAGTTATAGATAAATGAGCAAGCAAAAAGAAATTCTACAATGCATGAAAAACTATTTTCAAATATAGATTTGAAATGGTCATTTGCAAAATTCCATTTAGAAACAGTCTAAGCCAATGAGGTTTTGTTTTCTATCATGTTATTTAATATAGAGTTAATTTTTTTCCTGCTACTTATGAAAATTGGTCCAGTTTTTCAACATAAATTTTTGCTAATATATATAAGCATCCCAACATTTTCTTTTTCTCCTTATTGTTTTAAGAAAATTTATCTATCATATAAAAGAAAATGAGCAATTATCCCATTCTGATTATATGGTTTCTGGATTATCTAAGTTTAGCTAAATTATACTTCACATACAGTCAAGAATGCCTTATTTTGATTTTGGAGACTTAGTGTAAATATTTTCCTAACCTTCCAGACTAACAGGCAATGTGATGATATGCACAGAGATATTTCTGTCATCTGAAATCCACAAAGCTCTTCAGAGTTATTTTCTCCTTACATGGTAGCCCTTAAAGTATTCTTGGACAAATATTAAAATAATATTTTAAAAACATGTATTAAGACTGTTCTTTATGGCATTCCTACCTTAGTGCATAAGCTTCAGACTGTACTAGCCTCTTCTTTTTCCTTAGCTTACTCTCCGAAGTCAGAAAATTAACACTAAGTGTAGTTACTTTAATAAATCAGGGAGTGTGTGCAGTGGCTTGAACCCAAGAAGTATTTTTTTAGCTATGTATATTTTTGGAAGATTTTTGGTGCACTTACTCTAGTATCCTTTTATTGTGGAGAAACTGCATTGCAGTTAATGACTGTTCTTTTGAATGTTATTTGTGCATAAGTACCATGAGTACCACAGTAAAGACAGGAATGTTTTCCTGGGAAGGGCAAGTAAAATGAACAAGATATTAAACATGAAAAACCAGGAGTACTTCCAAATTATACCTGACAAAATCAAAGGAAATAAAAAGAAGAAAAAAGCTATAATAGCATTAGAAAGAGTTCCCTATGTTTTATTATTATTGCCCACTTGAAATTTGCTTCATATGAGTTCCACCCAGGGAAACAGTTTACAAAAAAAAAAAAAAAGAAAAAAAAGAAAAAAAAAGACATAACCTAAACTCTATTGAATTATCTGTTAAAAATCTCTTCAAGATTACACAGATGTGTAAAGATTTTCTCAAAGACAAAAACTAAGTGCCCTGCTAACAAAAGCTCCCTAAATTGTATCAAAACTCAGTTTATATTCCCACAGATGTCTAACAAGCTGTGTATATGGTCTTGGATTATAGACTGGGAAAAATCAATAGCTTGCTGTCTCAAAGGCACCAATATAGATTATGAATCACAGCCAGGAAGTTGTCAGTGATCTCGGCTGCCAACAGTGCTTCAGTAAAGATATTTGCTAGCTCATATTCTTTTAATGTGCACCTTTCATATATGAAACAGAACAGATCACTTTTTGACGGAAAAAAAAAAAAAGGAATTGTAGGCAAAGCTATAGTAGATCACAAAATAATAAGCATCCAATCTTATCTAAATAATGACTTTTTACCAGAAGGTTGGGGTTTTTTGTTTGTGGTTTTTTTTTCCCCCAGAAGAAAGACCTCCCTCCCACATTTTTCCCTATTTAGTCTATAAATTATTTGTATGTGCTGAAACTAGTTCATACAGTTGTAGGAAGCAACAAAAGAACTAGGAGGAATGCACTGAAGGAAAGCAATGGCAGGATTTTTATCTATTATACTTTGACAATCATACTGTAATACAAGAATATATGAGATCACCTCAAGGAATGGAGAGCTTTTTAATGTGACATAGCCTCTTGCATTGCAGCTACACAAATTGTCCATGAAAATACCGCACTGTCACTGCTTTTCAAAGTACTACATTTAGTAAAATTACAGAACTAGTAAATAGAGAGGATCTTGCCCCACTTCATTGCTTCCAGAAACATTGCAATTAGATAATAGATACAAAAAGCATTAACTTTCTTCTTGTACTAAAAGTATGTTTTGAGGTACTCCTAAACTTACCGTTAGTCAACTAATCTACGTGCTTTGAATTCCCCTCTGAAGGCACAAACTGCTCTCCATTGACTATGTAGAAAATGGAGTCTAGAAGTTCTAAGTCTTCAACAGAATAAAGTAACTATTTCTGTGACCTAAATAAAAAAAAAAAAAACACAGCTCTCCAACATATGACCATTTGTTGCTACACTAGAGTGCTGTTTTGAGTGAAGGCTCTGGGGTTTGTCAAGTTATGACGGCTGTAAGAACTTGAACATACCAATAAATCAACTCTGGGAAGATAAACCAAGTTAAGAGAAATCAGCTGTAGCATTTTAAGCTGCATGGGGAACAGCATCCAACCCAAAAGAAGTGATCATATTTAGATAAAAATTTTCCCATAGGCTTCCTTATTTGGAGACTGTATAGATCTGGAGCGAGCACATGGGGAAACAGGCACTACCTGTGCTATCCATATTTCTTCTGTTTTTTCTTCCTCCTGGATACCACATCACATCTGAGCCTCTTCTACAATGCTGAGGGCTAGAGATCAGGAGGTTTGAGGGAAAAGACAATGAAGAACATACGAATCCAGGTGCTCTACATCTTTCTCTGATACATTTGCTGATTACAAATTGAATACTTCTGTATGAACATTAATGGCCTGGGGACTTCTTTGTGGTTGATGTTATGTCTTGTAAGATGACACACTGGCAGCATTGATTTCCAGAGTAAAGCTATCAGTAGAAAGTAAGGGACCATTGAAGAGACTGGCCTTGCAAGTGATTGATCCAAATCTAAGAGAAATATTACAGGAATGTTTGTACTGTGCTTAAACAGTTCTCTAGAACTGCAGCTATGATAATCTTCACAGATGTTCAACCCCAAGTACAAATGGATCAAAACCAAAAATAGTTTTTGAGTTGCCTTTTTGAGAAAGACACAGAAAACTGATGATAAAAACTGGATATATCTGCATAATTTTTGCACTGCAGGAGATGGAAGCAAATTGAGTGAGAATAATTAATGTTATGCAAATGACATAACTTTTTTGAAAGAGAAATTCAGACTAATTTTTTGCATGAGCAACGTTCTTCAAGATCCTGGCCATCTTGTGTTTTGCATCAACTACTTTAGCTGAGGGCTTATTTCAGCATCTCTTGTGCTTTTACACTGACGAAAATTGTGATGATAAAAATCTTTCTAAATAAGACTTAGTTCTTTGTCTGTGTATGAGACAATTCTGCCTTTTTTTTCAGGATTTTTTTTTTTTTAATCCTAAAAATGCAGTCTCAGGATTCCCCAAATTATTTGGTTTAAGGACAAGTTTAAGTAACAGATTAGGCTGAAAAATGGTGTGGAAGAAATCAGAAGTGATGAAAACTTACTTTAGCGTTTCTTGAAGGAAACTTAAAGTTCTTTAGATTAAACTGACAAGTAAACTACTCATTTTCCACTTATGAATAAGGACACATATCAATGAAATTAAGCCTTTTGCTTCAAATAAAATAAAAATCAGTTTTTAAAAATGTATTCTACTTTTTTTGATCTTCCTGAACCAACAATTATTATTTGTAAATCTTTAGACTACAAGCAGCATTCTTAGTGATAATTGCAAGCATTTAAGCTAAAAATTGGTATTGGCAGCCCTCTTTTTATTATATTACAAGCTTTCAGGATGCACAAGACCTCTATTAACAAATTTTTATGGAAGTATTGCTGCATTTCACTTCTTTGCTAGTGAAACAGGGTTTATCATATAAATAGGTTATACGTCTTTCTGGCAGGCAGAAACTTTCCTCTTCAGCTATAGAATCATTTAGGTTGGAAAAGACCTTTAAGATCATTGAGTCCAACAGTAAACCTAACGCTGCCAAGTCCACCACTAAACCATGTCCCTAAGCACCACATCTACACATCTTTTAAATACCTCCAGGGATGGTGACTCCACCACTTCCCTGGGCAGCCTGTTGCAATGCTTGATAACCCCTTCGGTGAAGAAATTTTTCCTAATATCCAATCTAAATCTCCTCTGGCACAACTTAAGGCCATTTCCTCTCATCCTATCACTTGTTACCTGGGAAAAGAGACTGACACCCACTTCGCTACAACCTCCTTTCAGGTAGTTGTAGAGAGCGATAAGGTCTCCACTCAGCCTCCTTTCCTCCAGGCTAAACAACTCCAGTTGCCTCAGCTGCTCCTCATAAGACTTGTTTTCTAGACCATTCACCAGCTTTGTTGCTCTTCTTTAGACATGCTCCAGCATCTCAATGTCTTTCTTGTAGTGAGGGGCCCAAAACTGAACACAGTATTCAAAGTGCAGCCTCACAACTGCCGAGTACTTCCCTAGTCCTGCTGGCCACACTATTTCTGATACAAGCCAGGATGCTTTTGACCTTCTTGGCCACCTGGGCACACCGCCAGCTCATATTCAGCCAGCTGTTGACCAACACCCCCAGGTCCTTTTCCGCCAGGCAGCTTTCCAGCCACTCTTCCCCAAGCCTGTAGCATTGCATGGGGTTGTTGTGACCCAAGTGCAGGACCCAGCACTTAGCCTTGTTGAACCTCATACGATTGGCCTCGGCCCATCGATCCAGCCTGTCCAGATCCCTCTGTAGAACCTTCCTACCCTCCAGTGGATCAACACTCCCGCCCAACTTGGTGTTGTCTGCAAACTTACTGAGGGTGCACTCGATCCCCTTGTCCAGATCATTGCTAAAGATATTAAACAGAACTGGCCCCAATACTGAGCCCTGGGGAACACCACTTGTGATGGACTGCCAACTGGAATTAACTCCATTCACCACAATTCTTTGGGCCTGGCCATTCAGCCAGTTTTTTACCCTGCAAAGAGTACGCCCATCCAAGCCATGAGCAGCCAGTTTCTCCAGGAGAATGCTGTGGGAAACGGTGTCAAAGGCTTTACTAAAGTCTAGGTAGACAACATCCACAGCCTTTCCCTCATCTACTAAGTGGGTCACTTTTTGTCATAGAAGGAGATCAGGTTAGTCAAGCAGGACCTGCCTTTCATAAACCCATGCTGACTGGGCCTGATGACCTGGTTGTCCTGTACATGCCATGTGATGGCACTCAAGATGATCTGCTCTGTAACCTTCCCTGGCACTGAGGTCAGCCTGACAGGCCTGTAATTCCCTGGATCCTCCTTCCAGCCCTTCTTGTAGATGGGTGTCACATTTGCTAACCTCCAGTCAACTGGGACCTCCCCGGTTAGCCAGGACTGCTGATATATGATTGAAAGGGGCTTGGTGAGCACTTGCACCAGCTCCCTCAGTACCCTTGGGTGGATCCCATCTGGCCCCATAGACTTGTGTGTGTCTAAGTGGTGTAGCAGGTGGCTAACCATTTCCCCTTGGATTATGAGGGCTTCATTCTGCTTTCCGTCCCTGTCTTCCAGTTCAGGGGGCTGGGTACCCTGAGAACAACTGGTCTTAGTATTAAAGAATGAGGCAAAGAAGGCATTAAGTACCTTAGACTTTTCCTCATCTTTTGTCACTGTGTTTCCCCCCACATCCAATAAAGGATGGAGTTTCTCCTTAGCCCTCCTTTTGTTGTTAACGTATTTATAGAAACCTTTTTTATTGTCTTTTATGGCAGTAGTCAGATTAAGTTCTAGCTGAGCTTTGGCTCTTCTGGTTTTCTCCCTGCATAACCTCACGACATCCTTGTAGTCCTCCTGAGTTGCCTGCCCCTTCTTCCAAAGGTCATAAACGCTCCTTTTTATCCTGAGTTCCAGCCAAAGCTTTCTGTTCAGCCAGGCCGATCTTCCCTGCTGGCTCATCTTTTGGCACATGGGGACGGCCTGCTCCTGTGCCTTTAAGGTTTCCTTCTTGAAGAATGTCTAGCCTTCCTGGACTCCTTTGCCCTTCAGGACTGTCTCCCAAGGGACTCTGTCAACCAGTCTCCTAAACAGGCCAAAGTCTGCCCTCTGCAAGTCCAAGGTGGCAGTTCTGTTAACCCCCCTCCTTACTCTTTGAGAATCGAAAACTATAATTTCATGATTGCCATGCCCAAGATGGTTTCCAACCATCACGTCACCCACAAGTCCTTATCTGTTCACAAACAACAGGTCCAGCAGGGTGCCTTCCCTAGTTGGCTCACTCACCAGCTGTGTCAGGAAGTTATCTTCCACACACTCCAGGAACCTCCGAGACTGTTTCCTCTCCTCTGTATTGTCCAGCATACATCTGGTAAGTTGAAGTCCCCCACGAGAACAAGGACTAGTGATTGTGAGACTTCTCCCAACTGCTGGATAAATATTTCATCCATCTCTTCATCCTGGTTGGGTGGTCTGTAACAGACCCCCACCATGATATCTGCCTTGTTGGCCTTCCCCCTGATTCTTACCCATAAACACCTTCATCAAGCTCTAGACAGTCAAAACACTCCCTAACATACAGGGCTACCCCACTGTCTCTCCTTCCTTGCCTATCCCTTCTGAAGAGTTTATACCCATCCATTGCAGCACTCCAGTTGTGTGGGTCATCCCACCATGTTTCTGTGATTGCAACTGTATCATAGTTTTCCAGCTGCACAACGGCTTCCAACTACTCCTGTTTGTTGCCTGTGCTGTGTGCATTGGTGTAGATGCACTTCAGTTGGGCTATTGATCCTGCCACCTTTTTTGGGGGAGAAGCCCTAATTCCTATGTGACTGTTCTCAGGTGCTTCAAAGGTGCTTGAAGGATGAGCTATACACATGCCCAGACTAAACAGCAGGGTCCTGAGGGCACTGCCAACCCTGCCCATCCTCCCTGGGGCCTCCCCACCCTGCCCACGACCCAGGACCCCATTTCAGCCCAGCCCAGGCCCCTCAGTCCCTGTCTGAGCTTGCAGTCAGGCCATTGCAAGGATCAGGGGCTCCCTCCCAGGGACTATGGAGGCCTTCATGGGGGGGTGGCAGGGCAGGGTAGGGCAGGACCCTGGAGCCCATCCCACCCCTCAGACAGGAGCAGGGCAGCAGGGGTCAGCCCCAGCCCTGAGCAGCAGGCACCTTCCTGGGGACCGGCACGGGCTGAGGCTGGGGTTGGGATCGGGCCCAGTGAGGGGAACCAGGGTCAGATACATCCCCAGGACGGCCAGAAAAGACAAAAAAACCCATGGAGGATTGTCATATATGTTCTCTGTGATTCACAGGCCTTTAACTTTTCAGACAGTGTCATTACAACTACACTATGTAAGATTTTTGCTGAGCTTGGGAAAAATCTTGCTAAGAGACTTTCAGATGAACATGAATTCACGTTTTGTTGGAACATGAAAGGTAATAACTACAAAACTCTCTGTCTTGCTACATATAATAATAAGACTTTCAAGTTCGGGAACACTGCTGGATCATCATTAGCAGAGCTACTTAATGCAGAAGAGGCATCAGTGACTATGCAGCTGGACTGAATTGCTTTCCCGAGGAGCTAACACTCTATGCAACCACTGTTGCCAGCGATTCTCTCCCTTGATCATTGCAGAGTTGCTCACTAGACATGTGGCAGTAGAAGACTATCCATCCTTCAAGAACTGAGCCAATGAACCTGAAAAAAATGCTACAGCCTAGGAAAGACTTGACTCCATTCTCAAGTTTCTGAATCTAGTACCTATATGATTACTTTGGATGAGCCTATGCCTCTTGGACTTGATCATACACTTTTTTTTTTTTTCCAGGACTTTCTTCAGCTCCTTCAACTTGAAGGAGTAGAGTGTATGGTAAAAAAGTAGCTGGAGCTTGGTAGAGTACATGAATGTCTTCAAATGAATTGCTGGCATGTGTGTTCCACTATGAGGCTTAGTATTTTACTACATTCAACAGCAAAACATTAATAATATACATACTTGATCAACTCTAGCACTTTTATGCTTGCATTCTAACACTGTGATGATGTTAGTCACCTGCTTTAACTTGCATTTGTTCATCATAGTCCACAGTCTCTTTTGAGAGGAAAGAAAGAAATATACATTTCTCTAGTACTTCTCTTTTTTTTCTGAACGAAATACAAAAACTGGAATAAATCTTTTTTTGCAGCTGTTTGTTCATTCTATTCCTTATTTTATCTGTGTTGTATTTTTTTTTTTTTTTTGGTGATATCTCCAAACTCTTTCAAAAGCTCTCCATTAAAGAAGATGTTAAACTCTTTAGATCTATGATGCTGAACAGGTTCCATTTCAAAATACTGAAGTAAACACATAATTAATTTTCTTCACATTTAGCCATTTCTATTTCTCCAGAGTACTGAATTTAGAACATTTAAGTGTGCTAAATAAAGAATCTACCTTAAGGAGCATATGATCTAAAGACCTGATGTGGCAAAGTGGGTAAACACACTGAATACTGCACTGTACTGCTTGTACAACCTTTAAGTGAAATGTTTTTTGTTTGGTTTTTTGGTATGTTGTTTTTTGTGGTAACAAAGATGACCAACATATATGCATAATACTGTTTAAAAATAAGGAAGAGAAGAAAGAACACTATAGAGGGAAAGAGCACAGAGAATGAGAAGATTTTAAGTTTATCTTCTTACAATGTAGGGAACTCCTTCTGCATCATCCGATGGTGGATTGTCTGTCATATTAAATTGTGGCATCAAGACCAGATATTCTTTTAAGAGATAATTTTTAGCTTAAATTGAAATTATGGGCCTGATTCTAGAATACCTGTGTAAAAATTGCTATACTGTTATGTACAATAATACTATATTCTTGGTATAAAAACCTATGGATCAAAAGAAATTCCTACTTCATCCAGCTTGGTTAGAGATTAGATACATCCTAACCAGTACTTTCCAGAACTGATGCTTTTTCTGAGAGAAAATAGTGTCATTAGTATCTTTTTTGCCCTGTCTTGATGCTTTCTCTATTTTAATTTTGCCTTTCTTCATTTCGAATGTCTATCTAAAAATACTGGGACAATTTAATCCAGAGACAGCTAGGAGATAATTTAGGGCAATTCTTCACTAGTATGAAACAGATGGAACTGGCATAACTACATCTTTATTAAACGTCTCACTGCTGCTGGTAGGACTGATGGGAATGAAACAGAGGGTGTGATACTGTTTCATCTTCCATAAAGAGGATTCACAGAAATCTTCGCATCTAACCTATGTAATATAAGATAGAGTTATTTCTTGTATTGCAGTAAATTTCAAGAGACTAGGAGGTCACATGAAGCTTTGAAAGACTGCCTTCACTGCATCCATAGGTCAGATGTAGCTGAGTATCTGACCCATTTACTTTTTTCCCTCAAGTGTTTCATGCACTGTTTTTGTTGGTTTCCTACTTAAAGAGCTGGTTTTATGACATCACAATGACAATGACGACTGATGGAAGGGTACTTCACACAAGTCAAGCCTGAAGACGTAGACTTCCAATTTTTATCACAACAATACTATCAATAGAAACAAGCAAACAAACCCAGAAAATATATGTTGGACATCTTTGGCTAGTGTTTTACAAAGTGTTTATGATTGGACTGCATTATTTCCAAATGTCATCATAGCATTTTTCCTTACTGGGCTGTTTGTAAGCCAACAATGCTGGTCCGACTAGAAATCGCTTCCTGAAGGAAAACTACGATATCTAATACAAAACTACCCAAACCTAAAATACCTAAAAGAAATATTTTTCTCTTGGGAAGAGTTTGTCATGCTTCTTGTAGTTCTAAGTGATCCTGCATTTATGAAAATATCCCATCAGAGAGCTTGAGAATGCTAAGTATGAAGAAAGCTAAGTATGAAGAAGCTAAGCCTGACTAGGGGAAAGCTTTAAAAAAGAATACCTTTGTGATCTTACTATAATAGCCTCAGAAGACTATGCCTATTGATACAAAATTAACTGTATTTATTAACCTAACAAAATAAAAATTAAACCTGTGGAATAAAATTTCCAAGAAAGGAGTAGTTGGTAATAATCAAAGATAGCTTATTAGTTTCAGCTGAAGGTTTTACTTTCTTAAAAATGGAAAGGAAAAATGCTATTAAAAAATTCTCCAGGATTATTTAGAAACAAATGAAAACTGAACAAAATAAAATTCCATTGAACTCAGCTGTTGTATAACTAAATTCACAAAGAATTTTTTGAGATACTGTAAAATTCAGATAGGAGTATTGACTTTTTTGGCCAGAAAGCATGCATGGTAATTTTCCCTTCTAGTTTTCAGATGACTGGAAAGAAAAAAGTTCAGAATATTTTTTATCATTCAAAGATATAGTTTTCTTTTCTCCTTGGTGTATCTGTTTTCTACAGATCAGAGTAATTTGAGGCTTTCTTCTTTATCCTTCTTTCAGCTGCCTTTCTAAATATTTTTCTGATGTATTCTGTGGTGTAGTCAGGAACAACACTGTCAGTTGTTCTGTAAAACATGTAACATTAAAAGTGTGTAAGATTCTGCCAGTATAGCTGCAGCAAGCTCTGTAGCTAGCAACAAAATAATTGTGCATGAGAATGACAAAGCTTTTTTGAATGTGAATTTTAAAGGTGCTTCGTTCAGATTCTTCTTGGAAATATCTATGGAATGACTGTATAAGCACAGTTTAAATTAACGATGTTATGCGTTTGTCAGGGAGCTCTGATTCTCATTGTTAAAATAACTGATAAACGTTTATTAAAATGAGAACAAATTCAGCAATTTTATGTGTTGTGAATTATTTAATCAGGTATAACTTTATTAATTTGGACTCAAGATGATGAAAGTGAGTTACTTTCAAACTCCACATGACATGTCACCCTACAGAATCGGTTGCAGAAGTACAAGCAAGACAATACAGCTTGCACTACACTGTATGTCTACAGACATTTACAAGCCATCTCTTGACTTTTAACATATTTTTGTATAAAGGTGTAAGAGAATAAAATAAAATATAGATATTTCTTAATTGTTACTTTGAATATTCTAAGGTTTCCTTTTCAAAATTAAGAAGATAGACAAGATTTTATTTTTTTGTGGATTAGCTCCTGAATCCTCTCTCTATTGCAATTAAGTTCTCAATGGATGCATGTCCATTAGCATTTTATTACACTGTTTTGAACCAAATTTCCTAATTGTCCCTATTTACTATGCTTTTATTCATATCACAGAGTTTTCTCAAATAGCATAAGCTGAAATTATTTTGGATAAAATCCAACTGGAAGATACACTCCAGAAAGCACCTAGCAGACTCCAACACCAGTCCATAGTACCGTCAGGGGCTATTATGAAATCAAATTCCCTGAAATCTGTGCAATATGAAAGCTGGGTCCTTGACACCACTGTTTCATTCTAACAATTCTTTCCCATTAGGCTAAATTATTTGATAATATAAACATAGCATACTAGAGATTTTCTGCAAGATTTAAGGACAAAAGAGCACCCTAGAAAAGCCACAAGAAGGGAATGGTTTTCATTTTTTAGTGACAGGTTTGGATTTTAATCATTACAGTAAGAAAAGAATTCTCTAGTAGGAAAATTTTCATCTGGATGCAAGGCAAAAAAGTGGGATTCCTTAACTCATTTGAACTGATGTTTTGCGTTGTAAGGAACTTTACATTTAACTACATTCCAGAGGGAGAAAATGACTCTGTTCCTCCTGACACTATTACTCAAGCTCAAACTAGGCAGCCTATGTCCTGGAATCTGGATGACTCCTTAGGATGATAATGAAAGGAACACCTAAGACAGAGACACCAGACATTCTTCAGTCTTTTCACTCTGAACAAATGATTTGTCTTTGGACAAAAGTTGACAGAAAAGCCTGAAGTATCATATAATAAGATAACAAACATGAGAATATTAAAACAAAAAAACCCAAACAAACAAAAAAGGGAAAGACAGATTGCTTTCTGTAAGATGACGAGGGCTAGTATTTTGGGAAATTTGAATAAGCAGTTCTGTCGTGCTTTAACCGCAGTCAGCAGCCAAGCACCACGCAGCCGCTCCCTCATTCCCTGTGCCCCCCGCCCTGCTCCCGGTGGGATGGGGAGGCGAATCGGGAAAGAAGGCAGAACTAGTGTGTTGAGATAAGAAGAGTTTAATAACTAAAGTAAAATATACTATTACTACTACTACTACTACTACTACTACTACTACTACTACTGAAATATAATAATAACAACAACAACAACAACAATAATAATAATCATAGTAATGAAAAGGAATATAACAAAAAAAGGAGGGGGGGGGAAAGGGAAAAAAAAAACCCAGTGATGCACAATGCAATTACTCACCACCCGCTGACCGACACCTGAGCAGCGATCCACGCCTCCCGGCCAACTCCCCCCTGTTTATATACTGGGCATGACGTTCCATGGTATGGAATACCCCTTTGGCTAGTTCAGGTCAGCTGCCCCAGCTCTGCTCCCTCCCAGCTTCTTGCACACCTGCTTGCTGGCAGAGCATGGGAAACTGAAAAGTCCTTGGCTTAAGATAAGCGCTACTTAGCAACAACTAAAACATCAGTGTGTTATCAACATCATTCTCACACTAAATCCAAAACCCAGCACTGTACCAGTTACTAAGAAGAGAGTTAACTCTGTCCCAGCCAAAACCAGGACAAGTTACAATATATATAAAATGACCACAAAGCGACAAACTTTAAACCTTTCCAGTTTCTCCCTTTCACAAAAGGCAAGTTCTCAGCAAATCCAGTACAGCAGCTAAATTTCTAAGGCTGAAGTTACAACTAACACAGCTTCCAATATGTTGGATCATTTCAAGTTAGGTTATATATCTATACAACAATCTCTCCACTGTACCGTATAGGCTTACCTTCAATGTTAAAGGGTAAGATTAGCATAGGATTTTTCTTCACCACCTCACTGGACTGAGATGGTGTGTTTGAATTTTTTGGACTGAACTTACCTTGAGTGAAACTACAGAAAGAGAAAAAAAACCCAACACTTTAGCCATACAGAGTGACCTCAGGAGGAGCACAAGTATGTCAACAGCTAGGAACACAATGCCAGACTATTTACCATGTTGCATACTAGGAGGACAAGAGACAACCAGCATAAACAGAAACAAGAGAAGTTCAGACAAGACATAAGGAAACCTTTTTCCTCATGAGTACAGTCAAGCACTGGAACTGATTTGAGCAGTCTCCACCCTTGCAGGTTTAGACCTGACTGGATAAAGTCATGAGCAACCTGATCTGATCTCACAATTGACCCTGCTTTGAGCAAAAAAGGGTGGACTAGATACTTCTTGAGGTCCCTTCCAACCTGAAATATCCTATGAACCTATGATTCCATAGTATATTGTCATATCTCAAATAGCTAAATCCCTACTGAATTACTGGTTCTACCATTTCCATAGTGCTTGCTGTTCAATCCGTCCTCCCCACTGCAACAGACCAACTGGATCCAACTTAAATAAACACTTAACTTATGCTAGAGATTTTTGTGGGTGCGTTAACTTCGTCATCCATCACAAGCAGTCACTCTTATCCGTCAGTCAGTGCTATTAGGTACATGCTTATTTTTATGCATATGAATACTCTCTTGTGGAAAGAGTAGGCCTATTCATACAAAATTAAATATTACTATAAGATTCCACAGACTCAGCCTAAATAAACAGCCTACAAAGAATGGAACAATGAAAACTATGTCTTAAGAGTTTTTGTTGATTTTTAAAATGTAAGTCTTTTCTGTTAGCCTATTAATCATTTTTAATCATTCTTATAGTATCTTAACTCATCAGAATATTTTTATGAATCACTGTAATTATTATAAAAGCTACTTATTATCTACTTCTAATATTTTAACACTGTGTTCTTCAAGGTGCAAGAAGTGAAGATCTCATGTATTACTGCACAGTTCAGTTTCTTTCTATACACAAAGTGGAATCTTAAATATGAAGATTGCTCCAGCCAATATGAACTATTTTGTGCTTCTGCTTACTAGGTCCAAACTTGCAGTTTTACTACAGTGAGAGAAATACAAAAGAGACGTAGCTCTTATCACAACAGAAATGGCTGTTTCCAACCATAGTGTAGCTGTATATGCTATGCCTACACATGTACAAGTATATGTATATATATGTATACATAACCATGTAGTTTTCAATATTGATCCATTTCCGTAATGGTCTAATGCTGTTTTCTTAGAATCAGGACTGCTAAGATGATAAGCATGATAATTTAGCATGCCACACATGGTGTGTCTTCTACCTTTGCTAAGTTTTAGAGGACACTGACTTTGTGCAATTTTCTTTAACATCAATTCAGAGGACTCTACAATAAAAGGCATCAGGAAAATCAGGTACAGAAACATTAGAGAATAATGTATTAACTCTAGTTTCCTGTTACAAGTAAGCACATTCTCTGTTTTTCAAATGAAAATGTTTCACAGGGAAGGGAAGGGAAGGGAAGGGAAGGGAAGGGAAGGGAAGGGAAGGAAGGGAAGGGAAGGGAAGGGAAGGGAAGGGAAGGGAAGGGAATAAAAAAGGACTCAAAACTTTATAATATCATGGATATAACTGACTAGTTTCAAATTTATTATGGAACAGCCTATTTGCAATTATTTTAATTAAATTACAAATATAAATAAAAGACATTGGAAAAAAAAAGTTCTTTTTTTGTTTGTTTCCAGACCAAAGGTAGGATTTTGAGGTGAATATAGCTCCCCCAATTTTAGGAAAGTTAGATGTATTCAGAGCATCTGAAGGTTTGGCTCTTGATGTAACATAGTGTTGTGGTTTAACCCCGGCCAGCAACCAAGCACCTGCTTCCCCCTCCCTCCTCCCAGTGGGGTGGGGAGGAGGAAAGGAAAAAAAAAGTAAAGCTCGTGAGTTGAGATAAGAACAGTTTAATAACTAAAGTAAAAATAAAAATACACTACTAATTAATAATAATAATAATAGTAATGAAAAAGAATACAAAAAAAAAGAAATAAGAAAAGACAAGTGATGCACAATGCAATTGCTCACCACCCGCTGACCGACACCTGAGCAGCGATCCACGCCTCCCGGCCAACTCCCCCTGTTTATATACTGGGCATGACGTTCCATGGTATGGAATACCCCTTTGGCTAGTTCAGGTCAGCTGCCCTGGCTCTGCTCCCTCCCAGCTTCTTGCACACCTGCTTGCTGGCAGAGCATGGGAAACTGAAAAGTCCTTGGCTTAAGATAAGCGCTACTTAGCAACAACTAAAACATCAGTGTGTTATCAACATTATTCTCACACTACATCCAAAACCCAGCACTGTACCAGCTACTAAGAAGAGAGTTAACTCTGTCCCAGCCAAAACCAGGACAAATAGTAAGACTTCTGTTCAGAAAAATAATGCTACTTAAAATGGGCCCTTAAGCATTGCATATAATAAAGGGATAAAGTACAGACATAAAACTAAATGTACATTCTCTTCCAAAATCATCCAGTATGCAGCTACCACAGCTCTTATTCCTAATTACAATGCCTTCTACTCTGTACCCTATAATGGCAATTGAGATTGACATGGATGGCTTTACTATTAATACCCCAAAATGAATCATTCAAACGTGTCATACAGCTTTTCCCAAATGGAGGTCCTTTGCTTTTCAAGTCTGACAGGATTTTAAGAATATTTATTTTATTTCATATTTGCCTTTTAAAAAATTTCTTTTTTTTGTCAGGGTGATAGCATAATAGCAATAGTGGCAGTGGTTACTGTGTTACCCATTGCAAATAGATCAGTTTTTCAGTACCTTCTTTAAAAGTATGTTAAAAATTAATATGAGATCTTTCAGAAATAAACAAACAATTTATACGTCAATTTCCATTACTTGACCTGTTCTAAAGGTTTGTTCTAAAGGTTTGTGTGCTAAGTATTAGCGGTATGTGTGACTGCATTGTATTAATTATAATATTTTTCCTTTTTATAATTTGTTTGGAATGTGCCGTGTTTCTGGAATGATTCTGGCGGCTAAACATAAAAGCTCACTGTGGCACCGAGGGCATGCATACAACCTAGTAGATATGACATGAGACCTATGGGCCTCTGCACTTTTCAGAATTACTGCTAGAGGCCAGCCAGGATAGCCTAGAGAGTCTAAAATGTCACGGGGCAACTATGCTTTGGTACCTGAATCACTCTCTCCACTTCCAAAATCATGAGAAACCCATTTGAAAGAAACTAACAAACTTTTCTATATAGTTTTTTTGATTAAAGAATGTTGCAGTAAGCATAAGTAAGCACTTCAAAACAGGGAAAAGACATAATCAGGTTAACCATGAGTAATTTCATTCTTTGTTGTGAGGTCTTTACATGCACAAGCAAGCAGTTTCTCATTAACACAATAAAGTATTTTATTTCGAATTCACTTGTCTATTGTCTATTTTACAGTAACGTTAAGGCTTCATATTTCTTCAGTAACATAGCATCATATTGTATAAATGCAAGTAACGAGTCACAAGCAATCTGTCATATTCAAGATCTACTTTATTATAGTCAAAGAAATGCACTATATATTTACACTATCAGCAGATATATTCTTAGGTGTATTTCAAGGTGTGAGACAGTTAACTATGAAACTAATTGAAGTGCACATCATGTCCAATGTAACTTTCTATTAATAACTAGGAAAGGAAGTAGATGGAAAATGGGATAAAATGCATCTTGGGTTCACCAAAGACAGATCATGCTAGACTAACCCAATAGCTTTCTTGATAAGATAACTGATTCTCCAGACAAGGGAAATGCAGTAGATCTAATCTGTCATGACTTCAGAATAGCTTTTGGTACAGTGCCACTTTCAAAACTGTTTGTAAGATGGTAAGGATGGAAGTTAGTACAGGAGTCATAAGATGGAAATAGATAGTTAGAAAACAAGAAAATAGAAGATGAACTGTTCTAAAAGGAAGGGTATTGTGCTGAAAGGAGTTCTCCAGAAATTAGTGCTGGGGCCAATCTTATTGTTGATGAACTTGATGCAAAAAGCTCTGCAAACATTTGTACACATTCTCAACCTAAACAGTCTGCAAAGAAAATTGAGAATGCTTTATGTGCCTCTGGATGATGATTAAGCCTTATGACTTTCAATGCACACAGAAAAAAAGCAGAGAACTAAGGTCTCTCTAGGAAGATACAGAAGGAATTTAAATGACAAGTAGGGTACAAAATTTTTTATGTGGCAGGTTTCTCTCCACCTTACTAGACAGTGCAACCACAAGGCTGGTTATATGCAGCAGGGGGAAAAAGAGTCTAATGATGGGTGGAAAGTAATGACAGTACTGTGGTATGCTACTGAAATGACATTATGGTCTCAGCCCTCCTTTCTGCTCCTTACTTTTCACATGAAATCTTTCCCAGTCTTAAAATTTTCTTTTGCCAGATTGTTTGTATGCATAAAAAGGTCTTCAACAATGTCTTTGTTTGTACTCTAATTTACCCTCCAAATTGCCATGTGATACTGCAGATCTTAGCAGGTGACAGGTAACTTCTGAAAACTTACTCTAAAATCAGATGAAGACGCAAAAGAATTAACCTTAGATTACGTGAAAAATAGGGGAAAGCAGGGAATGCAGAAATTTTCTTCCATTTCTCTATTATTATATTTTTATAAATAATGGCATTTGTCTGGAAACCTAATTCAAAATTAAAATTTATGGAAAAGCTCTGTTTGACACCAGAGAGTGTCTTTGCATAACGAGTTCTCTCTCTTTTACTATTTGTATCTCTGTGCATACCCTCCATGTCTGTGAAGCCTAGATTCCCGGCAAATTTCAAAAAGTGAGAGTTTTGAGGTGAAAAGATGGAGGGACTGGACTGCATTTTCCCTGAATTTTTGAAGTGTACTCACATCAGAACTGGGGCCTCAAGGCTTAGGCAAGGTCCAAAAGGCCCAGAGGAGGTGGCCATAGGTCAAAGATGCATAAGAGTTTAAAGTCCAGTTAGAGACAAGAATAACAAGTTTGTTTACTTTAAAACTGGGCAAGGACAGACATGCATATCAGTTGTGAAATATAAGAACAAATGGCTAAGAATGCAAGAAGTGCCCTGTATTAATTGTAATTAATTTAGTAAGTATTAATTTCCAGCAGTGGCAATACAAGAGCCTATTTAGGTAGAGAGCACAAACCTTGTTGCTCTCTGCAGTGCATTTCCTTTAGAGTTTTCCAGCATCCACAGTTGCTGCATTAGTTGTTGTATATCCCTAGCCAGTATCTTACTACCTTCTCACAGATCTGCTGTCCATGCATTTGTTTAATCTCTTTTTGCATGTGCTGGATCTCTCTGCCACCACAACCACCTGTGGCAGGAGGTTCTGAAGTTTACTACTTGCTGTGCAACCCCCCATTCTTTTCTATCTGTTTGGAGTTATCTTGTAATTTCATTGAATGCAACCTATTTGTAGTATTCTGGGATTTTGTGAAGAGCAGTTACACATTCGGCCTTTGTGATTTTGTAAATAAGTTTAAAGCTAGATACATGCATAGGTTTTGTGGAGTTTTAAGATCAGTCTTCTGGAAGAAACATTTCATTGTGTTTTTCACTGCTATTACTTTAGTGAATGGCAATGCACAATAGTAATTATTAAAAAGTCGGAGTCAGATATATGTTTAAGTTTATCTCAAAACTTTCTCCTTAGTACTTGAAGAGCTATCAGTTTACTTCACACATATCAAAAGATAAATTACAGCAAAACAGTTAATCTCTGGTACATGAATGTGTACTTTTACTAGCAAACCTTTTTACAGTAGAAGCAAAACAATTCTGTGTTCTTTAGCCCAAGAAGAGACAACTGAACAATCCATATCACTTTGACCAGGATTTGAGTGTAAAACGGATTCATTAAGACACTTCAATGCAATAACCGAAAAGTACTCTCACACATATGTGGAGTGTTGGGTAGCATTCATGTAGCGATTTGGCATACATGGTCTCGTTCATAAACAACAGATATCTCTCAAATGTTTGCAGCCGTTCAAAAGGCAACCTCAGGAACACCAAGAACTGCCCTGGAAGATGACCTATCCTTTCCTAATCATAGGTGGTCTCTTCAGAGGAGGTTAATAGGACTGTGAACAGAAGTGTCAACTAACTATTCCTTGAAAAATATGCCTTCATTCTACCTGGATTTCAGTTTAATATATTTCAGAAGTACTGAGCTTGCTTCATATTCTCATACTACTTCTCTATTACTATACTTTGATCTATATTACACAGTTTCATTTTTTATGTGACAATTAAAAAAGACACATCAGTATTGTTTGTAGAGCTATTTGTAACTGTGCAAAGATACAGATTGATTCTTTTTACCTTTATTATATCTTTATGGAATAGTAAGTTGATTATTAGATCATAATTGCCAGCTTCCATCTCTATGACTAAATTCCCTATGTAATCATAGATAAATACTAGCTTAATAGACCCAAACAAGTCATGGCTCTACTCATGCATAATGTTACAACTGCTATTCCACAGTGTCCCACTTCTTATTATCATAACAATTGTTATTGATTTATTGAGCTTTTTCATAGCCAATGGTTAGCCTTCTAAACCATGCCAAAAAAAATTGTGTACACCCACACCAGAACAGAAAGAAAGGTTACTGAAACAAAAATCTAGGTTAGATCTACTAAAACAAAAAAAAGGTTACTGAAACAAAATGATGAAATAGACAATTTAAAGATTTTTCATCTGAATGAATACATTTTTCTAACGCTCGTACTAATCCAGTACAGTACTTATCAGTGTTTAAAATGCAGCCTCAGCAGTTCTCAAGTGTTTGTTGTAAACTCACTTCTATTATTTCTTCTCAGATGACTCAGAAATTATTTACTATTATCATCAGTCAGGACAATTTAATAAAGAAATATGATAATTGTTTTCAGTATTCAAACATACTTACAATCTCTGGCTTTAAACATGAGGGTACTTTTAAAAAAAAAAAATTTGAGTGGTGAACAAATCTTTCATTTCTTGTTAGAAGTTTTAGAAGATTAAAACTGTTTGCTGGGATCTTCTTATTTTTGGCTAGGGCAGTGTTTATTATCTTTGTACAATGCTTAAGGTATGTACTGTGTTTCACAAAAATCTGGAAAGACGAATTCCCTGTTCACAGAATTTTACAGCCTTTCATATAAGGCTTAACAAAATAAGGCACTGAGCAGTAAAGGAAGGAAATATTTGCCAAATGGTAAGTTGGCAACAAGAAGAGTTTCTCTTAAACAGTAGCGAAACAAACAACAAAATGGCAACATCATTGGCATTTAAAAAGTAGCAACATTTACTGCAGCACCAAATTTGACTTGATTTCTCTGTCTTAGATATTTGCTATTATAAATGTGGGACACTGCAAAATAACATGGGGTAGTCAGGTTCTCCTCAGTGAAGAAGAGAGGTATTTTAAGGATGACCACTAAACATGCAACATGCTGCTAGTCTAACTCTTAATATAAAAGAGGTTGAATTGGTTATAGTCTTAGTGGAAGACATCTATAGAAAGCACATGAAAAAGTGGCTGATTTAGAATGATTAGAAGATGTCCTCCTAGTCTGACAGTAAAGTAACTTTACTGAGGCAAGGTAGGGAAGTTTGTAACAGTATCTACACCCTGCCTATTATTTAAACAAGTATTATTTCAGATTCCAGCACTTTAACACAACCATTCTAATATGAAAACATCACAAAATGTAGCCTTGAAGTGGTGTCTTATCAATCTGGTACAAAACTCAGCAACCCTTCCATTTCTGAATACCCAGAAATCTCAGATGTCCATTTAGAGCATTATTGCATTTTTCAAATCAGTTTTATGACCCTGCCCCAGATATCTAAAGGCCTAACCCTTTATTCCCCTCAAATAGTGAATTAAAAAAATCAAGAAATCTGATCAGTCACCCTACCACCACTACCATCATCAAATCTACAACTCAGAGAATTTTTGTTCCTATTAAAGAAAGCAAACAAACTAGAAAAACTAAGAACTCTTTGAAATAACTAGTTATTGAAGAAAATATTAATTTATATCACACATACATTGTTTTTAATGATTATTTTTTCCTGGAAGATACGTATTGTGTATATGCTTATGACATTACATAGAACTAAATATATGTATGCTACTCAACATGGCTAATTTAGAGTAGCTATAAGAACTTGATATGTTTTTTAAACGTATTTAGTTTACATGGCAAGGTGTTGGCAGAGAGGAACTGTTATGAACTGGCTACCACCCCCAATCCCCATCCCACCTGCACCCCTTGGAATAGGAGGGGGAGGAGGTAGAACAGTTAGGAATGAAGGAGTGAAGTTGAGCCTGCGAAGATGGGGGTGGGATACAGATGGTGGTTTTAGTTTTGTCTACTTTCCCCACCACCCAACTCTATTTTTAATTAACAATAAATTAGATTAATTTTCCCCAAGTCAAGAGTGTTTTGACCATGACAGTAATTGGTAACTGATCTTCCTGTTTTTATCTTGACCCAGGAGCTTTTCCACCTTATTTTCTCCCCCCTGTCCTGTTGAGGAGGCGGAGTGAGAGAGCAGCTGGGTGGGCATCTGGCAGCCAGCCAAGGTTAATCCACCACAACCACTCAGATTAATTCCATGTGAATGAGTTATTATGGCTTCCAAATACAACAGTGATACACAACCACATCGTGGTGTGAGCTCTGTAGTTATAACTCTTGCTGCTTAAGTTCCTTCCCTTTGTGTATTCCATTCTAATGCCTTGCATAAAATGGGAATCAAATTAGGGAGAGTCTATAACGGTACCTTGACCATTTTCATTGCCCTTTCTCAAATTAAGAAATTACATTTTCTGTTTTGCATTAAAACGGTAGAGTTGTGACTTGATAGATTTATTTAAAAGATTTAATACAAGATCTTGCAATTTCATATGGTAGCTCTTTCAGATTTCTACAATGACATCATGAAATCTGATTTGATTTTAGTTCATTAAACTGCTAAATCTTTGCTTCTGCTTCAGGTGCTTGAATTTTGTGTTTTCTTAATTTACTAGTGATCCTGTCATCTTTTTCACATTCAGCATTGAGACACCCATTGAAAACTGAAGCAAGATGTTAATTTAGTTTGTGGGACAGATTTAGATTTTTCTTTTTTTCAGTATAGATTCAGTACCACTACTCTCTTTTGTTCTCTTCTAATTCAAATGGCTAAATAACTGTTCATTTTTTTGTTTTATTTCCTATGCAAGACCCAACTCTGCTTACATAGGACAGTTTTTATGTTAAACCTGTGCATCCTGATGTTTAAACTTTCGTCTTATTTTATTCCTTGTTCATTCTCTACTTCCTTATAATAGCAATCTTGAAATGACTGGTCTCCAGTTAGGTCCAGACTTATCTCCTTGATTTTTCTTCCCTTGCTTATGAGTCAGACTTAGCATGTCCAAGTAGATGATGCATATTCAGAGTCTGTCAGACAATCCTCCTTCTGAAAGTCCCTATTTTTCTCCATGAAGGCAGCTTTGAGACAAAGCAGGACATGAAATCTGCCACTTACATAAGTGTCTCCATTAGCTGCTATCTGTCTAAAAAAAGGGGTGCAAATATAGGAGAAGCTAAGAGTAACCTTTAGCTGCAATGAATAAGGAATACTGTTACTACTAATATCCTGAGGGTAGAAAGCTCAAGGCTCCTCTATATCCTAAAGAACTTCAAATAAACCATCTACTTATTTGCACTGCAAATGGAACAAAATTTGCTTAGAACATTCACAACGTTAATGTCATATCTTGGATACCTCAGGAACTGACAGACAGGTAACAATTCATAAAATAATTTCTGAGCTGATTTGCAAAATGATGAACGGTATCTTAAACGCATCTGATTTTTTGTTACTCTCTCACTTTGAAAGTTTTGTGCAGAACTTGAGTCCTCATACCCCAAGTAGTTTGCCAGGTGTTTTTTATCGTGTTCAGTTTGGAAAATGAGCAGATTAAAGTCCTTGTTTCATGCATTATAAAAATGCCTTTTATAACTGTATCGTTATATAACCCACATTATGGTGGTGTGTCTACAAATCAGAATATAGTCCCCTGATTGAAGAAAAGAAAGAATTTAAGAAAATGAAGTAGTATTAGGATTTTTACGCAGCTCGGCAACTTAAATATTAAAGGCAAAAAGCCTTCCAAATTTAGGAACATGGGTCTGGGAGAGATCACTGAGATCATCAATTTCAGGCCTCTGGTATTCCAGGAAGCCACATCATATAATCTTTTTCATAACCTTATTAAAGTCCATTTAAAATGCAGTTCATTATTTTTGTCACCACTACTGTTCCAGGACCTCACCACACTGATAGTTGGAAACTTTACTGATTGCAGCTACTGAGTGTAGCTGAACACTGGACATGAAGACGAAAAGTTTTTTTTTTATTTCTCTCCACATCTCTAAATAAATGTCAGAGTTCAGTGGGACTGGGTATGATGAATGTTGAGCAGCCAGTGCCCCAAAATCAAGTATGGCACAGCATATCCTGTCTTCTTATTTGTGAGGAGAAATTAAAGAATTATACTTACAAGAACGTAGCATTTTCTGAACTGTACAAATACACTGTTAATTAATCTAATTCTGAATATAAGACTTTGGGTTTTTTAGTTTTAAACCTTCAGACTTGGACAGCGTTACAGCTGAAGTCAGAATTACCAGAAAATGTCTTTCCTGATCTGAACAATTAGCATGCACAAAACTTCTTACGTATGAATTAATCCGAATATTGAAAAGGAAGGCTCTGTCAGAAAAGTAAATCTTAGTTTTTCTTGATACCAATGGAATAAGTGAAGGACCTTATCTCCAAGTTTTCTCCAGGCTTCTTCTTCTATGGATGGGTTCAAGGGTGTAGTATTAGAAATTATATCCTATCAAGTGGTCAAACAGATAAGACAACATTTTTATTTTTATCAGCAAAACCCTTATTGCTCATGAAAGAGTATATCTTTCAGCACAGTTCCTCTACCACACTATTGTTCAGGTTACCAAGCTGTGTGTATATTCCTTGTCCGTTTGCCCCCCAGGACATCCTTGAAAATGAGACATGTTGTTTTAAGGCTGTAAGGGTTTTATCCGTGTGTAAAAAATTAAATAAAATAAATTCAGAACAAATACAGCATTAATATTTTATACATATATTGCTTTAATATTGCATCAGTAGCAAATTAGAATCCAAGCCTAGATTTTCATGTTTTGAATATTAACTGCTGAAGTTTCATCAGTAGCCTTAGGAGGGTTTGTTGGATCTTAACGAATCGTGACAGAAATTATGGTTGGTGTTCACACAAAGTGTGAAGTGTCTGTTTGAAAACTGCAATAAAGTGATGTCAGAGAAGGAAACTGTCTGCCTGATCCCTAATCAACAACAGTAAAAGCAGGCCTGGTACTGCACGCTTACTAAATCTCCCTATACTTTTTCAGAGTGCAAAAAATAGAAGTACTGGGATGCATTAGGCACATCCTTGAATGATCATTACCCTGAGGGGAACAGAGATATGTCTATCTCACATAGAATCTCCACTGTTTGATATAATATTGCCTCATGTATGTTGGCCAGATCTTGCAATATGTTTATCATACAAGTAATCTACACTCCTCCAAGCATTCTCGTTAAATGCACTAGGACAAGTTTAGTGAATAATAATTTGCATTCAGGATCATTTGCAGGAGGATATCATCAAATCTATAAATTGAGATTTGTATCTCAAATCCAGCAAAACTTTCAGTGACCATTCTTGGTCCCACAACACGGAAAAAAACATCAGTTAATTGGTTCGTACATACTGATGGCTGAAAATCAGCATTTGAAGAGTTTTGTTACACAATTTGAAATAAAATAGCAGCATAAATGAAAATATTTTTTAGAGAGATAAAAACCTGGAAAAACATATCATTTAAAATTTTAAAGAACATCTGAACTCCCATCTTGTAATTCTTCATAAACAGATAGAGCCATGTTAACAAAGTCTTTGGCTCTAACTGAAAGTTATGCTGGATAAATTTTTCCAGTATAAGAACTCTGTATCTTATTAGCAATGAGATGAAAGAAATGTATTTAAAATGGTTAAACCTGAGCCTATCTTTTAATTTTTGTGGAAAAATGTGGAAAACATGGTTAAAAAAATAATTACTGAAAGTTACAATCAATGCAGTTGTAGAAATGGTCAGAGTGTAAGTGATAGTCTGGGACAAAGCAGGAACATGGGCAAGGTACAGTATGCTGTAGTTACAAAGGGGGAAAAGTCACCCAAAAGAAAATAGTCTGCACCATTTTCACATGTCTTCTGCACATTTTTCAGTAGTTTTTCGGTCCTTAAAATGTAACATTTTGTTCTGTATTTAACATCTTGTTTTCATGGGGCACACTGCTGAATTATCGCTAGCAGTTGTTCTCTGCATGTCTCCGGAGATCAGGGACTGAACCATGACTCAGAGAGTCACAATATAGTCCCTGATTACCCCTTGCTCCAGGAAGAAAATAAACTGCATTAGCCTTTTACCTGGTACAGATGATTTCTTCTCTCTGCACCAGCCAGGCTGTGCTGGTCAGTATGTCGGGGCAAGGGTCATAGCCAGACATTACTCACTCCCCATGCATCTGCAAAGGAGTGGGAATAGCTGCCTTGTAGAGGCCATTCACCCTTTTGTAATGCAATCTGCACTCAGGGTAAATTGCACTGTGTAAGAGGGCACTTTAAGCTTCTCTCTAGGAGAGAGGTGTATATGACAAACTCCATTCTTGTCCTGTATCTATAGTATGTGTTTAGGCAAATGACTTTGAAGCGTCAAAGCTGCTTATATTGATCTTTAATCCCTGATCTACTGCAGTAGAAGAACATGATATAACGGCCCACGTTTCCTAGAAAGCTGTCTTTGCAATGTGAGGCCAATGGAGGTACAGTGTTTAACATCTCACAAGGTTTAGTCCATGTATGAACAACTGTGACGTTTCTGGGGGAGGCCAGCAATGATCTGACTGCCCATTTTCCCTATATTTTTTTAAAATACATTATTTCTTGTGGTCAGCATATTCTTGTTTGTTTATTAGAAAAAGAAAATTAGGGTCACTAAGGAAAAAAGAAGATTCTAGATCATGATGGTAACAAAAATGGTCTCTCACCTATAAGCAGGCTAGCAAGAGAAGCATGTGGGAAAGGCACTCTCTATTTGCGCCTTGTACTTTTGCATGCACAAATCAAGAGCACTTTAAAAGTGAAAAAGAACATAATATCCATTGCTTTCAGTTCTGCAACATGAAAGGGAATCAGAGACCCAGTGGTTGACCCGTTCAAGTTGTGCCCTTTCGGCAGATTGCCTCTTGCTCCAGGAAAGTGTAAAACTGGAGAGTGAAAATTCAAGGAAAGTGAAAAAAATCATGCACTATGTCAGAATCCATTATTTCTTTGAAGTTCAGTTTGTTGTCTGCTGTCATGGGACTGCCTTCAAAGAGTGCATGGAATATTTAAAAAACAAAGTGAGAAAGCAGGCAGCACTTTCCTGTTACAGTCTGCAGGTATTTTGACACTCCAAACAATAATCATGGGTTTCCCAGGTGCTTGATGTTACATAATTTGTCATGACGTCTCCTGTGAGTGCCCCTGGACTTCATGTCTTACTATCCTCCACTCTCTTTTTGTGGCACTTAAGTGGGAATAAGAGTAATCAAGGAGGTATATGGTGCCAATAATTCAGTATTTTCACAAAGAAGGATTTTCTATAGAAAGACTGGCATTCATTCATGCTAATAAACAAATGAAGGCAAGTTTGTCTGAGAAAACTGTTATTGAACAAGCACAATCACCTTGGAAAGAGGACTTCAAGCAAAATGAGAAAATTGAGAGAGTATATGTATTTATTTTTGCTAACTTTATCAATAACAACAGTGCTATGTTCTGTGTCACAAGACTGATACTGTGCAATGCAAAGGATTTTTTAAATGCTTTCAGATGATTGTGTTACTAGGAGTATACTGAGGTTTGTTGTATATATACAAAAAGGAATAATATAGTGACACAAAAAGGAATAATATAGTGACACAAAAAGGAAAACTATGGTGAGCCAGATATATTTAAGAGAGAGGGAAAGAAGAACCTCCTTAGAAAAAAAAAAAAAAGAAGATGAGCTATACATGGCTCTAGGAGATAGTCCAGGTTTGATCATTACACATGCAAGTGTCTCATTGCCTTCAGAGGGAGATTTTTGACTCAGTAGCTAGCAACAGAAAGATAAGGTATTCAGAAGCAATTCTCCCTGAAATGTCATATATATTCTGTTTTTTACTCCTGCTTTGAGAATGTTGGAGCATTATGGTATGTGGAAGATCTCACTCTAAAATAAACAGTGATAGATCCCTGCCGGAGGAAAGTATAATCTAAATTAGTCATAGTAAGAAAGTAAATGTCATGGAAAGCCTAATTCTTCTGACTCTATCTAGAAGAATCTAAAACTCTCTAGCTGTGCCTTTGCTCAGCTTACATCTCCCTCTGTGCTGATATTGTGGTGCAATGTACGCTGAGAAAGCTCAACTGAAGCTGCTGGGCTCCTGCAGGAGATCCCAGAATGGACTTAGTAATTGTGAAGTTCATTCTTCAGCTTTGGGAAAGTTGTAAATTACGCAAACAAGGGTACTTGTCCAAAAGGTAGCAGTCCTGAATTTCAGCCCATCCTTACTCTAACAGAGTTTGAAACTTCCTACTCCTTGTTAATTTATTTATTTTTTTATTTTTTTTTAGACAAACAACAGTCTAATGCAAAATGTTATACATGTGCACACACATGACTGAGGGAGCAGGAGCCAGAATTCAGGACTTCTAAATCAGAGCATCGCAAGGGGACAAAATTGTATAATGCTTACATCTATCACAGATGTGATGTGATATGATGTGAGATCAGCTGTTTTGTGCCTTGTGCTTACTACTGCCTGGCTACAGACACTTCGTGAAGAAGTAGCCTCCTGTTGACAGTAAATGGAGTGATCTCTACTCCTGTGTTCAAGCATCTGTATTTTAGGCCTTAGGCTAGATAAACTAAGTAGTTAAAGTAGGAAGTTTGTACTTAGCTGTCTATACGTTTGCCAAGTTTCAGGGTTTCCCTTAATAACTCTTTGGTACCTCACCTCACAATAGAGAAGTCGTTGAATTTTAAGCAACAGCAAAAGTCCACTGACATTTCTTTGCCACTTCAGAAGAGCTGGCTCTCTGTTGCTATGGAAATTGGAATCAAAACCAATGATTCCATTGGAAGACTTTGGGATAGTGTTTGTCCTGGAGTCAATGTTGCAAGTTCGACTGTATTTATATGAAACCTCTCGACTTTAAAAGGAGAAATTACCAGTTCATGAACAAATTATACATCCCAGAAGGGTTACATATTTACTTAATGCCCATTTTTTTCTTCTGCTTGTTCCACCACTAAAATCATAACCTTGCTTATAACCTCAATAATTTCTATAATAACCACTTGTGATGTAATAAATAGAGGATTAGGACATTGGGTTGGGAGTAATCAGTAGGAAACTACAAAAGAGTCTGTGGTTTTCCTGATGTTTCTTTTAACAAAACAGCAGAGTGGCAGGAAAAGAGAAAATAAATAAAAGATAAGGAGAATTATCTGTAAATAAAATGCTTTCCTAAAATTTTCCCTGAGGTTCTAATCTTCTTTAGTGTGACCCAGACAACATCAGAAGAGCTTCAGCATATTGAAGGAAGAAACCTATTTCACACCTCCGCTAATCTTGGAGAGCTTCCTCAAAGTCCCTATACAGAATTAACATAACCCTTTGGGCCTGAATTCTGCATCTTGCAAAGTTAATAAAATCAATGGGACATGTGTGAATGGATCTGTTTGAAAGGTTCTGGCTTTAAATTAACATCCAGACCCCATTTGTTTCCTGATGGCTTCTTAAGGGACACCATGGGCTGGGAAAACAAGCATAGGAATGGAAGTCATAGGAACTTGGCACTGTGGGATGGCTTGGCCAGTGAGACCAATCCTCCTCAACTACATTGTAAATGTGTAGCTTGTGAAGCACCTACGTCTAACACTATGACATATTTCCCGATTTTTCTTGGAAAAAAAAAATCAGACTTATTGTAAAAGTAAAGAAATCCCATGTTTTAGTCCTAGCTGTAATCAACAGCAAGTTGGTGTTTCACTTTGGTGTGAACAGATTCTAACCAAGTACCACACACCTGCTGCTGTAAATTCCCACTGCGCTAGCATATAAACCCCGTTTCTTTATTTGTGGGACACATGCAATAAAAGAGAAACTGTTATCCCGATTTAATGTTTTCCTCTCTTTGCAGACCAGCACCTATCAGATCAAAAAGGAAAATATATATAAGTATTTCCTTCCCGTCATTTAATTTTGCCTGTTATACACAGTTAGTTTTTGGAAGAGGCTCTGTGTTTTCACTAATATTTGGAACTGCCAGCTCCAAAGAAACAAAATATAATGGCTATAACTGAAATATACTACCTTCCAACTTACCAAGCAACATTCCTAGCAATTTGCTGTAAAATATACATAATGAAATCAGACAGCAAGAACAGAATATTTAAAATGTGTGACTAATCTAATTCATTAAGTGATGTACATTTGATATTTTCAGTTGGCTGGTAATGTACAAACAAACTCTCTAGTTGTCTATCCTGAGTTATGTGCATATACACAGTTATATTAAAGCCAATAAGCAATCCAACAGAAATATTCCCAGTCAGTATGACATACCTTTTTTGAACCTGCTAGGTTCAAAATGATAGAACTAATGATAGAACAAGTGCAGAAGCTCAGTAAATCATTTATCTTGCCCTATAGTTGCCATAGTTCCTCTTTCCTTACTTTAATGGAGGCACACTGTCTAGGAAAACATGTAGCAGAAGGATATTTTCAATGTACTGTCAGTCCTAAATTACCTCTCTGTGAAAGTATCACTAGTCATGTCATGCCATTTTACTAAGACAAGGACTCATGAGTGCACTGCCCACAGCAGAGTCACATTTCACCTGTCCTTCTGCGGCCCACACTATATTGACAGGATCTGTGACAAGAAACTGAACAGATTTGTTGTTCTCAGGTTGACGGGCTTGTATTTGTAGTGGTCCCATCTTCTGCTGGCAGCAGGCTCTGCCATAGATGTGGCTACGGGAGAACACCATTATTCTCTGGTACCCTTAAGATCATGTTACCCAGGTAATCTTCTTGTCTTTCTTCTCCTGAACTGTTGGGATGGTTCCAGGAAAAGTAAGAGGTGCTGAATTACTATTTTTGTTATTGTACAGAACTGAAATCCAACTCCAAACCTCCTTCATTATCTCCTCAAGCCTTCAAGCCTAATTGACAGCAAGTCTTTATATCTTGATTTGTTCCCATTAGAAGTCCTTGTGCCCTTGAATAAACAGGTAAGGTAATAACTTTAATTACTGCTATAATTAGGTGTATCTGAAGCACCTGTGCTTTGGCATGAGAAAAAAGGCCTAAAAATGAGCTTTCCTTTCTGTAACATTGATATGTATTTTTTCTTAATACCATTCATTTGGCAGGCAAAGGCACCCAAAGTAGACATGGCAGCTTAAGTTTAAGAGGCAGAAAAAAAAGGGGTGTTTTTTTGTTTGAATTGCTGTTAATTGAACTTATTTATCACTACAACAAAGTGGGAAGAAATCTTCAAGTAAAAGGCAATAAAATGTATGGAACAGCTTTAAAAGGCCATAGCCTCTTTGTACTAACAGTCATTAAAGAAACTAAACAAAAATAAATGAATCATCAATAGAATAACACAACAGGGTGCTTCATAAGGCTTAATGTCTCCTGCATTTGTTTTGTTTCTGTTAGCAAGACCCTATACTGTGTTAAGTATATACCAAAACAAAAAAAAAGCAAAAAGCATATATATATGTATAAAATTATGTGTGTAATGTACATTGTATGTGTATGGCTACAATTTGCCTTGTAACCAGTAAGTTTAACACTTTTATTTTCCATTTCAACTGGTGATGAAAAGCAAAACAAAAACCATTTTTTTAACTGTGTATGAATAAACTTACTTACATTTTAAAAAGAAACAGAATGATCCTAGAAAACAAGAGTAAATAGAGTAAAAATTTTCGACTGAAACTTTAGATCCCTTTGAAATAATTTCCAAATGCTAATTGAAGTAGCTATCCTGAGAATGTATAGTCAGTATCCATACCATCTTCACATCAGAAAACAAGAAAAGTAGGCAATTAATTTATAGTCACAGACAGAAAGCTGCATTTCAATAATGTTAGGAAATGCTAATATTAAGGAAAGCAATGAAATTCAAGGTTAAGCGTCTGAATTAACGTATCTCAGTATTTGGCACCCAAGGAAAATCAGACTGATTTTTGGAACTATGGACTAGGCTCAGTATCCAGGAGACTTTATGTACTTCATGTGCATCTACATAGACTCTGGAACTATATTTTAGGAGTCCAACTTCGAAAATTTGGATTTGGTTTGGAACCTCCTTGTGTTCTTTTTTTGAATTCTGTCTGGTGCAGTTAATTGGAACAACTTGGCCACAACATGCCTGACAGTCACACCTCCACACTGAAAGGGTTGGGAATGCTGAAACCAGAGACTTTTTTCAATGAGAAATTGTTTTAAATAACACTATAGACATGTTCACTGTTTTTGTCATATAGTTTTTGAGAACCAAATGAAGTACTTTAAAGGTTGAAATTGAAGTGAAAATTTGTTAAAATTAGCAGTTTTGTTTCAATTCTGAAACTGAAAAAGAAGTTCTAAAGAGGTCTGGAGATATCTTACATATACACATTATAATCTGTAAGGAATTTGATGATTTTCAGAAGAAGATGGTTACCTCTCCTGTAAAAAGGAAGGCCACTTCTGTGTATCAAGGTGGGCATTCCAAGCCAATATTCACTTTTGAAAATTTTGACCTACATGCTTTCCTAACATAAATTTTCATTGAAAGTGATTAGTCTAGTTACTGGAGAACTGTCAGGCAGCCAAAAAGAAGGGAAGTGGTCTATGTGACTGTGATTTGGGAGAGGTAAGGCAGACTCTAAATAATCTGTCTATTAAAATATGTTCCACACTATAAAAGATTGAAAACCTACCATAAAACAAGGCACAATAGGGGGATGATGTGGGATAACTGACTTGCCATTAACCACACTGTTGTTTTTCTTTAAATAAATAAAAGACTTCAGGCTCTAGTGCTGTCCAATATATACTTTCCTTGAGCATTAAATTTCCATAAAATCAGTCACTATGACCTGAAAAATAGCTGATCTGTGGGTGAGGAATATTTTCTAAAGAAATTCCTTAGGAATTTTTATTGGATGTCTAGATATATGTAACTATAAGAGACAGAGACAAGCCATTTAAATATCTGAACTTCAAAAAAAGTTCCAGGGTTTAGTAAAGATCTTTTGAAGATTTAACAATTCTTTAGTTTCATTCCCTCTCCCTTAGACACCTTTATGACTGTGGGAGAGATGTGCTTAGTTCAACTTTAACCATTTAAAAATTGTATTTCTACTTTCAGCTGGTCATCTGAGTTCCATCCATATAAGCACTTCCGAAAGACATTCGTGGTCCCTACTGTAGCATCTTCCAAAGCTGCTCATCTTTCTCCATTGACTGTAGAAATAGCTTAGATGCCTAAATTCTGTTCAATGACTCATTTTTAGCTGAAGCTAAGTGAAATAAGTTCCAGTCTGTCTAAGGACATCTGTGAAAACAGATGAAGCATAGGTTGGGATTTCTAAAGAAAGATGTTTGGAAGCTGCAAACAAGACCTCAGAGGTGCTTTTTTCCTTACTCCACTGAGTGAGGAAAGCATCACGCTAAAGCGTAATACGACTTAAAGTTTTTGTCTTTTTGTACCTGCTCCAGATATTTTGGTGTTGTTGGGAGATAACAAGGATGTGGAGTACATATGACATTAGTCTGAAGCAGACCACTGAATGTTTGCCAGATCTGTGTTGATATTCTTGGCAAACTCTAGCATCTTGAAGGAATAAGAGGGAATAAAATCCAAAAAGCAGTGTTGCTGTTATTTCTTCATTCTTTCCTTCCAAAGAAAGAGATCTGTAGATCAAAATTTGCATTGCTTTAATATGTGCCTGTTGCTTCCTTTTAATTTTTTTTTTTATAGCCATTTCTGCCTTTATGTTAATTTCTAAACCAATCAAGAACTACAACATAAATGTGGATCATCTATTAAGTGGTACAACAACACTTTTCCATTACATAAATGCTGTAAAAGGAACAGAAAGTAATAGCTGCTGAATTTCTGCAAATAGTCCTGTATGACTCTAATCACAAAAAAAATGTGTTAAACAGCTTCTATTTTTCTCATGTGGGAGACAAATTAATATGTAACTTTGTAGCAGAGTCAGCTGGCATGACAGTTGCTGTCCATGAAAATTTGCTGCTCAGAAAACATAAGAATAAGTTATTTCAATTGTGGTACAAAAGAATCACTAGGCTTGAGACATGCAGGTGAAGCATGGTCTGTTATAGGTTAGATCATTAATCCAAGACTGTGATACCCAATATTCGGGATCCAGTCTAGGGCATTACTGTTACTTTTCCAGGCCAAGAATAGGCTGCCACAACATTTCAGTTCTCAAAGCTTATGCCCTTTTGACTACTGCATGGCAGGCTTGGGCTTTGAGAGAAACAAGCAGACACTTGGTCTTGAACCAATCTTCTTTTTCATACAAATATCTGCAAGAACAAAACAAAAGAAAAGAACATATCAACAAAATTGAAATATTAGCAAATAGTTTTCTACGATGATTAACAGATTGACACAAAGGATTTTGAGTACAATGCCTTTATTTAATCTGTTTTTTAGAGGTGTTAAATATATTAGATTACATAATGAATTTATTCTTGAAAATGTATTTCGAAGGCTGAAATCTGCTGTATAGTATCTTTTTAACAGCATAAGATGCAAAGGAAAAGTATTGTCCTTAACTTGAAAGATACTATTTTTCATCATTTGGGTCACCAATTTAATGTGATTTAACATTAAGCTTTCTGAATTTTGTGATCCATTGTAATAGTCTCCTTTTGCAAAGAAAGGTAACTCTAGCTGGCATTCACAACCCAGCATGACTCCAGCATTTTAGAAAGCAATGACTCCTAATAGCTTTTCAACTGCAAGTAGAATACAGGCTAATTGCAACAAAGCCCCTCAGTTTAGTAAAACTTGAATCTCCTGACCGGTCAGACAAATCCATTAGGATTTTATTGGGTCCTAAAAAGAGTTATGTGATTCCCTAGGATCCAATCCTTGTCAATCAGGCATGGTAAATTGGATTCTTGAATAGGGAAATCCCTAAGGGAGAGAAGATGTTATCTAGATCAGATGCAGTGATTTTTCGACTCTGTGCTCACTAGGTTCTGTTCTCTCTTTAGTGAACCAATAAAACCATAATAAGTATTGATTAACCCATTACTGAGCATTATCCACTGGCTTCTGCCTGACTGTATTTAAACACAACACAGTGCCTCTCTGCTGCCATTGTACAGCTGTTTGCCTTTACATTGGCAGCCTTGGCAAGCTCATGACAGGTTTACTTAGTTTTCAAAACATCTTCAGTCACTTCATGTACATTTCAGATGCACTATTTTTTAAAAAATATGTCTTGAAAACAGCTATATAAAAGAGTGGGGAAAGGAAATAATGATCAACATTTTTATTGTGTGATGTGTGTTTGGAAATGATTGTGTTTACCCTTAAAAAAATTCAGATACTTTAAAATTAAAATATTATAAAACACTCACAATCCTGCAGAAGGAATATTTGTCATTAGGAATGACACAAATTGTGGCTTTTTGATAACTTCTATAATTGTGAGCAATATATGACAGCTGTGTAGGTATCTTTCATTTGCACCCACCTGATTTCATTAGGTGATGAATGTGTCATAACACTCCAGACAGTGGACTGCAGACTTTCTGAAGCTATGAAATTTTACTGGTGGGTGGGTGTGTAAGATTTGCCTCAAAATGGACTGTTCATGCATGAACTTTAGTTTGCATTGGAGCTGATCTACAATACTTTTAAAACTTCTTACTAATCAGTAGCTTTTGGAGGATCTTTCTGAATTTCTTTCTGAGTACTACTCAATACATGGGAGTACAGAGATCACCTAGATAAATTAACTTTGATTACAGGGGACAAGGTCAGGACCTAAATGGACACAGGTCGAAATGAGGCATCACAGAAAGCTCTTTTTTTAACAATCACATGAATCATTGAGCTTTTAGAAACTATTTTATGTTATCTTATGTTGAACACATGCAACATTTGCAGGAGGAGAGGAATATGTGTTTTGAAAAATTGATGTGTATTTATGTCTTTTTTTAGGTATAGTTTTCAAGGCTATATGTGTTTTGTGTTCATTACAGAATAGTCATTTGATCAAGTGATTTTCAATACATTGTCAAAATAAATTACATTCACTTCATTAGATGTACAGGAAGTATAGCTGAAACAGGGACAAGTATTAATTTAGGACTCTGCAGAAACTGACACTCCATCTTATGACCCTGAGGCTGTATTATTCAAGATACCCCGTGATGGAAGGAAGTCTGTCTCCATAGCAATTACCTAAATCTTTTATCAGTCATTTCTGGAAAGAAAATTAGAGCAATTGTGTCAGGATGGTCATATGGGCAGAAATTGCACACTCATTCAAACCACTTATGTCTCTGACTTTGTCCCTGCTTGATGGCTGCTTTTGTTTACTACTACGCTTTTGAAAGTTTGATTGGACATGAGCAGATGTGCCGTACTGTAACCACAAAAGGTTGTCCTTTGTTTCCTTTCCATTCCTTTTATTTTTTTTTTCCTAGAACTGTCACTGAATTATACTATGTTTCTGTTTATTAAGCAAATTACTCTCTCACATCGAAAAAAAGCCGGAAAAAAAGCCGGAAAAAAATCAACTGAAATTAGTTAAAATTAGCAGCAGCAAAATTCTCATTGTCATAGCTTTAATTATTACAGAGCGTGATAGTATTTAATGGCATAGGTTAATTTGATTGGACTCTTTAAAAATGCTGTTAAGAGCAGTACCTATTTTTATCACATCATATCAATCATATCGCACTCGTAGAATTTTATTGACTAGATAATTAGTGCTGTTCTACAGGGCTAGCTGCTTTTGGAAAATGAAACCTGGCAAAATTTTAGTGTCCCATTGTTTTAAAAGTGGTTAGACCAAATTAAAAGGGAAAACCTGGTGTTGAATGGGTAGGGCTGTCTCTTTAAGAAATAAAACAAAACAAAAGAAGCACCCTCTTCCTCCACATTTAGATTTTTTTTCACTGTTGGTTTTTGAAATAAGAATAAAAAGCTTAACTGTTGATCAATAATAGTTGCAGCCTACACTGAGTGGTATGAACAACAGCCTAAGCTCTCCCTTCAAGTTCCTTGTTCAGGAAAATTTACAATTAATGGCTTTCTTACAACAGCAGAGATATCCCCTTCTTCATGGCTCAGCTAGGGACCTGCCAGACTAATCTATTCCCAGTTTGCTGGCCATGGTCCTTTACTCTATCTGTCTTAGCATATTGATTTCTGAGCTGTCTTATTGGTTCCTAACATAATTATACCAGGAGTGGGTCTCTTAGTACAGCTAATACATTTACACCATGGCATCTAGGGAAGCTTATTACAGCAGCATCCGGTAGCACCGCTACAGTTAAGGGTCAGTTGCCATTTCCATTATAAACCCCATTTTTCAGGGGTTTATACCTTAGCTGTTTTAATCTGCATCAGGCTAAAACTTGGCATGGACATTGTCAGTCTGCATAAAAATTATATGTTATTAAAAACATGTCAGTTAAAGCTGTTAAAAAATAATTCTGGTGTGCATATAGATATGAAGATATTGTTAGAATATCGAAAGATTTTATTTCTCTCCTTTGACTCTCTAAAACTGACAGCTTGTAAGCTGAAATATTGTGTTAGAAATGTAAATGTTTACTTTACAAAATGTTTCTTCTTTAAGCATTTCAAAGAGAAAAAATCTCTATTGCATAAAGCATTGATAAAACATTATGATAAAAGTGTAATGATTCTTTTGACACGGTATCATATCCAAAGGACAAGGGGCTCTGATGCAATGCCAATGAAAATGCCTCATACAATGTATGAATAATTGTTTTTAGAATTTTAAATCAATTTAGTGCTGTGAAAGGTGTCAGATTAACAACCCTGGAAACTTAAGCCCTCTATTTATCCACAGAATGAGTACTCTTGGGGGTGTATGGGGGGGGGCAAACTGCATGCCTTAACTGGAAGCGAAGGACTAAAAGTAGGGGTAAGAGGATGTTTCAACCTCTCTTCTAATTCATCTCACTGCTGGCATAAAAAACAACCAATAAAGGTATCCATTTGTGCTACTTCAGCTTACACTTTTTTTTCTGTAAAATGGTGACGAGTCCACAGTTCGCTTGAATGAGACCACTGATCCCTTCCATGAATTCTAGGCTCCCCAATACAAGAAAGATATGGACATACTGGAGCGAGTCCAGCACAGGGCTACAAAGATGATCAAGGGACAGGAACATCTTTCATGTGAGGAGGTGCTGGGAGAGCTGGGACTATTCAGCCTGAAAGAGAGAAGGCTCAGGGAGATCCTATCAATATGTGTAAACACCTGGTGGGAGGGAATGAAGAAGAGGGAACCAGACTCTTCTCAGCAGAGCCCACTGACAAGATAAGAGGCAATGGGAATAAATTAAAAAATGTGAAATTCTAGCTGGACACAAAAAACTTTTTTACTATCAGGGTGGCCAAACATTGGAACAGGTTTCCCAGAGAGGTTGTGGAGCCTCTATCTGTGGAGATATTTAAAACCAAACTAGACATGTCCCTGGGCAACCTGCTTTGTGTGACCCTGACTGAGCAGGAGAGTTGAATCAGATGACCTCCAGAAAGGTTCCTTCCAACCTGAACCATTCTGTGATGCTGTGATTTTGTGATTACTAAACAACATCCAATAATCCACTGAGGTAAAATAAACATCCAAATTAAACATGATACCTTTAGAAAGTTAACATCTAAACTGAAACCAGCCAAATGGTCAGCAAGATGGGATCATAGATGTCAGAGGTAAAGAAAATTCTCCAGAATCAATCAGTGGAGAACTGTGTCCTTATAATATGTTTTATAACGTTTACCTAACCGTTGCCTTATTGAACCTCTTCATTGACATCAACAGAACTAGTTGAATTCCAGATTTAATCTTTGATCAAGGGAGTAAACCACTGAAGAGCTCACTGTCCTGTTCTGAATGGGCCATAAGGTTACTAAATCAGGGACAAAAGTTTGTTCCAGTTGCCACAAAATGGTCCAAACCACTGCCTCAGCATCTGGAGCCATGGACACCAGAAGAGCTCATGGTAGTTCAGGAGGCCCAAAGGATGCAGAAGAAAAAAGTTTCACCTCAACCAGAAGGTGTGAAAGTTAGGACTCCTGCCTTTGTTATCTCCTGCCTTTGTTATTCCTCTAGTGAGGGCAGAGGACCCAAAATATAGGAAGAAGAGCTGCTGATCCCAGCCATCCTTCTCTTTCACCTGAAAGGGAGGGCAAGCGTCAGCTGCAGAGAGAATGGGAGCATTGGGATGCCTCCTAATGAAGTACCTTACATACAGAACACAGACCAAATTCCCAACACCTTTTCCAGCAGTATGAGGCTTACAAGATTCATTTCTGTCCCTGCATTGTGAGGATTACTTCTTCCAAAGTTTTTCACTTCCACTGAATATATGTTCTGGATTTTTTTTCCCTCCAACAGTCCTGCTTTATACTTCCAATTCCAATTTTGATTCTCCTTCCAGTACTTCAACATTTTACAGGTTAGGACTTGTTTTAGGCTTGACTTTAGACAGCTTGATGCTACTTACATGCAACTGACAATCATCTGAGTTGTTTAGGTTTTTTTCTGTGTATGTAAACAATACTTCAAATGGACAGATATCCACTAGAATGCTATAATGCTCTCTCTGGAACATCAAATGTCAATATTAACTCCTCTACTTCCATCTGTATTTTGGATTAAGAACTTTATTTAGAGATTTTTCTATCCCTTTTCTCTGCTCCACCAGCGTACATTCATGTTCTATTGTGCTTGTGGTTATGTATGTATATTTATATCAAATGCTTGCTATATTTCTTAACTATCGAACTGTTAAAAACAGAAAAAAACCCTGACTTAATATCTGTAATGGCTAGGGTTTAAACATTTCAAATTTTAAATCTGTTATCAGTGGGACAAAAAAAAAAATTGGACACTAAATTCCTGTTTCCTATTTTTCTTGCTTCTACAACATGTATGATGTATTATTTTTTCTTGATTCCTATGGTGCTTCAAAAAACTAGGTTCAATTTGATTGAGAGACGGTGTTAGCCTTAATGCTGATTTATCCAAAACCTTTACATAGTCCACAGAAGTTTATAAACTGCCAATATTCTAGATAGTATATGTGTCTGTATTTGCATAAATGAAAATAATTAAAAAGTGTGCAGCATTATTAAGCATAATAAATCTCAAAGAGTCAGTATTTGGATTTCTTTAAAGTAAGCACCTTCTAAACATCATTTTCACTTCAAAGACATGTTGAAAATGTTGTATCAACAAGTTCTGTAATGAGATTACTTTTCTTTTCCAAATCCAAACACATTCAGAAAGTGGAAGAGAAGAACTGTAGAAAAATCAATGAAACAACTAAATATTATTTTTTAACTTCACAAAATCATAAAATATAAGGCTTGATTCAAGCTTGACTAAAACAGTACAACTGACATCAATGAACTATTCACATGATGTAAGTTTCAAGGATGCAGCCCTTAGATGTAGAAAATACCTATTAGGTAATCAATCCATCTCCCTGTCATGGCTTTTGCATTTTTTAGTGATTTATCTGGTCTAGTTTAAGTGTCTTAATTGATGAGACATTCAAAGCTTCATTAGAAAGACCAAAGGAAAAATGTTCAGGTTGAGTTTTGAGTAAGTGGTTTAGTTTGACAATGGAAACAATTCCAGCAAAACTTAAGGAAGTATTTCCATCCCTATGTGTAAAATTTCATTGTCAGCTGAATCAGATTTAAAACAAAGAAGTTATCATGCTCTGAAAGGGGCATAACAGTACAGATACATAAGAACTAGCAGACACACCGTAATAACGTAATTCATAGTCACAGACTACTGTATTCTTTGGCAAAAAACCCCAACTTTGCATAGCCTGTCATAACAAAGAATTGCCAACTATTTATTTTAGTGTTCCTAATTGTTGTCAGAATATGACCTGGGTCTGTGACACAGAATTTTTCAAAGTCAGCCTGGGAAAAGGGGCGTACATTTATCAATGTTTTTATTTTATTCACCAATGCAGCAGCACTTGTGAAGGTCTGTTTTTATTTAATTCCCAAGATTTTGTTGTTAATGGAAAAGCTGTCTCATAAATTAGGGAAGTGCTCAATTACAGGCCTGACAAAGATTGATTTAGTTCTGTGCTTGGTCACTACTGGCAAGTGAGGGCCAGTAAAAACCCAGTCAGAACTAATGGTACATCACCTTAAAGGTGATCAGGGAATAAGCAGATTTAAGAAGAAAAAAATCGTACAACAGCACGTTCTGTGAAGGTTTGGTCAGAAGACATCTGAAATCACTCTGAACCTTTCCAATGACTTTAGTGTGTTTTGTCTAAGACACTAGTTACAAAAATCCTGTGGCGTGGGGGCACAGAGCTGTGGTGCTCAAGGAACAGACCCTCTCTGGGAGGTATGGGTAGCTTGTGTCTTGCGGAAGAGGTACTTCTGGACTGGGATCTCATGTCCTGGTGGAAAAGAAGGGAAATAACTTTTAAAAGATACTTTACTGAATGTGCATTGTCAATGATAAGTCCCAGTACTCTTTTACATTGTTTTTATAGTTGTAATTTCACCTTCAAATTCAGGGTGAATATTATTGCTAGAGATTTAACACACAAGTGTCAATGTTGATAATATTAATGTGAAAAGAAAGCAAAGTGATTTGAAGTAGTCATACCTCGTTGAAGGAGAACTAAACTAGCTTACAACTACTGGAGCTAAGGAATTAAGAACAAGTAAGGATGCAAATCACATCAGATGAGAAGCTAAGATGTGAAAAAAATGTCACCAGATATTAGTGAAATCCAGTGGAAAACAGTATGTCTCCTCCTTTTCTGAGACAGAGCAAGTGATATTTCTAGTCCGCTAATTCAAGTGTGAAGGTCTGGTTAGTGTCTATATGAGTCCCCAGTTCATGATAAACCGCAAGATATGTATGTATAGATATTGGTATAGGTTATATGACTTGGTATGTTAGGAAATTATGTAATTAATGCAGCACATACCAACATGATACAGTGTTATGATACAGACTTTGTTTCCATAATCATACACTATTTTTCTCATAGAACTGCTGCCTGATTCAGATCAAAGGTTACATTAATATATTTTAATTTCCATATAAACTGGTTTTGTCCAGTATCTTTTTTTTCCATATGCTGCAGAAAATAGAAGGTGCATACAGAAGAGATGGGGAATGAAACTACCGAATTTAACCTCCCATCTAGTTTAGGTAAACATAACCCTGAGAAACTGCGTGGTTGTGAAACCCTTTGTTCTACAGCCTGCTGTGCCACAAAGTTCTTTGGTGACAGCAGGCAGGTAACTCAAAACAGTGTTTTCAAAGCTTAATAATGTATTGTCTTCTCTTTGGGTACTTGATGTAAGAGTATGTATTTCACTCCATGTATGACCTGAAACACCTGATATCAGCAGAATTAAATGGATATCATGGTTGGGCAGATGAAGAGCTAGCCAAAAAGCCCAAGTACTCTGAAAGAATCAGATAGCTGGTGCCTGATGTTGGGCCTTTGAAAAGGATATTTCTGACTTTAATTTCTCTGTGTTTCAGCCCTTCTGATCTCTAAAATTCTGCTTCTTCACCTCAGAGAAGTCTTCTCTAATGCTTATGATGCACTCAAATACAACAATGTTGATAGATAAATAAAAGCCTATCTTAATTAAGAGATTAATCTCTTTCTGTCCAGATGAGAATGTGTAGATGGGAAGAAGAGTTAGAGGCTTGTGCCAAACAATGATCCTAAACTAACTTCTCATTGATTAAGTCCTGTTTAAGACAGGCAACATTTGAGACAAAAAAAAAAAAAAAAAAAAAAATCAGAGCAGATGTTTTCAGCCATTTAAATTAACTAGGTTCACCCATTTGAAATCTGCATAAAATTCACCTGTAGCTCTAACCTTGGAAGTCACCATTGCTGTTCTCAGCCATCATCCTCTCAGTCAGAGTTAAACAATTAACTGTGCTGTTGTATCGTTAGAGGTGCATGGATCATTTTGTAGAAGTAGCAATAAGTCTGTCAACCCCTTTCCACACTGAAGTCAATACAGTTAGTCTTGATTCGCAATGATATAATGGAGAACACAAATTGGCTTTCTTACTGTAGCAACCAACTTCACTTTCAGTCTGAGTCTTCCTGCTGACAGTGTTAATATTTTGTGTCTCACAGTGAATTAAAGAAAATTAAGCACAAAGTGTGCAATACAACTCATGGAAGTAGTGAAAGCCTAATGTGCTGCAGGACATGTAGAAAACAAGACTTTCGAGTATTTGCTTGCTACAAGAATTTGTATGATAGGTTGCTGATCTTCATGTTTCAGAAAGGTGGAAATTTTAACATTCACATGAGAACAAAAGGGTTTCCAGTAGGCAAGTGCAATTTCTAAAGTAAACTGATATTAAAAGAAAAATAGACCAACCTTTTCACGTAACATATTTATAAGGGAAGAGATTTGTAATTGCAGTGAAAGTACCTACTTGGCTAACTTAAATCAAAGGGCTACAGGAGAATCTGTAGCTTTGCTCCACTGACACTTGCTGACACAAAGGTGTCTCCAGCACAAAGCTCATTTTATTTCAGCTTGTAAAGGAGAGGCAGAAATATTTGGATCTCACAACAGAAAATTTAGGTTATAATATATTAATTCCATTTATCAATGAATTTGCATGTGATTCAAATCTGAAAAGGTATTTTTGGATGTGTTGAAGCTGGTATGTGTAGGCATTATTCAGTCCTACTCACTGGCATTATGATTAAAAAAACAGATCTTCATTTGCTTAGTTTGCAGTGTAAAGAGTGAGGAAAGGTGTCAGTTCTGGAAACTTTTGCATTTCATAAAAGTAATTGTAAGGACCTGTTGATATTAACATAACTTTTTAATAGAATTTAAGCTCAATTTACAACTATTAATAGCTTTGCAAAGTCACTGAAAATTTAAGTAGAAGGAAGTATCCTGGAGTTTTTAAGCCAAATCAAGCAGGTTTGTGTTTACTTGAATTTTTCTTTCTCAGCCCTAGTATTTCCAATTTGTCAAGCTTAATCAAGATAAAAAGAATGTTGGCTGAATAGATTAAAGTATTATAGAGGTGATGAAAACTGGTCAATGAGGAATAAAACATACCCCTTTGCAGACCGTGCATACAAGGCTTATGTGTAACTGAAGGCTCAGTCATGCGCTCCCTACAGGTCAGCTGCACATAGGCATTCAGTGGTAGGTTCTGTACAGAATAGAGATGAGACGAGCTCATGACATTTCAGATCAGAACTGTCAAATGTGCTGATTTGCTGAATGGAAAAATCGTTTTCTCATACCTCACTTAAAAAATCTTTTCTTTACTTGCAATGTTTTATTTTCATGCTTCCTCTTTATCACTACCAAGAAATAATGCAATTATGATTTACTACAACAACCAACAAAAAAAAAATCATCATTACCACCTTTCTCCTCCTTGCGTATATGAGGGAGCATAGAATTTTGGATAAAGTAAATAAAGGCCAGATGGTCAGATAGAAACATCTGCTTGTGCTTAAAACAAACTGGTCATTCCCTATACCAAGCAAGAAATTGACTTTACATGTGGTAACATCTACTTTGTTTACTTAGATGTATCTCCTGCTAGTTTTCCGTAATAAGAAAACAAAAAGAAAAAAAAAAAATAGTCACCAGTTTCCTCTTGTCACCAAAACCTACTTTTTCTCTCAGTATCAAATACAACTTTCAAAGTTTGAAAACAACAAATAACAACAACAATAACTGGCAAATTGGAAAAGCATGTGGTTTCGTTATTACACATGTTCTGTGAAATCACTCTTAAAAAAATCAAAGTTTTATATGCTAAATTAGTGTGTGGTTGTGTGGTTTTTAAGACTTCTGTAGCTTATAGATAGCATATGTACTTTATAACATGGTAGTTACTAAATAAACAGTAGGTATTCTCATGAATGGTAAAGGAATAGGCTTATAAAATCTATGCAGTGTAAATTACCAATGCATAAATATAACGTAGTTTTGTATAGAGTATTTAAAGGAATTGTATGACTATTTTATAGGTTTAATTAAAAATACAGAGAGTTGAGTAAGAAACAAATACCAATGGCATAGAGGAATTAAGGTAAGGAAGAAAAGATATGTTCTCAGCTGACACTTAAAACACATAGTGTGTGGGGAGGCATAAATATAGAAGATTATTCCAGATGCTTGCAGCTGTAAAGGGGGTTCTGGCCCCGACGGTAATGACACAGAAGAGACAGAAGTGGCCAGCATAAGGGACACAACAGGGACGGTATATTGAAAATAAAGGTAGGCCCCAGATGCCTACTGGACAGCAACAAAATTAGTCAAGCAGGGGATAAGAGAGATGTCGCTGTGCATTAGTGTGCATAACTTAAGAGCTGGGGACATTTCCAGGAGCACTGGGGTCTGGGATGTTACTCTGGGGAAAACCGAGCTGAAGGAGGGCACCCCACCAGGATACGCGTCGGGTTGGGAGTCTCAGCCCAGACAGAGAGCAGACCCTGGCAGAGATAAGGAGAGCTGCAATGTGGAAAGAGAAAGATTTTCAGATCCTGGAGCTGTGGCTATAGCAAAGGTTCACGTCAAGGTTAAAGCAATAGAGACAAATGGGAAGCTCAAGCCTAGAAGAGATGTGAAGGAGAGAGATTTATGTTTCATGGTGCTCATTCTGGTAAAATCGGAAAACAAAAAAGCCTCCACTGCTGTCTTGACAAAACTAGATCAAAGTAGATAAGACAAAAACATTCATAGATTATTTCCACGTGTCAAAGTAACAATAGTTATACTTCAAAGAATTATAGGTCGCCGGTACCCAGGACAGAATAGTGACAACTGATTCACTAAGTTATGTATGTACATTTAATATGTCTCCGGTAGTAACAACTTAGTTCATCCTTTAGTGTACATTTTTTCTTCTCTACAGTTCAAGATTAAATATCTATATGAGACATGGTTATACTTATTTTACTATAACATTTATGAAATTGCAACCTATAATGACATGCAAATGGGAGCCAATACATGCCTCTATCATACGGAATATTAGAAACACTAAACGGATTTCTTATGAAAAAATGAAAGGATTAAAATGTATCTTGTTTTCATGGAAAGGTAATTAAAAACAGACTGTTTTCCAGAAAATGGAGTATTTGAAGAATTCACTTCATGGTTAAAAATGTACAAAGATACGTAGTGAATTCTTTCACATGACCACAGAAATCAATGACAGAATGTAGATTTTTAACATAGGTCATGAAACTTCAACAGTGTAAAGAAAGCTCTATTAATCCTAAACTACCTTTTCTGCCTCTGTGGAATTTTTGCACAGAATCTTCCCTGGTTTAGTCCCAAAAATTTACAGAAACACTATACTACACTTATGAACTTTAATAAACACTAGAAATTTTCATCACAACAATTGAACTTTACTTTTGGATTTGCTATGCCTTCCATTCGAACTATTTGCCATATCAAAAATACAATAACAAGGATGACAATTAATGCAGTGAACATACATTTTGATAATTCCTACTTTAAAATATAGCTTTTATCCATTTAAAATATGCTAATGTACTGTTGTGTTTTAACCACAGCCAGCAACTAAGCACCACACAGTTGCTTGCTCATTCACTCCCCCCTGGTGGGATGGGGGAGAGAATCGGAAGGGTAAAAGTGAGAAAACTCATGGGTTGAGATAAAGACAGTTTAATAGGTAAAGCAAAAGCCACGCACTCAAGCAAAGCAAAACAAGGAATTCATTCACTACTTCCCATCGGCAGGCAGGTGTTCAGCCATCTCCAGGAAAGCAGGACTCCATCACGTGTAACGGTTACTTGGGAAGACAAACGCCATCACTCCGAATGCCCCCCGTTCCTTCTTCTTCCTCCAGCTTTACATGCTGAGCATGACGTTATGTGTTATGGGATATCCCTTTGGTCAGTTGGGGTCAGCTGTCCCGGCTGTGTCCCCTCCCAGCTTCTTGTGCACCCCCAGCCTCCTCGCTGGTGGGGTGGGGTGAGAAGCAGCAAAGGCCTTGACTCTGTGTAAGCACTGCTCAGCAATAACGAAAACATCCCTGTATTATCAACTCGGTTTTCAGCACAAATCCGAAACATAGCCCCATACTAGCTACTATGAAGAAAATTAGCTCTATCCCAGCCAAAACCAGCACATGTATGAATCAAGAGTGTAACTGTTCAGTTTTTTTAAGTAGGAGCCTTTATTTAGACCCATAATCTAAAGTATCTTAAGTGAGTAGAATAAAAGAGAGCAAATTAATTCCAGTAATTCAAAGAGACAGAACAATATTTTTGTAAGCAAAAAGATTTTAAGGATGACAAACCTTTTTTGCATCCTTTTTTGTCATTCATGTGGAACTTATTTCTCTTTTGATTGATGCCAGTCTACCTACTCAGTGCAATTATTTACAGACATGCTTCAAATAAATTATAAATCTTGGTCTAAATATTCTAAACATGATAATCAACATATTATAGATAGACAGTAACTGTAAGCAGAGTAGATCCTGAGTATGTGCCAAATTACTATCCATTAGTTCAGTTATTGAACTAAGGATACCAGCTGTCTCATTTGCAGGCAGTTTTGGTGTTTTGCCTTCCATATTGGCTGCTATCTCTTGGATATTTCATTCTGAATTTAAGGAATTATTATTCCCACCAGACATCAGTCTATATTTTGTACATGACCCTTTAAAGTGGATACTTAGCTGCTGCTGACAAGTCAAAGTGGATAGCTTGTATTGTGCTAATATTCTAAAGCTCTTCTGATGCATAAGTAAGTATCATACACCACAATTAATTAATTGCTTGTAATACACTTTCAGGTTTAATGCTGAGTGAAGCAGAATGCAGGAGTCAGCAAAAAGAGCTGGATAAGTATAAATGAACTTAAAACTTTGGTCATTCTTCATTAGTACTAAGCAGTTCTGAATCACAGTCGATTGCAAAACATGAGAGCTACTAACCAAGCTTTACATGCATGAAAGGATAGATGCTATCCTCATCAAGCTGACCCTAAGAGTTACACCTTGTCCAATGCGTTGAACTACTTTCACTAGTATAAGTTTTAATTGCACTTAAAAGAACTAATTCAATGAAACAATTATTTGAGAACATTTTTACAGTGTAATTGAAAATAGCATATGAAGTTTGCTGAATAAAAACTGAGCTATGATTCATATATTTTATTCACTGAAATGAATTCTTATTTTACCAGTGTTAATCACTTTGGATTTTGCCCAGCCTACATAATGCGTAGGCATGCAAGAGCTATACCTTTTTTTTTCAAAACAATATGCTAACAAAGCCTTCACAAACTTTAAAGTCAATAAAACATGCTTACAAAATTATTCTACATGATAGTGCAATCAAAATTACAGGATAATACAGTGTACATTCTTTAGATTTAAGTTTCCTCTGACAATAGTTTATGCTGGAATAAATTCCTCTTACATCAAAGGAATATTGAAGAAGTGTGAGAGAAGAATGAGATCTTTTTAGCTCATTTTAATTTCTAATTGATCAATATGTCAAATTTCATGCCTACAAGGAAACTTTATCGTTTCCGTGATGCTTGTTGATTCTTTTGCAATAATATTTTGTGTCATCAGTTTGTGCATCCACCAGAAGTGTCATTTGCTCTTATTAACTTTCAGAAACCACTGTAATTTAAATTGTGAAGGAAAAAATGCCTTGTCCTCTCAGATAAGAAAAACTAACTCAGTTCATGACAGCAAAAGTTCAGGATGAGCTGATATATTGGCCTGCATAATTAAGCACATTTTGTATGGGAACTCGGCAAGGATTTAGATAGTTTTGATCTTCTCGTTTGTCCCTTAATATACTTTTTCCTAGAAAATCTGCGTTAGGTAATTCCAGGAAAATGCCTTGCTTTCTGATCTATATCACCAAAATTTCCTGAGATGAACTTTCATACTCTCTGAACCTCCACAAGATACTTTTTCATGTTACTCAAGCAATTTTCTTCAACCATGAGGTTTGAAAGGCATTTTTTCTCCTAAGTTTCATTATTCTTCTAATTTCACACTTTTTATTATGTTAACATATTCTTTTTTCTTTTCCTTTTATCCCTCCAGATTTTTATCCTTCACTGGTAAGTTATTGATTCATTTTATTCCTGATTGTCTGCTCTCCTCTCAGCATCCTGCCTCGACCCACAGGTTTTATTTTATAATGCATTATATTTATTTCACTGTAGTGACTTCCCGCATTTTGTGTTTACATTCCTGGTAGAAACTGTGGTGCATTACCTGAAACTATGGCATTGTTCAAGATTCCCTAACTCTCTCTGAGCTAATTCTTCTAAAAGTAATCCCAAAAAGGATTTACCTCCTTGCAATCCCTGAGCTGATTATGTGAAATCCAGATAAGGAAGGGAAGGTGAGACAGTGTACAGGTTTTCGCTGGGATGGAGTTAATCTTCTTCGTGGCAGCCCATATGGTGCTGTTTTAGATTGGTGACCAAAACAGTGTAGGTAACACAAGGATGTTTTAGCTATTGCTGAGCAGTGCTTACACAGCATCAAGGCCTTCTCTGTTTTTCATGCTGCCCTGCCAGCGAGTAGGCTAGGAGTGCATAAGAAGTTGGGAGGGGACACAGGTGGGACAGCTGACCCCAAAGGACCAAAAGGATATTCCATATCATATGGGATACCATCATTCTCAGCAATAAAACCTGGGGGAAAAAGGAGGAAGGGGGGATGTTCAGTTATGACATCTGTCTTCCCAAGCAACCATTACATGTGATGAATCCCTGCTTTCAGGAAATGGCTAAACATCTGCCTGCTGATGGGAAGTAGTGGATGAATTCCTGATTTTGCATTGCTTGAGTGCATAGATTTTCTTCACCTATTAAACCATCTTTGTCTCAATCCATGAGTTTTCTTGCTTGCACCTTTCCAGTTCTCTCCCTCATCCCACTGGGGGAGAGTGAGTGAGTGGCTGTAGGGTTAGCTGTCTACTGGCGCTAACTCATAACAGGCAGTTAAAGGAGAGGCAGTTCACCAACTCTAGCTCCTTCATTAATATGCTCATAAAGTAATATTTATTAAGTATTACCCCATTTATTGTGGACATGAATTTTCTATGTGAATTGTAGAGTACAACTAATATTTAAAAGTTTTTGTGACTTCTTTTAAAATATATTTTAAGCTATAGACAAAATGAAGACTTAAAAGAGAGGCTGAGAATGTGTAGGAACTTGGAATCAGGAATCACTGGTTGTTTCTTGGTGACCAGCAGACCACAGAGGTGGAACTTGACCTGCTAAGGTGGTAATGTTAAAGTATGTCACACTCTGCTCTTCTTCAGTTTCCAGGAAGAGATATTAGAGAGATTATGAAATTAAAAGAGGCCAACACATTGACACTTGGGTGCTTGAAGGCATTTCCTGAATCTACTATTAGAAATTTAGTAAGCTATCCTTATTCGGTAAATAACTTAGGAATTTCAAAGTTGCTGAGCTGTGTCTTGGGAATCAACACCCCAAAATTTGGTCATAAGCAGGCGTCTCATGGTAGCTATTCACATTGGAAAATTGGCACTTAGAAGGAAAGACCAAACTTGTGCGCAATATTGGAAAATGAGTAATCAGACAGTCAGAAAACACCTCCATAGTGTATCTCTCACATTAGTGTTTCAATCACTTTAGTAACATTTCTAGTTAAGCAACAAAATAAGAAAGAATAAAGGAACAATCCAAAACACTGCAGAGATTGGGTTCCTGCACAATCGGTATACAAGCTTACAAGAGATGTAAATAAAGAGTCATGTCCATTTATACACAGTAGTTCCACTGATTCTGGGTAAGTTCTTTAGTTTGGTGAAAGTCTATGTAAAACAGAATTTAAGGTGGGGAGGAAAAAAAAAATAGATGTAGTCTCAAAGGAAAAACTAATACATTTCAGTCCTTTATGAGAGATCATTGGTGTTAAATTATTAATATGATGATAGGTTAAGGAGCATCTGTTTCTGTCTATGGTCCCTGGTCCAATGGCCCCTGATCCCATGGTGGTCTTTTGGTTTACTTCACTTGCCTTCAGATTTGCTTTGTCCACTACAGCTGCATCATTCACAATAGTCTCCAATGGAAAAATAATTTCTCGCAATGCACTTTAGATTAAGGCTCAAGTCTATTTCCACTACAGTGAGCAAGTGTTAGATGCACAGTTCCTATTAACAATAGAGAGAAATGTGTGCCTAATTCCCACATGCATCCCTAAGTGCTTGCCTGTTTACTGTGATTTTAAACTCAGCCATTTCTTGAAACAGGTGAGCAAATAAAAATAAACCAAACACAAAACAACCTCCTAAATGCTGTTTTTTCCTCTATCATCAAGCATAAAAATTATATCAAGCAACATTGCCCAGACTTTATACATCTGACATCATTTTCTGGAATAAGAACTGTATTTTTCCACATTTGATGTTTTAAAAAGTGCAAAAATAAGGAGTCTACTGAAGATAAAATTATTTGTCAATTGTACAACTCTTTTTTCACAATTTTTATGAGCAATATTGAAGTGATAGAACCTTTTATGATTATTTAACTATTTACCACATTTTTGAAATTAACTGCAGAAGCCACTACTTTCCATGCTCATCTTTCTTGGAAAATTTTCTAGATGGACACTAATCCTCCCATGGTAGTTTTTGAAAAGTGTAAAACAAAGTAATCCAATATCCTGATCTATTGAACCTACCATAAGTTCAAGAACCAAGCTACGCAGAATTTAACAAAATGCTTATAGATCCATTCAACAAAACACTTACACATAGGTCTAGTTTTAAATCAATGGCTAGATGCACCATGTCTGAAAGAATGGTCTTTAGGCAGTTGCATACTGCCAAAAGCATAAAAAGCTTTTCTTCTACTTGTGTCTTTCCTATTTTTTTTTTCCTGTACCTGGGCATTCCTGCATGCACAGATAGGAATTCACAGCTGCAGAGGTTACTGACCACTGTCCTTGCTACTCAGTGGAGGCGGGTAGGGGGATGAGCATTGGTCGGACGACATTTGAACATGCTTATGCTAGTAAACTGAACAAGGTTAGGCCATGGATGCAAGCAGTGGTAAATGCGTGTCCATACTGTTTAATGCTGGGATGCTCCTTGGAATGATTTTGTTCTGCTCCAAGTAGCTCTGTCCCAGGTATTGCCCAGCCATGGTTTGGCTGGTTGAGATGCGCCAGTAATTGTTCCCAACAGGCAGTACTGAGAAGTCCAGCAGGCTTGCGGAGGGGAAGAGAGTTTGGCCATTTGTGTGGTGATTGTGTCTTGATCTATTTTATTTACAAGTATAGGTGGCATTGTCAGAACCAGTATGCAGCAGACAGTAGAGGTACAGCAGTAAGGCCTTAAAAATCCTGAAAGCCCCTTGCTTAGAGAGAGCCATGCTCATAATGATGGTCATCCAGGAACTAATGATAGAGTGGTCATATTAAACATAAGAAATGCTTATAAAAACCAAACCAAATGTGTTCCTAATAGTCTTTTTGAAAGGAGAGGATTTCTGTCTGAACACCTTATTTTTTTTTAGTTTTGTTTTAAATAATAGATCTCGCAGTATTTGCACAAGTATAGGAGGCCTCTACAGCTACAGCTACTGTCTTTGCAGCTGTCATCCTCTGCTTTCAACTGCTATTGCTTTGTTTGGGGCGGGGTGACTTTTTCAATTAATTCTTTCAACAGATGTTTTCTAAGCTTGGACTCTCTTCCCTCCGCCCTCTTTCACATGTCTTCTGCTTCCAAGCACTTCTGGGGCTATATGAACCTGACTTAAGCTGCCTGCCGGTCCTGCTGATGCCATTTGCCATTTCCTTTTCAAAGGGCTATTGCTATAACAGCTCTATTCTAGGCAGGGAGTGGGAAACCTTTGAAACTGATGCGGCTTCATTGCACAGTCTATCAGAAGGAAGCAACATTAAAGGAAAATCACTTCATACCTGTTTAACTGCTATAAGATTTAGCAAATTTTAAACAAATGAGAAGTAGATATATATTTTTAAATGCTTATTACCTAGCTGCAGAACCACATTGATTTCAAAGGCATTTTCTCCCTGTACAGAATAGAGGGGCAGCAAAAATTGTTCTTTGAAGAGAAAATGCCACCATCAGGAAAGGAAGACAGCTCAGGCAGCTCAAAGAGTCCCAAAAGTGTTAGGGAGCCACGGAGGACATCTAAAGGGGAAAGTCCAGGTTGTGAGCAGCCTGAGGAATTAGTTTAAAAGAACCCCTTTTCCCTACAGAAATCCTTCAGATGAAGTGGCAGCTGTTGGATTCTTTCACGGCTAACATAGAGGGATCAAACTCAAACAGTTCTGAAAGTCCTGCAAAACAGCAGAGGATAACTAAAAGGTCTAAGTAAAGAGCAGGTCGTACATTAAGGCATTTTCCTCTCCTGGCATGTAAAGTGAAGAAGGGGAGGGAGAGCAGAAAAATGAATAATAAGTCATATGTAAGATTAGAGTTTGAACAACCACATTCTTTCTAACTACATGTAGCTTGCAGCTTTAATTAGATATAGTGTTTTTCTTTTACTATTAAAAAGCTGCCACCTTTTACTTCAGAGGTGACTGCATTTCAGTGGGGGTGAAGGATAAGTTATTTGTACTTTGTTGTGTAATGCCCCCAAGCACCATATAAAGAAAATGACTATTGTACATGCTTTGTAGCTTGTAAAGTCCTTTGAAATAAAAGGTGGACTATAAACTTAATATAAAAAGGACTACAGATGAAGAACTATATAGTCTTGATAAGTATGTGTTTATTGGCAGGTAATTAAAAGGAGTCATCAGATCAGGGCAAAGCTTTTATCCCAAGAATTTTATAACCATATTTAGGCCATTAGTTTGTGAGGTATTTGGATGATTAAAGATTGAGAAATACTAATAAAAACAAAGACTTTACTCTGTTTCTGCATTAATAGTATGCAAAAGGTGTATAAACAAAGATAATGGCAAGAAAGAAGTTTCTTTATCAATATAACCTTTTTAATTTAAAAAAAATTAATTGAAGGATATATCTCAGCATGAAAACAAGGGTTATTTAGCTATAACTGGTCTTTGAAATGCATTGTCTACAGCTATATTCACGCTGTACCTATACAGAAGGTACTCAGGGGGAGGTAGCTGATGTTATGGTGAGGCCTGTTAGAAGGACTTGCATGTACATCCATCTAGACAGCTTCTTTATTAGTGTAGTGTGAATGTATATATGAGAACACTTTTTGATAGCCCTACATGCAATTTCTGTCAGTTACATTTACCTGTTCATAGCCCTAACTATAGCATCAGCCAACCCTCTTCTGAACACACAGTCTTACAAGGGAAATCCTTCTTCCCTGCCAGCTCCTAAATCCCTAGAAACCTGCAGAAACTAGAAGGGAGGAAGAATGGCTTGTGAGTGGAGGTTTAGGCAAACAAGTTACAAGTAAATCTTTTCTTCACTTAAAGCACTTGCCTATTTATTCCTTCCAACTCTACATGACCCCAACCAATACTTACAAAACATCATCTACTTAGAGGAGGATCACTGACTGATGAATCAAGCCTGAGGGATAATCTTCCCTTCCCCATTTGAATCAGCATCCCATTCGCCAGCTCTATCCCCCTGGCATTTCAAACCATGAGGCTTCAGCAACAGTAAGTATGAATTGAGTTCCATATGACAGCTTGAAAGGATCAAGCATGAAGACGTTTGTTTGCTAGATCCCTGAATTTTCTTAAGTAAAGTGTCCCCCAATCAAAAGAAGACAATTACTCTCAGTAATTTTTCCAAGGTATCCTTGTGGAGCTTGCTATCCAATGAGAAGTACTCTGAGCTTAAATTGCTAGTCATACAACTTAACTGCAGGCACAAAGTGATGAACTGCCAATAGCCTCTTCTAGTCCATATACTAAAATGACGTATACTCAAAATTTAAGGTGTAGAATATGGTTTCAGATCTGAAGACATGAAACTGAGGTATTATTTCAAGGCCTGTTATTCAAGGCACATTAGTCTCTGGATTCAAGCTAAACTCATACTACTTTAGGTGAACTACATCCCAAAGTTGGAGTGTAAACAGAATCAGCTATATGAACTAAATTCTTCCTTACATTCTTCTAGCTGTCAATACCAATGTTTTAATGAATCTGAATGACAGAGAAATCAATGGGGTTTTGTTTCAAAAGGCCTGCTCACCAGGTCTTTAGTCCATTTACAGTTAGTGTTTCTGATGTAGAAAATGACCAAAATCATTTCAGCAGCTGAATGAAAGAAAAACAGCAACGCTTACTCTGAGGCAGAATATCAAGTAAATTTAAATAGAACTGATAGAAATTTGGCTGCAGGAAGTGTAGGAACTTAAATAGAGAAAATAATTTATTTTCTCACTTGCTGGAAAATACAATCCATTTGACTGAATCTTTTGTGATGTTAGAACGCCAAAAAATATGTAACCCAGACTTAAGATCCCTCCACCATTCACAGGAAGAAGTGGAGAAAATCGAATGAGGTGATGTATCTGACCCAAGAAAGTCTAGAAATAGTGATGTGGTTACTGTGTCCCACACTGAAAGACTCTCAAGATTTTAACCAAAACTATCTTACCCATTCTGGAGTCAGGAGATTCAGAGTTGCCACATGCCAGCCTCTCCATGATTGGATGACTGCAGACGTAGGAGGAACTGGAAACTGGAGTCTATCAACGGCTCTGACTAGGACAAAACAAGCAGGAAGACCCGTGTTTCTTTTCGACTTCTGTGAAAAAAATATCACTCTTGGCATACTCCCATTCCTTGAAAGCATCTTTTAAGACATCATCCCATACTCTGTTTCCTCAAAATGTCTGAACTTATTGTTAGTATGTCTTGGGCTATGGGCAAATAAACAGTGAGAAAGTGTTTCAACGCGGTCTGTCAATAGTCTGACCATGTCCTTGCAATGTGGATGAGTTTTCATTCCATCTTGAGTTTTGATACAGAATATCATCTGCTATTATCTGCATATGGTGACCCTGATGCAAACATAAAATGTTGACTTATGGATTTGTGGGTGAGGGAGGGCAGTGGCTGTCTTTAGCTTTAGCAAGACTTTCAACACCATCTCTCACAATACTGTTTTATGTATGTTGTATTAGGATGTTATACTCTGGATCAGTAAAAAACCTAGTGGGATGATGGGCTCAGAGGGTAGCAATTAATGGGTCATACTCTAACTGGAGGCAGGGAACCTCCAGAACCATAGGGGTCTCTTCTTGCACCTCTTTCTACTATCTGTGTCAATGATATGACAGAAGGAACTGAGTGCACCCCCAACAAGTTTGCAGAAGACACAAAACTGGTGGGACCAGATGATACTCTTGAGAACAGAGCAGACATTCATTAACTTTCAAAGTATTTAAGATCTTTCTGGAGAAGAATGTCCACTAATAGAGCTAAAGACAGCAGGAGCTGAGGTCAAGATTTCTAGTGCCATACTAAATGGTATGATCTTGGACTAGAAGTGAGGTTGACTTATGGTGAATTTGTTTTTTAACAGTGAAGGCCTATGTAAAACATCTTGCAGGCTGAAAGATATGAATCAGTCTCCTTCTGAAGTGACAGAATCACCACTGCAGATATCATCATTCATTATCCAGATTACTGATTAAGCCTTCAAAGCTTCTTACGTCAATATGGATCTCCAGGCTGTGTAGGGTTTTGGTTTCCCTTTTTTTTTTTTTTTTAATATATCATGAAACAGCCATTGCAGAATGTTCTCCCCTGAGATTAACAGAAATGCATATCCAAATCCTGTTACTGTATGGCCTTATAGGAAGCACAGCCAAAGAAACACCATTAGGATCTGGAAGTTCTAGATAAAATTTTGGTTAGTGTAACTCTATGCTAATAGCGTCTATTCAACTCTTGTCAAAGTGCTATTCCATGTGGAAGCATGACAACTTGTTCATTAAAAGATATAGAGCAGGAAAAGATGCTGATATAGAATGAAAGGGAAAATTGTTTTGTGCCTTTTCAATGGACCTTCCACAAAGATCTGTCTCAGTGCTGACAAACAGGGAGTCAATGACCCTGAACCAGAAGTTTTCTTCAGTACACAAGCTTTTTTGCCTTTAATTAGTATGAAAAGGAAAGAAAGTTGAAGGAAATTAGGCCTCACAGGGCACTGATCATACTTTTGCCTTCTTTTGTTGGTCCAATGGAAGATTTACATTGATTGCAGTGTTGCAGTTTAATGACTGCAGCACTTCATCACTGAATAGATTTTTTTTCCCTCAGACAGGACATTGTCAGTTGTGGATTGGACCTCCTTAGGGAAACTAAAACATTGCAACCTTGATTACCTCTGTAACACCACAACCGTGAATAAAGTAGTAGCAGCCATGTCTATGGTATTAAATGGGGTTTAGAACACAATTCTTATTTTCTGAAACATTCCTTCAGCTATTAATACCTCAAAATAATTGCAAAACTCTTGAGAAAAAATTAGAAGATGAGAAGAATTGGTCAAGTATATCTTGACAAAGGAACAAGATATATGAAATTGGAAAGGGATATAATTTCTTGCTGAAAGAACCATTGTGCCTGTAGTCTCTAATAGCAGAGGACTTTCTGCTTATTCCTTGTTATCCTTCTCCATAACTAGAGATGTCACAAGTTATGATGGATCTGAGTGCCCAGATATAAATTAATATTTCTTTCAAGACCCGGAATTTCCTACAAACATGCCTGAACAATGATCCAGAGGAAGAGAACTTGGGAAGAAGCCATGGCTGTCAAGGTCTTCTTAAGGCAATGACTATTAGAGAAGGATGATGCAAACTCAAAAGCCGACAGGGCAGAAAGCAGGTCCACACACATGTTCAAGTCATCCTATTCTAAGAATGAGCCTTGGACAGCCTAGTGCCAAAATCCATTATCTTGGCTGCACTTCCCAAGGTGCAAAGTGGTTATTGTCAGGGGATTTCCAGGAATACCATAGTGTGAAGATAATTAACACTTTTCAAAGTGCTTGCTCTTCCCTGCAGTGGGGATGTACAGAGTTTCCATGATGGAAGCTGGAAGCAGGCTCTCTGCTGTGCCTTTCTATTTGCTGTAAGAGGCCAAGAGGTCTTGGAATAAAAGGTGTGGAAAGGGTATGGAAGTCTGCTTTTCTGGTACCTGATGACACCACTAGTAAACATTTGTAACTCCACATAATTTTATGTAATTTACTCACATGGGTAAATGCTGGCAACATTATTTTCTTTTATGCAACAGACAGGGAAGGTGATGAACATTTATTCCCTCTCATTTGAATGGTTGATAACAACTGAGAGGTAGGTCTACTTGTAAGCCCTACCACCTCCACATGATGCACAGAATCGTTTGTTTTCCCATTTTCTGGGGGCTTGGGGGTTTTTTTTTGATTGTTTGTTGTTTTTGTTTGCTTGTTTTTTTCATTTTGGGAAAACCACATAAGGCAGAAAAACCTAAACCAAAGCTTTCTGCCAACCACAACGTGCCAGTCTGCAAGGAAAAAGAAACCAAAACACAAGAATGTCTGAGAAACCCTTCACTGGAGAAAAGGAAGAATTTCCCCAGAAAAAACATGTAAAGGAATTTAATTTGAAAAAATGTCTTATGCAAAGAAAAATGGGCCAGTCAAAAACATATTCTGAACTCGGTAAACTGGAATGTGAACAATTAGTCTCAGAAAGAAAATTGGAATATGCAGGAAAGACTTTAAAAGGGCTCAAAATGCCGCTAGTAGAACCAGGCCTGAAAGAAGCTGTTGAGGCAAAGTTACCCTCAGGCAATCAGCCCCAACCTGACATAGACACAGGCAAATTAGTTGCACAAGTACTGTTAACCGAGCTCACTCTGCAGCAGAAATAGCTGTCTTCCAAGATGGAAAAACACAAGCTGGGGACAGTGAAGAAGAGGTAGAAAACAGACTGGGTGGCAGGGATAGCTGCTGATGCTGCTCAGAAAGCTTCAGCAGCAAAGGACTAGGGGCAGTTTGTACAGGTGGAGCAGCCACAGGCAGCCAAAAGGATGAGAGTGGACACAAAATAGAGGCAATAGCTCAAGTCCTTTATTTCTCAATCACCTCTCCATGGAGACCTGTCTCAGTAAAATAGGTCTGCGCTGCGAAGGAGGATACTATTATAGCAAAGAACCTGAGTTAACATGCCAGTTTGTGACAAGAGTGCATATGGTCACATACACAGGTAAGTAAAAGGGTGAGTAGGTTATTATTGTCTTGTGTAATATCTAGATGGAACTCTTCTTACCTTTTTCTTCAACATTAGGTTTCGGTTTTCCAAAATATTTTATGAAAGCCTTTGCATTACTGTTCTGTACTAATATTTTTGTCAGGAAAAAATAAAATGGGGCTCTTTACATGGTAACATAAAAAAGCAAAAAAAGTAAAATATTCTAATAATTTAATTTATTAAAATAAAAATCTTCTATCCTTTGTTTTAATCCTCACATTTACCACACAAATAAGGATGAGAAGAACAAAGTAAAGGTATGAAGATGAACCACAAACAATAAGGTAATAAATATCACAAGTTGTTTGAAACAGTTAGGAAATAAGTAAAAGCAAAATATTTAACGTGTTGAAAAACACATGCTTCAAAAATAGGTTTACAGTTTTAGTTTTGCATCTCATGCTATAAAACAGCCTCATCTTTGATGGGCTTGCAATCCTGTGAGACAATATTTCGGTAGGCAAAATTTTCAGAAATACAAAAAAATAATTTTCAAGTAAAACCACTGCCTGAAGTGACATATGGTAAGACTCTTCCTAAACTTGCTTAACTTACCGACTCTACAGATGTGCAGTTTGTCAGCCCCTTTGTGTATAGCTAGGGGGCTTGCAGTGCTATGAACATGCAGCAAGTTCTTGCATTTTACTGCATTTAATGTAGCGCTGCCTCTTGTACCAAAGCTATTAAGCCTCTTGATCTTACAATCTCCTGCTGCTGCAACAACTGAGCAGTACATTTCAATACTAAGGAGACATATCACTCATCTCCTTTGGGGTCTCCAGAACTCCTGCTACAGTGATGGGTATAGAGGCTTAATGCTGTTATAAGCATCTAGTATGGACAACTGTCACAATTTAATTAGCTGCACAGTCCAGTGTGTATTACAGTCAAATATCTATGTCTTTAAGGATTCTATGTTACCTTTGTGGCTTAGTAGAAATCCTTGTAGTACAAAATGCCAGGTGCCATGTAACTATTTGTCGTCTTCTGTAACTGATAACATGTTTTCTCATAAAGTTCATTTTAAGAGATTTGTCTTGATTCATTTTGGTTTCTCATATTTATGGGGATGCCACTGCCATTGTTCCAAACTTACTTTGTAGACATATCATAACTAATACAAGTCAGGGTCCAATTACAGGCTAATGTGCTTTCTTCTATGCTTTCCACATGGTTGATATACACTCCCAGACAATTCATGCTGCTATGAAACACTAAAAGAGGAAAGTATTCCATGAAGCATTTATATATTCAATCTTTAGCGTGCCTGAGTGAGATTCACTAGACCACCTATAGTTAACCTGTAGATATGCATAGCTCATTTATCTGGTTTGCTTGTGTAGTTTCTAGAGAGGACATGCACTTCTGTAGTGTGATTCACCTAGTCATTCCCTAAAAGTCCGTCTTTCTCTCCATTGACAATACAGGGAAGCTGGGGAGATTAGCTCAGACACAGACACCAAAGCTCTGGCTGTCTACAGTCATGATGTTCCAGCAGCTGCAGGATGACTCCAGACCACGTGAGGTATGACCACACTATTACATGGCAAGGGCAGTCTGAGGCCAGGCTGCCACATACCGCATCAGCCCTTGCAATTTGAGACATCAGGGCTGAAGGAAGGACCCTCAAGGACTCTTGCAACTGTAACTATACCCAACGCATGCAAGCCCAATGCACTGCTGCTGGGCAGATGGGCAGTACGTATCATTTAGGCTGAGTGCCAGATACCCAACCTGTCCATGCCAGATCCAACAAAAAGACTATAACAGTTAAAACAACTCTGAGTTTTGCTTCAGAATTTACCTCAAGCCCTTACCTAAGTGGGACTCACATCTGAACAGACCAGACGTGAGGTGAGTTTGGACGTGAAACACTTACAAAAATAATAAATAAAAAGTGTAAATCCACCTTTTGGTGACACAATAATTATGTTGTTTGCAGCATACAGACAGATTGTACCCTTATTGTACCCTGAGCACAACTAGACCCCGGAGACCTGGGCAAGACTGGGTTACAGAAACCTAGAAAACAGCAAGCATTGATTCAGTGTCTCACTCACTAGAAAGAATTAACACCTCATACAAATGAAGGTCAAAATATCCTATTCAAGGATACAGCAAAATGCTATCAATTGAAATAAACTATTTGAAAGCAATATAAGGTAGTTCACTTTTAACCCTCTCTACAGCCAAAATCATGACCTACTACATGTAGAGAAATCTTATTAGTACAGTCATATTTAGTGCTGTTTATGGAACATAGTATAAGAACATTTTTGCAGGCTATGCAATGCACCAAGCATAATAATGTCCTCTAATGAGTGTAATGTCAGATATTCTTACACATATCTCTTTCTAGTGGCAACCCAGCATGGATAAAAAATTTTTATACTATGATAGAGTTCTTAGATATTCTCCAGTGTCCTGGTTTTGGCTGGGATAGGGTTAATTTTCTTCTTAGTAGCTGGTACAGTGCTGTGTTTTGGATTTAGTGTGAGCATAATGTTGATAACACGCTGATGTTTTAGTTGTTGCTAAGTAGCGCTTATCCTAAGTTAAGGACTTTTCAGTTTCCCATGCTCTGCCAGCAAGCAGGTGTGCAAGAAGCTGGGAGGGAGCACAGCCAGGACAGCTGACCCAAACTAGCCAAAGGGGTATTCCATACCATGGAACATCATGCCCAGTATATAAACCAGGGGGAGTTGGCCAGGAGGGGTGGATTGCTGCTCAGGCATCAGTCAGTGGGTGGTGAGCAATTGCATTGTGCATCACTTGTCTTTTCTTGGGTTTTATTTCTCTCTTTTTTTTGTTATATTCCTTTTCATTACATTTATTATTATTATTATATTTTTATTATTATTAGTTAGTATTATATTTTATTTTACTTTAGTTATTAAACTGCTCTTATCTCAACCCATGAGCTTTACTTTTTTTCCCCCAATTTTCCTCCTCCTCCCCCTGGGAGGGGGGAGTGGCCACGTGGTGTTTAATTGCTGGCTGGGGTTAAACCATGACATCCAGTTACTTAAATGACAGAGTGCTTTGGTTTTGGAGCAAAAAACCTGCTGCACTCTTTTCCTACTTACGGTTTGTGAATTCCATGTGGTCACATTATGCGTAACTGTGCAATGGCAGGAAGTGAAACAGTTCACCATCAAGTCCTGCAGCCACTGAATGGTTCCTTTCTTGAAGCAATTAATGCAATTTTCCCTGCTAAGGAGGGCATAATCCATAGTAAAAAGTGGAATAGCAGTTTTATGATATTATTAATTCATTTAGTTTTGCCTTAATTGGAATTTTTCAGTACACAGAAGGAAGTCATCCACCAGCCATCTGTTCTTATCTATTGCAGTCATTGCTAAATTATCCTGTATTTAACTTTCATTAATAAGGTTAACATGGGAGCTTTAGCATAACACCATTGCTTCTCTCTGTACTATGTCCTTTTAAGAATGTATTTCATTGCTACCCAAGAGGACTTCATAGGCAGAATCAACTTCTCTTAAAGTGTAAAAACCTGACACTGTTCCTTACTAAAACTTTTTCAGTGCTAAGTTAGAATAGCTTGGCAAGGAAGCAGAAAAGCTGATAGTTGACAATTTGAAGAGTGCATTAAGTAACAAGTTTATAAAGATGATATTCTATATCAGTGAATTCTGAATACTGTCAATCTCTGCTTTTATACCCCTAGGGTAATTTCAACAATTAATGAATATATGAGGAAGGATCTCACACGGACTACAAAAGTTTTACACTACTGTGATAGCATAAAATCACAACCAGAGCTTGGCCCTAGTGAAGAAGAATTTTTGCTGTTATATGATTTCTGTAGAGGAACTTGTATAAGCTTGACCAAACATTTCCCAAAGTCTCAGCATTGCCTTGCAGAAATCTAGGTTACATAATTCTTCAGAAGTAGCAAATTAAATTATCATTCACAGACAACAAAAAAAACCCCATTTGTTGTAGTGGAGGAAGCCGCTAAAATTACACAGTGGCTCGACTTCCCATGCCACCCTGCACTCAGTTTTGAAATTGGAAATAATACAGAGGTGGTTGAAATCCACGTTAACTCTTCCTTTACACAGAGCTGAAAACTATGACATGTCCAAAGTTACATATGCAGCATCTATAAAATACATTTCAAGCTTTGTAACTACCTTAGTTACTAGAGTCCTTTCCAGGATGGATTCAGATAAGAATGACAAGCATTAGGGATTGACTCTCTTCATAAAGAAACAGTTGAGATTGCTGATACGTTGAAAGTCACACTCTAGCTTGAAACTGAATTAAAAATAAAAGCAAAATCTTAATGCTTTAAACAGCTGCTTTGCTAATGAAAATTAGCATTTATTTCCACAGTTATAGTTAGAATCTCAAAAGTATTTTTACCTTTTGTTTCAGAAGATATGGCAGTCTGCAAGCACTGTAAGTGAGTGCTAAACTGGGAAAGGGTTAGGATTAGGCATTTCTTAATTCACAACTCAAATTTGGGCTGAGTTTATTTAGGTGGGGAAGAGGTGAGATAGAGGTCTCAAAGAAACACATGCTGTTTCTATCGCTATAATATACCCTAAATTTCCTTTTACTTTAAATTTTATTGGCATCCAAACCAAACCATTCTACATGGAAAAGTCATTAAAAAAATCAAACCCTTCTGATTTCACTTCCAATTTAAAAAGCTTTTAAACTAGAAAATTGTTCCTCAGAACCTGCATTATTGCTAAGGCAGTTTCATTAAATAAATATGTATCACTGTAAAAAACAAATGCAAAGCAATAACTGCCTTGAAGGACTAGATTCAGTATAGACCAAAACACATTATAGCTGTTCTGGGTCTTCTATTTTTACTTGTAACCAAATGAAAAATTCACTAAATAATATGAGCATGTACATCAAAGGGATCTTCCAGAAAGTTAATAAGAAGCAAGGAAAAGAGAAATAGAAGGAAAAAAAGAAAACAACAACAAAAAAAAACCCCAACAACAGAAAAACCACAAGCCTGCTTATGGTAAATTTGCTTGTAATAGGAGGTGACTTGTTCAAGTATCCTTATAAAAGGGGCAGGTAGAAGTGGGGCTTAAGTATTGTATTTATAAACTCCTTTTTGATTTCCATGTCGTGTTTGTTCAGGTTACTTAGCTGAAGATACTGCTTCTGTTACTATCGTCTCTGCAAAGTCAATCCAACAGATTAAATTAAACCTTCTTTCTTTCTGCCTCACACATCATAAAAAGAAAAAAAAATATTTCAGAAGGTGCATGCTGTTTCTGCTATCTGCTGGTAGTGATGGATGAAACAGAAAGAATAGAGTTTGATTTAATCAGATAGCTTAACCTTGCAGGGAGAAGAAAGACACCTATATAATATATTCATGTGTATATTTTATTTTCAGACATATGTATCTGCACATAAGTGTATATTCTAGACATACAGGTCTATCATGTCTCACTTTTTATATTACAGTGAATATATAGAAAAGGCACAGTTTACTGTATTTCATGCACAACTCTATCAATGTTTCATTCAGATGATATTTTGTTAATCTTACATTACACAAAGTAGCTTCCCTGCCCAAAGGAATCTGCAGAGAAAAATCTGGTCAACACATTACAGAAGGAGAAGGAGAGCTAAACATTCTGCTTTTCAAACAAGGCGCACATCGTAAACATTTAACAAGAGGGATTTCTCATCTCTTCAGTATATTTTCTGCATCCTGTATTAAGCTAAGAGTTTCATTTTAACAAGATGACTTGTGTTTTCACAGTTCCACCTTCATCCTCTTATTCCATTAAACATGATGGCCCAAATCCTGCAAATACTCATAGACAAATTAATCTCATAATTATGTATTAAAATTAAACACATATAGAAATACTTTCAGTAGTGAACTCTAAGTCACACACTATCAAAACAATCACAATATTTGTTGTCTATTTTTCTTTTGTGAAAAGTTGCTTAACTGTCTGCCTCAATAGATATATTGTGTATATCTAAGCCCTGAGATTCACAGAAAAATGCATACTGTATGCTTCCTTCCTTCATTTGAAAATGGGAAGGGGATTGCATCATGAGCAGGCTGTTCCAATTATATTTTGATATTTTTTGCCATTTGAAAGATAGCATGTTACAAATCATGTCAGAATATTTTTCCTACTGGACTTTTATATCTATCCAACAGTCAAAATATTATTTGTGAAGCGTGAACATTTTAATAACTATTCTTCTGGTTTTGTGAGCTAGTTGACACTGTATAATAGCAGAAAAATGAAACCGTGTTGAAGATTTATCAGAACAAAACACTGGAAATGATGAATCACAAGTAATGAAGCAGGAGCTAAAGAAGAAAAAATGTGCAAGTTTTTGCTTGATTGAAGAAATGCTAATACATATTGGTATGTAAGTTGTGTCACCCTGATACATATGTACAGATACAGCAGGATTTTATAATCAAAATAATGCAGTAGGAAACAATCCCTGGAAACAAAATTTGAAGACTTCATTATCTGTGTGGTGTTAAGCAGATCAGCTCAGGCACAGAGTGCCTGGGGTCACAGCAAGGTCAGTTTAGGAATAAGAATTGCACACCAGGTCTGGGCGTGAGCGCTGCGACATATGGCTTGGAAGTGTGGCCATAGGAGAAAAGGAGAAGGTGGCATATAACTTTACTGAGAAAGTTCGGGATTTGGTAGGAATTTATAAAATGGGGAGCTGCAGTTGCTGTAAGCTGATTGCCTAACTCTAAAGCACTGTGCAGCAGCGAAATGGGCAGCTTTTTGCTCCCTTGCTACCTAATACCCTTTGAAATTGAAGATCGGGGTCAGAGCTACAGAGGACAGACTAGCGGGGTAAGTGGCTAACCCTGGGTTGGAGAATCTACTAGGGTCAGATAGCCAAACTGAATTAAATCCATCCATCCTCTTCTGCACTCAGAAGAGAAGTAGTCTGACCCTCCACTATTTTATATAATATTTACTGTGTGCTAAGAAGGTGTGAAAGATCCAAGGGGAAAGAACTCCATTTATTAGCATTTTAAATCCACTTTTATGTGACATAGCAAATGTTACTACCTTCCAAGCCTGAACACATACTCTGAGCCAAAATATTATGAGAATGTCTTAATGGATTGTATGGCCATCTTCTTACTTTGAGCCCTTATTTTGAACTGGACATACACTGAGTAGGACTGACAGCTTAAAACATACAAACAAAATACACAAGCCAAGAAGGTATTTATCTCATTTCTGAGAAACAGGGCCACAAAAATGATCAGAGGGATGGAACACCTCTCCTATGAAGAAAGGCTGGGAGAGTTGGAGTTGTTCAGCCTGGAGAAGAGAACGCTCTGGGGAGACCTTATTGCAGCCTTTCAATACTTAAAAGGGGGCTTATAAGACAGATGGGGACAGACTTTTTAGCAGAACCTGTTGCAATAGGACAAGGGGTAATGGTTTTAAACTGAAAGAGGATAGATTTAGACTAGATATAAGGAAGAAATTTTTTACAATGAGGGTGGTGGAACACTGGAACAGGTTGCCCAGAGAGGTGGTAGATGTCCCATCCCTGGAAACATTCAGGGTCAGGCTGGACGGGGCTCTGAGCAACCTGATCTAGTTGAAGATGTCCCTGCTTACTGCAGGGGGGTTGGACTAGATGACCTTTAAAAGTCCCTCCCAACCCAAACTATTCTATGATTCTATAATTCTGTGAAATATGAAGGCCCCATCTAGTGTATATTTCCATTCAAAATAATACACTTTCTGCCACCAGCACCTCTTTTCCTTAGGACTACCACATGTACCAGATGTACTATGGTCTATTTGTTACTCTCAGGGACATTTTTTCATCTTCTGGTTTAAAACACATCTTACACTTCTAGATGACGTCCCTCCACTTTCTCCCAAATAGAAAGGTGTTCCATAACTTCTCTTCCATACCAAAGCAAAGAGAAAAGCAATTCTATAATGATGGCTGAAGTGAGCCCTTTTCCCAGCAGTGCGATGCAGCAGCATCAGTCATTGCTGCAACGGCTATTGGATCTAAACTCCATGAGGCACAAGATTTCAGAAGTGGCCTGTAGCTGCTGAATCTAAAACTTCATTGCTGATGTAGGTACTGACTGAAACTCTGAACTGCATGAAATTACAAGAATAGCTTTCCCAAAAATTCAAAATTCATTAAAATATCACTGGTCATAAGATTCAGATAAAATTAAACCCTGATTGCTAGGGGTTAGAATTAGAAGAAGGGAACAAGTATTATTTTAATTAAAAGCTACAAAAAATGTTCTGAAATCAATTTTTTAGCTGTGAACTGAAGACCATGCCCCTCATCTTTATCGTTAAGACTTGAGGTATATGCACACCATATGCTGCAATGCAATGTAGACAAGACAAAGCTAACCTGGGTTCCAAGAGCAGTCTTTCCATATTAGGAAAACAGGTCATAGAATCATAGAGTCACAGAATCATTTAGGTTGGAAAAGACCTTTAAGATCATCGAGTCCAACCTCAAACCTAACACTGCTAAGTCCACCACTAAACTATGTCCCTAAGCGTCACATCTACACATCTTCTAAATACCTCCAAGGATGGTGACTCAACCACTTCCCTGGGCAGCCTGTTGCAATGTTTGACAACCCCTTTGGTGAAGAATTTTTTCCTAATATCCAATCTAAACCTCCTCTGGCACAACTTGAGGGCATTTCCTCTTGTTCTATCACTTGTTACCTGGGAAAAGAGACTGACACCCACTTCGCTACAGCCTCCTTTCAGGTAGTTGTAGAGAGCGATAAGGTCTCCCCTCAGCCTCCTTTCCTCCAGGCTAAACAACCCCAGTTCCCTCAGCCGCTCTTCATAAGACTTGTTTTCTAGACCCTTCACCAACTTTGTTGCTCTTCTTTAGACACGCTCCAGCACCTCAATGTCTTTCTTGTAGTGAGGGGCCCAAAACTGAACACAGTATTCGAGGTGCAGCCTCACCAGTGCTGAGTACAATGGGTCGATCACTTCCCTAGTCCTGCTGACCACACTACTTCTGACACAATATCATATGGTTTTCACAAATTAAGAAGATAACTTAGGCAGCATGAAGGTTTTCACAAATAATAGAGAGCTAGTTTAGCTATATACACTGGAAAGAATGCATGGAACCATACATAAGTTACATTGTGTTTTCTTTGACATGCTATAGAAAAGGGATTTCACTTTTCAAATTCACAGGATAAGATGGCAGAAAAAGACGAAAAAAACTCAGTTTGATTTTTGATTTAATAATTTAACCTGCAATTTTCCATGAAAATTGCAAAAGACGAAGTTGTAATAGCCTATTGTTTTATATGAATAGATATATTCTTTTGCATCTACTTGAGTGGACTAGGTCTAAAGGATTATTTTGTTCTAGTGGACATTATGTTTATACACTAATCAGAATATAATACACGCAAACTTAATAATACTACTTTCAATGTCTAATGTCTACTGTACTGTGTACTGAGGTATCCGAAAGCAATTTTACAACCAGGAACTAGACACAAAGCACCTCCACTGATGTGGAATGAGAAAACATTTCCTATTCTACCCATTGGAAATGCTGAAGTACAGAATGACTAAGCAACACGTTTTCCAAAGTGATTCTTGCATTAATGTTTCTGGGTTTTCACGTGTCTGACCCTAAAATATGCCTGGAAATGTATCAGAAAAGTAGCAAACTCTTCTAGGAGAGAAATTTCAGGTTCTGAAAAACCTGGAGAGAAGGTTATAATGATTTCTACTGGTCAGATGAGACAAGCTTTTCTGGCATCAAAAGTGTAAATCTGTGTTCTGATGCTTTGCTGACTTCAGTATACGCAAAACAAGTTTGTTTGGATTAATATATTTATCCATTTAAATGTTACCTGCTTCCAGTTGATACTCTCTTACACATTTAATTAGCCAATTTCATTTATTAGCATGTTTGCTTGTACTTTTTAATGCCTACATAATCCAGATGAAACTGGGCCTTCAGTGTGCTATGCGTTATTCAAATTTGTACTAATAGACAACCCAGCTCTACATACACATTGATAGTTTAAATTTATACAAGACATACACGGTGAGAAGAGTCACAGGGACACAGAGAAGTGAGCATTTCTCAAGCCATTTAGAATGATAGTGATAGACCTGCAAAGAAAACTTACCTTCTACGTCCTCAGTAAAGAACTCTAGTCACTTAACTATTTGGCCTTTCATTTCTTTTTCTAGTCAGCTGATTTAAGGATAGGTGATTGAAAAAAGACTGTTGTACCTTCAGATACATTAACAGATGGAAGAGGCAAAGTATGGAAAGCTACATCAGAACATGAGAGGTCTGCAAGCGAAGCACTCAAAAGCCATGATAGGGCACAGAGTAGTTTGCATGATATTGTATTCCATTCTTATGTGAACATATACTGTTTTTCCCTTCACTGTTGAAAGAAAAAAGTATTCAACACTACTTTTTATGCCTATTGTTCAAAACTGTGGCTCCTGCACTTCATACTGGCCAAGCCCTGCACTGAGTAAAGATTTTACTTTCTTTCTTAGATTTTCATTTGATGGTCTGTTAGCTTTTAGTTTGCTTCATAAGGCTTTATACACTACCTGTAAGAAAACTCCTGTTTAACCAAGAAGTATTACGACCCCTCATTTTACTAACGAGTAACTGAAATGGAGACATCCTTAGGAACTTCCAAGTCATACACAAAGTCCCTGGCAAAGAAAGGGATGAAAGCCAGATGTCCATGAAACCACAAAACTCATCTTTACCTTGCAGCTGATCCTTATTCTATTCACTGCACACTATATACCTATTTCAGTGCGAGAAGCTGTAGACATCATTCTGTTTCACAAGACATCATTCAGCCATTACAGAGTATAACACACAATACTCTATAACTTAGCAATTCACTGTGCAGCTTAGACTTATTTGACACCAAGTGTGTTCAGTGAATGAGGCAGTAATCCCACAGAAATAATACACAGTTGCTGCGTAATTAAGAATGCTACTGCAATGCACATACCACAGGTGATTATATAAAAACAGCTTCAGTTTTGATATTTTCTGGCTTTTTGATGATTCATTTGGGTTATGTCTAAATCTTACAATGAAGCAATATGTTAGACATCCCTGAGCAGGTAAGTTTACAATTACTTGGAGCAGCATAGCCTCTGAAGCATGGCGCTGCACCTGGGCAATTAGCTCAGGCATAACCTCAGTCTGAAGCAGCTTTATTGCTTCCAGTTCCAGAGTTAGCTCATTTAGTGCCTGTTTAGGAATTGCTCCGACAGGTACATGTTTACATTTTGTTTTCTGTGGGAGGGAGGGAAGAAGAAAATACTCCTTTGTGCCAAGCCTGAAGTAGGTAGTCAGGTACTCTCACCTCCCTCTGCAGAATTTGGAGGGAATCGGGACATCTCCAAAGCCCTGTCTCCTCAGCAATTCGGATCCCACCATTTCCTGTTAAAGCTGAAATTCCACTGAACCTTGCTGTATGTGCATATGTACATCTAGCAGAATCCTGAAACACCATGTAGTCAATGGAAATTTCCCGTCAGTTTATATATGCTGTCAGAGCCAGCTATAATAAAGAAACCACAAGTTATTTGCTTTAATCTTCAACAGAACACCAGGGTTTTGGCAGGAGACACTTTCATCAGAAAGTTTATAACCACCAGTTGTGGATGTTTTCAGCTAACAGGCATACGTCAAAGGTAAATACAGTTTAATTATAGCATGTGTGTTTATTCTTTACTAATGAATTTGATTTTCACTAAACATATTTAGTAATCAGCGAAAAAATATATTCCCCTAATTTGCATCATCAACTTACAATTAATTCAGTTAGCTCTCAGCCTTGTTCATTCCCTGGAAAATATTTCCCCAAACTACTCACACACATACCTTACTTTTTCAGAATAAAACACTGGAGTAAGCAGCTGACACAGAACATGCTTATTAAGCAATATACTTTAAAACATATTTTGCAAGGATAGATTGTCTTTTCAAATACCAGAGCTCTAACTTCTCCAGCAGTTTAGCTGCTGCTTCTCCACCTTTGAAGCCTCTACTACTTCTACTGCTACAAAACTTCTCCAGCTTCACAACATTTAATTCTATAAAAAAATAAAAAATTATATTTAAATGTACCCTGAAAATGAGAAGATGTTCTCATATGGGAAAAGAAAATTACTTCAACAATCTGTATAAAAAACTTGAATCTCAGATTGGAGTTTCCATATTGACTATTTACTTTCTTCCTTATGTTTCCAAAAGAAACATATTGCACTATTGCACTGGTAGAACAACAAAAACAATGTTGCATTCTGTGCCTTCTCAATTATCCTTTTGTCCCTTTATAAAGCACAACCCAAAGAAAATTAAGGCATATAAAAATAAGGGAAACTTTCAATCAGCAAAATAATTTGCCAAAGACTACAGTGTAGTCAGATCAGTTACAACTTTTCAGAGAACTGAAGAGTTCAGTAATGTTATTTAGGTTTTAACATTATTGAAAAAGCTTAATTCAACCTTTTTGTTGGGTGGGCCAAGTGAGCTATTTTAACAGATTTGAGTCATCTGCTCTGTGCCTTGAGCTTGCTGCCCCAATCAACGTGTATATTTTACTAAGATTTTAAAATCATAATAATTTACATCACAATTTTAGACAGGAAGGGACAGTCTGGCTCATCAAATCAAGTCCCTGCTATCACAAATAGACATGATGTGTCATCCCATTCATCTACTGGTGTCTTAACTGCTTAGGTACTACTCCTCTCATCACAAGTGCATTTCAGAATCTGTGAATGTTAGAAACCATCTTACTATTTCCAGGCAAAACTTGTTCGGGGCCAGTTAACAATGTTGACACCCAGTTATAACAGCTCCTCTGTCTACCTGGTGTTTAAAACTTCTGATGTTTTTATGTCAAAGTATTCTGCATTCAGCCTTCATTTTCCTAGGCTGAACAATCCAAGCGCTTTCAGCATCTCCTCTTCTCCTTCTCCTGATCATCCTAGTAACCTTCCTCTGTACCTGTTCCAGTCTGAATTCTTTCCTGAACAAAAAGTGATCCTCAGCAATTAGTTTTACAGATTTGTTATGGTTTGGGCCCCTGTTGTACTCTTCGCAACCTTCTGAGATAAAAGTACTACATACAAGTGGGTTTTTTAATTAATAGAGTACCTTCTCTGATTTTTTAACAATTCCTTTGATGATACTTGCAATTCCACATGCTACCTTTTCTGTTGGTTTCATGATTCCTCAAATGTACATTGTTCCTTGACAAATGCAACATAAGAGTCACACCTACCTTGACAGGTACTTCCAACCCAGGCAGTACAAATACAGAGAAGCTGAGGAGAGGAAAATAAATAATACTCCAAGGTGATATTTAAGGGAGCTGAAAGCTGAAGGATAAGAGCTAGCCATGGAACAATACACACAATTTATGAAAATCATCTGAAATTATGAAAATGCTGCCTGTATACATCCCATTTACAGATTTCTGCAATCTTTTCTCCAGAGCAGAAGTACAACATCTGCAGGAACAGTAGCAGGTGGTTTCTGGGAGGAGGGCCAGGCATGGAGACTTGCAAACAGACTGAAAACAAAAGTGGGAGGCAGCCGCTTTAGTGTAGCAAAGATACTCTCTCATGTTTGTTTTTATAGGTCCAGGCATCTAACCTTTTTCAGCTGGATTGCAGCTGGCCTCTCTAAAACAGCTTTAAATCAATGTATCGGTTAAGAGGTTCAATGTCTTAGGGGGGTAGAGGTGCCTGAAGGTTCGGAAGGCAAGATCCACATAGCAATCCCAAAGCTGTGCAATCAAAACTCTTGCAGCACCGTACACTCTCACTGACACACCTTTCCCCTAATAACCTCTGGCTTTAAAACATTTATCCTTACACTTTCAAAGTCCAGCAAAGGATATTAGCCTCTCAGTAGACTGCCATTAAAATGTTGCATGCCACTTTGAAAACCTAAGTGGTAGAGTTTTAGTGTCAATAACCAATTTTTTTTCTGGTAAGATATAATTGCACTACTCTTTGGGACACAGCTCCAGTATTTCTTACATCTTCATTAATTACATATTGTAAATTCACAATTTATAATGTCACACTGTATGAAGTACAGGCTGTAAAACCCTGCCATTTATAAATCCAGCTTGTGTCCATTCAGGCTGTCAAGTACCTGTGAGTCTCAGAATTAATCTATGCTTTATTCATAGGAAGAATTCATATTTTTCTAACTTGCAAATGTTGAGAGTCATAGCTTCTGCACAGTAAGTATTTTGTTTATTTTTATACAGTTATTGGCTTTTGTTTCCCAAAATAGGATCTGCCCAAATCAGGAAAAAAAAAAAAAAGAGCATTCTACTTGTTTTTTTATTTAATAAAAATTTAAAGCTAAAAGCTGCTTAGCCACAAGGGAAGTAACACAGAGCAGCAGTAAAGCCAGTAGCCTCTATTTTTAAAGCTGTCTTTTATTTCTGTAATGCTGATGGCCAACTCGAGCTTTAAGTAACACTTCCCCTTGTGACCAGGCTGCTTTCAAATTTTCCATTTTATTAAAAGAGCTAAATTGAGGGTATTCCATGAGTCTAATTTGGAGTTCAGTTGTTGTTGTTGTTTTTAAATAAAAAAAGAAAGTAAGAAGTGGTCTAGTCATCAGGGAAGCAGTACATGAATTTAAGTTGGGGATAACCCATACTGTGCTGGGACTACAAAGTGTTTGGATAACGTTTGTGATGTGGGAAGTGTTTGATTACGGAAGCATGTCAGAAAGTGAGAATATGTGTGGCAGTAAATAATGGGTTTTATCTCTTTGCTTATTCAATTGTTATTTCAAAACACTTATTTTAAAAAGTCAGTAAAAGTACAGTCTTAAAGTGTTGCTGAAATGCGTTTGCTCTCATCTGATTTGCTTTCTTCCTCTGCTTAGAAATACTGTAAAACATATTTTCATCCCAGCAATTTGGAACTAGCCATAAAGAACATGTTCTCAAAGCTTCATAGACACATAGATAATTCTGTACTAGAAGTATTAGTTTAGGAGGTAAAAAGAAGGTGTAAGTAACAGATAGTTTTTTCATCATCCTGTAATTTCAAAATAGCTCTTTGCAACAGCAGACATTGCAATGGCTTTATGCTTCAGCTCACACACCAGTTCTGAGCCAGAGGACACAGAAATGGATTGCAATCTCACCAAGGATGTACTGGGAGTAACAGTAACGGTGCAGGGCAGTTATACTGATCCTGTTGAAGTTCAAGAAAACACACATTTGAGAAGTAAGCAATAACTATGAATTCTTTTTCTTTTGATCGCTTACCTATAATGTCTGCTTACCTTGCTTGAAACATCCGTCATCAAATGTATAATGCAGGCAGTGAAAATTTTGGCATAAGCAATTGTTTCTAATAGATGCATTTTCCCCATATATCAATTCATTGGTATCTGAAATAGCATACTAAGAAGAAGCTGCAAGCACATTCTGTTAGACACAGGGGTGACACGAGTTAATTTCATTGCTGTCAGGAGATATCTTGATGGGTATATATTGTGTGTTATCATGAGTTACCACAGCTGCAAGGGATTATGTCTTCTACTAATAATGGCATAATAGAATACCATAACTTGTCACAAGATTTCAAGTCAGCTATGAAATTAACCTATTTCATCACTGAAAAAAAAAGGTCCCTACTGATTTTTTTTTCCCTTTTTTAATGGGACTTTGGTGCTCTTGTAAATAGGAATTATGAAAGTTTCAAGGAACTGTGGAACAGCTTCATTTCTTGAATAAACCTTGCATGCAGTTTCTAAAATTCACCCATCATATTCTGTGTTCACAGATAATGTGAACCACATCACAAAGAAAATTAACAATTAATATCTTAAGCCAATAGCAACTAAAGGAGTAAAATCTACCCTCTGGCCTATGTCCCGTTCCCCACATGGCAAAAGGTAATGTCCATGTTTCTTGCAGCATCCTCTGGAGGCCATCAAACTCCACAACACTGAAGAATGACTTTTTAAGAAGTCCTGACAACAGCATGCCAGGCCCTAATTTGTAGTCCTTCATCCCCTTTTAGGATGTAACTGAACAAGGTAAAAATGCATCAACAAAGTAGCTCATTCTTAGAGAACAAGGTGCTTTTCACTCCTGGGTGAACTTTGAACCCATTTAAAGAACTGAATCAGCTCAGCAAAGAGTCAGGGGTGTGCTACAGTACACACCAGGGAGGCCCTAGAAGGCACCAGAGGGATGGAGAGAGCACAACTGCCTCCTCCAGTGGCAGCAAGCCATTAGGCTGGGTCATCTCAGCTTGTCTAATCAAGGGCCATTTAAAATACAAGTAATTTTTTAAGCTGGATGGGCCCAAATAGCTACAGGCCAACAGGTGAGAAACTGAAAGAGCTCTGTATGTAGACACAGCTAGAGGGTGCAACATTGAAATTCCAGCATTGAAGAGGCACACCAGAGATTACTGCAGTGAAGTCCCTGACTCAAAGTGATATTTGAAAGCCACTTAAGAAAAGAATAACTGCTGCTGACCATTTGAAAGTACCCAGGCATTTAACGACATTTAAACAGTTGGTCTTACTGTGAAAAGCAAGTTAAAAATATCAACATTAACAGAGAAATAGCTTATTCATCTCCTCCTAAGGTTTTTCAAGTAATTTGGCAGCAATAGCTCTGTTTTAGCTGGTTTGAACTATAGTTCCAGTTTCACCATGGCCGTGACTGTACAGTTCAGATCAGATCCAAAAGTGGTGTTTACAACATAGTGCTGAATTGCTCTAACAATGTACCATGTATATCAAATAGCAGGAACAGAATATCTTGCATAAGACCACATCGAGGCAAAAGAGCAATCATCAGCTACTACCCTCTGGTTCTTTCCTGAGAGAAAAGAATAGCTCACTCAAGTGCCTCTCAATAATTCTTGCCAGGGTTTCCAGCAAGGTCAACAAAGCTTCATGGTCAATGGCTAGTGAGAGAGTGAAAGGATTAGCAAAAGCATTTAATTTTTGTCCATTGATGACAGCAGATCACTAGGCAATAAGATTTCCTTTCTTATTATCAGGGTCACGTAGAAGAACTGTTCCTGCTGAAGTTGCAGGAATTAAACTTATAAAATATGCTTTGCAAAATTTAGGGGAGAAGTTAGATTTGATTTTAATTGTTTAGCAAACCCCAAGAGCTATAGTTCATAAATTAAAAGGTTTTGTGAGCACAAACATTAATTGAGTTATATGTGCTTTCTGAAATGTACTGTCAGTTGGTTCTTGAAAAGATTAATGTTCTTGTGATTCCTTTGTATGCATGTCTGAATTCTCCGCTCGTCCCTGTGGGTTCTGTTTAGTGGCATTTAGGTTCTCTGATGGAGCAGATGACTTTTTACAGCTGACAGTGTTGTAACAGGGATCAGGAAAAAGCTTATTCCTCTGACCCCCCAGTCTGGAAGAGGAACTAAAAATGCGGATATGGGTAGAAACTGCTATTTAATGTTTCCATTCTGTTGATAAAATCAGGCTTATTTTCTCTGATGAGAGAGGGCTAAGCCGTACCAGAATCTTCCTAAAGCCTGCTGAAGGCACAGATCTCCCTGCTGGATTTTGTTTTCTTTCTTTGTTTAAGAGATAGAATGATATTTCTGGGGAGGGGGACAGGCAGAGGCAGGGAAATGTCGCTTATGGAAGTGGTGGGGGGAACACACACCTGATCTTTGTTTTTCTTTTCCCATCCCTCCTTTTATAACCCAGGGCTTGCTCCAAAGGCATCACAGGAAGTCTGCCCCCCACTCCCTCCCCTTGTTAGTGAAAGAAATTTCTACCTTAATAACATTGCTCTTTCCTCTGCCTCTTCACCAGCAGTTATAGTCACAACTTTCCATATTTTAATGATGTTTCTATATTAACAATCTGGGAATTATAAATGTTTTATGGGTTTCTCTGGCCAGGTCTGTGGAGGGAGCATCAACAGTAACTTTGTTTAGAAAAACCTCAGGAGACAGGCTGAATGCTGCTCTTTTTAAGACTTGAGGGAATTCTGAGTTATCATGAAATCTTGTTTGGTTTTTTAGGAAAAAGAACAGTACCTCTTCCCTTAAACTTCCCCTATCTTCCTTATCCTTCTTATTCAAAAGCTGCCTACAGACAATTAGTTTAAAAAATGCAATTATTATATATGTTTTAAATTTGTAATTAAAATGCTTTAAAATTCTCTGTGTTTGCTTAAAGGCTGCAAGTTATACTATCACAGCTAATATTTGGTCATTTGATTTACTTTTATTTTTACTGAAAACTTGATAGAAATTTTTGTCCCCATTTTATTGATGGGGGACATAAGTAGGAACAGAATTCAACATTCTAAGGATGTGTCCTGAGTAACTTACCCGAACCGAACATGTTCAGCTGGGGTCCCAAAAGTGAAGGACCCCAGCTAGATTAGTACAAGAATTTGGACTGAGAATTGTGGTCTGCATAGACTTCGAGCGCTCAGTGGAACTGTGCTGGAAGCTGGACTTCCCTGGGCTCTGCCTTCTGTATTCGAACTGCAAGATACTCTTCTTCCCTAAATAGATAAATTACAACAAGAGGGAGTGGATCAACCTCTAAAACTCCTAGTAGAAGCGAAGAAATGGGCCCTCCTGTGAGCAGCAAGAAGACTAATTGTGTAGTAAGAAAGCTACCAGCTGCCTAATAGCAAAATTTAATAGAAAAAGTACAAAGGCCTCTTTTACCCATCAATATGTGTTTAGTCATAAAACAAAATATACCAGTGGGTTAGCTGCCAGTATTGAGCATTATCTGGAAATATAGGGTATGTGTCTCCACGTTTCTACTCAATGGACTTACACCGTGTAAAGAAGGCCCTTAGATTCGTGCTGTTTGCTAAGTGTTTGAGTGCCTTACCTTCAGCAGAAACCAATCAATTTTACGAAAGCAAAATGTAAGACATCCAACCTCCCAACAGGCCTAATAACAGAGCATTGTCCTTTTCACTGGTAATAACGATATTCCCCAAACCTTGGAGTTAAATTGAAATATACATATGTCCCAATATGTACTTTCTTGGAGAATTTAAGATGGTTAACATCTATGGTTAAGCACGTAGGTCCCAGTCAGTAACTGAGACCACACCTCTGAACCACATTTTAAAGGCAAATTTTAATTATTACTGCAGGGTAGATATAATTTATTGTTACCATTGGCACTCTTAGAAGCCATTTCATTAAATTCCAGGTATCAACAACAAAATGAGTAATGACCTAATTAAATATAGTACAACACAAACTTTCATTGGGGCCTGAGTCTCATGTGGCATACAAGGCTGGAGAAAAGAGTGGGCAAAGCTGCCACAAGATGATAAGGACCTGTCAATTCAGAACCATCAAGAAACTCAATACTGTTTTGTAAAGTGGATTAAGTAAACCACATAAAATCTCTGTGTAGACATTCTCTTTCATAATTAAAGTTTCCTTACTCCACTAAGGCTTAATATATTTTAATTGCTTTAATTCTGAATGTGAATGTCCAAAGAGAGCTTGAATATAGTTGCACTAATTTATTTTAAAGATGCATCTTTGGTTGAATTCAGATCCTGAATGTCCCTCCCTCTCACCCTAAGAAGCTTTAAATAAGCAACAGCTTTAAACTGCAGTTTGACAAGGACAGGAAACAGCTTTCAGCAGCTCCCTTCCCCTTCTGTTCTTTGTATCTGGTGCTGATGAGCTGTTCATATATTCTCCTCCCTTTCCCATGCTAGGACCATTGCAGGGGGGCGGCAGAAGTTTGCACAAACACAAACAGTATCACCTGATCTGTCCTTAGGGTATTAGTCAAAGCCCATTGAAGCTTTTTTTTTTTCTGTAGTGCTGCACCTGAAATATTGCAGCACTCGTCAGAGGTGAGCTGAAGTTTGTGCCTGTTCTTATTTTGTTTGAACTACTTCACCCCTTCCCAAGATTTGGCTTGTATAAAAATGTGCTGAAGTAATAAGAATGTACCCTTTCCCCCATTCACTTGTGAAACAAAACACAAAACAGAACAACACCATTATGTAGAATGTGATGCATGTATTTCACATATTTCACTTTCACTTCAGTCAAAGTGCCTGGGAAAACAAAACAAAACAATCTGCTTTCACATGCAAAAAGGAATAGTGATACTGAAAGATGAAAGAGGAGGGATTTTTTGTGCACTATGTGAAAAGGGACAAAATTTGCAAGTTAAAAAACAAAAAAGCCAGTGTGATTTTTTTGTAGAACACACAGCTGTAATTCCTATATTAGTAATAACGATAATTTTCAGTTTTTTCTCAGACACTATAATGTGATTAGCATTCCAAGCAATGCATAATCATTGATCCCCTGCCTGATAGAGAAGGGCAGGTGTACACATTTCTGGCCAGATGACTTTGCAATTTTGTAGGTGAATCTCCTTTTTTAATTCCCCCCCCCCGCCCCCCCAGGAGTCTATTTCTTTTAGCAGTATGCTCTTCTGAGATACCCTGATTCTAGATCAACCGTTGCAACCTGAATGCACTTACAGTGAAAGCTGTGTGAGAATTCTCCCTGGGCTTCTGGGAATGCCAGATTGATTTGTGTTACTAGTGTTTAGTAGAGCAGTAGGTTACTACAAAAAGTGATTTTGAGATACGATCTCTAGTTGAAATCCATAGCTGTAGGGAATGATACTTTGAACTGGATATTTTTCCTGCATTTTGGGACCCTTGAATTTCCATCAATAGTCAGAAAGTACATCCTCGTAAAGTAATCCTAAGATGTTTATGCTAAGTAGATGGGGAAACCCAATTTAGCCAAGGTATTAAATTAAACATTACAGCATTTTAATTTTTTTAGATATTATTTACTGAAACCTTGGGTAAGAGAATGCAGTGAACTGAAAATACTAAGTGAGGGACAAAAATCCATTTGACAAATCAGGTCACTAAGGAACTCTCTGAGGCTTAAGCTGTTGAAAAGACTTAATTTTTTAAGACAACCTTTTTTTCCATCATGCTGCAACATAATCTTTTCTTTCTTTCTCCTCTGTCCCACTCAAGCTGCTATACTTTAGGATCAGTTCACTCTGTTGAAAACCCATTGTAAAAATGTCAGGGTTCATATAGCTCATTGCTATAGATGACCTTGTAGTACTCTTTGCTCTTACATCACTTCTTTTAATTTCACCTTCCATTAATCATCCCTATTACTTTCTAGTTACAATGCATCTATTACACTGTTGTTGGATTTTTTTTCTTTTCCCTAAAGCTTCCTGCTCTCCTGTTTTTCTTGGGCTTTCTAACCTTTTTCTTCTTTTCCTTTTTTTCTTCTTGTATCATTTACTCTTTTTATCTCATGCGCATTTACCTTTTCTTATAGACACTGCTTATAACTATTCCTTTAAAATTTGTGCAAAACTCATGTTCAGTAAGTCACCTTACAACACAGTATTGTTCTTAGCAATGTTATTGCTATATAAATTATACTTCATCCTGCCTTACTTCTTTTCATGTAGAATCCCCAATACGAAGCAGTCTTCCTTGTCATAGTTGCCACACTTCCTGTTTAGCCCTTTATTTCTAAGCCATTTTTAGCTTCCCTGTCCTATTACCTGTACATTTTCAAAGTCAATTTGTACTCTTGAGGAAACTCTTAACATTTTGGCCCTTTCTTTTCTAGCTAACCTAAAATGCTCCTCCAAAAATGGATTCTTTTAAATGTCTTGCTTCTTTTATCATTTCTTTCACTAACATCATTTTTCCCTAGGGATTTTAAAATTTATATCAATAATTTTCTTAGACTTTAAAACTGTATTCTTTGTTTCCCCATTTCTAACTATCCTTCCTCTCCTTAAATGCCATAATCTAACATTTTCCTTGCCTTTTTAGTAGTTATTTTATCTCTGCTTTTTAGCTAAACACAGTTTAATTTTTGCTTATAACTTTCTGGTAAATGTTGACTGTGTTTGTTCTCAATATCTGAAGTAAAATAATGCATTTCTATTAGTCTCCTAAGTATATCATTAATATTTCTTCTTTAAGATGAAATTGAATTTATAGATATCTACCAGTGGACAAGTACCAGTTAAAAAAAATCAGAGATGGGAGTGAAATAAAGAAGATTATGAATTTCTTTTTAAGTTGTCACAATTCAAAGAATACCTTATCTGATTGTCATGGTTTAACTCATCTGATTGTCTGAGAGGAGAGTTAACTCTGTCCCAGCTGAAACCAGGACACTGATTTACATCCTATTTTTAGAAAAGCTTTTCATCAACCCCAGATTTACCTCGCCATTGAGGGCTCAAAATCAGAAGAAACTATCAGTGTAACTGCAAATATGTGCTGCAATTCCATTGTATAATAATCCTAAAATTTAGGTGATTTTGGTTTTATATTTATGATTATTTTCATCCCCCCTTGAGCAATATATAGCTATTTTCCCTGCTAACCTCCTAAATATCAGTGTAAGATTTTGATCATAGTGACATAAAAAACTACTGTGCTATGTAACTTATTTTCCATTCTGAAAATGAGAAATTCTTTTTAATGTTGATACTCTGACCTATAAATCTACCACCTAGAAAGTACTTTGCAAACGTTTTCTTCCTTCACATAGCCATTGTTTTTAAATCAATTTGAATCTGTTGTTTAATGAATTATAAATGGAACTTTTCCAATTAAAAAAAAGATTACAATGCACATCTGATGTACTGCTTAACCCAAGTGTTTTTTCCTTCCTTTTCTGTAACTGTTAATTATCCTCCTCATATTACCAAGTCTAGTTGCTCCCTGCTCTGCCTACACGATTCAATTATTATCACCTTATATAAAAACACGAGCACTTTCACTCTACCTTATGTTTGATGATTTTCCTTCTTCTGATTCTCCCACCACATAACAGCTATTATTAATGATCACTTTTTCAGTGGCACATTTCCTGGAGCTTTTAAAGTGGCTACTTTCTCAGCACCCTCCCTTAAGAAGCTTTTATGTGGTTCAAATTCCATTGCTAACTATCATGCTATTTCTAACCTTCCATTCCTTGGTAAAGTTCTTGAAAAGATATTCTGTTCTTAACTTTCCAAACACCTTGTTAATAATAATCTCTTTGATTGTTTCCAAGTAGGGTAGATTTTCATCTCCAGCATGGAACGAAACTGTTCTATTCCACTTACAAGAGCTGAAGATCTCTTGAAATCTTACCTAGTGATCATAGTTCTTTCCCCTCCTCATTACTTTAGACGACAGTATGGCATTTGGCAATACAGAACTTAATATTTTATTACACTATTACAGATCATGAAATAATATTTCCAATTCTTGACAACTTTATTTTAATGATAACATTTTTTCCTCTAGTTGTTATTTGTCATTTTTTTGCTGTTGTCATTTTATTCACTTTTGTCACATATTTGATGTGTTAACCTCCTTTTTTTTTTTTTTTTTTTCATTTCCACCAGTCCTGCAATTACTGGAATAATATTATAATGGTAATAACATCACACTTCAACATTTGAATTTATAATTGAAATACTGATCAACTTTTAACTGCAGTGTCTTTACCAAGTGCTATTTAAAGATGCTAAAGAAGTTTTGCCATTGATTTCAGAACTTAATTTTGTATAAGCTACTTTCATTTTTGTACAGTTAAGGAACAGCTTGTGTTCCTCAAAGCAAATTCTGCAAATTAACATACTGTACGTGCATGTCAGTTCACTTGCACAGCTAATTAAATATTTCTCATGTGCATTACATATGATGACTACTTCAGTTTATGTTTCAGAGATGTTTTCCAACATTCTGTGATTTATTTATAGGTATATCTATGGCACTAATCATTGGAGTATTTGAGCACATAGAATTGATTAAAGATACATCAAAATTACTTCTAGAAGGTAGTGCTTTTCTTTCTCTGCTTTGAAGCTGTTTCTTTACCATAAAGTTCTGGAGGTTGATTCCTCCTGTGTTCAGTGTCATTACTACATAGCTATTGGGGAATGTCAGTTAATACAGATATGCCTTGTACTGAGCTTGAAAGTCATGTGAAAGAGGCTCCACATGTTTGGGATCAGCTTTGTAGGAAGTTTGTTTCATATTTTTGGCCTGTCATTGAGAATGCCCTCCTTTCTATTGTCACAAGATGAAAGCCAGGGATCTATCAGCCAAGTATCCCAAATGAGTGTAGCAATCACACTGGGAAATTGTGAAAGACAGTGCTTGAGATAAGTGGTCTTCAGCCTTTCATATCTTTAATGATGGAGGGGAAGGGGGGGAAAGAAGCAGGACAAGTTTTCAAGAGACACACTTTTAGTATGAAGAACTCTCTAGTTTCTATTTATCCTCACTTACATAGCCTTCAATTCCATTTTATGGCAAAATTATTCTCTATTAATACTTATAGGAATCAAGATTTTGGCCATAGTACTTAGGTAAGACAGCAAAAACTATTTAAAGAAATTATGGACAATGTTAAAAATTAATCCCGCAAATAAGACTTGTGATGATAACCATCTACCTTGAAAAGGTACCTCTGAGCATACTATCCCAAGATAAAACCGAACTGCAACACAACTAATTTCCCCCTCTCTGGAAAAGGCAGCATAAATTATAAATAAAGTACAATTTATTGTTTTTAAAACTATTTTAAACTTCTCAGATTTGTTTTCCCCTTCTGGAAAACCCTACACTAAACTTGTATCTCAGTTATAGACCCTCTTAAGTTTCCAGTTGCCACAAAAAATGACAAAATTTTTGACTGGGAATTGAATTTTACTTGTATACAGTTTTGCACCTTATTTGGAAAGGACATAAAAAATTAAACTGATACAGTTTAAATTTGGTTGTGTGTAAACTCATTTTGAGTTATATGACTGCAGAATTTATACATGGACTGCCAAAAGTGTGCAGGCATATCCATGACTTTATTCTAAAGTTTATAGGACCTCAAAATCCCTTCAAAAGTTTTCAGGATCCTATTTCAGTGTGGCAGACAAGTAGTCACACGAAAAAGAGAAGTGGTAAAGCTAAGTAGATATTGCAGGCAGATTTGCAACAAGATTTCCTCCCGCCATTTTCAGTGGCAAGCTTGCTGACAATGACCTATGCCAAAGCTCACTGGACATAGATACAAGATTCCATACCTTTAATGAACAGTTAACATGCTAATGTGGCAACAGATAAGCAGACCTTTTCAACAGCAAATTACTGTAGAGACCTCAAAAAATAAGATAAATTTCAGTGACAGTCCATAGGTGTAACACAAAACATTAAAATTTAGAGGACCTCTAGACAAAAGGCAAAACAAGCCGAACTCTCATGAAGTTTATCTTTATTTTGAAAAGAGAAGCCAAATACACATTTTGTTCAAACACATAAAATATGAAATAGTTTGGAGTGGATTTTCATATTTCTTTTTCAAAAGGGCAAATCCATCCTGCTTCAAGATTTTTTGTTAGTTTGTTTTTGTTTTCTTTTGTTTTCCTCCAGAAGTTGATCAACATGAATAGGAAATTATTTATACTTCTGAGTCTATTCTTATTCACAGGTCCCCCAAACTGAAATAGCACACCTTCTCTTATCAACAAAAACTTCTTTCTCTACTCCTGCTTTAAGAATCATACAACTCGTATCATTAATATAACAAAAACTACATGTAGAAATGTATAGCAAAACAGTCTACTTCTTGCAGCTCTACATATAAGACAACAATAAGTCACAGATTCACTGCAGTAAAAACGCATTGAAAAGGATGTATATCACTTTCAATTTTGCATTATACTTAAAAATATGACAGAACCAAATACACTGTTAGAAGAATGAGCGTATAATCTGAGCTAAAGGGAACATCTGAATGCCTGGAGTTTTGTTTGGCTGAGCATCCAAAATCTGCTTCTTGCTGATGGTACTCTGCTACAATGGACTTAGAAGATCCATTCTTCATAAACAATTTGCAGAGGCAAATACAATTTTGTGTCGGTGGGAATGGGAAGATGGGAGATGAGAAGACGCCCAGCTCAGAGTGGGATGTTTTCTGCTGTGTGTCAGTGGTCCGATGGCAGAAAGATAGGAGCCTTTGCACAGCCACCCTGTCCTCTGCCTCTGTGCAAAGGTGGCCTGAGTGGCACTGAGTGGGGCAATGAGCAAAGTGGCTGTGCTGTTGCCACCACATTTCCTCGTCCTTGAACAGCCTTCATTTGCCATTAGGGGCAGCAGAGTATGGAACTATGCTGGGAAGAACCTGGTTGCTGTAGAAAATGATTTACAGTGATATGTCAGGAGCAGAATTGTTAATCAAGGGGGAAACCTGGAAAGAATCCAGGTACAAGAAGTTTTAGCAGAGCTCTAGTAAGACCTGAAAAAAAGCTCCTCCTGGGATCTAGAGTTTCAGGGTCAAGTGTCAAGCTGGACAAGGCAGGCACAATTTGAGGGAAGGAGGTGAGAAAAATGGCATGAAGTGGCAAACACAGATTACATCTCATCCAGTACTTGGAGAAAAAGCAAGGAGGCAAGAAGCCTGAAGTATAGAGATACTTGGGTTATACTAAGCACAATAGAATCCATGTCCATATGGAACGACTGAAAGAGAGAGCAGAATTTTACAGGAAAAAAGGAGTGCAAGGTAGCTTGTCTAAAAATTTAAGAATTGTGTAAAAGGTTTGGTCTAACAGCAGGAGGCATTTTTGTTTGCACTAGAACACTGGTGATCTAGGATTTGGATGTTTTGTGGACTTTTTTTTAATATAGCAAGTAGAAGAGCACATGGTGGCTCACCCAGGGTAAATTCAGAAAGAATCAAACTCAAGAGAGTAAGACTTCTTTTTAAAATACATACACATACATACACAGACACAGACACCATTGCCCAGAAAAAAGATCTTACTAATATTTTACAATATTTGCTGCCACTAAACTATTTAGGACTGATACCCATATTTTAAAATTTATTGTAGAATAAATGTACAAAAAATAGAGATTCTGCTAAACAGCCACACTGAGAAAGTGTAAAATTCTAGATACTAAATATTGTCTGTATAAGCACCCTTTGTTAAGGAAACATTAGGTTTTTGTATTGCATTTGATATAGCAGATAGTACCTACACTTCGGTATGCTCAATTATCTGCTCTTAACAGCAACACATTATTTTAATATCAACCTTTTACTGCAGTCAGCAAATATTGTGTATTTTGTTTAAATTGACATGTCATATGTTATTATAAAATATGAAAAGAAATGATTGGGTGTCTCAGAGTTAGGCAGAATCATTTTACTGTGGTTTGGCTCAAATGTATAGCATATTTTCTTTCAGACAAGCCTCAAAAAAACCCTATAAGAAAATAGAGCAACCAATAAAACAAACATATTAAAATGTGAAATACAAACTAATGATCAATTGTTTACTTTTTTATTAAATTACTTACAGATCTGACTGCATATTAACCTCCTGTTGGACTAGAAAATATAAATATTCTTTCCATAAGATGTTTGATAACTGAGATAAAACAGGTATCAGTTTTCATGCCTATATACAAACCTCCTTTCCACTCTGAATACCACTTTATGTGTGTTAGCCAAAATTGGTTGTCAAGATTTGTGTTTAAAAACAATAACAACTGAAAATAAAGTGGCAATCCTTAAGGGTCCTCACTGATTGTGGTTTATTATGCAATTAGCTTAATGCTGAACTCAAGAGTAAATGGGAGTCACTCATCACAATCTCACCATCAAATCAAGACAAGCTGAAAAATCTACTATACTATTGAGTGTAGTTACTGATTATACTGTAGAATCAACAATCTAAATACAGTGTACTGTACAAAAAGGCAGAGATTTTGAGACAAGCATCACTTCCAGTTATCTGAATACAGTGATAAAACATCATTCCATTATCTGTTTTTGTTCAAATACTGGGCAAACATAGAAGTTTGTTGTGAAAATAGTAGCTGAAGAAATATTACTGAATTATTAATTGATGTGACATTTACTCTAGTCTAATAAAGAGAAGGTTCTTTCTTGGTGACTTCTTTCACACTGACAAAGCTGTATATATTTGATATCACTAGAGGATGATTTGAAACTCTTTTGCTTCGAACATTTATGTGCTAGAAAGATTGGTAGCTCACAATATCTTCCTAAAGATGAGACATCCTACATGATCCATTTACTTGCTATTCTAGATATTTTAAAAAGACAGAGAGAATAAAAAATGCTAGGAGGGGGGAAAAAGAAAAAAAAAGGGGGGGACACAATTGTGATCTTTATGTAAAACAGAGAAATCCACTCTCTGTACATGAGATAACAACATTCCCAAAGGACTGGAAAGTTGTAAATATTAAGTTGAAAAACCCTAAAAATAAGCAAAAATGTATCATTGTCTTTGGAAAAAAAGGAAAGGGAAGGGAAAGGAAGGGAAGGGAAAAGAGGTTTTGAATAGCAAGTTGATAAAGGTAGGAAAATAAGCCTTTCAAGTAAGCCTTCTTTGCTGTTTTTGTCTGCATGCTATTTCTGCAAATTTTCTGCTATAATTGTTTACTAGTTTTGAGCAGTGGACCAACGTGATTTATACTCTGCTACTCATAGATTTAAATTTCTGTATTTACTAATAAAATGTTTCAGTAGGGTATTCCTCCATACTGGACTGATCATTTACATAAGAGTGATATTTTGTTAGAGGCAGGCACATATTTTCTAGTAGTAAACATTTAATTTTATTTCTGTAATAAAATTGATGACGTCCTCAAAAACTCCATAGGCTTGTTGAGCTTGTCTCTTACTCATGACTTTAATTCCAGTAGATCTCCTTTATCGCATAAGAATTTGTTGTTGATAGGGATTTTGTTTGTAAAGAACTTCAGATAAGTGTGTGTTGAAAGATGCTCCCATACAGTGTAGGAAGCATTTTCATTTTAAGGATTATCACACCACTGGGAATTCTGAGCTTTGTACACTTATAATCAAATCAACCCTACTTCCTCTGAAAGTTTTAATCTCTCAGAAATATCCCTTTTGAGATTCATATTAGTGATTTTATCCACAGAGGGTTTTTTGCAGTTAAATTAAATCTTCATGAAAGTGTTTTTTCTCACTGGAGAGAAGAACTTGAAGGAACAGAAGACCTAATGCTCTTATATGTCTATTTCTGTCCATTTGAGTAGAAAGTGCATGAACACTGTTTGATTTCCCTGTAAGCATTCCTTGCAACTAAAGTGTTGTGCTCTGGAAATAGGTAGTACGCATATTGCCTTCTTTTCTTTTGATTTACTACTTCCAGTCTAGCCTAGATACCGCCACTGGTGGCCAGAGTTTCAGTCCAGGTCTCAGTTAGCACCAGTGTTTGGAGTTGCAGCAGAGCATCCGAACACTGAACAGCAGTGAGAACTGAATGGTCCTTTCACTCATGGAGGTGAGCCCCCAGCACGGGCGCTGATGAGCTGGCAGGTCTCCGTGGGTGCACACGGTGCATTCCCCCTCTGATGACTGGTGTCCTGACAAATTCCATAAATGGGCAAAGAATCACATTTTACTGAAAAGAAGGGACCATCAAGACTGAGCAGGTTGAGGGGACTTTGTTGGTGAAAGCCTATTATGTCTTATTATATTAACAAATAGAGCTGTCTGTCCAAAGGAAGTTTTGGCTGGCTTTGAAAGTGTTGCATGTAAGAATACCTTAAGTCACAGGTAGGGGGCTTTTCCAGGACACACCCCCCCCCAACACCCCCTCCCAGGAAATTCCCATCTATTTATAGATATTTGTAAGAACATCTATCTCAAATACACGCCTGGTTTATGTTATTTTCATACTACAGTATTTTATAGATAACTATAACATTAATTCTTGCACGTTACCTGAAAAATGATTTAGGCTTATGAAGTCAGTTACAAGATACCAATCAATAAGGGAAAGGACAGTTGCAGAAGAAAGAAAGAAAGAAAATAAAGGAAAGGACATACAGCTCATTCTGTAGTTAGGAGACTGTAATACCAATATCAACATTGTAAAAGTATTATTTATCCACCAAATTGGAGTACATTTTGTAGGCAAGAAGGAGACATTTTTAGACATTTTGAATTTTTACATCATCTGACTAAAAATATTAACCATTTTACTACCAAAAATTGTTTCATTAAGAGAGACTGAAAACACTGCTATGGGTTTGAAGAGAAATCAAGCTTTCTCCTTTTGTCATGGATCATACATCTGACAACATGACAAGCCATGTTGTACTATTTAAGTCTCTAATGGTGTCTATGCACATCCAGCTGCACTGTAACTAATTTTCCACTATAATCACAAACTGTGATTGAACTGGTCCTTGGGATTATAATTCAAGTTGCTGTTCATTCAACTAGAGTTTGCAAAATATCTTTTTTTTTCTGTGATACTGTCTTACCACGCCATAATATCTACAAATATTACATTGTCCTTCTCAAATTCCGCAGATTCTCTCAAAGTATAAAATTAACTAAATTGCTCATTAATTTCCCAGTACTGCAGAGTGCTGAGAACCTTCAGTTGCTATGGGATGTAAAAGGAGTTGAGGATATTCAGCATGTCTGAAGACTGAGCCCTCTAAATGTATTTGAACTTATATTGGACATGAATTTTCCTGTTGTGCACCCAATTGATCAGTGAACACATTTAAAAATATAAATGAAACCAAAAGGACAGGCATAATTCTTCCTGACATTATTTTCTCAGGTTCTGAACCTTGATATGATTTCATTGCACACCTTAATCAGAACAACAAGCACTGGAAAAAGTTACACTGTCCACTTCCCTAATTGAAATTTTGCTAGATTCTCCAGAGGTGTTTTCTGTAGATGAAATCCAGCTTAGGCTTCTCCCGCAGTGCTGATTAGTTTGACTAGTTTGTTGCAGTAGAACTACTCTGACTTTCAAAGTCTCCCCACAGAGAATTGAGTAGACCCTACCGTGACTCTGTTCTCAGATATTTCACATGGAACTAAGAGCCAGAGCAAGTTCAAATGGCCATAAAAATATTATGATCAAATTTTATTTTTCCCACCAGACCCCAGCCTGATTCATTGCATAAGACAGACAGGCTCAAGGAATCAGAGCCTGTTTAATGTCTCTTTTTACCCCTGCCATTGACTGCTCACCTGACACAAACCAAACCCAACACTGAATATAAAATTATTAATTTTATAATGGCCTTTTCTATGGTGTTCAACACCGCAGAACTGAAATGCTGTACATATGTGGGTTTATCTTCACAGCATGTATGAAATGCACTGGAAACTCTGCTGTCTTCATTTTGCAACAGATATCAAATGCATAGAGAGAGGAACATCAAAATAATCCACTAAGTTTGGGTGCTGTACCTGACAGATTGAGTTTTTAGCATTAATAACATTTTTCTAAAATATCGTGTGGTCAGAATACAGTTCCTACTAAAATTAGTTGCAGCTAAAAGCTCTCAGTTCTTCTGAAGATAAGAGCACAAGTTTCTCAGATTGGATGAACTCAATTAACAACCAACTGTAAAAGGTTTTGCTTCAAGGAACTACTCAGAACAACTTAATTATTTTGTAGTGAATCAAATTCTACAGAGAGGCCTTGACACTGAAACCACTATTTCTTTTCCTAGTTTGACCATTCTTGTTCTCAATTCTTGCAGTAAATAAGGCAGAGTTTTACATCTATACAAGGCACAATGTATTCATATGTTTTATACACTATTGCATCATAAGGTCTGTCTAGATATGTCTGATCAAGATCTGTCTGGAATGGAAATCAAAACAATAGTAGCAACAGAAGTCCTCGGTTTCTAACTGGTAACCTATTTCAACGTGATACTTCGGTGATATTGGAATATTTGATTTACAGTACCCTTACTAATATTTCATTTCCCCAAAGCATGAGGGGAAAATAGCATTATTTTTCATTTAGAAGCATTACCAGCCTCCTCATAAAGAAAAAAATTGCTAGACAGTTACAGTGACTAGTAACATGATATGGTCATGTATTCCTTTTGATTAAAGAAACTATGTTCTAGAATCATAAAGAAAGTTCTAGACCCATTAAAGTCTTATCAGATGCAGTGGTCTGCTACTTTTACTGATGAATTTCTCTAGCTTCCACAAAACACAAAGCAAAGAGCAGCAACAACAAAAACTTCATCTAAAGAAAAAAGTTGTGTATGTGCATAAAAATTATATCCTGACCTTTTCAATGATCAGTTTATGACCAGAAGCATAAGATTTGATAAAGCTTATTTTTGCAATATAACTAGAGATGTTGTTATTGGTCATAAATTAATATATCCTTTTAAAAAAGTCAACTGTAATGTTTATATTCTATACTGTGTGAGCATTGTAAGTTTTAAAAAAGCAAAATGGCATATAACTGATGAGCTGTGCAGTCATATTTTTCATAACATTATATTTACCACATGACTTATTTATCATTGCTTTACTACTGCATAGAATAATAGACTATAATGCTTGATAAAATGCAAGTACTGATATAAACTCATCTATGCAGTACTTGCTTCTCCAATATGTATATTACTAATACTGTACTAATTCCAGTATGCTGCTAAAATTATATGATGAAAGTAATTCAGAAATTTCAAATAGCACTCAATGTTTCAAAGATATTTTCAACACTACATGCCATTCTTTTTAGCCTAGTAATAATGGGTTGGGAAGTATCATCTGACACTTCGAGAATCTTCATGAAAGTGAAATTATGAATATAATATCTTAAGCAGTTAGCTCTGGTATTTAATCACACATTTCAGGTTTGAATTTTGTGCATGAGTACTAGGGGTTTTTTTAATTTTTATTTTATACACCCTAACGAACCTCTGGCCACTGTTCTGTAAGATCAATGCTGCTTAGGTGCATCATCTTCTTTTTCGTCTCTGAACTATGCAGAAAATGTCAGTTTTGGGGGCACTTGTCTAAATTTGAATAGCCAACTTAACTGACCTAAACTTCAAAATAATAGCATCACAGAATCTTCTAAGATAGACGGGGACGGCTAGAGATCACCTAGTTTAGAGAGGAGTCAGAATGTCTTCTCTAAACCCTCCCATTCGGAAATCATAGACAGCAGTAAGTTGTCTTCTCTTTGTAAGACTGAACCAACCCAGTTCTCTCAGCCTCTCCAGCTGCTCACCACTTTGGTAGGCCACCACTCCACTCAGACCAGCTTGTCAATGTATTTCTTGTACTAAGACTTCTTGATTTTGTTTTAGTTGACATGAATCCAAAATCTCAGTCATTTCTCTTGCCTTTATTTGCAATAACCCAAATGGCAATGTGTAAAGCAGATGCATTAGATTTACTTAGGACAACTGCATCAGTAGGTGCTTTCAGAGAAAGTGCACTAATAGAGTTTGCTGTGGCAATTCTGTTTCAATATGCAGTTTTGTCTTGCTCTCTAAACACAAAGTGTTGCATATCCAGATACAGAATGTGTCTGGTTGCAGCACAGACACAAGGCCAATTGAGCAATAGCCAGGAAAAAAAAAAAAAGTGACTGGCTTGCTTCAAACCCTTTGGAAAATGGAGGAGACACGTGTTTTACACCTTTCAGGATAAAAACAAAACTTAAGCAACCATATGCTTCTTATTCAGCAACATAAGCATGGAAAGGTCGCAAGCATAGACTATTCATCTATTGTACATTATTCAAACTCAAAGAAGGAATAACTTACCTTTTGCTTGGGAAGGAGAGAGAAGGTACAGTGCAAAGCTCTGCATAGAGCCACATTGATGGCAAACAGAAAGATCACTTTCTGTGTTTTGGTGCATTTTTGTGCTGGTATATAATAAACATCTTCTAGATACTCATATCACGTTCTCTCATTAACATGATACTACCTTAATTTAAGGACTGAATATTTACGGTAATCAAAAGCAGGTGTTTTGTGATGAATATAAATGAAAACAAAAGATAATTTATTTCTGAGATGACCCTATATTAACTTTCCAGACAAACTATTTTAAATAATACCTCTTCTACGATTCGCAAATAGATATAGCTAGATATGGATAAACCTACAGACAGTTCTTTCTTTTAGACCATTTGTGAGCTCTTCTGGCAGTGGGACTCAAATGGGCTATGTGAACAGCAGCAGCACAGTAGTAAGTAAAAATCCTTTTCCTTCACCCACTATTGGGGCCAAAAATGATATTTCTTATATGTAAATGGCAGTGCTGTGCACATGAGTAATATGCCGTGTTGCTGGGCAGCTCCTTTAAAATCATTCTGGAATTAATATTAAGACAATTTGTAACAGGGTAATGGGTGGAGTCACAGAATGAGGATGAATTCCTGTTTCTGACTCAGTATTTCTCCTCAGGACTTGGGATTTTTCTCAATCAAAATATACATAGTTTCCAGATCACCTACTGACTGAGGACCTGGTTTTGCTATAAAAGCAGCAATGACAGGCTGTAGAGCTACCCGAAGTCAAGTGGAATTGAGGGTGGGGGGCATCTGCATTAGTTGAATCCATGGCAAGATGAGCAATTAAAACCTAATTTTTAATTAGAAGTAGAGTTAGAAATTCTTTATTACACAACATACCTCTTGCAGCGGGAAGAAAGGTAATCGTATTTTGTTTTAGTTTCAACTGCATGCAGTTGTTTACACAGAAGAATCAAGTACCGCTTAGCATGGAGCTTAGAAAGTTGATGGTGAAGCCAGATTTTGATGTCCCTTAACTGCTTTACAGACCATTTTTAAAATCTGGCTTCAGAGATCATTGTGTAACTATATACAAGAACCAATAATGTCAGCATGCCATAACAACAAGTCACCGTTGTTCGATTTCAAATACTGCTGTGCATTTAATAGCTTCCTACATGCTTTGTATTTTTGTCCCAATAATGATTGTATTTTGGAGCACAAATTAGCAGATTATTATTAATAGTTCATGTGTTCTATAAAAAAAAGTGCATATTGCTTGAGACTTTCAAGTGGAATTTCTCTTTTCTCTGGAAAGCATACTGCAGTATCTAAAAAAACACACCCAGAAAATGCGTTTTATAGTGGGTCCAACTCTGCTGATGTTTAGTTCATCATTTTTCCTTCACTGCTTCCCTGACACTTTCATGTCAGGCTGTATTCTCACAACAATAGGATTTTTGATCAAGGATTTCTAAATTGTGTGTGGAAAAAAATCTAGGTGGCAAAAATGATACTGGTTCCTTGTTTTTACTTATTTATTATAAATCAATTTTTAATGTTAGCACACATAAGGTGTTATAGAGGACAAATAATAAGAATAATTGTATGTGACAGGAGTGCTAAAAACATTTGTTTAGAATTTTTTTTGAAGAATAGTAATAAACAAGGCTATTTGTAGGTAATTCCACCTTAAAGTGGAACAGACTTTGTAAAAGTTTTACTTTTTGCATTACTTTGTACTCCTATATAGTTTTATTTTTAATTTGTTGAGCTTAACTGTGACAAATGTAAATAAAGTTCAGCATCTTATTAAAGTTTCAGTAGCATTTGCTTTTACATATTGAAAAATAATCAACAGAAATTATACTCCTCTGGCACAAAGCGGATATTATTGTGGACAAAATCTGTTACATGTATTATAAAACCAACCAAAAGTCTATATGAAACATCTTGAAAGTTAAACTCTGAAGGGAACAATAAGACTAACTATTCCCCATATTTCAATTTCACTATATTAGTGTAAAGTATCCTAGGAGGATTCAAAGGCTTCAGCTTCTTTTGCATTTTCAATTGTTATCCATAAACACACAAAAAGGGGGATATAGTTGATTTGATCCAGAGTGGATATAGATTACAAAATATGAAAACCTTTAGTTCCCTCTTCTATGTTCACTTAAAAATGTCTCCTATATTACACTTCTAGGTGATTTTACCTTCTCTTAACCATTCAAAAGCTATAGTGTTTCAATGCTGCAGATTAATGATGGTGGCAGCTTATTCCTTTTGGTTATCTACAGCACCATCTTAGTGTCTTGAGGCATAAAAGAATATTATCTGTGTGACAGTTATGGCTAGAGCCATCCATACTGTTCATGCTATCAGCACTCAAAGAGCTCAGAATAGAAATCATTCAGTTTAAGACATCTTCTGTAGTTTCATTAAAAGCTTAAAATCATGAGGTACTGCAAGCTATGACTAAGGTTATATGAAAATTTCAGTAAATCTACGATGTGGAAAAGTATATATGCAATTGGAGTGGTTAGAATAGAATTGCTAATCTTTTGTAAAGGCAGTTGACCATAAGCAAGACAACCTATAAATCTGCTTTCCTTCTTTACTTAATTTTCATTACAAATAATGTGCCACTCTGATTGCATGAAATCATCAGGAGTGTCTTCAATTACTGTGTGCAGCCTCTGATCAAAATGACTTCCTCTATTCTCAATCTGGGGGATGATGGGGAGGAAAACGGGAGGAGGGGGGTGAGAAATGCACAGCTAGTTATGTATTACAAATGTCAGGTTACTGTGAAAGTGTATATATATTCATATTTAATAATTTCTAAGCTGGAGTTGTGATTGTAATAATGGCTCATTCATATCTGCATTTCATTTAAATGCACTGTTTTGACTCACTGAACATTTGTCAAAGATATTATAGCTAAACTTTTTCACATGACCACTGAGGTAATGACAGCATTACATTACCAGAAAACTGCATGACTTGCTGATACTTCCATTTTCCTCAGCAGCTTATGAAATAATCAAAATGTGTGCTTGAAATGGCGGCCTGTTCTGAATTTATTTTAATACAGATAGGCTTATACAGAGAAATGAAGAAGAGTGTAGGACCTCAGACACAAGAGACAATGACTACGCACAAAGCTGAATTTTACTAGCAGGAAAGATGGATATATGGGTATTAGACTTTTCATAGCTATAGGAAGGATAATCTTTCAATCAGATTAATGAGAAAATATATTGCATGGGCCCTACAGCACTTTTTGCTTTCCAGGCTAATACGTGATTTAAATCCCAAAAGTACATTTTCAGCATTACAATATCCTTTGATAATAATGTCGCTTGCACAAAGACAGATAAAAATAAAACAGTCCCCCTTGATTTCCCATTTTAGATTTGAAGTATATTTTCTGTTCTTTGCCTGCAATGAAGTGAATTCTATTGAGAAGAGTCACATTTAATAAGACAAAGAGAATTTTCTAATTATGCTACCTGTCAAGATTGGAATCTATGGGATTGCAACTGCAATTGAAGAAACAGAGGAAGCAATTGCATATAGTCCGGTTTACTTTGGTGTATGATTACTATTTGCACTTAGATATTGCTAAATGTAAATCAAGCACACACACAGAAGCATGCTTTGAAGTAAACACCAAAAGGCAAGTCTCAAAATGGATTGTATAGTCCTCATTTCAATTTTCAGTATGCAATTTCCCAAGCTTTCCTAATTTATCTATAGAAAAATAGTAGAAACCTGTGAAAATGAAACACTTTTAAACTACTCTGAGTCACACAAATATACAGTGGACCAAATGATAAATATAATTAAAGCACGAATTACTAATGGAATAAGAATGTATACGAATAATTACGCTAGGTTAAGCATTTATGCATCTTTCTGGAGGAAAGCAAGTACTGTAGCAGCAAACAAAAACAAAAGCCAATTAAAATTAATACAATAGGAAAAAAAACTTCTCTCCGTACACTTTCTTATCATTTTTACATAGTTCGTATTAAAAACATGCAAACATTAAAGGAAATCTTACTGTTATAAATGGAGCCCTGAAAGTTATCATATGCTGTCCTTTCAGGGTCTCTGGGGAACTGTTCAATGTGCCCCATCAGACATTACTCTTATTTGCAGCATTGCAATCTTGGAAACACTATGGCACATTAGACAAGGAAAATAAATATTGTGTTCTTGATGGTTTCCTTCATATTACAAGTTTACACAAATCCATGGCACACAATCAATTATTATAAATACTTTATACAAATAATAAATTAGTTCTTTTAGTGGCTTCATTGTATTTTTTTTTAATTAAAACGAAGTCTGGTAGGATGATGCAGATTATGACCATGGGTAAAACAATCAGCATACTATAAGCCTCCAACAAGCCTTTTCTGCTGCTTTTTTAATGATATGTGTGTGTGTTTTTATATATATTTGTGTGTGTATACACACATGCATACGTAAATATATGCATGTGAACACACACACATATATATACACATATATATATGCACACACACACACACATAAAATCTCCCAATGCAAAATATGCTTTATTTGGTACTGAAACACAATTGGAACCTATTTTATCTCATTTGGTTTTACGGAAGTTGCAAACTGACTTTTCAACTATTTGGTTTACATCTCTATTTAGCTGCTTCTGTAGTGTTTATTCAGAGGGGGAAGAAAGATGGCCACATCACTTTATTTTCCTTAAAAACATTTAAGCTCTGTAGATGTTTTTTAATAACTCTCAAGTGGTGTCTTTTTGAGCACTACTATCAAATATCTTATTACTAAGCTACAGCTTTAAACATTTACAGTAGGAAAACTACTAAAAATTCATAAATGATTTGAGCATTCTAGTCTGGCTCAGGTTTCTGAATGCATAAATATGCAGCATACTCGGTTCCAGACCAAATATTTGGTGTCATCATCCACCCATATGACAACAACAAAGCATAAAATTCATAGGGCTGCAATCTTCTTTCACATCCTTACCATAGGAGCTTCAAAATTTTGAATTATAGATATGTTAGACAGGCTGCCAGCAGCCTCAATGATAGGCTGCTGATCTGCCAAGATTCTTCCACCCTACAAATGGTGTTACCACTTCCACATGTCTTCCACATTTGTAATTCGTTACTCAAGCAGAAGATGATGTGACCAAAGGTAGATTAATTCAGCTAAATGCCTTCTGTGGGCCAAAATTTTCAAAAGCAGGCATGTTAAGTTACAGCAGGAGAATTATGCTGACCCTGTGATCCTGAGATAGGGTAGATCTTTCCGGCTTCAGCATTGTCCTTTCAAAGGAACATAGAAGGTTCGTGTACTGAGCTTCTTGCCCTCTGTCACTTCTGAAGCCTCCCCTCCTTCATGCAGAGATCAGAGAGATTTTTGTACCTTGCTGTACAAAAACACCCATGAAGTGACCTTAAAAGGAAACATTGAGAGCAGGGTTGCAGAGGCTTAGAGCTTCAGAGAAATACGAGAGAATGAGAAGGTGCTTTTTAACATGCTTCCCCACTCCTAGTTGTCCATGGAAGAGGGTCTTTTTTTTTCTTTTTTTTTTTTTCCCTGACGATCACTTGATTGCTGTGGCTGATATGTCTATGTATTTCCATTCAACAGGCAGGCAAGCCATTCACTTTCCTCAGTATTTATGAGCCTGCCTCTCAAGAGGACTGGTAGGAGATACTCCTATCATCTGCAACACCACAAAAAAGTAGAATGAAGTCACTCATTCAATGAACTGCTGCTTTTTCCATGAGAATTCCTTTGGGAATCTATGAAAGCTCTGTAAATTTGAACATGGTCAAGATTAGGCCCAAGATTATCAGTCTATGTACTTCTGCAGAACCAAAACACTTCGTAGCTGCAGCTGACAATTCCTTAGCCCTTCTCTTTAATTACACGTGGACATATATTTTTCACACAGTGTTTGCCTCAAATCCACAATTTCCCAGGGACGTACAACTCAGTGTATTGTACCTTGCAAAGGAATATTTTCAGAAGCAGCTGTGAAGGTGTCACCACTTACATAAAGGCAAGAACAGCTGCCAGTCATGACCAATGTACAGCAATATTTTCATTCTTAAAGAACTGCTGTGCTGATTACATTGCAGTGGTGGATGAATAATCCCAGTATATAGTTTACATATCAGTTTGTTAAATTTATACAACATTTTAGGAATCATTAGGATGAAAGGCACTATAAAATGCACGATATTATTAAAAAGTAGATATAAAAATAATGAAAGGACAGATAAACTGAGGCAAATTCTGTAGCTATTTCTAGCCATGCAAAAGGAAAGGGCATTGAGCAGATTACCTCCCACTAAGCCTGCCTTTCAGGTCTTGTGTCCTGAATGTATTCAGATTAATTCTCTACTTCAAAAGAGGTGGTACTGTTTGCATAGCAACACATTTCCTTCCTGCTCTCTGTCTATCCCCTTTTATACCCTGGTGGGACTCTGTGCAGCTGGCTTGATGTCCCTCCCCAGAGTCAGTGCAAAAGAGTCATCAGAGTAAACATAACAGCCTTTCCTCAGACCACCAGTTGCCTCAGGCCTCAGTCTCATAGTTGCAGAGAGCTTTTCAGTCTCCCTTCTTCAACCACACATACAAAAACAAACAGTGTTTCCTACTCTTGGAAATAAATTAAAAAATATTACAAAAGTTTGGAGTGATCCTTTCCACCATGGCTCCAGAGATGCAAGGAGCTGAGATTTGCTATCCTTGAACTAGCTATTAAGTCTATTGTTCAAACCACCCAGTTTGCTATATCCTTTACTTCTGCACCATGACACTTCCCCAGTCTGAAGACTTCAGTGTCCACCTCTGATCCTAGTGGAAAAGAGCACTTTGTACACTATAAGCCTGATCTCTTGAGCTTCCTTAGCCTCATGAGGGAAGTGGAACTGTCCTCAAAAGTAACTCTTTAGAGCCTCAGAAGTCTGTTCTAGGAAGGAGAGCCCAGCATGCACCATAATGGTTTTGGTTCAGACACGAAGCAGCAACCAAAGACTTCCATTCTGGCAGCGGTAGAAGAACCACTACATCAGTCTCTCCCTAACTTGTCTTCTATGCTTCCTGCAGAGGAGTTCCCTATTAGGGTGATTAGAAGTCTTACCAAAAAATTGAGTATTCTTCCCTTTATTCCCTTTTGTCATTTTGTGGCTGGCAGCTTAACTTTAATTTTGTGGCTTTTCTGGTTCTTTCAGTAATGGTATCTTTGTTATGCCTTTAAAAACAGAAATACTGGGCTCCAAAATTTTTTGAAATTCAGGAGTTCCAACAGGACCTAACATCAAATTTCTTACAGAACTAATGAACTGGGAGCTTCAGTGGAACTAAACATTCAAACATATAAAATGAGAGAAAGACAAACTACAACAGAGGGATAGGAAAAATCAGGATTTTCCCTTACCTTTTCAATTCATTGACAAGGAAGAGGCAAGGTGCTCTTCCATTTGGATCCTGCTGCAGCGTTTTAAGAGGCTATGTATCAAGAAAAAGTATTGCATGAAAACTTTTTAGGTTCCAATATCCAAGGTATTCTCCCTAGGTAGTGGAACTGAAGTATACTTTTAGTGTTGGTATTGTTTGCGAATTACTCTGTGTGAGAGGCACAAAAGGAAGAAAAAGACTCATTTTCATGCCCATCTTGTTAACTCTGTTTATTATCTCTTCAGGACTCCAGAGCATGCCTAAGGAAATTATGGTTGTGAAGGGCAACCCTCACCAGAGCAGGAACTTACTTTTATGCTTGTCCTCATGAAAATTCTTTTCCTAAGTCCCAAATGTCACCCATGACAAGTTCTCCACAGTAAAGAAAACTCTTCATAACCGCCATACTTGTCAGCTACTCAAATCATCTAAGAAGTGACCTGGGCTTAATTTCAGTGTAAAGTCTCAATGTTAATTCTTATTATTACATCCTACCTGAATCACATGACAAATGCCCAATGCCCAACAGACAAATGCAATGTCCAACGATTTTGTTGGTGATGGCATTTCTGGAAACCTGAATATATTTACTGGTTTTGGCTGTGATAGAGTTAATTTTCTTCATAGTAGCTTGTATGGTGCAATGTTTTGGATTTGTGACCAAAATAGTGTGCATAGCATAGGAATGTTTTAGTAACTGCTGAACAGTACCTATAAAGTGTCAAGGCCTTTTCTGCTTCTCAGTGAGTAGGCTGGGGGTGCACAAGAAGTTAGGCAGGGACACAGCTGGGACAGCGGACCCCAACTGACCAAAGGGATATCCCATACTGTATGACATCATTCTCAGCAATAAAAGCTGTGAGGAAGAAGGAGGAAAGGAGAGACATTTGGAGTGATGGCGTCTATCTTTCTAAGTAACCACTACATGTGATGGAGCCCTGCTTCCCTGGAAATGGCTGAACATCTGGGAAGTGGTGAATTAGTTTCTTATTTTGCTTTACTTGCACATGCAGCTTTTGCTTTACCTATTAAACTGTCTTTCCTCTCAACCCATGAGTTTTCTCACTTTTAGCCTTCCGATTCTCTCCCCATCCCACTGGAGGTGAGCGAGCGAGCTGCTGCATGGGACTGAGCTGCCCACCAGGGTTAAACCACAACACTACACTACCAGTCACATGCCTTACTTTGGCAACTGTATCTGTCAGGCTCATTACCCGAATGGTAGGTGCTGTGACATAGTTCCACGGCAATTAACATGTGAGTTAATTACTTACTCTGTATGAGATGGTTCCTAGAGCCAAACCTTCCAAGTTTCTGTTGAGAACATATTAGAAGGTAAGGGTGTTCAGCTCTTTCTAAGGGACATGGCACATTGTAAGATCAAATTTGGCAAAACAAGGTTCTGATGCCTCCTCCCAAAACCATAAGTACATGGACATTCATACAAAACAAAAGACACAATCAAGGTTCTCAAGCATATTTAATTTTCAAAGGTAAAGTGATTTCTCTACAGATAGAAGTTTCAAAGGAGAAATCTTAAACCTCCAGAAGGATGTGAGCTGTAGTTCTGGCATATGCTGGCATTTCTCGCCGACAGTGATTTAGGAGCAGCATGTGGCTACTTCTAATTGAGGACTAAATATTTTTCAAAAGCATTCATAGAAAATGAATGGTTGAAATAGCTCAAGAAGCAGATTACCTCCTGCTCTCTTCCCTCCCGCCCCACACCTCCATATTATGCTAGCACTTCATAAAACAGCAATGTAACAAGTCCTTTTTGACAACAAAACTGCTTTTGTGAAGAAACACGTTCATTTGCAATCATAACGAACTGAAAATGCTGACTCTGCAAATATCTGAACTGCTGTGTATCCCTACCAAGAATTTAAAATAGTAAGAAATGACTCTTACTATAGCAACAACTAATTGGTTTATTGCCCTGACGAGGTAGTGACAAGAAAAGCAGTTGGTAGCAGTGCCTTCATCACAGAGTATTCTAAGAAATAACTAATTTAAACCTTCTCAAGCACAGACACAACCTGCTCCACATGGGAGCGTATCTCCAGAGGGTTCATTAAGTTACTGGCATTCTAGATTTTGGAAGCAACAACTAAACACTACATCTCTGTTCTAGTCTTTGCTATACAATTGCCTGAAGACCTATAGGTTCAATGAATTGGGGTGGGTGGTGGTGGTGGAAAGAATCGCAAACTGTCCCTGAATATAAACAAAGAAAGAAAGTACAAAATTATATTCAGCACAGCTGTTATGTTTAAATGCAGTAGCTGAGAAAATAGTTTCCTGTAATACTTTTAGAATAGCTCCATATTAAGTTTCAGAAAAATGTTGCTTTTCTTCTACATAGGAATAAATAATCTGTTACTCAGAAGTAAGTGGAGTCAGCATTGCTACCGTTTATCAGGAAATAATAGGAGATTTGCAAATTTCTTTCATACATTTCTGACTCCTGTGGCCTGTAAAATTCCTTTTGATCCTTGGACCTCTCTTAAACAGAGAGGAGAGTAAGTAGTCAACTTGTCTTCTATTGGACAAAAGTATATAGCCGGTGGGCTTTGTGGCTGTCCTCTATCTTTGGCCTGCAAAGGAAGTGCATGAGAGATCTATGCCTTGTTTTGATTCCAAGATGTTGGTGCATGCCTTGCTGACTTCGGTTTACATGGTTTCATTTCTCCCTAGTATTGCTTTGTGATCTTTTGGTTCGAACAAACTCCCTCAAAAAGCAAATCTTAGCCAGAATTGCAATTTTGGGTCTTTTACAATAAAAGCTTCAAGGCATTTGCAGCTTTTAGGTGGTTTCCACTCAAACCCATAAATTAGATGTTATACTCAATCCAGGTTCATGAATCTGTGGTTTGCAATGACACTTGAAACCAGGAAAATGTATCTGTTTCTAAGCTTTACTTTTAAAGTTTTGTACAGCTCTCTATAATACCGTTGACAGCTATTTAGATATCACTGGATTTAAATGTTTGCTTTAGAAAATCACATTGGGAGAATTTTGGTTTGTAAATGAAAGCTGGTTCAGAGCTCTGTCTTATTTTGCTAAAGTTCAAAAGGGAAAGGATAAATTGTTCTAGTTTTAAGCCATTTCAACAGCTAATAGAACAGTACAAACGGAAAAGACCCATGTTCATGGAGCAGAAGGGTCTGAGTTACATTCCCAGTATAGCCTGTGTGCAGATTACATGACAGCTGTGGCGTCTGCATTTACACAGTCACAAATCATTTATGAGACTGACAGTTGTGCCACAGTTTGTGGTTTTCTCTGCCACCAATTGAACTAAAATATCTCAAAGGGAAAGGTTAATGCACTATACTACTGTGCTTGGCATCCATTTGAATATTGAGAAGTCTCTTCTGTACTAATGCATAAAAATCAGCCAAACCAAAGTACAGTAAAGAGCAGAAAACTGTTCCTGAGGCTGAATCCTGTAAAAGCGCTGGTCTCTATTACTTGCCATTGATCTATACTCGCTCACTAGGAATGAGGGAAAAAATGTTGTCTTCTAAGTGTGTGTTTCCTCATTTTACTGCAAATGAAGAAGAAAGAGGTCTTGAAGGTGACACATAGCTGTCCTCTATTCCCTTCCAGCTGGCCAAAACACCACGTACATACAATATTTAGTGGGTGAAACGAGGGTATGGAGAATGCTGGCTCTTTGTAGCTCTTTGGGAAAGGAGATGACTCTCCACCCCAGGAGTCAACAATTGCCTTCAGTGGAGGGGAGGGAGAGGGGTGCTCTGGAGAGGCACTGTGTCAGTAATGCTCTCTCAACTCTCTCTACTTCCTCCTACATACATGAAGTCCCTAGGAGGTAGAAGTGGTTTTTTTCTGGTGGTGGTGTTTGTGCTACACTGGTGTTCTCACCAAGGTCAGGAGAGGTAACACTGAGAGCTCCAGTTGAATGGTGAAGTGGCAGTGGCTTCAAGCAACACACTGAGGCCTTTATTTCTTTGGGAAATTGCTCCTATTGTGCCTCAAGAGGTATAAAGGCATCACTCTGCGGGGACTTCCATGAAGAAAACTGGGTGAGTCATTCAAAGTGTGACATGTTATATATATATTTAAAAGACAACTTAATTCTATTCTTTCTGACTTGTGCGTTCAATTAAAAGTGATACTTTTTGCTCTGGACAGTGTTCATGCCTAGCCATAGTTTTTTTTCCCATTACAAGTTACTTAGACACTGAGGACAGAGTATTGGTAACTATTTTAAAAATACTTGTTACTTAGGAATGTAACTTAGATTTTCAAAAGCATCTAAATCACTTCCAGAGTTAATGGGACTTAGGCTCATAGGGAGTTACAATGGTTTTGAAAAAGGTGCCCTATATTTGTAAGAATATTTATATGTTTAATACTTCAGATGGAAATCTTTTTTAGCTGTATTTTACCATGAGAAAAGTTCTTGACTAAAAAGACCTGTCTATAAATCCCCATTTCCTTCTTCCTCCCTGTTCTCAACAGAACGGATTGATGAGTTTTCACTCAACCCCATGGGCCACTCCTGGTCAAGCTCTTGATTCAAGGACTTTCCTCTGCCCAAACCTCATACCCTGAATAGATGACCTTAGAGGAACCTTGCCCCTTTTTTCCTCTAACAAAGTGAGATACCTCCCCTTCCCTTCTGTCCTGGACACATTCTTAACTCCTTAGAAACATGTTTCTTATCTTAGATATAAACACAATATTGTTCATTCATATGTATCCTAAATGCATAAACTTTAAAAAGACTGCTTTCTGTAATAAGTGATTTAGCAAAAAGTCTTGTTTTTCTTATGCAACTATTCTAATGTAAGTAACTGAATTAACAAGCCACGAGGAGAACATGCATTAAAATATTTACTGTCTACAATTACTTAATTCTTTCTGACTTAACAATATAATCTATTATTAAATCTACATATTTGATATGCTTTCTTATTCCACTTCTATTACTTCAAATGTTTTAATGATTGTTTTACAAGGAATAAAAATATACTCAATGAGAAAAATGTGATTAATTTGATTCCTAAATGAATTAATAGCAAAAACATTTATACAATTTTCACCTAATGTATTATGCATGAGTTATCATTTCCAACATTTCAAGAACTTGAAAATGGCAGAGAACCAGAAATGTTGAAAAGCAACTTCTTAAGACAAAGTTTACATTTGATGCTCAAGAAGAGAGATCAGACATGAAACTCAGACTATGATTTCTTTTTTTTTTTTTTTTTTTTTTTAAGTTTGAGGTGGTACTATTAGTGCATCAGAATGTGAAGAAGATACCCCTTTGGACAGACAGGAAAGAGCTGGAATTTCCAACCAAAAAATTTAAAATTTTCCATTCTTCACCACAACACATCTCTCTTTTTCCTCATAAAGAGAGTTTGAGGACAAACCGTTGAGAACAAACCATTCAACTTTCCTCAGATAGCCAGTTGTGTACTGTTACTTTCATTTAACTGCATTTGAGAAATGAGGTTCAAGCAGTCACTTTCCAGGTCCCAGCATCCCAGGTCAATGCTTCAGTCCTTGAGTTTGACTGTATTTGCCCTGAGTCCTTCTTTTAGAGGTGTTCTGTTTTGCACAAACATTCATTACAGTAGAATTCAAAGCTGGAATTCCTAAATCAAAATCACAAACAAGCACCTTAATCCTTTGGTTGTGGAGTTAATCATCCGTTTTCTGGCACAATGCCTGCTTTGCCAAGTGGAACATTTTCTCGTAAAGGGGTATATGAGAACTGAGGACATAAAGGGGCTGTATAGCAGCTCAGGTTCAAGTCACTGCCCTGTATCCAACAAAAAAGGGATTTCAGTCAGCTCGTCTGTGTTCTTGACAATCAACATGTTATTAGCTAAGCTGGAATACACATACTGTCTCTTATGTCTTGACCAAAACCTGACGTTCTAGATAGGAAAATCTTTCCAGATGCAAGTTTATCAAAGCAGGTATCAAGAAAGAAATGAACCAAAGAAGTTCTTGAACAACTACTGTTGGAGCATTGCTTTCTTATCTCCTACTGGCTGGCCCTTGGCAGTTGAACTACTAGGGAGCAGGGGGAGGGGGCTGCTCTGCAAAGGGACTTGAGCCAGGGTCCATGGGTGATGGTCAGGCTAGCAGGTCAGTGCCACACTGATGGGGTGCCATCCCACTGTGCCCAATGAGAAGTGCGTGGCAGGATCGGTGATGGGGACCAGGATCAGTCTCAGCCCAGGGATCACAGGTAAGTCCCTAGTGATGGGCCAGGTCCAGAGTCAAGCCAGAAAGTCAGGTCAGCTGGTCAGGGTCAGGATCAGTGAGGTACAAAGACAGGCTGCAGTGAGGACCCAGGGCGAGGGCCTGAATACATCATCAGCTCCCAGGTGAAGAGAGGTGGGAGCCTCCGTTGAGACTCTTCCTTCTGCAGCTCTGACCAAGGTCCCGCAGCTGTGCCGTGTCAGAGATGACCTTGAGAAAAGGCAGCCAAAGCCCTTGGAGAGAGTGAAGAGGTTGCACAGTCTGTGGGTACACTCAGGGCCCTGACAAATACATAGCTTTCTGTACATTGCAGCAGTGTTAACATTGCAAGTGGATAAGTGCTAGCAGAATGGTGAATCCATGTAGAGTGAGGCTGGCACTAATGGGACTTCAGTAAAATACTGGAGTTGGCCCAAATGGATTAATGTACAGATCCTTTGCCTTAATAAATTGAGAACTCAATTTCAAAAATATTTTAAGCTGCAAAATGGATGAACAACATTTTACAATGGCTAATTCAATGTCTAGAGATAGGTTTTCAAAGCACTAGCACTTTCTTCCACAAAGTAGTCACTTCTGTTTTTATGGATTATAATACCTAATGTTCTTTTATCAATTTTTTAAGTAGCACCAAAAAAGAATTTTGTCTCTGATCATTCACGTAGTTGCCCAGACTTGTCCCACTTGCATTTCCAAGACACAGACATTCGTTAATTGACTCTTAATTTGTGTACAAGGGTGAAATACTGACCCTGGGGGAGTCACTGGCAAAACTCGCATTAACAACAATGCATTCAAGATCTGCCCCCCTGGGATTTTGCATATTCTTCAAGCTTTTGTAGATACAAAAAACCACCACTCCGAAAAAAAAACCCAACCCCCCCCCAAACCCCCCAAAACCCCAAGCCCCACTCAACAAAAAAAACCCGACCCAACCATATTGCAATTGAAAAATATGTCTTTCCACTGTGAGAGGTTTGTGAGTGAAAAGATTTTGACCTGATGGATTCTTACTGAAGAGAGGCTAGTAAGGGAAGAGTGCAATGAACCTAGGCTCCTAGATAGTCAATGGAAGAAGAAAGGCACTTCCACCGAGCAATTGTGATTAAGTTCTGGAGAGGCAACCTTTCCCCATGAATTATGTAAGGACCTTGGGACAACTTGACTCTTAAGGGAGGTGTCTTGGTGAGAATCCTAAAACTGTATCAGACGAAACTGAGCCTCATGCGAAATATCCGAAACATTCAACTGCATTGACTGTTTTGCATTCAATCTTACATTCTCATCTTTGGCAACTCTTTAAATGCCTTCCTGTCTGTGAAAGCAAATGAACATATTTCCATTTCACAGTAGAAGGAAGAACACACTGAAATCCAATGCACAAAATATTCTTCTTTATTAGGAAGGGTTTAGAGGAATTTGGCTACAAGGAAGATGCAAATGTCAAAGAGAGCTAAGAAAGTCCCCATCATGTGATCTCCTCATTAATGCAGATTGCAGGAAACTTTATACTGTATTTTTCAATAAAAAATGGGCACTGGTTAAAGCAGTGACTGAAATGTGTTATATGGGGTACCTTTGAGATACACAGCACTTTCATAATGGAACACCAGCCCCAACGCATAAATAATAAGAATTTTTACACTTCTTCCTATGTTTTGTGGAGGAAAAGGAGTTTCAAGGCAGCTGAAATATTTCTCCATTTCTCCCTGCTCATTTAAACAAACACATATTTCAAAACACTGTCTTTTTGCTTTGTTCATTTTAAAGAAAATCAAAATATCACTGAGCAAAAAGGAATAAAAAAGACATTAATTTGTATAGTTGCAACAAAAGACTCATGACAATTTCTGAAGAATTACTATAGTCTGCAGTATGATGCTAGTTTTGTAATTACATAAATGCAACAATAGGGGTGTTGTGCAATATTAGGAGAAAAGGGTTCTGCATAAAAATTCCAGCTGTGAACATGTGATCAGTCCTTTTATGGACAAAAAAGAGAGACCTCCTTGTATTTACATTCAATTTCTATGCATCTACAGTTCACTCACATCCTCTACAAACTCATCTGTGTAGTTATTCCTTTTCTTTAGGCACAGAGTATAATAACACCATGGAAAAATAATAAAAAAAAATGCACACTTCACTATTCTTGCTGAGAGGTTATGTGATTTAAGATCAAAGTCAAAAGAAAAGCCAGGTAACAGCTAAGCTCAAAAATTAAATAATGAAGAAAATCGTGTATAAAATGGGCAATTTGAAATATTCTGTATCTTAGCATAATTAAAATTTTACATATAATGATACAACCAAAATCCACCAGCACTTTTTCCTCCTAGTAGAAAATCTGGATTAGAAAAATAATTTAAGATGGAACTGGCCATCTTGTCTTAAAAAAAAAAAAAGCCTTACACTCATTTATGGAACACTTCAAAACAGGAATAAATGAAAATGAATTAAAATGTGTATATCATCTGCTGTTCTTTCCATCATGAGAAAATTTTCAGGTAGCCAACTGTTTTGAAATAAATTTCCCTGCAGTTGCTATAGTGATGATAATAAAGTTCCTGCCTCAATTTACGTGATAGAGGTTCCTAGCAGAACACTTGAAAAGGTAAGCTAATCATAATGAAGACACCGTTAGTTCTTATGCTCAGAGCAGCCTCCTTGAATTTAGTTCACAATTACAGTACTCCTCCATTGTTGTCAATTTTGTTATACGTACATTATCATCATCTTCCTCAATGTGGCAGTAACAAATTATGCAGCAGAGACAGTACTACTCTTTTTCTAGGTTAAGTCAGTGGACAAAGGATACACAAGATTGCAACAATAAACAACGACTGAATCAAAGATTTTCCCCTATTAGCTGTTTTTTCCCATTACAAATCTTTGTTTTTCTAACCATGTAATGACAGTATATTTTTTGCTTCTATAGTACATATTGTTCAAGTCTCGTTTTATCTCAGTGTTGATGCAAACTAAATAGCTTTAAAGCAGACAGTTACCTGTCAAAATGGATGAGTCATCAAAGCAATGTCACAGATAAAACATTATTGCTCAGATGTATGTTCTACTGCAATAATTTTGTAAAATAACATAATTTACTTTAAAACATTTGTGAAGCTAAAATAGCTCCCATAATAGCTGGTTTAGAAGAAAAATATGCAAAATAGCTGACAAAAAATAGAATGTCATTAAATATTATTTAGATAAATAAGATAAAACAGAAATATTGAAATCTGCCAAAAACTAGGACTAATCATTGTGAAAACAATGTTTTAGCAAGGCACTTCTAAAAATACCCGTTATTTGCAATTGTGATGTAACTATATATACATGCATGTTTCTGTGTGAGTCTGTATGTGTTTTGATGTCTATGTGTCACTGTCATTAAAGGTGTATGAGCTCCCCTCCTCCTGCTACTTTATTGCTTGCGTATGTATCATGCCCACCAATAAGGGAAATATTTTATTTCTTTAAAAAAGAAGGTGTTTGGAATAATAAAAAAAAAGCCTAAACAAATTAAAATCCAGTAAGATCTAAAGCTTGATGTGCAAAGGCACAAATACTATGAAGAGGATATGTCATGTAATGAGAGAGATCAAATAAATTAATGAAAGAGCCTGCCAAAGTTAATGGCTGTGATGTCAGTAAGCTTTTAATTAATAACTTTCATTATTTTTAAAGTCCTTTACAGCTGGACTCCTAAGAAGCCAGGGCTCCAACAACCAAAGAGCAAAGCCAGTTATGATGATTTTTTCCATGGACTAAAATCCTTATCCCATCTAGAGCCACATTCTCAATAACAGCATATGTTCTTTGGCCAAATGTGTGAAGCCTTAATCTGACCAGTGACATTCAGGTCAGGAGTACACATATGGTATGCCATACTGACTCAATTAACCATCCATCAATTTAATTGCATAATATATCAGAAGATGTATTCCACCACTACTTACAGTTAGATGCAGGCATGGAAATAAATAAGGCAAAGTAACAATTTTCTGTTGTTTGTTTACCTTAATGGGAATACTTAAGTAGAAACAATAATATATTTTGTAAAGTATTTTTGTTCTTGGAAAAAATAATTTTTTGACAGCTAAACTGATCAGAGGCTGCTAGTTTTAGAAATGATACTTCTTGTAATAAGCAAGCGTAGGTGGAAAGCACACCTTACAAGAAAATTACAGCGCTTCCACTGATTCTAATCACATTAATGTAAGGATAAGGGAAAAAGAAGGTATATTATTTAAACATTATGTAAATTATGAAGAGAGTTAACACATTGCAAACTTATAAGTAGTGACATAGTTGAGTTGATTTATGCAATCACTCCAGACATCAAATCCTTCTGGAATAATATACATGACAAAAAATGACAACATGGTGACAAGTTTAAAAAAAGAAAAGACGACGAAGAAGAAGAAGAAGGAGAAAGAAGAAGAAGAAAGAAGAAAGAAGAAAGAAGAAGAAGAAGAAAGAAGAAGAAGAAGAAAGAAGAAGAAAGAAGAAGAAGATTAAGCTTATATTTTGACTATTCTAGGGCAAAAGCTTGAAATAATAGAAGTCAAACAAAGTCTTCCAAACTGGAATTCACTGAAAGACAGAGATTTCAGGCTCTGGTCGGCATCAGTGTTATCTAACATGTCCTCTTCAGAATTTGCATTACTCTTAATCTGTTCATTTCAAAACAAGGCCCTGAAGATGCATGCCAGTACATGCATAGCATTTAGAATTTCCTGAGCAGGAGTTTATTTTTTTCAGCTTCATCTGCAAACCTGCTTTGTAGCCATTGTAAACCCTGATCCTCATTTGCCAAGTCTGTGGGTATCACAACCAGTGTATGGACCAGTTGTCAGCCACAGGTCATAATACTTTTTTGAGCTTCTTTACTCTACACAGATCAGTGCCATACTGCTGAAATCCTTTCTTTTCTGTCTCTCCTTTGGGGGTGGAAATCATTCTAGTGTGATGTGTCTTTACAGACCAGCAGTTGTTGCCTAGAATTGGATCTTGCTTTCATGTTTTTTCCTCCTGTGGAAGAATGCCCAGTTCAGTGTATTTTCCTTCTTATTCACCCAGAATATTGAGAGAGCTTTCCGTAGTCACTTCTTCCTACAAAGAAACAGAATTATAGTGCCGTTAGACACTTAGACACTCACAAAGTCTAGAATAATGTGATCATGTCACATCTAAAAGTTCAGCAGCAGCAATATTAAAGCAGTTTTTAATATAACACTTTGGAAAGAGACAAGGAAAACTGTTTCTAAAGCCTGTGCTCTGGTGTATTTTTTTGAGCAAAAACATAAGCTTTGCAACATAGTATTTTTAGCTTCTATGAGTCATCACAAGCATGGGGTAAATAATGTAGCTCTTGCAGAATGGAAAAAAAAAATCAGAGTAAACACAAGCTATCACTTTTTATTAGACACCTCAGACAATTAGTGACTTGGTTTTATGCTCACTTTTAATACAATTTACATAGTTTTCTGATAGTTCTTCTCCATCATAAGTTCTGTGATATCTCCTTTTTTTCCCCTAGTTTCTTGAAATTATGGGTATCTTTTATTTATTCTGTTTTTAAGCTTTCTATAGAGTGGATTGGTTGGGAAGTTTTTCTAAAGGATCTGGCCCTTGACTTGGCTCTTAGAAAGCAAAATGATAATTACTGCTTCATGAGCATCCAAGCAGTGATATACTCATCAAAAAGAAATGTTAACATTTTGATGTTATCAGTCACTGGACATACCTGCACATGGTAGATGTGTCTGCATCACACAGATCTCTCCAGTCCCTATGCCTGACATATGTCTCAGTTCCTTGTCACTCTCCTTGCATCCCAGGCCATTACAGAGGCTTCTTCCTTGCTCTGATCCTATGTGTCCAGCCTTGCTGGTTGGGACACTCTAGGATCTATCTGGCCTGGGCCACAGAGCCAGAGAGATGCTGCCAGACTGTACTGCAGTAGACTCCGTGGCTCAGGGTTTCCCACAAATAGAAGTCCTACTAAAAGGCACAGCCCTCAGCTGCAGCCAGATGACAAGAGTCCATCCCCATTTCATGAGTCACCCATTTGTCCCTCAGAAAGATCTTGCACATTGCAGAAAGCTTACAGTTGGGTACCATGCATGTGTACATCTGAAAACAAGCAACTAATTAGAAATTAAAAAAAACTGGCCTTGTTCTCATGGATCTGGGTAATCTGAGGCAGAGTTGAAAGGAAATTTCTTCTAAAAGTATTTTTCTTTAAAGAGGTTTGCAGACTGCATTGCAGGTACAGCAGTCAAGGATTAAGGTTTGTTCCTGAAAGAGCAATACATGCTTAATCAAGGAACAGAAAACATAGCTCGATACTGAAGGTGTTAACTCACATTTGCCAGTAAATTGAAAAGGCAACTGCTCCAGTTATTTGTGTTTCCCTTTTCTGAGGTTACAGTCCTCATTGCAGCAATGGTTGAAGGGGACACATTTTAGCTCTTACTAGACTCTGAAACCTAGACTCCACCTGAATGGAAATAGGCCCTGGCTTACTGTTTGTTGGTGACTCCAGCAGTTTAGAAGATGCTACAGGGCATCTGTGACTCATGGGCAGCAACTTACGGGGGAGGCTGGAGCAGCAGCTGACAAGGGAACTATTTTATCAAACCTGCTCAGAGAAATGAATAGCACAGCTGTTAAATCACACACATCTAATAGCCAAATTAATATTTTTATCCAAGAATATCTAACAAATTCAGAGGCTGTAGTTTTCCTCCATGAAACATCCATTTACCGAAACAAACATATTCATAAAAATCACAAATTATTCATGGCCAGCTCAGGAACAGAAAACGAATATCCTTTTCACAAGAATTATTGTTGTGAATTGTTCCCTTTCTTTTATTACTACTCTGATTTTAATATAGCTTGTGGATTTAATTATCCAGTTCAGGATATATTTGTAAAGTTATAAAAAATTGAAAGTTCTATAAAATTAATAGTTATTATGACTAATCCATGATTAATACACTAGCTGATAGTTTTTACATGTCCCAGAATAGCAGTTTAGAGAATATAATTTCTGAAATCCAGTTAGAGATTGAGCCAATTTTCTGACAAAGCCACCAACCTGCTAATTCTTTCTCCATGAAATGCATACAACTGAGATGGTAGTGGTGCAACCTTAAAATCACAGCATCAGTCAGCCTGTAAACTCAGTCATCCTTTTACCTCAAAAATCATAGTGTCACCTAACCTGGGAAGCTCCTCCATTACAGTCTCCAAGGCCAAAGGGCCTGATTTAGCACAGAAACCCAATATTCAGTTCTTGCCATATCATACTGCCATGTGGCAATCTCTATTTTAAACCACCATGCCTTTATGAAGCCTTGTCTTTGTGCTGGTATTAGATGCTGTCATAGTATAAGATAATGTGACAGGAGCATATATGGATTTAGAATTCGCTGCTCTCCTTTTAAAATGTAGAAGCTGACCAAAATGAGCAACAAAGGGGATCCTACGAATAAACAACCTATGTTTTGGGTCAAGAGATACTCTTAAGAGACCCAAAAATAGTATTTTAAGGTTTTGTCCGGAAAAAAAAAATTCTGGTGGAAGGACATGGAAAGGTAAGATACTAGAGAAACATGTTAATTGGGATATAAAGTAGAATTACTACATCTAACAGAGCAAACTGCTCCTCAGAAAAGGGAGGTATGTAATCTGGTTCATAACGAGGCACTCATCAAAATGGACCCAACAAACACAGGCAAACAAACACAGTCTGCAGATAGTCTCACAAGATCGCTCTCTAAATAACTCATCCACACACAAGGCAGCTCATGTTTTTTTGTAGCATTTTAGTTCGGCTTGGCTCTGGGTTTCTTATTTTAAACAAAAGATTGATGCATTACAAACAGGCAAGAGTCTGGATAAATGAGATCTGATGTTTATTCATGACAATTTTAAAAAATGTTCAGATAGTAAACAAAACTTAATTACTTTAGAAAGACATAAAATCTGCTGATATAGGATATAATGCTAAATAATAATCACCAGAAAGCCATCTCATTATTATTGGTTTTGTGTTTGATATGGATTTGGCCCAAGGCAAAGCCCAGGGCTTTATTTATTTAAAAGGGTACGAAAACAAGACAATATGCGTGTTTCATATTAAATATTGTGATGGCATTACACTATGTGAAATGCAATGAGAGAGAAACATTGTGAAGCACCGAGGAGAATTTAAAAATTTATATTTTGTTGTACTTTTTCTCAGACATAAGCAGACTTTCTGAGGGATTATGGGAATACTAATAGCCACTATGGTGTGGTAATTTATTATAATCTTGCAGCAAAAAAGAGTACATCTACACATGTATATACACACACACTCTACATCTATAGCTACGTCTGATTTTCCTATTATGTTATCTGTTATTTTTTTAATTGCAAACTCTGATGAGTTTAAGTCAACATATTTCCTTACTGCTCCTTCTGCTTGTCAGCTGTAGCTGGATTGATAAAATGCAAATGAACAAATCATTAACGAGTACTGGTTATGAATCTCTCAGGCAGTTCAGGACCCTATCAAATCCTGCACCTATTACTTTGTGTGATTGATGTACTATTGTAAGTGATTGTTCCTGATCTTATTAAATCTTATTGATTTTTTCCCAGTTTCTATTTTATGCAGGACCAGGCTTGGACTATTATGAATGTTGCTGAACACTGTTAATCAAGCTTACACAGCTATTTTGATGGCAAACAATTAGAACTCTGAAGCAATACCTTGCAATTAGCTTCAGGGATATGGACCTCAGTACCGTAATAATGAAAGAGACCTTCTCCTTCAAGCAAGGTAATGAGATTTACAATTATGACCCCAAATAACCTCTGAGAAATAACCAATCTGCAAACATAGATGTGTTTATCAATAATTTGTGCCCTTTTTATGAAAATATACTTTTAATTTTTTTCCCTCATATAAGAATCATTGTTTCTACTGAAACAAAATAAGAAGTCTTATAAAAATGACAAATATATGAACTGAAAATCTGTATGTATAATTTGAATCCACTGGAGGGTTCTACAGAATGATACACATCAATAACATTCAAATTTTGTGAGGAAAATAACACTAAAAACTTATGAGAAAATACTGACATATTATGCAAAAACTTGGGTGGTTATTATTGCTTGAAAATGCTTATTTACATGTTTAATTAATATATATATCAGGTACACTATATATGCAGTATGTAAGTAGACATAAACATCCATAAACATTCATCTTTATAAATCCACAGTATGCATTTTTCATTTGAGTGATACAAACAATAAAAATATCCTCATTTAATTCCTTTAGAAACTAAAGCAATTAACATGGTTTTGGGAATTGTAATAGAGCACTGAACATCACAGGGCAAATTTTTGGAACATCCAAAGTAATTTAATGCAAAATTAATACATAAATAAAATACAATGAACATTTTTGCCTAGAAAGTGAAATAGTGTATTTCCAAACTTCTTAACTTTCAGTATTCATATTTTACTGTTGCAGCCTAAGCACATTTTTTGCTGATCATTTAGTATTGCTATAACTCTTGTACCTACCTATCACATTGCACTTGGAGATTAACTAACTCACATGGTTTTGCTAGTTAGCATATTTGTTAATTTCTTCAGCGTTTTTTGCTAAAAAGAAAATACTTAACATCTGTAAAACATATTTACATAAAAAAGGAAATGCCTTGACAATTAGGAAAATTTTGGAGGCTTTGAACAATCCCTACAATACTCCTTTTTTGTTTCTATGAATTTATTAAATTGAAATCAAGGCTTTTATACTTTGGTTTAGCTGACAAGATGAAGAAGTGCATCAGGCCCGAATGCAGGAAAGAACAATTTTCAAATACAAAAAGTTCACCATTCCTACTATTCTTTTACGATAATTACTTGCAAATGTCTCTGTTGTATATGGCATTTTCAGCAGGATGGCAGTGGGGTGCTAAGCACACCTCCCAATCTGGTATGCTCCCTTCTTGTTGCCCCTCGTATCCAAATCTTCAAATCCCCTGCGGAACCCATTTCTGAAACAACCCCTGAACAAAGTGTGGGTTCCACAAGTGGAGACTAAAAGTGGGGCTTGGCTGGAGATCTGTAGCTGGAAAAGATGACGGTGAGGATGATCACTTTTTTAATCAATATGTTAATCCAGGTTGTGAGTAGGATTCTGAGCAGAGAAGGGGAGGGTGAAGAAAGAACACTATTTCTTAGAACTGTCACTTTAAATATATCTATTTCAACATAGTGTCAAAGTAAGAGCAGGATTATATTTTAAAGCACAGGATTAACAAGATAAACTCTTCTTAGCCCATTGAATACGTGTGAGAAGTTCATCCATAGAAGCAAAATTGGTATGTGTCTATGGCTATATGCAATACACCATGTGCTCACAATGAAACTTCAGAAGGCTGGAGGAAATTTCTGTGCATTCCCAAAGCAGTGTTGAAAGAGTTAAACGTGAGAGCTTAACAAACCTGATAAGATTTTTAAAAGGTTCATAAGCTAATTCACCATGTGAGTTTTTCCTCTTTCTCTTTACTTTGAACACAACCAATAAATGTGAGTTATTTTAGTGCCAATTTCAATTTTTATCAAATAAATATACATTTCTTGCTGGATGTAATGGTTAATGAAATGCACATAATATGTAAAATCTATAAAAATGTTGTAGTTATACATTACTTTCTGACTGTTGTACAACCTTTGTAAACAAAGTATAGTATATCAACTTTCTTGTGACAATAAGCAGATCTGTCATCTTGGGGACAGCTAAATGAATTATTTAATCAATAACAGACTACATCTCTGGTGATAAGACAAGCTCAGACAAATTAAAAAGTGAACCAGGTATAGTATGTCACAAGCAGGATACACAGGTAGTGTAACATACATTTAATATTAAGTAGAACAACATTAAAAAAACCAAAACAAACACCAGACCAAAACATAAAGCCACAGTTAGGCTTTTTTTCTGTTTGTATTAAAACAAGAAGATAACTTTTAAAAACCAAACTACTAAAGAAATCAAGTGGTAACATACTTCATGAATTGATAAATACAATAGTTTTCAGAGTTGTTTCGTACAAAATAAATAGTGATAAGGCAGCTTAGGTAGGAGGGTTTCTAGTTTTTGGCACTTTTAAATATAATACCTGTAGCGAATCTAGCTAAATCTATCCACTAGTTTATTATCGAGCCCTTCCAAATTAAAAAAAAAAAAAAGAAAAAAAAGAAAAAAGGCAGCAGATTACTGAATGTTTCTACAACTGTTCAGAAAGTTTGGTCTCTACAGCATTTGGCAGTGGTGTGCTCACATCTTTTATTTTCCTCCTGTGTTCATGAAAGTCTCGTATTTTGTGTGCTGCCTATCTGGGCATGCCCAGACAGATGGTAAACATCCAGACTGCTCTACCAAAGACAGTACTTGCCAGTTTGCAAGCTATATCACAGGCAAGCCCGGTCTTGAAGAAGGTCTCCAGGCTGTCCTTAGATTACATCATTTACCTGTATGTTACATATACAGTTTGCCCAAGTGTGGATAACATCCTTGTGAATGGCCAAACTGGGTCAGATCCTGTCCTGCTTCTGATCTTCATGAAAACCTACAAAAAAAGAGTAAGGCAATCATACAGTGATAATTTGCCCAATAATTTGCCCAATAATTTGCTCATCTGTGTAAAAAGAGAGACATGTTTAGTAATTACTTTTTCAGATCTTCTAGAATTATGAACAAAGAGGGTTTTTTCCTTTCCCTAAAATTTTAAACAGAACCTTAAAAACTTTAGAAATCCGTACAACTCCTTGTGGCTTCCCATATCTGGACCCTTTTCACAAGTTGCATTTACATTATTTCTAAGGAAGAGTCTGACAGTTCTAAAATTGCATAAACAGAGCCAAGCTGTCTGTTTTAAAACTGAATGACATACAGAATAGCCAGAGCAGCTGTAACTTGTATATGTGCAATTTTGAAATGTTTCCAGCTTTTTTTTTCTCCAATGAATATGCATCTTATAACAAAGAATTCATGACCTACAATTTACTGTTTTCCTTTTCCTTTTTCTTTCTACAGTTCTCAGATGTTTTAAATAGCTAAAATCCTTTTTAAGCAGGGAAGAAATTCTCACCTCTCTCTTCCTCTGCTTCTTCATACAGTATGCATAAATCTCACAGAAATAAGTCTAGTATAATATACATGTTTAGTGATATGAACACTTAGTGTAGCTATAAAGACTAAGTGTTATTTTGATATGCAGGATTAAGTTTGAAACACACAGGCAGTATAAAACATTGAAGGAAATAAGAATTTTGTGGTGGAGGACACCAATAGATAAAGATTTGCTTCTGTCCTGTATATGTCTATGTATTAATATAGGGTAATTATAGCTATAAGCCTCTGAATGCTAGTCGTAGTGATGTGTCTCATTGCTGCCATTGGATTCATGACAGCAAATTCCAATTCATCAAAGCAAACGCCTCTGCATTGCACATCAGGCATGATAAGTCTCTAATAACAGTGTATCATCTCCAAGTTGTATGTATTAAAGCCATATGCATCAAAATGCAATATCATACTTTAAAAGTTGTGTTTCATATGGGAATTTAGTGTTTTTCAAGAATTTTTTTTGTCTTCATGGACTTCTGTACATTTACTCTCCTATTCTTCTGTAATCCCTTTAGGATATTCATGTCACTCAGGTATTTATTTGTGTGGTGGAGTTACCATTTGCACAAATACTGATCTCACATCTGAGGTAACTCTCCCACCATGACACTTACTCATATAACTTATGTCAAAACTGCCTGCACTCACATCTTAAGCCCTTCTGAAATGAAGTCCATAGTTGGGACAACTGTAATGAAAGGAAGTGACTTGAAATAAAATCATCCATCCATGAAAGCTCAATTCACAGCTTTAGGATGGTCAGACGCAGATCTTCTTCAGCTTAATTTGTAGGAAGTAGCAATTTGGGCTTCATTTTATATGTTGTACATGTCATGTGACAAGCTATAAGGTGAAAAAAACCATCCAGGGTATGAGTATTCTGGAAAAAAATCAAACCTCAAACAAAACCCAAGATTCTTTGCTTAGCGCTCATGCACATAAAGCAATTAGTTTCATGTTATGCTGGGTGTTCCCCACGGTGCACTTTCTATGTTAGTATTTATATCTTCATGCTATTCTATTATGGACAGTGCTAAACAGATCTGATACACTCCGAAAATTATAGTCACATGCCATCAGGAAAAGATATTAACAAACAGTATTAACATGCAGGTGGAGCTGGATGCATGAGAGACAGCCAGACACCAATAAAATGTTTAATTTTTATGCACTTGTATTGAACACATAAAGCTAAACTCTGGTTAATTAGGCTGCAGACATCAAGTTATCCTTCCCTCTGCTGAGAAAATCGCTCTGGTTACTGGTATTCCTGACAGTTTCTTTGGAGTAAGTTCCTTTTTCCTATTAGTACACAGAGGCAACCTTTAGAGAGATATTTGAAAGTGCAAAATAAAACTATTTAAAGTTCAATTAAGAGGTTTAAGTATGAAGAAAACTGTATCATATGGTAAAGCATTTATTTGTTTAAATGGGAAAGTAAAGAAAATAATCAGAGCCAGCTCATTCTATTTATCTTCAAGTTCTCGTGCTTTTTCTATCAGATCACCTCTTGTTCTCCTTCACTACCCCTCACTCTTCCACAACCTGTCATTCATTCGTATTTATGATCTCCAAGCTATCATCCTCTCTGATTTTGTGATGCTCACAGGTTCGTCCTTCCCTCCCTAACCTCCCTCCCACCTGTTATCACTATGGTCTCTAATTTCAGCTATATCCTTCACTTCTTTGCCCCTTTTTCATATTATTCTGTCTGCTCCTCTGCACCTTAAAATAACCCAAGCATTCATCACCTGTGTTTCTGTCTCCATCTACTGAAGGGAACCTAGGAAATGTCCCAGTCTTCCCTCTCTGTCCTTTTATCCTTTTTTCCCCCCACTTTTCTTAAGAGAAAACATATAAGACTTTTGCTCCTAATTCCTACATCTTTCAGAACCTCTAATTTTCCTTCAAACTTTCTTTCTATTGATTTAGCTATGTTTGGCTTTACAAGTTTTCCGTTCCTTCAATTCTTCAGATATTATTTTTGTTCTATCCTTAGCCTTTCTCCTTCTGCAGCTCCATCATTACACTTAAATCCCAAATATCCAAATCCAAAATTTTCTTTCTATTTCTTACTGGCTCTCAATTTCTCCCATTATTAGATTCTCTACTGTGTGTACACATTTGCTCTCTAGTCTCTTTACGTTCCAAATTTTAATCAAATGTTTCCTCCAGTACCTGTCGTTCACAATGCTAAACATAGTTCTGAATCCCTTCTTCTGAAAAGACTCCCTTTCAGACTCACTTGCCTAATACATTAAATCCTCCACCCTCTGCCCCGTTTTTTTTTTTTTTTGTTGTTGTTGTTCTTCAGCATAGGTCAGATTGTTCCAAAAGTATCCTCCTATTTTTTATCACATGATTTATGTTCTTCCATTAGTTGACTCCACTCACCTGAAATGCTTGCTAATGAACAACCATCTTATTCCTCTAATAATCTTCATAAATACTAATGGCAAATATTATTATGGTGTGTAAGTACCTTAGCATAGATCAAAGTTACATTGTGCCCAGTGCTGCACATGCACTCAGGAAGAACATGAATGCAACATCTCAGCTTTTTGCAGATCAGATCAGATCTACCAGATTTCCTCACATCCACCTTATCATTCCCCAGCTCTGTCCTCTGGAATAAGCTCACAACTAAACAGAGAAATATTTCACTATTTCATTGTCTTTTCAGTTTTTAAAACAGATACTTCAACTAGCTCCTTCCATCTTTTCTCAGCAGTCCCTGCAATGTTTCATCTGTTTTGAAAAGGAACTTAGCACATAGTACTTCAGGGCTTCACCACCAAAGGGAAACTTCTTGGGCAAAATCTTTACTCTTCCTTGCAAAAACAAACAACTCCTTCACTATCCGAACAGCTTTCTCAAACCTTCTTGCTCATAGTGCCTTTAGTGCCCATTGCAAACTGTTGCACAGCTGGAGTGACTTCTTACCCTTGATTCATGACTGCCCACATTTTACCAGCATGAGTATTTTGTTCACTCTCATTAAATAACTTTGCTCTTGTTGTTGTTGTTATGGTAAGTTGTAAAGTTATAAAACAGATGTGCAAATTTGTTTTGGTTAGGCCTAGTAGATTCCTGTCAACTTCCCCCACGGTGCAACCCATGCCAAGGGAACACCTTTTCTTCCAGAAGGCCTCTCACCAGTGGGAATTCCACAAGAGCTGTTTTTTTTCCTCTCTCAACACCAAAAGAGGTTACTCATAAGTGCTAGGCACTTCAAAGCCTTCTGAATTCCAGACTGACTTACAAAATAGAAAGTAACTATTATCAAGTAAAAAATAGCAATTGCTGGCTTATGTTACTGGAGAACAAAGATGTTATGATCTGAATTTTCCTGTTTTCCTATTCCTTTTTGAACTTTTGGGAAAAATCCCAATAATTGGAATAGTTTCCAGTTTAGAAAGCTTTGTGCCTGACAGCTCAGAAGAGAAGAAGCCTGGAATCGTGTCTGCCCACCAATAATGTGTGATGTTCCCAAAGGGCAGAGAAAAGGAACATTGTTATCACTCTAGAAAGAAAAGTGAATATTTTCAGTCTATCGCCTGCCTATCATCAGGGACATTTTCATCTCCTTCGTTTCTAATTGCACTCTCCAGGCTCCTTTCCACATTGCTGAACTGTCTTTCACAATGTCTGCTGTTCATGTTAATCTTCCTCCTTTACATTTCGGCATCTATAAGTTTTCCCTCTTTCAAGCTTCCCCTCACAGACCAGAGCGTGTGATGCCATGCTTTTCTCATTTGTTTAAAACAGGACATGCCTTGGTGTTCAGGTGCTATTCAATGACAGCTTTTTGTAAACATTAAGAGTTTAGCAGTAAACACTGCAATTTGTGCCAGCATTACTGGGATGCTCAGTGGGCATTTTCAGTTAGTATGTATAAAGCCGAGGAGTTACAACACTGATTATGGCATTTTCTCACTGGCAGTGGACATTTTAAATCTCAGACAGTTTCAGATTTTACATGTGGGAAAATTTGAGTTTGCATAACTGACATTAGAATGTGGGCAACGCAAAGGCTCCCTTTCAGAGCAATATAAACTGGCAAGGCAAGAGACCTGTAGACAGGAATACAGTGACACTGATGATTTGTTTACTTTGTTTTCCTATTTAAACAGAAGTGTTTCCTCATTAGTATTATAAGGAAGGGAGGGCAAAACCTCTTCAAATACCTAAACTTATACTTACTGCTCTTTTTCTGGAAGGGAGTATATATTTCTTTAATAAATATGCCGAGTACAGCACAGCATTCAATTCCTATAAATTAAATGCTGTAGGAAGCTGGACGGCTTCTCTCCTGAGATTTTTAATAAATATCCACAGGTCTGAATTTTCTTATTTATTTTTAATTAAGGGAACATTACCAAAAGTGAAGTAAAAATCCAAAGAAGTAAACATAGCATTTTACATTATTTACCTTTAAAAAAGGCATAAAAAATGTAGGTGTGACATTGCTCAACACATCTCTTAACTCTGAAATAAATGATTTATCTTTGTATCCAGCCTAACAAGGACATATGTATTTCCTTCTAGAGTGTGCATTCAATTTGAAGAGGTTGCTCAGTTCAAAAATGAATGAATGAAAGAAACTTTACCTTGGCATTCACCAGACCTGCATGTATTTCCAGGGATCTAGGGAGAGCATTATGACACACAAGAGAAAGACCCTTTTCCAAAATATTCTCCACCATCCATTCTCACACCTTAATACAGAAGGTATTATATACCTTATACAGAATTATTATATACCTTAATACAGAAAGGTATAATTGCTCAAGGGATAGTTGCATGCATATTATTGGCAGCCTTCTAATGTAGCTGCGGTATGATGATGGTTAGTGCCACAAGTTCAGGAACTATGTACAGACAGAGATACAAAAGCAAACAAATTGAGCAAGGAAGACTGTTGATACTGGCAAACTTTAAAAAAGTCATAGCTTGATGGTACTTTGAGTAATAGGTGATTTAAAAGGAAAACAGTGCTGATCAAATCACATTAAACAAATATAGACACTATCATGGCTAGAATAGATACCTCCTCAGGTCTGGAAGGAAGTCTATCTAACTCTAATCTTTAAGAGTAATTTTTAAAAGTGCGTCTGCTGTGTCAGTATCCTTAGCTTGCAAATATTGCAGACTAGTCTTTCATTACATTTTTCTGAAGGAACTATCACAGGAGACTTCAGAAAATGGTAATTATTTACTACATATTTAATTGAAAACTATGTAAGCAAAGCTTGATTCAGTGCTACTCACAATCACTTGTGGTAGTCTATAAATTTTAAATTATGAATGAAATTTCCAGTCGTGTGTCTTTATTTAGGGAAAATATAATCACAGGATAAAAGAGAAAAACATTTCTGCATTTTCTCCATTTCCCTGTCTTTCATATATCAAAGGTTAATTATTTTATGTTGTCTTCTCATTTTTGAGTGGGTTTTCAAAAGTAAGAAGGGACCTGGAAAGATCTGCAATAGAACTAGCCACTTTTGGGAGTAGATTAGAGGGGGGAAAAAGGACATTATTGAAGACCTTTTCAGCCATTCAAAGGATTTAGCAAAAAAAAGTTTTGAGTTTTGGGAAGATATGGAAGATATCTTGTGAAAGATACGAACAAGACAGGAAGGACAGAGTCATAATATTGTTTCAGTGTAGTAATTACACTGTCTGTTAGGGGGGAGACCCATCCATCACATCTAAACCACTTTGTGTCTAACTCATGATTTAACTCTGTTCTGTGTCCTCCCAGAGGGATCTTAGTTCTCTGCTGCTATTTGGTGTGCACTGAAAGTCATAAGGCATAATCCAACTCCAAAGTCCCATGAAGACCTTCTGCCTTTGTATAACAAATTCTCTCTTGGTTTATCTTGTACCCCTAAGCTTTTGCTCAAGAGTTTAGTGGTGCCTGGTCTCTTGGCAAATTTCAAAGCGCAATGAGTCTGAAGAGGGAAGAGGACTGTGTTTTCCTGATGTTCCTGAAATGCCTTAATATCCAAATGAAAGCCACACTTTGTAGGCATGTCTAATGCATGATTAGGGCCAGAATGAGTCCAGAAGAGTTCCTCCAAGAAGAATAGCAAAGCTCTTGAATGGCAAAATCCACATCTAAGGGAACAGTAATATTTTCTGTGACCCTGGAGCGCTCTTTTCACAAGACAGGTGATTCCCTGGACTTCTGCAGCTGTGAAGAAAGCATTTCAGAAAAAGCAAACTTCCTATCATTTTCTAAAATCAAGAAATACAAAGTCACAGCACAGAACACATTGCATTAACATCACCAGTATAGGACCTTGTTTTTCTCTGCCACAAAGTTTTAGTTGATATTCCCCAAATACCATTTTAATACCTTGAAAATAGACCTTAAGCATTTTCAGTGGATAATTGAGCCATGTGTGTATTTTAGGACAAATATTGGGAAAAGTCATGTTCAATACCAACGTCTATACCATTTAAACAATGAAAGCATCAGGTAAGTAACAACATTTGGACAGCAAGTCAATATGACTATGAAAGATCTCCAATAATGAGCAAACTCAGACCAATACACTGTTTGAGTATTTGGCCTTCCTATTGACAAAGGTTGCTTTCAATCACACTGTGTCTATTACCGTATCAATCATCACTCTAAATGAATACAACATGATCATTGACGAAGACATCACTTAAGCAGAGAAACTAAAGGTTCTATAAAAGCAAATAATGAAACTTTGGTTGATCACAGCATGAAAATTAGACCTAATCCTTAATCATTCCTACTTTGTAAAGCAAACAAATTGAAGCTAAAAATGTTAACTCTATTTCTTGTTCAGGAACTTAAAATATATGGAAATTGATATCACATTCTTAATTATTAAACATAATGCAATCCAATACTTTGTTTGCTACACAAATTAAGATATGGAATTGAACTGATGAAAATGATTTACGTGCAGGATTAAAATATTGGCAGCTTTATAGAGTGAAATGTCACTATACTGCTGTACCTTCAAGTTTTACATTTCCTCCTTTGAATCCCTGTCAGCCTTCATGAACACTGGAGAGTTTAATCAATGCTTGCAGTAGCCATAACATAACACTGAATATTTTACCTGTGTAATAATCAAAGTGCTGTTTAGTACAAGTCAAAAGCAGAAATGACAAACATATATATTGCAATTGGCAAGGTTACATTTTAAATTGCATTAAAATTAAATTCTCTCACATTTCTATGATTCCTTTCTCTTCCTGAAAGCAACCTGTATTTTACAACAGCTCAATGTACCCTAAGGCAATCAAATTGTATTTAGGATGACTCAGAGGTCATAAAATTCAAAGACTTATGAGTTCATGTATTCGAATCACTTTTTAATTTATATGATACAAAACACTTGTGAAACAAGCATTTTATTTGCTTTATGTGCTCCAAAGGGTGGAATTCAGATTGTAATTTGTGCTATGTTTTTTCGAGATAATCAATATCAAAAATTATATCAAGATTGGAAAGGGAAGAAAAGACTATCATCCTGGTATTATAGCAGTCTGCTTTCCATATAAAACAACTTTGTCCGAAGCTAAGATATATACAAGAATGAGGAAATAAGGACAGTGGCATCACATGAAGTTTTGGAAATTAAATAGAAAATTCAAGTAGATTGATATAAAGGTTGCCAAACACATGGAACTTTCAAAAAGTTCCGAAACTTTCCAAAGTTTCAGATCAAAACCACTAGTACAACTAATTTAAAAGATAGCTAAAGTTTTTTATAGAAAAGAAAAAAAAGGATATTTTAACATAATGTCACAAAGCAGAGAAGAAAGACTAAGATAAATTTGAAATCCATTAGAAACAGTTTGTCTTTAAAAAGGTTTAATTACCATTCTTTACTTTATTTGAATAAACAAAATTATGCTAACTTTCCAAAAGAGATCAATGTATGAAGTAGTCCCAGTACCTGTAAATTATAAATCACTTAAATAACATCACAATGAAGGGATATAAATATTAATTTTGGTTAAAAATTTCCTAATTTATATTTAAAAAGTATCCTCTTCTGGATATTTTAATAAACAGGTGCAGTGCAAGAAATGCATTGTGTCACAGATATATATTTGAAAATATAAGAAAAAATCCACTGGTACTGTCAATTACATTCTTTGTTGTATTATCCCTTCAGCACTGGACTAGATCTATTAAATATATATTGGATTAATATTTTAAGTGGTATTTTGCCTAGATGTACATTACAAGCATATAGAAATTTAAGAATATAGAAAGTGCTCTGGTCCACCCAGTCAATCCCCTCGTTGCTATAACACTCAGCAGGAAAGCCTGATTTTTCCAGCAGGTGTATCCGGCTATATCAAATGTTTAATCCACCTGTGCAAGACAGCCAATTTCAGAGCATTTATTCATGGAAGTGGTTTGCTTTACTGTCTCCAATTCTATATCTTATCACGTACAGAGTGGCAGTTTTGTAATACAAAAATATGCAATACTTCAAAAAGGTTCATTAAGCTAACCTCTGTTATGAAGGTAATTTACATTTACTGTACTTCAGGCCATTACAGGTACCATCGTTTTAGGCAAACATGAATAGAAAGCTGCAATTTTTACCCCAACTTAATCTTCATTTTTCTCACAGCCAGCATTCAACAGGGCTGAGCGGGCAGAAGTAGGAATGACTCCACCACATGCCGTTCCCTGTCTCGGGTCACAACAGGCAGACTAACATTGAGCATTTCCCCTCCATCCTCTGCAATCACACATTGGCAAAAGGCAGTTCGCAGAGTTTAAGCATTTGGGTTCTGTTTCTTGCACCCTTTAAGTTTAAGCTGAATTAAGCCAAATCTTGTTCAGAATCTTTAACCTGCACTTTTACTGTGATTCATATGACAACTGCAGCTCCCCATGGATTTCCTATAGATTACTCTGTTTAGCCATGTGAGATATATCTCAAATGGAACCTCCTTCCCAATATATTTGTGTTTGTAGCTCTGACCCCATTCAGCTTTGAGAAGACGAACAACAGCAACAGCAGTGAGGCCAAAAATACTGGCTTACCTCCGTTTTGAAGATGGACGGAAGATGGAGATGAAGGATGCTTTTTTATTTCTTGCCCCCCTCACTCTATGATGCACAGGGAGTAACAGCATGGTTTTTTCCAGGAACACGGCAGGAATGGAGCTGGGATTTCAGAACCTAGGACAAAAGTGCAAAGCATGTTTTTCCCTGTTGCGACCCAAGCTGAAACAGTTTAAAGCAACATTGCTACCTATAGTTCCACTTGTGTTCTGCTGCAGAGGATCTGGACTTTAGTTTCCAAAATTACCTAAGACTTTGTGCAAACTGAAATAAATAATTTCTCTTTAAAAAGATTTTAAATGCAGTACAGGTTTATTTGCACCATTTCCATAACATTTACAGCACTGGAACATTAATCCAAAAGGAAAGTTAAGGGTCATATATGAACAAGGTGCTGCAGAGGAAGGACTGGTAGGGAAGTAATCATTGATAGATAAGTCCACTGATGGAGGCTGAGCAGCTTGAGGGAAGTAACGGCGGTATTACAGGGTTTTGTGATTAGTGTATTAGTGTAAGATGAGTTCTGAGGAAGTCGGTGTTACCGGAAGATGGTTGCTGCTGAATAAAAAGTACTGCATGGTACTGACTGAAACAGAATCAAGTGCTGGATAGGTGATCAGGATCTGGAGACCAGTGAGAGCAATCTAGCCTGTGCCTCTCATTATGGTGAGTAGAAATGGCTAGACCAGAGCAAAGGGACAAATCAACAACTGTACTAGAGTGGGTAAACAAAGCTATAGGGCATCTCAAATGTTATTTCCAGTGCCCTCCACAAGTGCTGGACATGCTGTGCGCATGTCCTATGTCCTGTTCCACTTCTGCCTATTCAGAACATACCTTTGCCTGGCAGCTGGATGATAGCTCCTCAAGACTTCATCTCCCACCAGTGACAGTGTTTTTCATTGCATCAAAACTTCTGACTTGTAACCCCTACCCAGTTGAGTCCATCATATTTTCCACTCCCCTCTTGGAAGAGAGTCTCTCCCGTATCGGCCTTCTCTAAAATAAGGAGCCATTTTTACAAAATATATGGCCATGGTACTTCAGAACCTGCCAAGACTTCAATATGCTATTGACATTACAAACCAATCCAGTTTCGGGTATTGTTTTACTACAACTTGCCAGAAAATAATTTTGTTAGTATGTCTATTAAAATAGCCCCTTCCATTAAAGTTTTATTGTAATCCTCTGATTGGTCCAGCTTTTTACTAGGGTAACACAGATTGTATCAACAGCTTGCCAGACAAGTATGACCTGGTTGTTTTAAATGGGCATTTCCCTTTTGCCCCCACTTATTCAGAATAGGACATGTAATTTACTACAGCTGATGTGGCGATTCTTTGATCTCTTTTTATAATCCCAAAACACTGCTGACTTACAACAGTGAGTGGGATTAACCATGTGACTTCCATTAAAATCAATGAGACTCTCATGGCATGAAATCCCACACAACCATTGAAAATTAATTATTCATAATAATAACACATTTTTCTTTCCATCTGAGCATTGCAAACATCCTTTCTGAGATGAATTAATTATTGTTCAAAAGATACACTGTACTAATGAGGCAGGCAGTTTATACCTATTTTTATATTTGTGTATACAGAGGCAAGGCCAGACAATTCTAGGTCTGTTTAAGGAAATTTCAAAGAAATTCCCTTTTCTGGGAGTTTCACTGGTTTTGATGAACTGCTACTAGAACCAGTGAGAACTGTAGTGTAAAAGTACTCCGGATTCTTACAGATATTTTTCTCCCAAGCACAAGAGTTAAGGGATAAAAAGTGGATCTCTGTATAAAATTTATCTAGGGCTAGGGGTCTTCTAAGATTTTCTTTTCCACAGCACACAAACCCAAAGTGACCTAAGGAAAGTCACAGTGAGTTTGTGGTCAAGTCTGAAACAGAATCCTCTAGTCTCCCCAAATCCCCACTCTCAATATTAAAAGGTAGTCCTTCCCTTTGTAAACACCGTTATCAGTTCAGATTTGTCAGTTCAGCCTCAGACTTCAGATCTGCCTTTTGCCATTCTCCATCTTTGACTCTCAGCTAAAATACAGAACTATCTTTGGGTAGGGTTTTGGAACCCAAAATAATTGTGTAACAAGTATTGCCTGACTGAAACACTAAGCTATAAGCTCTGTACTCAAGGAAACAATATTGCTTTCACCCTTTGATTTGTGCAGATACCCTGTACTGCTGGCTTTATAAATGTATAAATTTTTAGGTGTCTGGTCCCCCGTTCTAGCCACCTGAAAATCTCTCTATAGTCTCCAGGGAGAATTATGCACTGAATTAGAACTGGGATTCAAAACAATCAGAGCAGGCCCATGCTAAATGATAGAAAGCATTGACGAGAGCTGAATCTGAAACCCCAATTCACTCATGGATTTAGCCCTTCTGGCTAGATGCCTAAACCTAAGCTTTCTACCAGGCGTCACTGTCCACATTTTCCCTTTGTGAATGGATGATTGGCTTTTTCTTTTGAAACACAGGTGGAGGGAAATGTGAAGGTGACACTATATTGTTTCTGACAGCTGTTTAATGGAAAACACATAAACAGTCCTAGGAAGTATGGGGTCTCCCAAAGAACAGTGTCCTATTAGCCACAGAAACAACAGCACTTCCTCTGGAGTTTGCTCTTCCAGGGCCCAGAAGTCCCACATTCATTTTCTTCTTTTATTCATAAGTGACTCCTTTTCAAATGAATGACAGAAAAACAGTCCTATTCAAGGTTATTTTGTTATTATGGTGTCACTTTAAGAAGGTAAGAGATGATGGTTTATGTCTTCTCAAGCTGAAGAAGACCTAGAACCTATGTCACCCACTTGTACCTGAAACCTGATTATTGGTTACTTAAAAGGTGAGGTCTTGCACTCCATCAAATGCGTTTGAATGACAACAGCTGTGATTCTTTTATTTCATGTTGAAGTCTGGGTAAAACATTAGACCTTGCCTAATAAACCAGAGTCATAAGGGGGCATAGTCCCCCAGACACCTCATCTGTAAATCTCAAATAGACTTAGGTATTGAGAAGGTTGCAGTTTTCTGAAGGTATGCAATAATCATTTCCTGCATGCCCAGGATAATTTTATTAGCTAAAAAAAAAGTCTCCAGGTGGTTTATGACAGTTTCTGAAACTTGTCTCTCACATGTCTGCGCCTTGTTTGCCTTCTGCCTTTCAGAGAGACAAGATAGCAGCACTCAGAGAATCAGGTTCCCATTGTGAGAGGCAATCTGTCCTTTAGTGCCTGCAGAAGCTGAGCACTGTGGATTTATCAGAAACATAAATAATATCTTGACTCTCTGGAGATGACAGCTCCTAGTTCCTACAAAATTCAGATGTATTTCCTTGCTGATGGAGTGTACCCCACATATTTTTCCTTGCTTCCATTGTATCAATACCTATATTTCACCTTAACACTAATCTATGTGCCTAAGACCTGTACTCAAAACTCTCAGACAGGGAGTTTCTAGGACAGTAAAACCTAGAACTCATGTACCAAAGTCAAGAGAGTCTCAACATCCTCAACATCTAGCGCTTAATCCCTCTTCAGCCACCAACATGAGTCTTTGGAGAATTCTCTTGTTCGGTTTTCTTTTCTCCTTCTGCTCTCCATATAATCCTCCTCTCTTTTTATGTCATTTGCAAATGTCTACTCTCCATTCCTCAGAGGTGGCTGGGCAACATTTTCATGGAAAAAGACCGTACACTGAGAGTAGCCTTCATTCCAATTACTTTCTAAAGAAAAGGGAATCCTTAGATTTTCTCACAGTGTGGACTGTGCTTTAGTTCAGATGTAAAGAAGGGACAACAGTTGCAGAAAGATGTCATTCCTTTTTATTAACATCAGAATAACTTTGCCCATCCTTTAAAAATTAGACAAATAATTCAAAATGTATACACTATGGTAGTTCATGCAAGCTATTATATTAGCACTTAACTACAAAATCAATAAGCTGCATAATTTTTGACTAAACATCCTCTCCTAGAGCAATAAGGAACTTCTGTTAGCACTTTGGAATGGCGTTAAGTTCGTGACAAAGAAATCACATTCTAAAATGGCAATCTCACTTCGTTCTGGTAAATAAACAGCAGTGTCACTGGGGGCTGGCAAAACTTCAGCTTGTCTTAAGCATTACAGTATTTACCTCTGCAGCTACGTAAGCGTACTTGCAAATCAGGGAGTTTGTGATGCAAGGCCTGAGATTATCTTTCACTTGCAGTTGCAAAGCCAGAAACACAAATTACACCTGCATAAACAAAGGCTAAGCTTCAGAAGGCTGTGGAAGGAACTTGACAGCAATATGATATGCTTTTGTCTGTACTCATGCTTCTGTGCCTAAGAACGTATCGTGCATTCGCAACAGACTAACTTAAAGGCAGTGCATCATTCTAAATTTCAAATCTCTTTTTTATTATCAATTTAAGTCACAAACATAATATTAAACTTCTTTTGTATCTGACTTATTAGATTTAGAGTGTTGGTGCACCAGTTCAAGGTAACTAAACAGCTTTATTATATCAGCAATAGCCTTGCAAGATATCCTCATTGTATTCTGAAGGACTTAATTTAAGGAGAAGATACTGTGAAACGTTCTATTTTTTTTTCTATTTTAGAGAGCCATAATCAGATAAATAGTGAGGAGACACAAAAGGAGAACTCTAAGATCCTATGGGAACAAGAGCAGGAGCCATACCCTTAATCTAATGGGATGTATTTCAGTATAGTGCACAAAAAAATAGGTATTCTCTTTGTATTAACAATACAGCAATCTCAGGAGCACTTGTCCATGTAGCATGCTGCATATTTATCCCTATTTGTCAAGAGTTTTTAAACAGTATACTGTTACTACAAATGTTCATAGCAGTTTATCAAATAAAAGAGGAACGATCTCCTAAATGAACCCCCTTTGAATCAAACTTTTAAAATGCCATATCCTATCTTCAATGGAAGCACAAGCTCCACTTTAATAACTAATATTAAGTAATAGCATGTAGACCACAACAAAAACAAAGGAAGCAAAACTTCCACTCTTTCCATTTTATGAACTTGTTAAACAGAGACTAAAAACACCATTTTGTTATTGCTAAATTCAGAAACCTCACAGCTCTAGGCGCAAAACGAGAGGAAGCTGCTCTGCAATCGAAAATGAACAATAGATTTAAATAGCACTGAAGGCATGAAAATAGCTGGCTACAAGCCCAGAATCTATAAATAGTACCAAACTTGTTCATCATAACTCCACTGACGATGACAACATCATCAGAAATGAAAACAGAAAAAGCAGAAAAGGAATAGAAACAATGGACCTCAGGAATGAAAGGCCAACTTTTCCAGAGCAAGCTACTCAAGTTAGACAGCAATCCTAGGGTGGAAAAGCAGCAATGGCAACTAATAATGCCATGAGTCCTGCTACGTAATGATGCCAGGGAAGGAGGAAGGAAAAATAAAAGGAATCAGTCCACTGTAGAATTAGTGTTATTGATGCAGATTCCTAATTTTTATGGGAATGGTGAAATGTAATGTTTATCATTTGTCTTCAGCATGATGAATACAGTATGTGATTTATACAAACAAAACCTTTCACTTAGCACAGAAGTTATGACATACCCTTCCTTCCCTTTTCCATGTAAATCCCTTTAACTTTTAAACAAAACCAGAAATAGCATCAATACCACACAGATTTTTTTTTTTTTTTAGGCTTTATTCATCAAGCTTAAGAACACAGAAATAAAAACTGTGGAACAATGTGATCATTGACATGAATAAAAATAACTCAAAATTATAGTAACCTATATGGAAACAACTGACTGCAGAGAAAAATCTTCCCCTGTAAAAATACAATATGACTGAAAGAAGAGCTTGAGAAAAAATCCGATTCACATAGATGGAAAACAGAGTACATAAAATATGATCAAAATAAAACAAAACAGAAACAGGTTCCAGTGCTATGATACTCAGATCAGATCTCAAATCCAGAGAGGGAGCATGATGACTTACTGTAAACGCTCATAAATTTGAGCAGATTATTTCATTTTCTATCATTCCCAGTTGATTTCTGAAATCCTTGCTCCCTTTGATTAGAAACTTATTCTACAATAATTTCTGTGGGGCTATTTTCAAAGTGAGACATTGCTTAACAGGAGAAAAGGTGACGGATTCTAGATGTCAGTATTCAAAGCCACATGGTTTGTATGATTGAAACCCTTCCCCCACCAAATACTCCTCCCATGTAAAAAAAAAAAAAAAAAAAAAAATCGAACCCCAAACCGGAAAGAAAGTACAGACAGTCCCAAAAGGATCCATCAATCTGAGCACCCACCCCTTACCCCAGCACTTAAAGGCACGGTATTTGCCTGAAATACTTGGCAGGGTCAGCAGTTTGCTACACATCTGCTGAAGGGCTAAGCAGGTATTGGTGATTCGCGAAGCCTGTCTTCTCCTGCCGCACACACGCATACATACTTCCTCACCCTGTTTGGAGCAAGTAAAAATGGCAGATTGCAAGGGGCAAGCTAAAGTAAAAACTAAGCAGACTTGTGGTAGGAAACTCAGGAGAAGCCAACCTATTCGGACAGTTGAGATTACCTAATTGGTATAGATCCTTGTTAATTAACCCATTCCATCAAGAGGGATGGGTTTTGGCTTTACAGAGGACCAATTTTGAATTCAAAAAAGCTAAAAGAGCATGTACACAGCCATAGTTTTTCAAAATAGAATTACAAAAATATTTAGACATAATTTCAGAAGACCCACTACTATCAACCATGCCACTATTTTGTGACACATTAATGAAGGAGACTTTTGGATAAGATATAGAGATGTAGGCATTATACTCTCAGGGAACTTCCTGTCCCACGTGCCTTCTCTCTGAAGATGATTATCACTTACCAGGATTGTCCCTAGGCCAGGAAAAAAAAAAGCCTTTTGGCCTGAAAGTATCAGCTTTAGACTCTTTTTGCACTCAGAGAGCTTCATCAGAGATGTGCACTGTAATATGGTATCAGTCTTATGACACTATTTAAATTAAAAACCAAATGAAATGTTAAATGAAAAAATATGAAGCATTGGGTAACACACAACATTTGAAATTAAAGTATCATGAAGTATCATTTGTCTAAAATGGAAACTTCACTTCTAGTAATAAAATAATTTTATTATGCCCATCCCTATTTATCTTAAATAATAACTGCATTAACAAAATTGAGATATAATCCAACAAACTATTTTAAAAGAAATTGAAAATACTGATGCCATGTGTATACAAATGCAGTGGAGTGAAATTTGACTTTGCTACCAGGTGAGGTGAAGAGGCCCAGATTTCCTGGCCTAACAGCAGCATTCCTGATAAAAACATAATAAAATGGACTGAGAAGCATATTTATGTTTCTGAATTTCTGGAGGCAGTGGTGTAATTTCACTCCTGGTCCAGTACAGAGTGCTCATAGAGCTGTTCTAAGTAATGACTAAAGCTGAACAGGTTCAAACAGCTGTTCTAGCTACTAGAAATCAGCTGAGCATCTGCACCATTTCTCCTGGTTGCCAGCAGAAGCTGAGGTGGCTTGGGCAAGTATATTAAAGTCATTGCACATACCACTAGTGTCTGGGTAAAAATTTTCATCAATGACTTGGGGTGTAGAGTATTCCTGAGGGAACAGAGGGTGGGTTGAAATGATAAAATGAGAGTGTGTGTCTAAACAGTCAGAAATACAAACACATTTTATTTTCAAAAATATTCCAGAAAGATGTAATCTAAACATTACACATAAATACTTCATCTAAAGCAATTAACATAATATCAAGTGCCAAGTTGTGAAAGCTAGAAATCTATATCTTGCTACTATCATTCCATCATTTATGGCAAAACAATGCTGATACAATGCCCTAACAGCAATACAGTGTCATTAGGAGTATAAAGACTGCAAATATTTTCCAGGACATTGATCTACTTATGGTGAAAAAAAAAGAAAAAAAAACAACAGAAAATGTTCCAGTGTTCTGATGTCAATTTGACTGAGCCAGACAATCCTTCAACTTTAAGAAGAACAGTTTAGGAACCTTTAATTCTCCTCACCCCCTTGAAATGATGGCGGCCTGCCAAAGAGGAACAGGTTTTCTGCTAAACCTCTGCTTAGACTATATTCCTCCTACCAGATCTTCCTGCCAGAGGCATCAGTAGGATTTGAAAGCAAGGGCTGTGGGCCACAGATAGAAATTCAATATTTTTTGGGAGAAAAAGATAAGCCCCAGGAGCTCTGTGTTTTACTGCTCTCTTCACTGTGGAGAGTGGCACTTGATGTGATCCTCACTGTTGAGCATGACACAATACATTTCAGAGCTGAAACTATTGGACTGTAGCTAGATTTTGCTTTAGGGTGGAAATAGGTAGTGTTCTAGAATCAAGAAAATACAAAAAATGATGGGGATGTTGAGTCCTCACAAAGCAAATAAACTAAACATAATACAATAGAGCTGGAGGCATGCTGCACTACCCCCACTTTATGTGTACATACACACACATACAAACACACTTTATTTATTTAATTTTGTTTAATATAAAATACAGAGCATTTCTTGGCATGCAGAGCCTTGTCACTAGTTTGTGAATTGCATTAAGTCATCTCACCTGGGGCTTAGTATTCACCCCATGTAGGCGTGCAAACCAAATATTAAAAAAAAAAAAAAAAAAAAAAGCAAAGCAAAAAAAAGCCTGGAGCCTGTTTATATAATTTAGCATCCCATTCTGAACTGTAAAAATTCATAATCAGGTACTACTTTACAGTCAAGTTAATCATATCACATCATATGACTGATAGGTGCAGAAATAAAAACTGCTTAACAGGTTTCGGGTAATCACACTCGGTGTGCCATGACTTCATGATTTCTTTTTTAGGAAAGAAACACGCCTGCACACAGAAATGCACAGCTCCAAGCAGAAATGCTGTAACTGCATATGTTGCTTTTAGATATGCACTGACTAGTTATTTGAAGGGCTAAAAAAGTCTATTAATGGGGCTCAACAGCCTTGCCAATTCATTCAAGGGGGGTCATTTGTATACATTGAAAGACTCTCAGAAGTCTGAGGTTAAAAAAGCCTCAGAAAAGGGAGGAAATAAAGATTATACAGAAAGTTAAGTCTCTAAGGAAAAAAGCAAGCACAGTAATGTGTTAATATTACACACAGGACTGGAGAAAATACAGGTAACTTTAATATACATGGAAGAAAGTGTTATTGAAAAAACAGTTCTTTTCTCCTAAACAAAGAAGAAGACGAAGTTCACTGTGGCTTAAAAAAGTAGGATAAGGAGGTCTATTTCAGAACTCCACAAATATTTGCAAAAATTTTCTGAGGTATTTGACCAGCTGTCATGACGAATAAAAGGGAAAAATAACAGTCTACAAATATTTGAAGGGAGTAAACACCAAAGAGGAAGGACTATAGCACCATTAGTACAATGACAGTGGTTCTGTAGTTTAAATATAAGTAATGAGATGCTATTAAGATCTGGAAAATTTGTATTGACAATTTTGAAACAATTCCTAACAATGGCATCAAATGCCTTTGGAATAACAGCCTGGAAAGTTCTTGTCCTCTGGTCAGTTTAAGACTCTCTTTTTTCGTGCTAACGTTGCTCTAAGTTGCACAGATCATTTCAGCTTCCAGTCAGTCCACCATCAGGGAAAAAAAAAAAAAAAGAAAAAAAACTGTGGCTTAGTGTCACCATTTTATGTGTAGAAGCTGAAAAGTTTAAAAATTAGTGAAGCTGAGGAGTTAACCCAATGTCCAATCTCTTACATTTTACCTTTTGCGACTTCTGTAACTGCATCAGGCTTAAACGTGCAGCTGAATCCAAAGTTTCAAAGTAGCATTCTTTGCAGATGAAACATTACCCTCTTTCTTTCAATGCCAGATTTCCATTCTGTTTTAACATTTAATTATGCTAGAAGTTGTTATTTCAAGAAGCTGTGGGTTTGAAACTGCTTTATTTATATAAAAATGATATTTGTCATAATTTTTCAAGAAGGCTATGTGCCCTACTCTTCTGACTAATTTTTCAATAGAGATGTGGCATAGTAACATTTTCTCTCTGATAAATATTTTTATTAGCTTTATAAACACACTAAAAAAGTTGTTGAAAATGGCAAAAATCAAACCAATTCTAGTGAATTATAACAAAGTTACTCTATGGTAATAGAAAACATCTGCTGGCGATTCGTCTTTTTTAGGAAAAGTTTATTGTCTAAAACATTAAGGGCCAAATTCAGAGACCACTGATTTCATAAAAGGCTGACATACGTTTCTTTCAAAAAGTCAAGGAATGTAGCTGACATATAGATTAAGATATTAGAGATTATTTTAAAAGTTTTTAATTATTCCCTTTATTTAATTTTCTTTTAATGGAGTTGAAAAGATGTCTTTGGGCTTGGACAAAGCTGGGCCCCAATTTAATGGCACCAAGGGGAATCATGGAGATTTCAGCTTGTCACAGCTGTAAAATTAGAGTTGAGGAGAACACCACGAGCCCCACTTCTGAACTGAGTGGAGTGGAGGGCTGTCCTGGTGTCCTGGGTCTGTCCTGGAATACTCCCAAGCTGGTGGGGGTGGCAGGGGGTTAAAGACAGTCATTGTCATTTTGGAGACAATTCACCTGCGTAGCTGTCCAGAAAGATTTTAAACTGGGAGACCTGGAATGAGATGCAAGTGTGTATCAGCCCTTCCTCTGAGTATCCCAGGAAGAGGAAAACCAGCCCTGTGTGTAGGTCTCTAACAGGACTGTGGAAAGTCCAAGACCCTGAGTTCAGCTTCTCTCAGGTTTGGCAAAGTCTTAGTCTGCATTTCAGTTGCAGGAAAGTCACATTCTCATTCTGATTCTGGGAAGTTAATACTGATGCCCATGTATAAGAAGTGAAGGACAAGTAAGTTCTTGAACACCAAATCCTCAGCTCAGCACCCAGCTGTTGACAGTAAAAAAATTTCTATTTGAGAACATCAAGCAATATTTCACGTATATGTAAGGTAATTATGCAGCTGTGGATGTTTTGACCTATTGGGGCTGATGCACTTAATGGGTGTTTTTTTTGTCAGGGAATCACTGCTAGTTAGGAAGAATTCCCAGGGGAAGGGCAACTTCACATACACTCTGTGTCTCGTATTCCTAAACACCTACGGCTCTGTTGGAGACAGAAGAATGGCCTAGAGGTTTCTTCAGTGTGATGCCAGGACCCCTTTGTATTTCAGTTATTTGGGAAATCCATAAGATGTTCTTCATAGGTCATTCTTAATCCTGTTTTGATTTGTGACTTCACTACCCAGAGATGTGGTGGGTTTGGAACAATTTTTCTTTGATCTGCCCCAAATGAGGTACAGTTCCTTTTCACTACAAGGCAGTTACTTTACAGTCCTCTTTCTATCCAGCCTTTAGTACGGATTTGGACTGAGCTATAACATACAATAAGTCATCAGCTTGAATTTGAGGCACACCACCACCTTCTGAGAGGAGCTCTGGCTTAAAAATTGAAGTTAAAAGACCAGTGAGAGCCCTTCAGCTAACCTCAGAAACACAGTACACATTGTGGTCAAATACTAATTAAACAGTAACTGAAATACTAATTAAACAGTTAGAGCTAGAGGCTTTGACATTCAGTTTCATGTGTCTGTATTTTACTGGCATCATCATGGGTGGCAAAAACAAAAGCACTCATAGGATCAGAGATTAAATACCTTTAATTTTGCTAGCTTATTGCTTGTTGATTCAGCTGCAATGGTGGCCGTTAAAAAACTACTATTCAGTCATGGCTAACACACAGCAGTACCTTGTATCTCAGAAAAACTGTACTGGGAGTGCTTCACATCAGCTCTGTTCATACCAGATACAAGTGATACTGCAGTGAAGAAATGACTTTCAAGGTTGATTCTTAGAGACAGGAGAGAAAGCGCTACAAACTTCCTTCTAGCCTGAGAAGCAGGAACATCTCACAGATAGTGACGTGTCTGAACTAAGCAGCAGTTGAATCTCTGTGTGCCATCTCTACTTATAAAAGCTGTCATTTCTGCTGGTAGAAGTTCTCATGTACTTTTTTTAGGGGGGCGGGATGGGGTGAGCTCTCTGAGTTTGAACAGTTTCAACATAAATAGGGTGCTACCAACTACCTTTTCTGTGGTTCATCCCCTGCATACACTAGATTCACCATGGATTTCAAGTGAGCTGAGAGTTGATGAACCTGGCATGACTTTCAGGCTGGAAGTGAAAGAAAGTGCTGATATTACTGAGGTTTGCATAACACTTTTCAATGTGAGCTGCTACAAATCCATGAGAACTGCTGTGGAGAATTTCAAGAGACACAAAGAAAACTGCCTAATGAAAAAGAGCTCATAAACAAAGCCAAGCTAAACAATCATAAAAACTGTGCATATTTTGTCTAGATAGTTTCTGGTACTGTACATTTCCTGTTTTGACAATCATATTAACTGCTACCATACATCAGTCCAAGGATACAACAATGCTACAAAACCCACTACAATATATCACTTTCAAGTAGTTCATTTTACTGAAAAATGCTATTGTATTTTTTCAGATGGAGTCCTCTTCTTTTTAAGAAAATACATTTTCATGTACCATCTTTGTCATGAGCCAAATCCTTTAGTCTTTACTCAGATAAAACTTCCAATTACTCTGTGTTAGTTTTGGCTAAAAAGAATGACAAGATTGTTGGCCCTCTGCATGTAAAAATATTGATTTCTAGCTTCTGAGTGAGTGGAAGAAATTTAACGGGTGTGGAGAGAGACCTTGATAAAACATAGGACTGAAATAAACTCAGTTTGAAAATGAAGATGCACCTACAGTACCTCTGTCATGTCTTATATCCATATCAACATTGCTCTAGAAAGCCGAGTGTTGGCAATTGACTAAAACTCAAGGAAAAACACTACCAAGTATTGACAATGGCCTCAGGAAAACTCTGATCCTTAAGATGGTAACATGCTAAGAAAAACTCATACTGAACAACAAGTAAGATGATTAAGAATACAGAGCACATATAAACAAGAACAGCATTGACAAACTGTAAAGCAGGAATTTAGATCTTTCACGTTACACATATGATCTCCAATTTCTAATTAAGAAGCTGAAAAGGAAAATTAATTGGAAAACACAAAAAGGAAGAACAGACACAATATGAAAGTAAACACTGCCATAAAGACAACAAATACAAATTGGAATGGAAATGAAAAAGGAGGTGCTGGACTGCAAAAGCATTGTGGATAGGCTTCTGGTGATCTGGTAGAAGTTCTCACGTCCCTTGCCCTTTTATTTTAACTTCTTTAAAACAAGATTAAATGATCTGGAAACTTATGAATATATTTTCACTTCCTATCATTTAATACACTTGCAGTAGGACAAACAAAAGAAAATGTTATAATGAACTCAGAGATGATTATTTAAAATTTAGAATAACAGATCTTTACGGAGGCCAATGGAAAAATTAATATTGCCACCTATTGGTGAAAATAGAGAAGGCCAAATAATTCCTAATAATTTGCATATCCCCAAGGAAGGTCTTGACCTGTGTAAAATGACTGATAGTTATTGTTTTGATTTACCTGACACCAGCTAGTCCAGGGACTACACTCTGTGAAGAAGTCAGCACTGCCATATTCCTTTCTACTATGGCCAACACCACCAGACCCAAAAAGACTCAAACACACCCCCAAAAAAATATGAAAGAAACAATTGTAACCATCTGTTGTGCTGTTGTGCAATGTATTTAATACCAGCACTTCTCTAACAACATTAAAGTAAATTAATTAACAATCTAACTCATTGGATAGCAGCAATTGGTTTATATTCACTCTCTTCTCAGCTTTATCTCATTTTTCTTCCACATATTTCCTACCACAAAAACCTTCCTTTGATATATTGAGTACTTCTTTCCCTCCTCTTCTTCTTGCCTTTTCTTCCTTGTATTACATCCACTATTTCTCTTTTATATTTGATACCTATACTTCTCCCATTTGTTCTCATTACCATCCATCTACCCATACATAACCCCATGCACATTCCTCCCCCCCCCCCCCCTCCTTAAACAATCTCTCTGCAAAATGAGCAGTGACTTTATGGTGCTCTTTCATGGAAATTTACCTTTCTGTTAAAGAAAAAAACCTAACAGATGAAGTTGTTCTGCTTCTTCTGTTTCCTTCTTCCTTAATATATCTCTCTACATTGCTTAAACAAGTAGCGATATCAAGAGATACACTTTGCTTTCTATTTTTGATAGAGTAGCATCTTCAGAAAGTCTATTCTACACTTGGTAGTACATGGGTCAATACACAGCACTCTAGAGGAGTCAGCAAATCCATGGCCTGCCAAGCCCACTTTAAATTCCCACAACCCAGAGCAGTTAAGTTTTATCCGTCTTGAGAAATGGGGAAGATTTTCCTTCTCTCTTTTATTCTCCCCCTGAACACAGCAACATACCATCAAGACAAACAGTACATAGTTATTTCTAAAATGTGTTTTTAAGTACTCAGATACCTTTATAGGACACCTAATTTTGATTTTGATACATATTTACAAACTTGCCTGAAATTATTTGGACAAATTTTCTATTAAAGGCTGCCTCTCTAAAATAGTATCAGTCCTCTCAAGCTCCTCCCTCTCTTCCAAAAGCACAGGGAAATAGAAATGCCTTACAGAGTACCCCGAAGGTCTACAAAGATGGTTTTAATAAGTTCACAGCTGAAGGCACCTTCAGGGAAACTCTGCTGCCAGTCCTCCCTCTCAGATTTACAAGATATCAGTTCAAATCCCCCAAATGCCTCCAGCTATTGTGAAAGTCGCATGCCATTTTGGTTTTTATAGGTCAAAAACATACCTTAAATTCAACAAAAAAAAATCAATAGGCAGGCAGTGTAGCCTTGTGAGGACAGGAGCCATGTGCTCCCACCAACACACAATGTTTAATGAGAGGACTTTTTTCATTAACTTAGGCTTCTGGATAAACTCATGGTCTAGCTTCACAAAAAAACCAAAACCATGCTATAATGTGAAATAGCATGTAAAAATGTAAAGCCCTGTAACAAACTTTCTGTATTTCTCAGGGCAGGAAAAATCTGAACTCAAATAAGATATTTCAACACAAAGTAATCCAGTCTAACCCTGGGGAGGAGGAGGAGCACAAGGAGCCTTGGTCTGCAATGACAATCAATGAAGAAACTCTAATTTATCTTGAAAAATGGATAAATAAATAAAATAAATATTTGTCTCAAGAACCTGTCTCAATCCAGACTATATACAGGATACCTGACATTACTAACCTGCAGCACAGGGAATGAGGATTTTCAAGTTTCTGTGTTTAACAAAAAATCATCCTCACCTGCAACAACACAAGGTTCACTTTATCACATAGTTTCAAAAAACATTAGCAGAATATACTGTATAAGTTGCGCCAGGCGAAAAGAAAGAACACTGCTACCATGACCCTGCTGATTGTAGGAAAGAAGGAAAAAACATCCCCACAGTTTTTACTAATCTTGTATTATTAATAACACTCAGACTGGTATTGCTTCATATGTTATCTTAGATATATGTGGTGGATAGATTTCTCAGGAAGACCTGTGCTCAGCTTCCGAGTGGCCATAGAGTCAGACTAAAATTTTACGTTCATGGTTCGGTCTGGGATGTCCCCTTGAGTGCAATACTATCTTCAAACAAGGTATTTCTTGGCAAAACCTTTTCCCTTCTGTAAAAATAAATGGTTAATTCACAAAGCCTTTTTTATTTTTTTTTTTATGAATGGACTAGCAGATACAAATTATGGTTATGGTTAAGAAGTCTGGAACAGCATCAAAGATCCCTTACGACCTGAGGGGTAATAGTAACCCAATCTGCTATTGGATCCCTCTCTCACAGGGAGGTGATCTGAAAGGAGCTGCATAATACATTTAATCAGAACTCTGTTATTTAAGATGTAAATGGTAAAGTTATTCCCATATAATTTATGTGGTATTATTGGGGGAGCAGTAATATTTTAAAAATATCTTTTTTACTATGTGATATCTTGTGTCAAAGAGGAAGATAAAATAATCAACAACACTGCAAAATAAAAGTAGGAAAAAGGAGATTTTCCTACAGCTTTCCAAGTGGTACGTAAGGCGGGCCACTTTTTAAGCTGTTGCTCTTTTTTGGTTTTTTTTCTGTCTTTACTTATTTTGCAGAACCTACAATATTGGCCACCTGGCTAAGTAGGACTCCAGTGAAGGCTCTAGTCCTACATTCAGATTCATCCGTTTGGCCACTCAGCATTGCACAGACATTTGTTTATTAGTTCAGACCCTAATTTGGGGAAGAATAGAGCCAGAGCCCACGTAATAAAACAGTGAAATGCAACAGAGATGGAAAGACAGGGCAAACATTTGCAGCAGCCAGTAAAATGTACGCCACTTTCAGATAGACTAGTTTCAGGTAGAATGTTCTAGTCTTGTGAATGATAATGAAGCAAACAGAGCAGTAGTTTGGGGAAGACAAACAAGGAAATAGAATATCAAAGCAGACAAATGTAGCAGAGCAAAAGTGTTAGAGAGCTATCCAGTAAAAAAACCAAGTAGGTAAAAAGGAAGACAGATTTATGCAAGTTCTTAATAGCAAGGACAAGAAGCTTTCTCTTCTTTATCCTTCAAAAAGCACACAGTTGCATAGAACAGAGAGGAGAACTTAAGCGAAACAAAGAGAAAACCTAGCAGACAGGCATAAGCAAGCATTTGAGCAAGTTTCAAAGCTACTGCAACCTATATTCTGCTTCCCCTAGTTCTCTGTGAACCATGGCAGAAAGGAACAAACAGAGTGCCAACAATATTATTCCAAACCTTGGCTCTGCTCCTAACACACACTGGGGACTAGCAGTGGAGCTGACCAGTTTGACGACATATGCCACCTTGAAATCAGATGGAAAGCTTTCCTCTGCAGAAAATATTCTTAAGGGTCCTGTTCCTGATCCTTTAAAGCTCAAAATTCACTATTATGTCATAGAGAATAAACTTCATGGTTTTAGTCTGATGTTGTTCCTTAAAAAAACAAAACCTTGGCCTTGCAAGTTCATTCAGATCAAAATGAAAAGTAAAGGCAGGTAGTATTTGGTTGCTGCTATTAGCTGTAGCACTGCCATTCTGCTAGTCCTTATCTCCAGTGTGCATGCCTGGATGGGAGAGGGAGGGCAGAGCCAAATTTATGTGGATCTGGATGAGATGCTGTAGTCTCTCATGTTTAAAATTGTCCTAGAATTCAAACACCTTAATCTAAAAAGGAAGAACTTACTCTTGCTACACTCCTTGCTTCACATCTCAAGGGAAGAAATGGCACTGTGTTTCCAGCAGGCTTAGATCATTGGAGGAATCTTTTGTTGTTGCTGTTCATTGCAAACAAAGCACTGAAGGCCATGTCATTATTAGTTTCCACATTCTTCTCAGCCTCCAAGCTTGAGAGCTTTTATAACATGGGTCTGATGCTTACAGTCTTAAGCCTTAAGAGAGAGGAGCAAAAGCAAACAGAAATGGGACTGAGAGTCTGGAAAGGAAAAACTGTGATTGTCTTTCTCCCTTTTTTACATCTGTCCTTGGCAGCTTTTCACTGGATGATTAAGTAAATAATGCACATTGTGTCTAGATGCAAGGTATGTGAAAAGAGGGGGGCACAGTGTATTCTGTGTCTATAGTATATATCAAAAAGAGTAAATTTACATGAGACTTTTTGATTCAAGGAGCAATTAGTTTCCTCCATTCTTTTTAGATTTATTCAGGTGAGCAGATGAGAAGGGCATAGGGGCCAGCAGTAACAAATGTGTCTAGGAAACTACGCTGACAAAGGAGAGCAACATTTATTGCTTTAAAAGGAATGCCTCCAGATCCTCAGACACCTAGACTCAGCTTCCTAGGGCTTCAGATTCTGCCCACTTCCTTGTGTTCCTCCCTGTTTCAAAACAGAGAGAGAATTCCCCTCTTTTAAGACAGGGAATGCAGTTTCTAACATGAGTCTTCTTTTCCTGCACATCCTACTGAGAAAAAAAAAGAAAAAGATAAAGAAGCAGAGCCATTAATGAATTTCTTTTATTTAATCACCAGATGAAATACAATTAATAAATGTTTTTAGAAAAATAGAGGGAGAAAAAGAGAAACAATGAAAACAATCCAACCAACTACTGACAGAACACACCCTACCCCCAAAATACCCTTTGGCACTGCTGTGTGAGTTAAACTCTGGATTGTTTCCTAATTATTTCAGAAGGGGGAAAAGGACTATCAAAGCAAACTTAATTTGTTTCAACTAGGAGCATATCAATGAATGAATATCTTCCTGATTAAAGGACTAGAGCTGATGTAAAAGATTAGTGTATTTAGCATAAAATCAGCTGTGGCCAGCTCTGGAAATTTCAGTGCTGCAACAGACTGTCTGTCTATCCCGTGTGCACTCAAAGTACATCTTCAGAATTGTTGATGGCACTATTACAGATAGAGGCACCCTGCTTAGTGCAGCTGGTATTGAGTGCCTCACTTTTTAATAGAGGCAGCTAGACAAGACCCCTAGATTACACATCGACCCCTATAACTTGAAACTCTAAGGAGAAAGCTGACCAGACAAGCAGTTATGATGATCTATTCAAAGTGGCTGAATACTCTCTTTTTTGTGTGGAATAAACGTATGTGAATGAACCTTTGCTGCCAATCCTACAGAGTCTGCAACCCCCTCCTACTGTTGTCACCTCTCTTCCTCCCTCCTCTTCCCTCTCTGTACTCCCATTAAAAGACAAATGGGGGCGGGGGGGGAAGCTTCTACTTAGTCTATTTCAGGTAGTTTGAGGGGAAAAAATCAAATACAGGTGCACCAATTGAATGTCACTATAGGGCTTGTGGATGTGAGTGTGATGCATTTGTCTGCAGAACTTGAGAACTTCACCCATGCTAGTTGCTTGACACAAAGTGGGTTGAGAGGAGTATCCCTGAGAGAGATCAAGTCCACTTCACACTCAGAAAGCCTTTTTTTCCCCTAGCTCTGTTCTCTTAACTCCTCCTCTTGTTATACTTCGGTGTATTTTTTCCTGTTTCACCTTGTAGAAGTCACACTGAATGCAGATGAGCTATTACTAAATGAATGAAAGAAACTAACATTACCAGATACTTTTGACTGGTACCAAATACACTGGTAATGCTTTTCAGCATGACTTCAGGTATATCAGATTACTTCAAGGACTTTGGTAACTGCCACAACCAGAGTAGATATTTTTGTCCTGCTTTATTTGAATATCTGTGACAAAATGTGCAACATTTCAGTTCTTTGTGTTTTATTTTTTTGCATATCATTTCTACTTTTTACTTGAATTGCTTTCAGCAATATCTTTACTTAACCATAATTAGTAAAATATTTCAACATATTTATTTTCCCTAAAAATAAATTCTGAAAGAATTATGTGTAGAATTAAACAAACAAACAATCAAAACCAAAACAAAACAAGTGAAAACCCCACCCAGTTTACATCCAATAGTAGGAAAATAAAATCTAAACTCTAAGCAAGCATTACCAGGTCATTACGAAAATGCAGGTATGAATTAGGTACATACATGTTTTAAGTAGAACTGGGTTATTCTAATAATACAATTACTCATTAATCATACATTAAACAAAAATATCAGCTGCAGTATTAAACTACAGTCTTTCATCTCTTTGCAAAAAAATTGAAATAAATTAATTAATCCTGCAACATTTCTAACTACAAACAGCTTGTATGCTGGAATGCAAGGCTTAAATCTAGTATTAATGAAATTTCATAAAATTCTATTTCCTTCTTGGTCTATTAGTCTTCTTGCCAGTCTAATTATGACATTTAATCTATATGATCATTATTAATCACTGGCCATTATACTTTTCCCTATAAATTCCTATGGCTGGTTCACATTTACGAAAAAAATTCTGAACTTGGCTACAATACACAACTACAACTGCACTTATCTTAGAAAATCTATTTTAAGAACCCAATTATGGGACAATTCAGCAAGAGATTCTACTCATAAATTCAGCAGCCAAAGCCATCAACCCCTATATATCTTATACGGTCCATTGGATGATGGTTAAAAAATAAAGTGATGTCAGGGAGGGTATGACACATTGAACTGAGGACTTAAATCACTTTGGCTCTTCTGCACCTTTGTTGTCTGAACTGAACTTGGATAAGCTGCCTGTTCAGGACTCACAGTCAATTATCACTGATAATCTTTTCAGCAATAAAATGACTGTAGTACATATTGCAATTATTGAAACACTGAACCAAAGTGTAATAATTGGCATCAATAATGATTTTGCCTTGGTAAAGACCTTTGAACAGTGCATTGCTGTATTAAATGTTTCAGAATTAAGTTACAGCATATTAAATATCAAAACAATGTGCATAGATGAAAGGCCAGAACATTTTCCTCAGAAAGTATCTTATTTAAGAGTCAAAGTTATGAAATTTGTCAATGCATGTGTTCGTGTTGTCTTATTTCCACATCATTAAATATAGGCTGTAACAGTAATGAGGAAACAAAGAGATTTTGTTCAAAATGCACAAGGCACAAGAAATACAGATACACATAGATTTAAAGCTGTTACTTTATTAAACATGGAGGGATTAGACAGTGAATTGCTGGGAAGTACAATCCTCCTTTCTCCCCTCACCCCAAAATATCAAGCTCTGTATTAGGTCCAGCACAGGGTTAAATGGCATCATCTGATATAAACAATAAATCAGAGTTGGCTCTATTCAGCCTAATCTTCAGGTCTCAGCCCACCTCTGAATCATCTTGGGTTTTTTTCTGTAAGCAGAGATGAGATGTTTCTTAGTCTGCAAAGACTTATAGTCCCTCTTTCTCTTTATGGGCTAAAAGTTCCACTATCGAAATGTTGAGATTATTAATCATGTTTTCCTCTAAGAGCTGACCCTTTCAGATTTAGTCAGTGCCGGACACTGATAATAAGTCACAACAGGAATGAATATTTCTTATTTTCAAACATCTCATTCCTTTTTAACTTAAAAATAGTGTCCCCTGGGGGAGGAAAAAAAAAACCCAAAACCAAAAATATTTCTTTTCCTTCCAATGGGTGTGGTGGCTAGACCACCAAATCCAGAAAACAGGACTTGACAATACGTCAGATTTACAAGTGGAAGGAAAAGGATGGAGTGTCCACAGTGACAACCTGGTTGTGAGATACTGAAGAAGACTTTAATAGTGAAAGGAAACAGAAATGTAGCCAGGAAGTCCATTCAAATCTCCTTTGACATTCAATATGAAGCAAAATGAGGTAGAGTAATGCCTACTCTCCCTCAAAATCATGTTGTTTGGAGAAGGAAGAAATGCTGAAGGACTTGGAAAAGAAAGCAGGTCTCTTCTCCTCTCTCCTTGGAGACTCTCAGGGATAAGTTGTCCCCTGCCTCTCTGTCCATATTGAAAAAAAAAAAAGGAAATTAATTTTTCTACTGTTCATTGTTTTACATAATTAATATTGCTGAAAAATATAAAAAACGAAAAAAAAAACCCCAACCAACCAACCACATAGTCTTATTATTGCTATTACAGTTTTCAAAGGTAGTTTGCGGGTTTTACAGAAACAGAGGAGAAAAACAGTCTCTGCCCCAGAGAGCTTACTCATAGTAAAAGAAACAGGACAATTAAAACCATAATCTAAGCATATAAATATAAGCAATTTTGAGACAATGCCAACAATTCATTTCTAGATTAATATTGCTGCAAAAAGCTTTACTGCCATTTATATAAAATAACAAATATAGAGAAATTCAGCTTGTAAATTTTAATATTAAAAGAGGCTTGCTGTGAAATAATTACATTAACTCTGAAGTCAGATTTTTATAAAGGTATCACACAACTTTTTTTGTGGCAATGTACACTAATTTAGAACAGCTACTAATGAATCAGTTATAACTGATGAATGGCTGCATCAAAACTTTGGAAAAAATCAAAGCATCAATATTTGCTTTCTTATTTTCCTGCTCCCTTCTTTCCCCTAAAAGCCCAAATTATTTCAGCTTCTACTTAACGCATTTGCATTCACTGTTTAAATACTATAGCTTAACATATTCATACTCAAAAAAATCAGGAGGTTAATAATCATATTACTGTATGCTCAATATGAAGCTTTTTATGACAGTTGAAATATTCATGGATCCTTGAATCCACTTCATTTTCTCAGTCTTTTTGTTTCACTTTCTTAAGTTCTCAACTGCTTAATTTAGGAAGAAACTTCAAAGATGCAACTGACATCTTTGAAGAATCATACGGAAACTGAATCTGAATAGCCCTTTTTACAAAGGCTTGAATCCAGGATCTAACGAAGCTCAAAAAGCAAATGACCCTGCCACTGCTCCTTACACAAAAAGGGTCAGGCACAGTTTTGCATCTACAGTATCGCTAACTTTGAAATTTTTCCATATGCGGAGAAATACTCAGATATAATGAGTTCAGTGATTGTTAGCCTGCTGTTTAGAACGTAACTGAGAAATTTTAACATTAGCCAATTTGAAATGTACATCTCATCACAATCTGAACTCGCTCCTAAAATGGTTGCTCTCTCCACATAATCCCATTTTTTTCTTGCTAAGAATGAACTTTTAAATTAGATAAAAAGGATATAATTTCAAACCATCCTGATAGTAAAACTGATATTTCTCCTGTTAAACAAGTGGAGGAATGAGTTCTTGGTCCAATATTCACCTCCTGAATAAATTTCATTGCAGTTTGTCTTGACACAAGCATCCTCGTTCCACTGACCTTTATTTTTCAGTCTATAGAGGCTGAAACCACATAGCTTTGGTGCTGTTATAGCTAACTGTACTTAAACTTTGTGTCTGATCAACTTAAGTGTATTGGATTTGAAAACAGTTAGTCAATTGTTTCTAGTCCCTAGGTGGTGGTTTATGGTAATGTTTGCATCAATACTAACAAAAGCCATACTGCAGTACAAAGTACATCAAGGAAATGAAAGACAAGGCTGCCTGTTGTCAGCTCTGTCTACAATAAAGGCAGGATTCAGAGCTAGGGCAGAGATCGTTAGAGAACCACAAAAATGAATGAACCACAGAAATCGTAGTGCTGATGGTTCACATCAAAGGTTTGGGGACTGGCTAATGGGCAAGGTTGCTCACAGGCCACAAGACACATAACCTAGACTCATTTGGCCATACAAAAAGGTCACAGAAGGAGAAAAAAGTACGTAAGACAGTACAATATGGTCTCGTGGTAAAACTATGTAAGAATGGAAATATGTCGTTAATCTTACTGTTTAAAAGTGTATTAACTACAGTCTGTTCTTAGTAACACAGATTTGTATTCCTCAGTCACATCTATAAAACCTATATTTACAGTTTCCCCAGGACAGTATTATATTACAGACTGCTTAGAATAGTTTTCAATCTTACAGGTAGAACATCAGAATATATTATTTGCAGTTCAAGTAGCAAGCAGATAATTAAAATATGCTTCTTGCAGATTCTATAAACGTTAGCAGAATTTCTCAAATAATTTCTTAATTTCAAACCGTATTGCATGTATATATATATAAAAAATACTACAGAGAAAGCTAACCTGCACAAATAAAACAATAATGATAAAGGAATAAATTTTGAAATCTTTCTCACTTTGTCTATATCTTTGTTATTATGTATAATTTTAGAAAAACAATTAAAGGAACTAAATGCTGGCATAATATGACATATTCATACAATGGCATCTATTAATGTAAGAATGTAGTTATCCTTTATTTGAAGCCTAACCTTTGGATACCTACTGTGCTGCTAGATGCTAGAATGTCAAAGAAAAATAAGTGAAAGCATATCTCATCATGGGGTAAATTGCCTGTTGAAAAGAAATGTACTTAGTTTCTCATTTGAATGCTGCTTTCTGCTAAAAAAGAAAAAGAGGGAAAAATAGGGGTAAAAAAGAAAGAAAAGGAAAGGATTGCTATCAAGATAGACTAAGCTTTCCTAACCAAAAACAAACAAAAAAATCCCTAAGAAGCAAAAAAAAAATCCCCAACCCACCCACAACCAAAAGAAAAAAGAATAAAAATATTCAGTTTAACAAAAAGTATAATCCAAAAGAAAAGGGAAAGAACATATTCTCTTTGTGTTGCTTGCCTATTTTGGTCTATTTTAGGCTTTTCACATCAATGAATGAAATTTGAGATCCACAGCAAGTAGCAAGGGAAAAAAGCATGATAAAAACAACAGACATAGAGTATTAAGAACTTTTTGAAAAATAAAGTGGGATGGAATCTTTAGGAAAAAGAACTATTAATTTAACTTTTAATGTCATTTACATACAGCATATAGAGAAAAAATAAAAACATTGCAAGTGCTCTGAACTCTCTGTGCTACATATTGTGTTATTAAAACGCTGCACATTACTTCTACTGTACATTCCCCAGTTATTAAAGAAATAATGACTCTATACAAAACAAGATGTAATTACATAGCTATAACATCTATATAATACAGATTTGGAGAGAAGCAACATAACTTAATATTCAAACTGCAATTGTATAAATATCACTTCAAAATTGTTGTACACTTTTTGTTTGTTAAGTCCATTAAGCAGTTCCTAGTTGAAAGTTTAGAAACAATTATCACGGTTCTTAAATATTAATAAAACAAAATCTAGATTTTAAACAGATTTGAAATAAAGAAAAGATTATTAGGTACCACTATGGAATACAAAGCAAAAATAATACAGACCCTTTAATAGCCATCACTAAATTTACTTGACCTACCTTATCTGTAGCAAAATGCTAAGTCCCCCGAGAGGCCTTTGACTAATTTTCCTAGTAAATTCTTCAACGACACATAAACAATCAAGGTTCTTTCACAATTCACTCATTTTACAAATACTATATCATTTTCAACCTTTAGAGATTATATTAAAACTACCCTAAAGCTTAGCATATTGAGTAAAGAAGCATTTGTACTTTAAAACAGGACCATCTGCATTTCATTAACAGCTTAACCACCATCTTGTCTACAGATAAATACAGCATTATTAAATCTGTTTTTCAGAAAGTAGTTATTACTCTGAGTTCTTAAGTTGCATCAAATTATATTCTTATAATATTCCAAAGCTGTAATTTAAAGAGTTTAAAAAAAATAAAGGGAAAGAACATAAGTATCTTTCTGAGGCAAGTTATTGATGCAGCTTATAATAATGAGGCATAGTTTGTACCTACTTTGCAAAATTTCATTACAGGAAAGAATTGCTCCAATTTTATACAAAAAACCCCAACCCATTCAAAATGACAAAATGTGTTTGGATAGAAATTTAAAAAATTCAAGGACGTTTGAACGTTAGCTGTCATTATGGTCCAGTTCACTGTTTATTTCTTTGGTATGCATCTCCTGACCTGTATATAAAATTCATAGTTTCAGAAGTGACATGTGCAAGCCTTGGACAACTGGGGAAAAGGCATATTTCCTGACCTTGTAACCATAGCAACCACTTGCTGATTGGTAGCAGGCAGCCTTTCCATCCTTTACCACTGAAGGCAAGTATGTGAGATTGCTGGCTTTGTTTGTGGCTCTTGCTTTATTTACATGCAAACATGAATGTCAGCCTTAAAATCCCTCTTCCTTTTTTGTCCATTTGTATGTTTTTGTTGAACATTATGTTAGGAGAGTGGGAAATGAAAGACTTTTATTTCATAGTTCTGCAATCAATTTGTTACAAATATTAAAGTAATAAGTGATTCCACTTTAACACATGCACATACACTTTGGACAAAGTTAGAAAGATCAACAAAATTCTGCCATTTGTGCTATTAAGCTGTGCTTACAGCAAACGATAATGTTTTATAATTGATCCCAGCTTGCAGGGAAAAAATCATGTTGTTTTAACATGCTTCAATAGGAAGCTATTCATAAAACAGCATTTCGTTCATCTTCCACTTTTTTCTTTCCTTTGTCATTTTGATATTAAGGAGTAGACTGAGCGAAATATAAATTATAAAATATATAAGTGTGGAGGCTGCATCATTCTAAGATTAAGGTTCCAAATCTTCCCTTCAGCATCGTATTAAACAGGTTGGAAATTCTCTGTCCAGCTGAATTCTTTGTTGATAATAGCCAAAACCACACCTCCCCAAAGCCTCCACTACAGTTACTTTCTCCTTATAAAAAAAAAAAAAAAAAGGAAAAAGGACTAAGTATAATTCGGTTTAATACATAATCTGTTCAAGAGTGGCATAGACTAAGCATGCATGGACATATTTTCTTCTTATCCTGAAAGAGGCTGCATCTCCAGGTCAGGACTGTTGTTAGTGATAGAGAGGTAAAAGGGAAGTCCTCTTAGCTAATGTCTTGCTTACACTATAACAAAGTGTGCACCAACGAAAGCAAGCACTTAATGATATTCCATTTCTAAGGCTATTATTTGAGAAAAAGGGAGAATTAATTTTCTTATATATGAATAGCATACAATATGCTTTTAATTTAATGGGCAACATCAGCACAGGAAAGTATTTTTGAGTATTTATTTTGTACTTAACTAGCATTTTTACAGGTGTCTTAACAATATTAATAATTACTTTATGACGAGTTTACACGATTTTGAATTCTCTGTATTAACAAGATTATTCCTCCTTGCATTCTTTCTCATTAATTACTTCAGAAATCACTATTATTAATTACCAACAAAGTGATATTAATGCAGTAAGAACACTATTAAGAACATTGTTACAGAAATACTAGAAGGTAAAAATCCTTTACCTCCTATAAAAGTATTGCTATAGAATGTTCTAAAGTTTGCATGACTTTAACAGGCTTTTCATTTTTTATCTAACACTACTGTCCATACACACAATCAGATACTAAGAATGCAAATAGATTAATTCACTTTATATATATGCATATATCTATATAAACATTTACATGCATACAGTATACAGTCAATTTGAATATACGTGCTAAAAATGTTAACACATGTTATGGGTTTATTACAAAATATTAAGTAATGCAATCAGCAAATTGTATTTCTAAGTAGTGATAATATATCCACTGTTTTCATGAATATATTTAGGGTTCAATTCTGCAAATGCATGTGAATTTACTCACAGAAATAGTCAAATTTACATCAACTGATATTTTGGCAATTTCAATTATTCATTTGCATACGCTTTCCAGAAATCAGGTCCTTACATTTGAAACAAGAAATTTAAACTTTCACTTTGCTATCAGAGTTAATGCAAAAAGATTCATTTCAAGTGTACAAGCCTCTCTCTGGGACCTATTTAAAAATCCTCCTATTTAAAACTCATCCTTACTTATTTTCTTTCACATGTAAAGGTCATTTTCTAGTGCACTTAAAAAAAACACTCCCCAAAGAAGTCATGCTCAAGAAAAATGTTATTTAATTCTTAAATACATTAGTTTGCAGCATATTTAATGTTTTAAATAATTAAATTATTTTAATAATGTTTTATCAATGAATATAATGATTTACTCTGACCTGGCACAGACATGCACACTGAAGAAAAAGATCTCTTCCAAGTAGTTAAATTGCAATCCCCCAATAGAACGTAAAAGAGAAAAAATGGCTTTGTTAAATTTTCAATCCTTTCTTAATATAAACATTAAAAATCACAGGATTTTGAAAGGACAAGTAGCTTAGGTTAGTGAAAGATTTTTCATTTTTTTCATAATGGTTGTACTCAGAAGTAATTTGCTTTTACTAGAATGCTGTAAAGTTCTCTCTCAGCTCTGATGTACTGTATAAAACATTTCTTAACTCATTAATGTCAAATATAAATTAGTTTTATATTGGAATTTTAACAAACCAGACTATACAGGCAACATAAAAAGCTAGACCATTGTCAGAAATGGTGTAAAGCCGAATGCAAATTTAAAGCAGGTATCATTTATCATAAAAGATATACACACATTAAAAAAGACACATTACACTTTCTTGGATGTCCTAAAAATATTGCTGAATTGTACACAACACTATTAGTAGCCGGAATTTTGTAGACAAAAAAAACCCCCACAAAATCCAACTGTTTTAACTGAGCCGATGCAAGGTGATTGTACCCATGTTATTAAAATACTTTTCTTGGCTATAACAATTCTGGACTATGACTAATATCCAGTGTTGGAGTGTCCTGAATATGATTTTTCCCCATGTATATCCTTTGAATATCTGAGCAAGCATGTTGTATTGTATTAATATCATAATTCAAAGGGAAATTTATTAAACCTCCCCCTCCCAGTATTCCCATCATAGCTAAAAGTTGCAAATTCTATATGGCAGAGCCTAGACAGTAATATCAAATTTTAATAACAATTTCTCTTCTTCAGTCAGTGCTATACTGAAGAAAAGCATAAATTGCTGTGACTGACCGTTAGTTGTTAGAGAAGCAATCTGACTTCTCCACACCCTTATTTCAGTGTATCTGCTCTGTCCCTCAGCTGTATTAATGATAGCATGAAAGGTCACATGATAAACGAGTGACAAAAATATCAAAACATATTAGCCTGTAGCTTTGTTATCAGTGTATGGCAGAGATGACAGAAAATTGTATTTTTCCCCTGAATAATTTTGTGTTACATTTTGCTGGCTAGGCAGAGTGAATTAGGGAGAAATTTCTGCCTCTGACTGTTTGTCTCTTTTTCTGACATACTTGAAGTAATAATATACATTAATAATAGGGAGTAGGCACAGGGAAGAGGTAAGAATTCAGGAGCAGACTGTCTGTTTCAATTCTACAAGGTGCTATCCTTGTTTCTTTCGCAATACAAATTTTGTTGAAAAATATGCACAGCATTGAATGTTATTAACGTTACAGATAATGATCTGCTGTATATTATGGATATAGCAACTGAAAGACACATGAAAAAGAGAAATGGAAAAATAACTTTAAAGCAATGAGGTTATGTTTCCACCTAGTTGTACTTCTCACCACTACAAATGCACATACTCACTAATTAAATAAAGGCGAGCACCAACAATGCTTGATCCAGCTCATTGTGACGGAGCCCTAGTAATTACTTATTAGAGACAGATATTACTCCTGCTGGTTTAAAGGCTGGCAGGAGTTGCAGACCCTGGGGAGATGAGGTTAGCAATCTTTGAAAGAGAAAATAGAAATTGGCGGGAGCTTAATATCTTATGGCCTATCAGTCTCCATGGTCAGGAGTTAAAGTCATGCCATATCCAAGCTCCCTTTGCTGCTGGCAAACAGCATCAGTGGCAACTCAGTCCTTAAGCTTCTAGCAGATCAAAAGCTGTTGAATAGAACCATTTTGAAAGGCACGAAGAGATGATCACAAGCCAAACATGAAAAGTTATATAATTAAAACCTTAATAAACTGATAACATATACATATAGATGGAGTATTAGTGATCTACTGCAATACATGTGAAGTATGAATAAAAATGAGAGTGCATTACTTCCAATGAGCAAGTGGCACTGGAAAAAATCAGAAAGTCTTTGAGTCTTTACCAAAATTTAAAACTGATCTTTAAAAACTTTCTCAAATGTTTGGGTAACTTTATATCTCCATTATTATTCATTTTCATGCACCTCCATACTTCTAATTTCCGTCTGAGAACAGAACTGCAGAAATACTTCTGAAAAAAAATTGTTCTTCCAGTATTTATGATCTGACTCAGAGAAGAAAATACCAGAAATCTCATGTGAGAACATTGTTCTCATGAGATTTCTAACCAATTTTACAGACCAACACAATCTGAATAGTTTGAATCTATTCCCAAATGCCAAACCTTTTGAGATATGTATCTTACCACAAATGCCTTGTTATATTGTGCAGAAACTGCAAGTGAATAAGAGAGTATGTTATATCCTCCAGGAACTGTGAGCGAGTAAGGAGGTAGTAAAGCCTGGAATCCTATCTAAATTGTCCAATTTATCAGTCATTCTTTTCTTTTTTTATTTAAAACAGTTACATAAATATATATGTGTATATATTTATATACATGTATATGCATATAACTCTGTAAAGAAATCCTGCTATTATTTGTGTACCACGATAAGTGTCTATTAGTCAAGGCACTGTGCAAACACACAAGAAGAACCAGCCCTTGCCCCAAAGAACTTACAGCCTAAATAATTCTTATTTGTGGTTTCAGTGTTCTCCCTCACAATATATCCCAGAGAATGACTATGTATAACAAGCCACCCGCCACCCCCTGCCCCCGAATATCTCTACATTCCTGCAATACCTGGTACTTTTTCAGCTAGAGTTCAAGTTCCTTTTTTCTTGCTTTTGACATACCTCATACTGTTTGGCAATATTCATATTCAGCCCAATACCACTGTTCCAAGATCCAATTCAAGTTTTATACTTACAGGTAATAAAAAATCAGGGTTCTGCTTGGGATACCTCAATAAGTCTATATTCAACTTCTTCGTGTGCTTCTAGTACCTTTCTCATATCCTTCCCCCTGAGTAGAGCTGGTTTGATTTATTTAAATAACTAAAATATTTTATTTCTTTACTAGACAGTTTTCACTCTTCTGCATCTCCTGACTGTCTTTCTTTCTCTCTCTACACATATATATGTATATTCTTGATTTATATTAATTATTTCTGCTCAAGCCCATCCAAAATTGATATTGCTGGTGGCCTCTGTTTCAAAGTTTATGGAGTTTCACAAAATCTATAAGGACTTATATTCACAAGAAAGCTGAAACTTACTGAAAGCATTTTCCCTTTTCTATTTTGTTTTGTTGAATTCATCACTTTATGTTTTGTATTTTGACTGGAGCCCTTCAGCATTCCCAGACAGCTTCTATATAAGTACAGTGTGAGTACACTACATATACTACTACACTAATTTTCATTCTCAGCTTCAAAGAATAATGTTCAAATTGTCCTGTATCTAAAATTAGATACTTCTACTAGAAAATTACTAGACAATTTACAAGAAAAAATTAGAAGGAAAATCTCACCATTATCAGAAAGCACCTGATTCTGCCCTCCTGGGGTACATATTTATACTGCAGAAATGCCATTAAATATGTGGGAGCTGAAGCAATACTCGTGGTATAGACATAAGCATAAGAGACTGATGAACTGGGATCCAAAAAATATACAATCTGAGAATATAGTCATCTATGTCTGGGTTGTCCTGTAAATGGAGAGAGACACTTTCGGGTTGCTATCCATTTCATCCCTATAGTAAATGTCTAAAGTATATGAGACAAATCATCCCCTAACTCCTGACTACAGAGGGATCCTAGGATGACCAGCTGACATGCTGAGGTCTAGCACAAGATGAGACAAATTCTTAGACTACTTATTCTTTGTTTGTCATTATCTTCTTCATGTTTGTGATGGCGAGGACAAAAAGAAAAACATATTTCTCACTAGTGTAACTTCATTTTTTTCCCAGTAGTATGAAGAAAATATTGCAATGCTTCATTTTCACCAAATAAACTTAATATTTGAATTGCTTCCATCATCTAAGTTCTGTAACAGCCACATTTTCCAGTATTTACCAGGCTTTTTTGTTTGTATATCTTGTTAGTTAAAAACTGAATTACAGCTTTGAATGAACTCAAGTAATGAAACCCCGTATTCCTTAGCTGCATTAAATTGCCAGACCCACATATTTGCATATTTTCTAAAGAAAGCACTTTGAATTTGATATCTCTGTCTTTTTATTGACTGTGGTTTTTCTCAGCAAAATGTAATACTCATTGTAGCAGGAGTAAATTAAGCTGTTTGTGTGATCACACGACCACATGGTATATCTGAAGCCTAAATTGACCCTCAAGGACTTCAAGCAAAGTCCAAAACTTTCTTTCCTTTGACCTCGCTGTCCAGGCCACCTAAAAACAGACCTGCATCACCACTTTTTACTTAGAGAATTGCTGATTCTTGTTTAAATCCTTTGTTTAACCTACTTTGTGCCCTCCTTGGAGATTTATTTTGTTCAGTATATGAAGTTAACCATCAAATGCCCTAATATCATAGAATCATAGAATTATAGAATCATAGAATAGTTTGGGTTAGAAGGGACCTTTAAAGGTCACCTAGTCCAACCCCCAAACTATATATGTATAGATATATCTTCTTTTATGAAGACTCTTGACTTTTTTCTATACTGCTCTTCCCTAGAAATAATCCATGTTTGCTGTCCATTGTGTAGCTCCACTATCAGCCTTTCCGTCTCTTAGGGATGAATCCTGAGTTTATTCTACATGGCCACATAACCCTAATGACAGATAAGTCTTTTATTAACATGAATCATCATAGCTGGATCGCAACAAATTTTAATCGGGATACATACAGTTGTTTTACTCCAACTCTTTTGCAGGTAAAGTTCCCCTCTAAATACTTCTCCTTGTCTCTTTTAGTCTCTTTTGGCTCCACTGGGCCATGATACAAGTCAAATGATTTGATGGCTTGAGTGATGACTCAAGCCAGTTCAACGTAGGCTTATTCAAGTGACCTTATGAAATTAGTTGGCAAGTTATAAAGGGTTTACTGTCAAATTTCCTTTCTTTTTTTGAAAAATTAATAGATCTAGTGCATCATGGAAGTGCTTAGGACTTCACACAGGGAAAAGGCATGAACCCATACTTGGTCTTGGGAATCTTTTGATTTGTACAAGCTGTTGCCAAACAATTTCAAACTTTACATAATTCTTTCCCTCGTTATCACCTTTGCTCCAGTTTCCTGATATTTACATTCTGCAAGAAAATTATATATGTTGATTATAAACTAGCAAACAGTCAGTCTGTCATATTTTCCTTTTTCTTTTCTCTTGTCAAAACCCAAAATCAAATCTATTTAGAATACGGAAGCCCTTGCTCCATATTTTGTCTGAATTTTTGTATGCTAGCAGAACATTTATATAATAGAGATATTCACTTTGCACTTTTCAATTAAAACTGGTTTACTTTAATCATTCTCCCTTCTTTTTTCAGTCTGATTTGGTGGTGTGAAATCTTCCCAACATATCATTTGAGCAATATGTTTTTGCTGTTGTCATTTTACACTACAGAATTCCTCATAGATGGTAACACTTTACGTTAGTTAGCCTATAACAAATTCTATTTTTAATTTTATTTTCACCATCTTGTTTATATTTTGCTAACATTGTCCTGAGCAAATGACTAAGTTCCATCTCCATTTCTCTTGAATCCACATACTCCAGTTGTAGCCAAATCTTTCTTTAGACCAAGAGTGTCACTCTTGCTTCCAGTTCTCTTAAATCTTTATAAAACTGTCCATTTTTAACAATGACTATTCCCTGGTTTTGTCTTCCATTCAGCAAAGGAACACATAGTATAAGAGCTACCCTCGATGAAATGTAATTTCCTTAGTGATATTTAGGTTATAGTTATTCAATGCTTTTATTTTATTATTATAGAGTAGCAGGCAGTATCTTACGACTGTTAACAGTTCCTAGCATATGAGACACCTAGGTATATTTTTAAGCTCTAATATAGCTCACTGTTTGAAGCTAGCCTTTGAAATTTAGTCAAGGTGTTTACCCAAGGAAAACCTATGCAAGTAAAGCTAACTTATAAGCTCTAAAAATAATTATTTCCCCTATCTGACTTAAATTCCTCATGATAACATCATGCAAAAATGATAACTGAATCCAATGGGGTCCACAGGACTTCCAGGACAGTAGCAGGACTATCTCTATTGAAATGATGTCGTAGCTGTCAGAATGCCTAAACTGCTACATTTTACTCAGTTCTTTGTGTGATATTTTACATAATTTAATGAATTAATTTCTGTCTCAGTAGACACAGCTTGCTGGCACCAGAACTCATGCTCCAACCAGCCTAATAGGCAATTAAAGTTTTGGGGGCTACCATCAGAATCCGTCTCAGTGCAGGATCACTTTGTGGAATTCAAGATCTGGTATACTGATATATACTATGCAAAAAATTATTCACTACAGTCCTGTACCTTCCTGTGAAGGCTCTCAAAATTTGTGGTTCTGCCAGTTGTAACTCTGGTCTTCTCCCTGCTCACATCTGGACATACCTGCTTTTGACTCTTAATCTTAAATGTGGTATTCAAAAACACTCCATGGACCTGTCCATTGTCACAGGATTTGTCCCAGAAAAATATCTACCTATTTAGCCATATGCAAGAGTATCCCCCAATCTATTTACAGTCCCTCTCCAGTTCATAATCATGTAGGCATCTTGGAAGTGTTATTGAAAACTTACACTATGGAGAGTTTGATATGTAATACCTCTCCTTAACCTCAGTTCCTTCTCCCTGTTCCATATGTGGGATATGAGCAGCTTCATAAATTAGTTAAGAGCAGCAGTTCATGATGGGTCAAGCTGAGAGGTTGTTTTTTCAGCTCTAGCAGAGTTCTTCTAAGTGCATAACACTTCCTCAAACCGTCCTATCATCTGCAAATCAATGAACACGCTGAAACAGGAAACAGATCCAGACTAGGGCCTATTGCACTCCAGGCTAACCTAATCTGGGATGGACGTATTTTGGCCCCAAGTACTACACATGAAAAATAATTGACTTCTCATATGTCTATATCTGTCTGAAGGAGGACTTTGAACCAGCAGAATGTGAAACATCAGGACATATTCACTGGGACCTAACCACACAGTAGAAACAGACTAGATCTAGCTTTCTCTCCTCCTCTTGCCCACTTTTCCAGTACCCTCTTCTGAACTTTCTTTGATGGTTCAGATAGTCATTGTCTTGGTCACCAGTCTGGAGGAAGATGGGAACAAGCAAGAGGAAAGTATGTAAGGCAACAATGCACATCGGCATGATGACCATAATGTTTTCATTTAGATATGATTAACACTTTGATACTGAGATAGATCAATATGTCTTTGTTCACTAGTCTTCTCTTCTGGAATCCAAAACCATCATTAAGTGTCGTGAAGATGTCCTGGAATGGCTTCCTAGGTTAGGTTATAAACAGTTTTTATAAAAAGGCCTCTACTTTGACCCAACAAGGGTTACAGAGGCTGCAGCAAGGCATAGCATTTGCCAAGTACACACATCACAGCTAAAGCAGCAGAAGTCTAGAAAACATTTAAAGTACTAGTTTGCTAGATCTAAGTGCATGTTATAAAGTAGAAATATTCGTGGTCTCATGATCTTTGTAGGCAATATCCATCCATACGCCCTAGAAACTCCTTGCTTCAGGAGGAAAGGATTCTTTTTAAGCTAATTGAAAAACAATCTAGAGATCCTGAATATGTGGCCATCACTTATTTAGACAACGTAACTGGTTTGAGCACCCATGATCATCTTTTGAAGCCTGCTAGAGCAGGCAGAAAAAGAAATATCCTTTGCTAGTGTCACATGCCTCTGAATTAGGCATTATACCAGCAAAATTAAGGATCATATGATGTAGACCCCCTGATGATGCCTGCAGTATAGTATTGTGCCTGTGGTTACTACTCCAGCAATGATTTCTCATCCCAAGTATATTGCCTATGAAGCCACAGAAGCTGAGAGTGGCAAGAGTCCAATAAGCAAGAAGGTAGGTGTTTTATCAGAGAACATCAAAGGTGAGCTTCATATCAGAAAATTCTTTAAGTCCTATTGGTCATCCAAGGATTTGAGAATAATATATTCCAGTGGACAACAATCACTGCCTCAGAGGCATCATGACCTGAGGAAAACATCAGGAGCACCCTGAGTAGGATGTTTTGTGCTGTCATGTAGCCAGCATAGGCTGAAAAATTACTATGTGGCAAAAGCAGAAATGATACAGAGGGGTTAAGGACATTTGTATCAGTAACACTACAGTACTGGTGGGTAGTGAGCAAGAAATGGAAGAGGGATTGTAAGGTATTATTAGTGCCAACCAACAAGGGCACTACTAGAGCAGTGATAAAAGGATATGCTAGAGTGGAGCATAAAGGCATATGGAATATATGGAAATCCTAGGTTTGCACCTTCATAAGTGGTACTGCATAAGGCAGACGTGATCTAAAGCCTATAGATTGGGCAATAACATTTTAAGGATATTGGCTTATTCAAACTCAGGTATGAGTATTAAAGACAGCATTGCATACATGGTCTCACAAGCTTATTAGCAATGTCTCTAGACATGTAGTTCTCTAACAATGCTACACATTCAAGAAGAAAGCTTGTTTTCTGGGAAGATAAGTTTATTAAATCAAGTTCTGACCTTTTGAAGCTTACAGAAGCACAGTCCACTTAACCACACAAACAAGTAACATCTCTCACACATGTCTTTATCAACTTCAGTCCCAAATTATACAATGCCAAATTCTTAAAGAGACAGTTGTTACCAAGTAGGACTGTTAAAAGTCAGCACTAGAACTAATATGTACACAGTAAATGTGCCCATAAGTACATTTTGTAGTGTCAAGTTATTGCACAAACTTTTCCTGGGTTCTCATCTTAATTTATTCACATTTTCCTAAGTGATTCTCAAGTAAGCTGTACCCATAAGTGTCAGATTATAGACCTCTAACACTTCAGCTATGGAAGTAAATTCTACGGGGAAATACATTGTTGTATTTTTTGAGGTGCAGCCTACGGAGGGAAAACACTGTCTCTGTCACTGCATTATGCAATGACTTGTGAATGAGCCCAAGACTGTTGGTAACACCATTTCCAAGCCAAGAAGGCAAGCCAGTTTAGGTCATATACAGGGACCAAGCCTGGGACTCTGGAGTTAAAAACATCAGCTCATCACCCATGGGATAAAAAGAAATGGAAATTACTACTGAAGCGGTTACAGATCCATCCACTTCTGTGCATCATCTAGCTACCAGAAAAACAGTAGTAGTGATACTCTCACAAACATTCTTTAAAAAAGTACAGAATTTTGCCTGTTTTATCTAAAATGTAGAGAAAGGCAGGGTCAGCAAGCACTTTAGATTTGTCATAATAAGGGCTCAAGTTCCTTTCTGTCTTGGGGTGCATTCAACCTTATGGGAATTCCATCTGTAAACTGGATATATAGAAGACACCTTTCCTGATGATAAGAAAGTTTCAGAAGTAAGATTTAAGGAAGCATTTCAGTTCACTTACCCAGGCAAGTAGACTTGGATGTTAAAGCATGTCTACTACCCCTCAAACTCTTTAAGAGCCTCGGATAGAAGAAATACAGAAGTTATGTACTGTATGTTTGTGGTATATTGTGCTAGAAATCAAGACAAAGACACTATTTTTTATGTGTGTTATTATTTCTTTAGACACTGACATGGTTACATAGGTTTCTAGTTTGAGGGTCAGCTGTCAAGCTGACACTGAAGTAATAAGAATGTTAGCAAAGGAACTTACTTTATACCTTGAATTATTGCTTGCAAACTTTGTTAGGCTTTGGGTTTTCTACAATTGAAGGGAATAAAACAATAGAAGTAAGTTTCTTCGGAGTTGTTCACAGTCATCAGTAGCACTTCTTAATTTTAAACTATCTTAGAACTTCATATTAAACTTTATTTCAATTTTAATTTTGTGCTAGTCTATTAAAAATTAAACCTCACAAAGTCGCCAAGCTCATCCAACCTAAATAACCAATTCCTACATTCTTACTAGTGAACAGTGTACAATTATTTTGAAGATCAGCAAGTTTTGACCATCATCTGTGTTCTCCTGTCTGAGAATGTATATGACCATTACTGATCATTTCCATCTTTGATGAAATTATAATATACAACAATAATAATGTTAGCTTTTCCAGGTGTAATAATTGCACCTATTTCAGGCATCTAAGTTTTCTGTACAGTCGATGGGAGAGAAAGACTCATCCAGAAAGTGATCTAAGGAGTATAAAGATAGGCTTCTATTCTGATCTTCTGGAGATGGCTGTCTCCATTACCTTTGTACAGAACTTTAGGAGAGAAAGCTCATAGCTTAGACATCCAAGTCGAATGTCTACAGTAAATAGTGTCAACTTGCCTAGATACACAAATTAAGATTAAAATAAGATTATTATTTTAAATGATTAAGTCTAACACGCTTGCCATCAATGAATGAGAATCAGCACGAACTTCTTGATGTTGTACATCTTTTCTTTATTTCTCTAAGGCAGTTCTTCCAGTCTAACACTCCAATTCAGAATCTGCTTCACATGATACTGCATGATAAGTTAAACCTTTTAATTATTTCCATATTTTTTGCAGAAAAATCTACTGCCTGCATGATGATCAAATTTCATATGGTGTTTTATTCCCTATGGTTTTCAATGCACTAAGCCACTCAAAGTGTCTAATAATGCCTTTGTATAAATAAGTCGCTTAAATCCAGCTGCTTAAACCAAAAGCAGAATTTAGCCCTAAATATCTAAATGATGGTTTCCTTATTTTCTTGACTCTAGCACCATATGACAAACTGAATTACAACATATACTACTCATTTTGGTATATCATCACTATATTTACATATTCCTTCCTTACACATGATTATCCTAGAATTAATGTGTTGAACACTGCTTACCAATCTTCTTACTCTCCATTTTTAGAATATAGTCCATCAGATTTATAGTCACTCAACTCTAGTTTAAAAACAGGAAAGAAAAATATTGACGATGAAATACACTATAAAGGGAGCCAATGAGTCTGTACACTCTACTGTCTCTGTACAGATTTAGTTGCACACCAATTAAATGCAACAGTTCACAGGTAACTTTAAAAGAAAGACCTTAAAAGACAAATCTATTTGCAATTCTTTAAAATTGTTTTTAAAGCTGGTTTATATACTAGAGAAAACAAAATAAGTCAAGGAATAGCAGGAAAGATGAAAATGACAGATCATAAAGACCACATATTCAACCTCAGCAAGTTCCGTAGTCCATAGGTGCTTACACTACAACAATTATTTAAAGAACACATCCTTAAAAAGAAAAATCTTTCAAAAGTTGAAGATGGCCTTTTTCTGATTAAAGCCTTGTTCATATTTTTGTAATTTTCCCCCTATAATCTTAGGTGCATGTGTGAGGGGGTATCAATACATAACATTGATTATGTATATATACCAGTAACAGCACCAGTAACAAATACCTTATCATCTGTCACAAACCCACACAAAACAGGAGAAATGCAATTTTGCTCAGGTAAGTTGGACATCAAAAAAGGTTTGGAAACATACAAAACTATTCTGACAGACAGTTTTCCCTAAATTTCTTCTGACTTCATCATTTAGTGTCTTTTTCAGTATCAAATGCTTCCTTACTCCTCATCTGAACACATCCAGAACTCCATTCCAAAACCTTTTCTGTTTTGTGACTTTTTAGGAGCTTAACACCACCTGAATGCCAAGACGCCAAACAACTAGAGGTTGCAAAATTGGTCTGGAAAAGTTTCTTTGCAATGGATGAAATTTGATGAGGGTACTAAGGTCCAACTATAGGCTCAGTGTATTATGAAAACCCCACAAGGAAGGAGGCTCTACAGTCCATCCACAGATTGCAAAATTGCCGAAGCACATAGCCTTTCTGCCATAATGTGTCATGGGAATGGGCACTGTGATCCATTAGCTCTACAACTCAAAAAAGATGAAACATAGTATATGATCAAAACTGGTTGGAATAGTGCTTATAATGAGATTCCACAGTGGCTTCATATCCTGCCCCTGCGTTGGAAAAAAATGTCATATTCCAGTTTTCTTAAAACATAAGACTTCATTCAGGAAGAACCACCTTCACAGTGGGTCCACCTCCAGCTATAACAGAATCAGAAGTTCTAGAGACAAAGAAAATTATTTAGTTAATTGGAAATAATTACGTAGTTAAATGAAAATTACTCAGTTAAGCCACTGAAAATGAAAGTAGGTTTAGTGCACAGTTTGTAATGATTGAGCTAGGATTCACTGGGGATTTATCTCAGGTGATATACAAGAGGTCAGATTAGATGATCTATTGAACCTTCTGGCCTTAAACTGTATGAAACAATGAGAGTTTTTATTATATACAGCCTTGTTCACCCCTCTCTAACTGTAATGTTATAAATTATTAAATATAATAATAATTGCTCGACACTTCATTGCTACTTTTTTTAAAGAAAACAAATAAATAGCCCTGTAAAATGACAGCAAACTTTATATTAAACTGAGTTTTAATATCAATGAATAAACTGCCTGTTTAAGGTATACTTAATATTGAAAAAAATTATCAATGTCCTTGTAATTTAAAGTTTGGTTGCAAATTATGTCACTTATATATTTTAAAAACAGTTTTATATGATTTAAACACATTTTTGCTTTCAAAGGTAAAAATTTGCATTCTTTCACTTAGAAATTACATGTTGACTTTTCATTCAAATCTGCTCAATGATTTAACTGAAGATGTACTGTAGCTAACATACATTCTGAATACAGTTTTTCTGTTTACCAAGATTTCTTAAGTACCCCAAATAATTCTAATGTTTTAACAAGTTCTTGAATATTCTTCTTTTGCAATAATAAAAACATTCCTGTCTGACAGGTGCGATGAAATAACCCTATTATATTGTCTCAGTTTGCACTGTTTACTCCTGACTATTGTCTATTCCTGTAGTTTACTGCCAGTTATGTAATAAAAAAAATTCATAATGAAAGTTCATATGTCTAGGCTTATATCCTGAGATCAACTTGCAACTAGATAACTATTTTTTATTTTATTTTGGTTTTTGAGTGGAAGAGGTTTAAAGTGAGATATTCAGGAAGATATTTCAATGTACTTGGTTGTGAGTTTAGTTTATCATTGCCAACGATGAGGCCTTGTGTGTTATTTAAAAGAATTAATGTGGAGTGTTGGATTCATATATTCATATACCTTAAATTCAGAAAGAACCATTAAAATTATCTAGTCTGACCTAAGGTACATGACGGCCTTTTAGTTTTCACCCAGTTAACCATATCTTGACATCAATAACCTGGATTAGTTTAAATTACAGCTTCAGTTTTGCCACAGAAATATTTTTAGATAAAGTTCACAGTTTCTAGTTCTAATTTGCTTTATTTCAATTTATGGATGTTCATTTCTTCTTATGGATTTTCTCTAGATTAAAGTTTATAAATACACATTCAAGTGTTTATAAAGTATGATGGCATCCTTTCCCTATTATCTTTTTTTCCAGAAACAAAGCAAATTTAATGCTTTATTTATTCCCTCAAAAATATTTTCTCCTACTCTAAAAATATTTTAAGGTTCTTTCTCCCACTCTAATAATTTTAAATTGCAGACATTCCCCTGAGATAACATATTTTATATCTCTCTCATCATGATCGTATACATAAGGAAATCTCTTCCCTCGTCCCTGCTGCCCTGCTTTTACATTCCAAGGATCACATGAGGCCACATCTGACGTTCATGAGAGTGATGTGCATTCCTGTTGAATCATAGTTCACGGAATTCACTCTCATCTCTGATGAGGAAGATGATCAGTAAAAGCAAAATGGGTCATAACTCTTCTATTTTGTCTTGTTAGCAAGGAAAGAAATGTGGGAAAACAATAGAAGTTACAGGTAATTTGTTAGAATTTATATGTTTTTTGGCCACCTTTTTTCCATTAAGTAAACAAGGGTGAATTTTGCCCCATATCATCCAATCTTAGCAGATCACTTGTCTCCAGTTCAGTTTGGCCCTTTGTGCTCTGATTAACTGTTACAGCCCATATACACATATTGATGTCACAAAATCAAGAGACAACTTATCATTTACTGCTCATGTTTTAGTCATCAAAGCCCGCTACTAATCTCTGTCCTCTGTCAAGGAAAATGCATAAATCCAGAGCTTTTCATTATTTCATCCTTGTAAAACATACATTTTTCCAGGTAAATATTGATCAATATAACATTACCTTTTCAGGAACTGATTTTGAAGACATAATGCAGCTGACACAAAAAAAAAAATCTACCTTGACAGTAACTTTAGTATTGGTAAAACATGTCCCTAAACACTCATTTTTGGTCTTCAATGTTGTGTCCCATGTGGTTTACTGTTCTAGTAAACAGGACCAGGTACTTTGTTGCCTCCAATTATTGAATCATTAAAAAAAAAAAAAAAGTTCATAGCTCCTCCTACCAGATTGAACTTGGATTAATGCTGAGATGTACACATTATTTCAGTACAGAACACCATATTTCTTCATATTACAGCATAAATTTTCGTCCCTCTTAGTATATAATGAATGACAGGTGCTATCAATATACCTACAATGTATTGGGGAAAAGTTTTACCATTTTAAGTCGGTCTGCCACTGGAGGAAACTCTATGAGAGTAAAGAGAGATCATCAGAAAGCGTGACAGAAGAGTGAACTTACTATATGTTGTATTCCTGATTGCTTGTGGCTGTATAATGTTATACAGCAGTGTGGTTATGTAGGAAACTCATTTCCTGAAATCTTGCAAGTAAATAATAACCATTTTGATATTAAGAAAGTTGCTCAAAAGATTCTTATGAACAGATGTAATTCATTATACAGATTCCAATACACCTTGCTTTAGATTTGATGGAATCAGTCATGCTCATTACAATGTCTTTGTATCCCGCATACATTCAGTAGAACAGAACTGACAGAAGAATTGATGTGGAGGAACAACTCTGTGAAGCACTAAGCACAAACAGAAATTTCCCAGATTTACTTTGTTTCATTTAGACTAAAATGGTGAACTGCGCCTTTCTTCTATCCTGCTTTTTGATTGGCCAGATTCACCTGTAGAGATGTGAACTCGAATAAGAAGTTGTTTTAACAGAAGCCAGATAAACTCTTTCCAACTTTAAGAAAGGTCTAGAGGCAGAAAGGAACACTGTCCCCTTTTACTTAGTCAAACCTCTGTATATATGCTAACAGTTCTAAATTTTCGTCAAATAAGATAAAAACTTTCACCCATAGGCACTTCAGATGCATGGTACTGGACCGGGGTTTTTTTTTGTTTCTTTCTATATAATAGGTAGGAAGTATTTTTATAGGCTACATGTTTTGTGTTTGCATTCCCTAAGACAGGCACCAATTCTGCAGAGATGTCATCTTCATTCTCACAAGATGATGATTTGAACCTTGCCTGAAATCTATTAGGAGAAAAATGTGGGTGAAGAATAAGAACAGCGCCAGCTGAAGTCTCCAACAAACATGAATCCCAAAGGTGGCCACCTCTTTTCATTCAAAAAGGAAAATAATAATTAAAACCACCTGATGCATTGTACAAGCTTTGCTAATTAATTAACTGAAAGTTGTTTGTTGCTATGATAGAAGAGACAGCACATGCAAATATACAACAGAATATACATGAATATTGACATGAAGTTGCAGGTTCACACTATTGGTACAAATTCTGGCATGTTTTATAGGCCTGATCTGCAATTGATGTATACTAGACTGTACACAGAAGGAATGTATAACAAGTAACATTTACATGTTATAAAGGGTGTGAAAATTCTCAACATGCTGATAATTAGAAACAGCGTTAGAGGTTACTAGTCGTTGATTGTCTGATGTGAACGCTGGAAGACACTGCACTAACAGTGATATCTAGCCACAAATCTGATTCATAAAGCACAACAATCAGACAAATCAAAAAAATATTTTCTCAAAAAGTAGTCTTTCATTTTCCTTTACTGGGTTTTTGTAAAAGAGGTTTAAAGGGGAGTGTCAGGCTCTGAGCATCCAAACACAACTGTGTTTGAGACAATGGCCTTCCTATTTTGTGATCAGCATGCCTCACCTTCATTAAGGTATTAGGCACAGAGGCTAGTAGTTATGTATGCTTTTGTCTACAGAAGAATAATCATGAGACAGTTGATAAAAGCAAAAACCAAACCAAACAAACAAAACAAGCAAACAACAAAAAGAAGAATCACAGTCTGTGCCACGTGTACAAACCACTACATTTCCCATTGCATTTATGCAATCTTTGAGAATTGCTGTTCTGGACTGTATTTGAGCCTATCCTCGTTCATAACTTAAGAGAAAATGCTGATGACCTCTGTATAGTTTGTATTATATGGAGGTAAAAGCTAATTATACCTATTTGTATGGACATAAGGTATTCCACAATGGATGAGCCTTATTTTTTAGTTCAGAAGTAAGAAATTGCAAATACTATCCACAAGTCTTTAGACATGTCCGAGGCAATGGGCACAATATATTAAAGTTAGGTAGTTTATACTCATTGTTACAGCTGGCTTTGATAATCCTCACGTAGAACAAGACAATACTCCCAAGTGGAAAATTTTCTTCATAGAGAGGTTTGTTTTCCTCTAGGTTGTATAATGACCTGACACAAATGAAACAACAAAATTTACTTTATGATTATAAGGTAGTGTGAACTTTATATTTTATAAAGCAAATGAAATTTGTCTTCAGAATTTAGTTGCTTACAAATTTTACAAACTGTTATATGTAATACAAAAAATAAATGAAGGCAGAGAACCATCTTCTATGGCCCACTGTTAAGTGTAGAAATATCTTATTCTGTCAATGTGATTTCATAGCAGGATGAAAAATGTCAAAAGTGGGGATGACAAATCAGTCTAGTGAGGAAAAATGACTCTCAGACAAGAGATGTCATTTGTCATGATTGCCATTTGACTGCACTTTCTCCTGTCTTCTCTTTCAGATGAATGTTACTTTGCCATTAATTTAAAATTATCTTAAATCAACGATGGGTTGAACATGAAAAGCAAAGGTATTTGTCTTTTAAAGTTTTGCAATATGTAGAAATCTATTCAAATGTAAACTTACTGAAAACTGCAATACACATTATAAAAAAGATTATCATCATGAATTGTTAACTTAGAAAATATTATAGTTCTTTAGTTCAAAAGTCCATTTTTCCTAAATACAGGCAACAGCATGGCTTTTGTTCAAAACTGACACAGCTGAGCACAGCTCTCTGAGCCACTGCATAATACGGGTGGTAATTAAGCCACAGCTTCAAGGTTGCATGGGCACAAGACAATTCAGCCTAATGAAGTATCGATTGGCTGCAGTCGAGGTAAAACAAGTTGACATTCATTTAGAGGTAGCAATGCGAATATACCACAAAGCCACCAAAGAAGTAAGGGAAAAAAACAATGAGACTGAATTTTAATCTTGCAAACACAATTAAGAATCTTATTTACAGCATGTTGCTATCACTTAAACTAAAGCTAATTGCGTACTTACTGCCCTGACATCAGATTCTTAAATCAGCAGAAATTATATTCATAGGCTGTTGGCAAAAAGCACATGAAGTTCAGTGTTTCAATTAGAACCTGCCCTAACACTTCAAAAACTCAACTGCAAAAAAATATTTACAATCAAATTTCCATTTTATTCACACAACTGAGTTTATTTTAAAATGCTGTGACAAACTCCTCTGTAACACAAGTTTAAATTATGTAATTTCTGAAGACAATAGTTTTACCTCTTAATGGAATAATTGCAAGTAGGTTTCTATATGTTGCCACGTTATGCAAATATTCAATATAGTTTTTAAGCTTAATTTTCTTCCTTTGTGTTACAGGTCAAAAGCTTTATTCACACAATCATAGCCTTGTACATATTTGTCTCGTGTACATATATATATAAAATTACAATATGCATAAAATGCATATAGTTAATGTATAAATGTACATCTTTAAACTTAACTGTTATAAGCATTTAATTCCTAACCACTAAAGCTAATTTTCTCAAAAGTTAGGTGTTCTCAAAAGACACAGCATGAGTGCAGAATTTTCAGCATTAATACCAGCACTATTTCTAGTGAAACAAGAGGATTACTTTTTGCTCCTACTACTGAATATTCAGGAGATTTAGGATGTGGATACAAATATGAAACTGCTAAATTAATGCTGTGTAGTAATATGTTTAATTTAAAAGTCCTGAAATTTTACTTATGTACTGTAACTCTAAGAATGAAATTAATAAGTACGTTAACAAATCCAATAAAATATGTCTAAGATAACAAAACCAATGGAAAAAAGAACCTTAAAAATAAAAATAATTGAATCTTTTCCAAATTGTATTACTGGTTACAAAGAATGATATGCAAATGTTTCCATATTTCTCAAGAATTTATTTAAATTTGGATAGTTGACTTTAATTTTAAAGAATTCATTAGCAGCTTATATATTCAAAATTGTTTATTCTATTAATCACAACCTTTTGCCTGACTTTGCAGCTGAAAACAAAATTTTGGCCAAAGAAGCCTGTAACTCTGTACACTATCATAGATTAGCACTTGAGACTAAATTCTTACATCTTGCAAACAGATACTAAGAAATTGCAACAAATGTATTACATAACATCATTCTAACAAAATCCTCCTTATAAAGCTGAAATGCAAATATATTATGACTTTTCATCTTCCAAAAGTGCAAACATTTTACAGCTTGCACCAATCACATTTTCTCATGAAAAATACCCCTGAATGACTGAGAAAGTGCTAATGTGTCTAATTGCATTATAGACCCCTCCGGCAGACAGACATTTCTTTAAAAAGTAACTCATTAAAGCACTCTGATTGCCAGATGTTGGGATTCACATCAATTGCCCTACTTGTGTACTGAATTAAAGGCAGTATGAGCACTGAAGTAAGTCTTAAACTATTTTAGTAATTAAAAAATTATCCTAAAAAATCAGAAAATTGAGATCTGCAAATCTGAGTATGTTTACTGTATACAAATTCTGACAGGCACAAATATTTTTTTCATCACACATGTAAACTGATTCTCAGTCTCTATTAAAAGAATTCTGGATTTAAAATAACAAATCCCACAGAAAATGAAAGGATATTTAAAAAAAAATAAAAACTCAGCATACCAGCGTTAAATACTTGCAACAGCAATTCTATTATTGCCTGGACTCTTCGTGATCACAGTGCACGTTATCAACTATCATCATCTTACGTGGAAATCATGTAAAAGCAACTTCATATACAATTTTGTAGGTACTCCACAAGATTTTTCCAAACTAAAGTCTGACAATTTTCATTTTTACTGATGGAATTGTATGTGGTCTATTGAAACAAGGTCAGCACACTGCATAACATGAGAAGGAATAATACTCCAGAGCTGACATACTACTTGCCCGTAGAATTTCCCCCCTCTGCTTGGTTCAAGTCTAACCACATCCTCCATTCATCTGTGAGGTCTACAGTCTAGATGGAAGTGGCAGATAGACTTCGTAGCCACTAGTACTTTTGTTAAGGTAAATATTTATCTTGGCAAGGACTCTTCTGGGCCCACATCTCAATTGTGAAGTAATAATGAGAGGGATTCAACCCAGTATCAGTGCAATGGGGATTCCTGAGGTAGAAATGTTCAGTCCAGCAGACTTCAATCCCTTTTCCCAGCTGACTGCAGAAAGAATGTCTGTCCATTGGAGATAAGCATTTTGGAATTAATGGCCATTTAAAAATGCTTTCCTTTTGGCAGACTACCTGTCAGACCACTAGTGAAGAAGCTGTGCCCCAGTAAAGGGATTAGGGAAAAGCACGGATCACTTTTCAGAGGACCCATCAGCCCAGTTGCTATAATTGGTCTGGATAGATTATACACTCTACCTGAAGAAATGAGGCATATTCAGGTAATATCTTAAGGCCTAAAATTGTTCTTCTGAAAAATTTCATTTCCTCTTCAGAAGACAAGTTCTCTCTCCATTTTGAAAATCCAAATTCTTTACTACTCATTCAGGGCAAAGAATATACCACAATTTTTGTATGTAATTGCATGAGAATTAAATAGGATTTTTTAAGCGTTCAAGTCAATGCTAACCACGTGGTTTTGATTAACAGTTCATATTTACACACATGTCTTCAAAATTATTAAATACTAACTCAAAATAATAATAAAAAAATTATATCATCACTTCATTCTTCAATAGTAAAAAAAAAAAAGACTGATGATGCATTCAAAGTTAAAATAAAATTGTATTTTGATATATCAGCTGTTTATTTCCATACTTCATATCATGGCTGTTTAAGTCATCAACATCCTAATAATCTTTTATTTCCAATTTAAGTAAATTTATTTTCTAATAAAAGTAAAACAACTTAATTTTGAAGAGAATTTTAACCTTCCATAGTGCAAGAAAAAGTTCTCAGAGTATACTTGTATTGGTGCTATCCTGTGTTACAATGTTCCTTATTCATGAAAGTAAGTCCAAATGAAAAAACGTATCTGCTAGTTTGTCAGCTGATTTTCTGAACTTCATCAAAATAATTAGAAATAGTTCCTAGGAAATTTACAGTTTCTCTCCAAAGTTAGTGTTTACTCACACATTCTTTATGCTCATTTCAACTTTCTGCTTTGAACCTCAGTATATTTCACTTTAACATAAAAACCCACAACCTCTTCAGAGAAATACAATTATTAAAAAAAAATCATTCTTATGTCATTTAGGAAAAAAGATTTTTTTATTTAGCTACCGTATATATACAGAATCTATGCACAATTAGTTTCACCTCCTCTGAAAATGGAATGTAAACACTTTTGCTCAAAAAGTGTCGAATGTTACTCTACATTTTTTCTTTTTTATGATTTTTCTATAGCAATGTGACTCAATGGCAAAACTACATCCTAAAATATTTTTTAAATACATTTAATATTTTTTTAAATACATTTTTATACATTTAATACATTTATGCTATTCTAGTCGACTTTTTGAAAGGTTCTAAGCCTGTCCTGTACACTATTATGTTTTAAATGTCTTGCAAAGGTAAATAATTATTTTCCTCATGAGAAAGATAATCTTCAGTTAACACCTTTGTAAACAAATCAGTGTAATCATGTATTTTCATACCCTTGATAACCATGATATTTGAAAACCTTATTATCTTGACTATACTTATAAAACACAGAAGAGGACTGAAACAGTTGTTTCACAGACAGAGGTGAAATAAAAAAAAAAAACCTTACCTGATTTATTGAATAAAAGGTCATTATCATGGCTATTGACTATTGATCAAAACAGTTCATTTTTTTTTTTTTTAATAATTTTTAAAACTTTTTTCAAATAAAATAGCCCAGCTGTTTTGTGTGCTTTTGCCAGCAGGTCAAGCAAGCTTTGCCATCTAAAAACAAGCTTTGCCATCTAAAACTGCACAGAAAGTTGATTTCTTTCAAGAGCTAGGACTAGACTTTAAAACTGCACAGTTCTAAGCACATGCTTTACTCATCTGACCACAGCTTTACATATTTTTACACTTAAAATATATTATCTATTAACACCTAAGAGAAAAGAAGAGGGCCCAAACACTGTCTTTACAAGAAAAACAGACAAGTGAAGTAAACATACAAAAATAAGGCAGGCTGTGAAAGATAGGGAGTTGTATCTATACCTTATTTAAGTTCCACCAATTAAACTCTAGCAAAGAGGTACATTCTTGTCCATAAACAAAGAAGATCAAAACTCCAAGGTGTCAGTCTGTCTAGTACCATGGTTATAATCTTGGGATATTATCTTTTATTTCTTTTTAAATATTTGCTGTTGCCTGTATTGCAAAAATCAGACGGATATCTGCAAGAAAATGCTTTAAGTAAAGGTTAAAAGTGATGTAGTGTCTCAAAGGCCTAATAATAAGATAAATGTATTTTACCAGGAGGTCATCAATTCAGATTCCACCAAAAATCAGCAATGCTTTGACTTTTAAAAAATGTCATTCCAGTTCATATTAGACTAATGACTAATTTAGGAGCATGAAAGTCACTGTTTAAATCAGTCTGTCACTACATTTAACAACTCTAAAACTGAAGTTAAAGAATCAAACAGGCCTGCACCAGACTTTTTATTCCAAGGGATGCCTTTCTTTTTTACACAATAGCTGATGTACATGAGATCCATGTTGTAAGAAACATGCATGATACTTTCAATGATGCGTTTAAAATTGAAAATTCATCAGCTTCTAGATAGAAAAGTTCTTTATAAACATATTAAGTTTGGCTCCTACACCTATACTACTCAAGGACTAAGGCAGAAGCATATGTCTCAGAAGATAATGGAACTGGAAAGAACTTTCCAATCATAGATTCCAAGCCTTTGCTATGGCACAAACTATGGTATATTTTCTCTTGCATGAGTTGTTAATGCTGTATCTGAAAAGTGATTAGTCTTCTCATCTTTCCACTTAAAGGACTGTTCTAGATCTCCGTTCCTCAGATGGATAGAGTGTTCTAATTTTTAACAAAAATTTAATTGTGATAATATATATATATATTCATAGCCTTTTGCTCACCATGCACAAAACAGTACTTTAAATTCTTCAATCTATGGCCCCAGCTTCATTCATACAAAGTTAGCATTGCCACAATCTCATCACAATGTCAAGTGAAGACTATGGAGATTACATTATGATGTCAAAATGCAATTGCAAGGAATTTTTATTACTATCTATGGTCACCACATTTACAATATCAAATTATGATGAAAAGTGTTTCAATGTTTCTCTGGAGATGAAATTATAATGTCAAGCTGATGACACAATGAGGTCAGTACAAATCTTCACAGACCCAATTGCAATGTTCATGCAATGGGAAATGTATGGAGACTGTCATATAAAGACTAGAAAAACAAAGTGGACAAAAACTACTGAACACTTCAGCAAGCTTTAAAAACTATGAAGTTGGAACAGGTTTTGAAAAACATGTATGAGTGTCCTGGTTTTGGCTAGGACAGAGTTAATTTTCTTCCTAGTAGCTGGTATAGTGCTGTGTTTTGGATTTAGTAGGAAAATAATGTTGATAACACACTGATGTTTTTAGCTGTTGCTAAGTAGTGTTTATACTAAGTCAAGGATTTTTCAGCTTCTCATGCCCAGCCAGCAAGAAGGCTGGAGGGGCACAAGAAGCTGGGAGGGGACACAGCCAGGACAGCTGACCCAAACTGGCCAAAGAGCTATTCCATACCATATGACATCATGCCCAGTATATAAACTGGGGGAGCTGGCTGGGAGGGGGGATCACGGCTTGGGAACTAACTGGGCATCGGTCAACGAGTGGTGAGCAATTGCATTGTGCACCACTTGCTTTGTATAGTTTAATTCTTTTAGTATTACTATTGTCATATTATTATTATTATCATTGTTTTTCATTCTTTTCTGTCCTATTAAACTGTCTTTATCTCAACTCATGAGGGTTTTTTTCCTGATTCTCTCCCCCATCCCAGGGGTGGGGGGGCAGTGAGCGAGCGGCTGCGTGGTGCTTAGCTGCCGGCTGGGGTTAAACCACAACAATGAGTGTCAAAAGAATTGTAAAAGTTCATAGGAAATGCTAGACTGACTTTTAAATATTATTTTACTTAATAGACACCTTCTTCTAAAAAGATACTTTCTCTCCTGGCAATCCTTCCAATGACAGTACCTTGAGGTAGTCCTAATGCAGCTCCCTAATCCCAAACCCTGATCTTGCTTCTGCTTCTTTTTTAATCCCATTCTTACTCTGCTTCTATGCAAAAAGACCATGACAATCTGCTTTCCTTCACAACAGAAAGGAAGCAATTTGGTCTTATTTCTACATTCAGTTCCTATAAGGTCTTGCCAGATTCCTCATGATGGATATATGACATCTTTTAGTAAAAATTATCCAATTTGTTCTCACTTTTTTCCACATCTTTCCTCATATATACATCTCCTTGATGCTTTGTACCAACCATTAAACCAAACTTCTTAAACATACCCTCTCAGAATCACCCTACTCTTTCTCCACCACAAGTGGTGGTCCTATTTTCTAACTATATACTTTTTGATTTTATTCTTCACTTTTAACTATTGTTAAGCTCTGCATTCAGGTCTTTATTTCTCTGTGTTTGATTCCTTGCCAGTTGATTTACTCTTTCCATATTATCTACATTTTTTGCAGCTAAAGTTTAAAAAAACTCTATTGTTCTAGACAATGTTACTTCTGTACAGTTCCTTTATTTCATTTATTTTCCAAAATTTCATGTTTATGCTAACTTCTTCCCATCTAACCAACAAACTAGTTGTTTATTTTCAATTTTAGCAGTACTTCTGTTTTTTCTTTTTTTGCTCTATCTCTTTGCACTATGCTCTTTTTTTCTCCCTAGTGTCATCACTGAACTATTCTTTGTTGGGTTCTGTGTTCATGATTCCCAGATGTTTTGGCTGTTCTTAACTTTTCTCCAGTCCTTGTTTTACATAACTCCCAGTGAGTTCATAACAATTTCTCATTTGTCGTTATTGCAATCTCAATGTGGTATTCCCTTAATTCTTTTCCTAAAGCTTTTTGATCCCTTTCCTGATGACATTATGACCAGCAACGGCAAAATGCTCCTCTTACGTGAGGCTTGAAACTTGCTTTTCACTGAACTGTCTACTGATGCCAAGTTTTGTCACTTTTTGCAGTCTTGATGGTTTTCTTTTCTGTCTGTACTACAAAAAAAAAGTGGTGCCCATTCCACAGTCATCTCCTGAATTACTCTTTGATTTTGTATCATCTGTTCCAAATTTTCAAGTTCCAATGTTTCCTGTACTTTTTCTTAGCACACAACTTTATCTCAAATAGCTTTAAGTCTGATTATTTCCTTCATCTCTCTTTTTACAGTTTGCATATTACAAACAGCATTCACTCCTCCTGTGTATTCAGACCAGTTTTTAGTGCAAAAGTGTCATAAACTCTTTCTTTGATAGTTACCCAGGGGTAAAGTAATATTTAAAAAGAAATGTGAAAATTTGCTTGGCCATAGACAGTGTCATATGTCTGAAATATGCTACCTTCATTTGGATAAACTTCAGAATGTAAGCTAGGGTTTGAGTCCTCTTTCTATATTTGTACAGATTGATAGAAAGCAAATAATGATTTATTGAATTTATTTTAGTCAATTGCTACCTCCAGATTCTTGGGAGGTTTTTCCTTTATTTGAGTTATCACAGTAATATTTAAGTTCCACTAATGGAATATTATCTATATTACATACAGGTAAAAACAAGTGCATTATCATCATTAATATTGTGTTTTTAAAATGTATTTGCAAGGAACAATCCATGATATTTTAAACAATTGAAGGACTGTAAAGTCCACTGAGGGCTAATCTGATTGACCCAAGTGCCAATACAGTGGTACATTGGTGACAGACTATACTCTGGTGATGTCTGCAGGACATATTCATCTTCTTTTTTTCTACACATTTTAATCCTTCTCTTTTTTGAGTGTCCTCTTCTAAATTAAAAGATATTTAAAATCATAACATTGTTACAGTTTTCTAAATCAAGAGTGTACAAAGACTTAATATTTTTCCACTTCTTTAAAGCTGGAATTCATCAGAATAGCATGAATAACAATATTATCTTCACTGAAGCAGATTATTCTCACTTCTTCTTAAATAATAAATTATATTGATGCAATTTATCCAGAACAAGTGTCATAAATATTTTAACCTAATGCTAATACCAATCAACTGGAATGTTAAATGCAAATGCAAAAGAATATATTTATCATCGTTTCCTTATTTTAGACTCTATCTCCTTCATTTTTCCAGCACCAAAATTTGCATGACCTTTTTCCTATAAGGACAATGATAGAACAGGATTGTAGGTTCTCTTCCACCAACTCCACAGTATGTATGCTCATTGGCATTAGGTCAGTAAAGTTTTCCCTTCTTTGATTTTTAATCTCTTTTTCAGCAGTACAAAAAATGAATAATTTTACTGAGCTACTGTAAGTTTTAAATTTACTGTTACCACTCTGGATTAAACATATTAAACTTCTAAGTTCTATATTATAAAAACATTTTGAGTCTGCTTTTGTTTTCAATGTTTTTTGAAAAGCAGGAGGAAAAAGCCTTATCGAATACCTTCTTATATGTTGTCCAAAGAAAAACTCCTACTTGATTATTAATGTAGCACTAGATATAATGACTCATGTACTGTGTTTTGGGGGGGGGGGGGGGGGGGGGAAGGAAAAAAAAAGAGGAAACCTGAAGAAAAATCAAAACAAACAATATTAACTTAATAAAAAGGAAGCAAAGCACCTGTGTTCTCAGTAATGGAGAGCTGACACTGACAAGTTTTGTTCACAAATTTGAGACATAACTAAGGATAGACAAATAGCAAAGGCAAGCAGTGTTGGGAGTAAATAAGTAGGAGTATATACATTGAAAGTAAAGGTACAATAGTTTTAAAAAGGAGGGTAGGTTTTATTAGTACTTAATATTTTTGTAAAGAGTTACCAACAGACCTAGATTTAGATCCAATTATATTGGATACCATATGGATACAGAAATTGATATATTGTGCAGAGAAAAGAGAAGCAGTGAAAAAAACCCAAACCAAACCTTCAAACCCAGGCATTCCAGGATTTCACAGATTGTGAATACTCCAACTGCCTGCCTTCCCTGATGTAGTGTACACTGAGAAGCAGAGGGTGATTGAGGACACATGGAATTTTGCCTCCACTGCTTTAATACAATGCTATTTTACTGTTACCCATTTGCTGATGTAGCAAATTACCACTTCTCTCTTCACCAAAGCAACATGGAAATAGGTGCGAGGTTCTGCACAGTCATCTTTACACGAGAGCTCAGAACTGTGACAAGGGGAATAACACATACATATAAAATGCATATAAGACAGTGTCATAATCATGGGAAAAAGGAGAATTTCCTTTTAAAACAAGTCATAAGAGGAAAAAAATGCACTCTACACTGTTGGTGTCAAATGTAATTCTTAAAATCATTATGTTAATACATGTGCTAATGTTGCTCCAGAATATTATGACACACAGTTTCTTGTACATCAGATTAACATAGCACAGGTGTTTGAGGAAATGGCTGAATGACAGACCAGGAAAACCGTTGTCCAGAATGGTATACTACTGCTTAAAAATGTGGTTTGTATGTATGGGTTTGCTTGTCTGGCCCACCTTTGGCAAACAGCCTGGTTATAATTATTTGTTAACATAAAGATAGGGGTGTACACAGTGTGTACATGGATTGAATACGCAAAATTGTCTGGGGTGTATTTGCTCAAAACTGATCATATTAAAGAGAACATGAGCATCAGCCAGATGAAATAGTAACCAGGGCATTTCAAAGAGATGTTGGAAATGAAGAAGGACTCAACCTGAAAGGAAGTATGAAATAAGCATGAAAATTTGTGACAGTGGGGAGAGATAGTGGAGGGGACAGCAGCAGTCAAGAGCCTGCCAGAAGTGGTCCCATGCCCACCCCCCATGGGTGCTGCCAAGAGCCACGTGCAGCTCTCCCACAGCTAGCATAGGTGCACCCTGGGGACCCGCACCCTGAGTGCATGAGGGTCTCTTCCTGGGGGCTGTCACCTCTGGGGTAACGAGGGATGGCACAGGGCTGGGGCACAGGGCTGGGCTCTCACACAGCAGGGCTGTGCAGGTGGGGTTCCCTCATGCTCAGATGAGGGGGGTCTGCACCCTCCAAGGCCTACAGGGGAGGTGCAAGTATATGTGTGTGTGTGTGTATGTGTGTGCATGTGTGCATGCACAATTAGAACTTCTTGGGATTAGTTATAGAAGGGTGTTTTAAAATTTGCAGGTATTTATTAACTTTTTCTAAGTGTCTAGTGATGAGGTTTATCCGTTATTGTACCAATATTGACTCCAAATACGTAGTTCACTGATTGCTAGTTAATTATATGTTGTTAATAAATTAATAAATCACTTCAATTCTGATTTGGTTTAAACTATGTAGTTTTTCCCTGCAGCAGTAAGTCTTCGCTTTCATCTGAAAAAATCATAAGTAAATGAATCAAACTGCAGTTGTTTGGCAATTTCTAGACTATTAAACACTCCTGCAGCCAAAAATTAAAAAAAAAAAAAAAAAAAAAGAAGAAAATATCTCTATTCTTCCTATTATTTTTCCCTGATAGAAAATTATGGGATATTCCAGCTAATTCAGAAAAAGGAGGCACCCAAAACACAATAGTACTGAATGTTTATAATCTCTATAAAGTTGGTAATGTTCAGTGAATCCATATGAAGTATCAACTAACTTTATAATTCTATTATATATTTGTATTAATGCGTACTGAAAAGGCTTTGCTTATCCAAGCAGCAACAAGATCCCTACAAGCAATAGCTAATAATGCACCTTGGGGCATAGACTGATACTAAGAATACAATATTCATTTTTAGACAGTTTCAGGAAAGTAGAAATTTTAGATAAATCAGGACTATTTTCTGTAAAATGATACTAAGTAGTAAAATGTGCAGAAACAATGAAATATCCCTCATCTAGAAGATTCTTAGCAACAAAAGCAAATTTAAATATCAGTAGTGATTATTTATGCAACACTGTTGCGGTGAAACCTATTTATATTTTCTTTTATTTAGAGTAACGTGTGGTCCACAGATCTCTTGTCTGCTTCTAAGGGTTACTAAAGACCTAATGTCAGGAGTCTTTAATCCACTTTGCATCATTTGGAAACTTTTTAGTGAAGTGAAAACTGGAAAAAAAGATTGAGAGCTATAGATGGATATTTACAAACTATAGAAGGAAAATACGAATGAAAATTGCCATCCATATACATAAGCGTATCCTGGGTTTCACAGATACAATGATAAAAATGGTTCATGTTACATTGGAAGACCCTTTCTTTGTGTCCATTCACAGTAAATATACTAGCACTTTCCCTAAAAGTCTTGGATTTCACTATAGTTTGACAAGGCTTCAGTCACAACACATGTAGATATGATGGTAAATGTTATAAAATTCTTAACAAGGGTAGATAGGCAGAAATTCAAAATGTAATGTAGGTCAGATCTTTCCACTTGTTTGAGCTATGATTTGAAAAAGGGAATTAAATTCCCATATCTCACTGACTTTCACTGGGATTTGGGCACCAGAAACTTCTTTAAAAACCCTAGCTTTTATTGAAAATTCTCACGGTCACTTTGAGAATCATCCTCTTGTGTGTCAGGTGCACTTTAACTGGATTTAAAGGCAGTTACTCCTCCCCTCACTGGACTCAGAGATACTCCTTTGTGAGCTGTAATGTGGGCTCTTCAATACATTTAGTCCTATGAATAATTAATGTGTCTCCTACTCTCACCACTTGATTTCCAGTTATTTGCGTTGCATGCAATATGCTGAGCCAGTTTCATAGCTCCTAGACTCAAATGCAGGTTTCCAATCTCATTAAGTGTAATGGGATATGAAAAATAAGAGTCTAAATAAAAAAAGGGAGCTGTAAACCTGTCTCACATTTCTTAAAAATACTAAAAGTAAAACCTTCAGGAAAGAAAACATAGGTGTTGCCTACAGAAGAAGAACTAGATGATTCTATGCAGAAATTCAGTGATATTAGGTAGGTTTTTTTGTTTGGCTTTTTGTTTGGTTGGGGTTTTTTGTTTTTCGGGTTTTTTTAGTTCTGTTATATGTATGAAAAACATTTGAAATACCACCTTTTGTTGTTTTTCATTCATTTGCTAAACATAGCTTGAATAGAGTTTGTGAAAAAGAACTTGTCATTCAAGCTAGTTGTTATACTTCATGGATGACTGAATAAAAATGAGTTCTTCAAGAGGTAACTAAAAGTACTGCCACAATGAATCCATATGTACTTACATACTGGACATGGAAGAAAAAATCAGTTAGATGACCTTCTAAGACAAAGTAGATCAAACTCATTGCTTCCATAAGATATAAGATGAATCTGAACAGACTGGATAATTTCCAGAAGCAGTTATATCAGAGCAGATATAATAAAAAAAGAGTAGCTGCAAGAAAAGAGACCAGAAGGTAAACAGAATGGAAAACCTCCAGGCCATTCTGGAAGCAAGAAGAAGATTCCAGGAACTTTTTATTATTGAGGTACTGAATTAAAATAGTAGTTGTGAAAATAGTAGTTGTGAAAACTCTTAACAAATGTTGACAGATTATATAAGTTTTCATTTACTGATTTTAGAAATATTTCTTCAGTTTCATAGAATGAGCAATCTGTGGAAAGTTCTTTTCTGTAAGTGATGTGATGAAAAGTTCTTTTCTGTAAGTGATGTGATGAAAAGTACTAATTTAATTTATTCATTACAGTTTAACTGATGAACCTGAGTTAATTAAAAAATTATTTGTACAAAGAAGAGAAGGAATATCTGATTCTGTTCCTAAAGCAATGTAAATCTGGAGTCATTGCTCTGGTTTCATGAGTTTTAGTTTAGATTCTAATTTTTGTTTTATTTTTCTGCACCTTTTTCATCAGAGACTTCAAATTACTGCAATAACTAATCACCACACTATTCATGTATTGGTCCTGCTACTAAAACAACCAAATTTACTTACTAAATATAAAATTAATCAAAACAGAATTAGCAAATTAGATCAGAAAAAAAATAATCCATGAGATTTTTATTATTTGCAACAGAAGTAATTTTTAATTCCTTAGCATGATATTCTTATTTACTTTTTATTTCTTTAAGGGAGAAATTCAGGACTCATTCCTTTTTGATTCTTAACCATCATTCAGTTTGCTTTCTCCAAAAGTTAAGCAGTAAAAAATCCTTGATCAGGGATTGCAATCTTTTCCTTTCAACTTAAAGCCTAAGAAGCTTGACCTTACTACTGTTCACACATTTAAATTTCCAGGTTCATACCTCAGAGATGTATGGGGAGTTTGCAGTTTTGCAGGTGGGTGGAAGTGATATGTCCATCTCAAGAGCTGAAAGAAGGATGGAGAAAACAGTGGGTGTACGATACAATTCCCTGCAATGAGACCTGACATCTTGGTACGATACCCTTCCCTACAATGAGACCTGACATCTTTGGTTCTCTCTTCTTTGCAGCTTCTCAATCTGTTTGGGCAAGACAGTGTAAAGCAGCATTAATCCTAAGACTGTTCATAAGAGGTTGAACCTAAGACCCACCCAGCCCATCTTCCCATCTCCAGCAGTGACCAACAGCAGTTGGTCACCGCAGCAAGTGTGTAGCGATGTTCTCCCAGAACGCTCTCACAAGCTCTAGTGACATGCAACATAGAAAATCTCTTCATGCTAGTTATCTACAGGGTAAGTTATAGATATATCAAGTATCCAAACACTGGAACAACATTAGTAACAGAAATATCTGCAAGTATTCAGCTGCTTGAATATAGTCCACCTTTATGTGATGTGGTGATTACATACAAATATATAAATGGCTTCCAGACAAAAATATGACTCAACTTACATTTATTCTGAAATATGGGAAAAGCATTTCATATACATATGAGTGGATTAAAATTCAGGATGTACAATAGACATTTAACCCTAAATATATACTTGTATACAAGTACCCTATATATTCTTTTTTTGAAAACTTATTATGTGCTTCCTAGTCTACTCTCAGTTCTGTAAATATATGTATCAATAATAAATGTATGTGTAAATAAAACTGCTTGATACAAATGATGCTTAGCTTTTTTTTTGTTGCTTGTAAATATAAGATGAAATCCAGGCTTATCTAAGCCAAAGAGGGTTTTAGAGATCAAGATAAAATACTCTCCAGTTTCATTATAAAGCATAATATAATCCTAACACGGCACCATAGATGTCATCTGAACTACTCGTGAGAGCAGAGGGAGCAAGATTCATTTCATATTTTGTTTAAAATCTTCTGTAAAAGTAATGAGGATTTATGTTTGGAATTTCCTTGTTAAAACATGAAGTTCAGACTGATTCTGTGCTGTATATGGATAAAAATTAACAAGAGTGTTACTGGAAACAGTGGTATCTCACTGCCTTACACCAGAATGGATACTGACACCTTTTATGCTGCGCTGATTTTTAATGGCTGTTATGTTACAAGGTCTGGGCAGCAGGAGGCTGCAGGGGTGACGGGAGTGAGAGGAGACCATGGACCACCCTGTGCTGGCCACAGCTAATTCCCAACAGCTCTGGCACCAGCATGAGCACCCCAGAGTGTGCCAAAACTTTAGGCAGTTGGAGGATCCCATGGGCCCCTCAGCAAATATATTTAGGGGTGGGGATGAGGGGTGCATATGTACACCCCTGAGGGACTGCGGCTGCAGGCCACCCACACCGGGGCAGGAACCCCCCTGAGGGGCTGCAGCCGTGGGTGACACACGCTGGGGCAGGGACACCCTGAAGGACTGCAGCCATGGGCCACCCACGCTGGGGTAGGGACATCCTTGAGGGACTGCAGCTGCCTCAACCTCCTCACCAGAGGAGTTTTCATCAACTGTGCGTAATCCTTGGTGAATACAAGGGCAATTAACACTGGAGAAGGGGAGAATATATGAGTTTGACTCATTGTTTGTATTCTTGTTTTCCCCAATACCCAAGTCAGTGATCAAAAGTTTGCTTTTATTGGCCATACATTACATATAATTCTCTGCCTCACAAATGTTTTGCCTGCGACAAGGTTTTTGCTGGTTTACAAGGCCTACCGCATTCGTTTCCGGTACGCTCTCCAGTGCTGATGTGTAATTAAAGACTTGGCTCTTTGAGACATACATTTACATGAAGAGGGCCTTAGAGGTGCAAGTTGTTTCTGTTAATGAACAACTGAAGAAACAGAACATTTTAATATTTCTTGCCTTTGAACGATTTTATTTCCTCTCTCACTGGTATTTTCCTCTCTAACCTCTCTGAGAAATTAATACCGGCCTAAATGTGTAACTTAAACTTAAATTACAAATATTTAATCTTTTTTATTCTCAACTAGAGTAATACATATCCCTTCAGGAATACAGAGATGCTTCAAGTATTGCCATGTTGAAAACACTACTTAATTTTTCCTTTTTTTTTTAAAGTCTAGCTAATTTTTGTAATATCAATGTGTACCATTTTTTATTCTGTTTTAGGAGACACAATATGTTTTAATATTTTATGAAATCATTCACTTTAAAAGGAAAAACAAAGGATTTCCTATATTGTTGTCTATAACATAATAAGTTATATATACTCAGTCATTAATCAGAAAAAAAGTCTACATAAAAAGCAGAAGTAAATTGTGGAACACAAATTCAGGCCAATACAAACAGGAAGAGCTTCGTTATCTCCATAGTAATGCATAGAGATTTTAAGAAAATGTCATTTAATTAAAACTTTAATTTTTGTAATGCCATTATGCATATGTACTCTAACTAGAAAGAAGAGGCAACAATTTCTCAGAAAGTCTGCTGTCAGGAGGACAATAGCCAGGAGTTCTTCCAGCTGATCTGCCCTGAATGCTTATTCCTAACACAGGAGTAGAGATAACAGTGTAACATCTGGGGAGGGATATGAATGAGAGGAGAAATATCTTCTTGATTTTTTTATTGTAGGGTTCTGCTTAGCTAAGACATCTCCACCTCCTCTAACAACAAAAATTAATACCAGTCATGTATGATAGTAGGAGAGTGACATTATTGTCTAGAGATATCAATAGTTGTTATTAAGTAAAATACTTGAATTATGCACTTGATTGGGCTCAGGCAAAGAGCCCAAAACTTATACACTTGATATAGGTTTAAATAGCTGACCACATCTTGTTAACATATGTGGAATCACCTCTGTTGTCTGCTCATAACTGGGTCTCCTAGAAGGGAAAGGGATTCAGTGACTCAACTGTAACAGTTTTCATTCCTTCAGTATCTCTTTAAATAGTCCATCAAATTCCCCACAAGGCCACTGACATTCTACACAGCTGCAAGAAATAAATGGGAGGAATTGATAACAACTCTTATCTATTCTTGATGAAAGATTTTCTTTTTTCTTCTGTTTAGTCTCTGAGAGATGTATTATAATACAGGCATAGTTCCCCAATCTAGAGTGCTGGATCTTCTGCTGGTAGTGATATCAAGCCTTATTCATGGAGGCTTCCCACTGGGAAAAAGACTCAAGTAATACATCACTGCTGTTCTTGTGGGACTGCATTCTGCCACCAATGTATGCCTGGTAGACTTTAAAACCAAGAGGGCTTTAGGACACCTCTGAATGCAGGACACAGAATAGCATTACAAACTGAAATAATGAAATCTATTAAACTTGTATTTCAAATTCCTAAAAATTCACATTTTCTATTTTCAGTCAATTCCACCAAGCTTTTCAAGTATATATTTCATATACGTGTAGGTGCTTTTTAGCATTAAAACAGTGGAAATGTAATGATTTTTCGATTTTAAATTATTCTTTTAATGATTTTTTTAAAAGAAGTTGGTATAAAGTATCTTTAACGCAAAAAAAAGAATTCACTATTTTTTATTTGAAAATAACATTATTAAAATCTCAATATAATTATAAATGGGATGACTGAGGCACAAAATCAGGTTTGTAATTCTTTCCACAGCTGGTGAGTTTCTACTACTTTCTACTCCAAGTTGTGTTTTACACAGTCTTTGTTCCATTATCAAGCATTAAGAATAGTTTGGAAAACTGAATTGATCAAATGTTTCTTCTAATTTTGATTATATTCACCATAAGAAACAACTTGTACCAGTACGTTGAAATAGTCCAGAAAGGGAGAAGGAGAGATTAAGAGATTACCAGCTAAAAAAAAAAAAGAAAGCTTTATCCCTTCTCCCCCATTTTTAAATTCTTCAGGTGTACATTTGAATATGTTTACAAATTGTTGAAAAATTTTTCACAATTTCAATTCATTTCAAAATATCAGGGTAAAGAGCTCATCTTTCTCATGTTGTTTATCTAGCCTTACAGGGATAACATTGAAGAGTGAATTCTGAGGAAAATTTACTTCCTTTAGTCTCCACTATCTATAACAGAGTTTTACATGTAGCATATCATCTCTGATCTCTGGTTTGTTCAACCTAATACCCAGCAGCTTCATTTTCTTACTTTCTTTTAGGGTATTTGGTACATTTTAAAACTATTTTGTCAGCGTATGCAGAGATGCTTTGGTTTTGGCGGGAGTTTTTTTGTTTGGTTTTTTGGTTTGGTTTTTTTTTTAATCTTCCCTAGAGCATCAGTTCTTGATTATTTTCTTCATTTATGTTTAAAAATGCCTTTGTTCTTCCTGTGTATTTGTGTCTCTTTGCTTGTGACATTCCTTCTAACTATAAGTTTCCCTTAATTGGCAGGTTTGCATTTGAGTTTCCTACGTGGAATGACCCCTTGTTCCTTGTTCTGCAGTGTCAGGAAACAGAAATGTCATTGCTGATTAGGGGCCTGAACCCTCTGCTCCTCCTTCTCATACAGTAGGCAATCTTGTTCTGTACACACTCTAGCTGCAGGGTCAGCCTTAGGGGAACTCTAAACAAGTGTCCACATGGGATACCAAAGTGGAAGGGGCACTGATAGGGGCAAGTATTCTTTGAGCTCATTTGTCTACCACAGAAAGTCACTTCTGTGCCTTTAAATGTAAAATGTCCACTGGCATTGCCCAAGTGTGTACATTTTAACCACACAGAAGCATTTTTATGCCTCTGGCTTACTACACATATACATCAGTGATGTTAATAACATCTCTGCCTAACAATGTGACACTGAGATGTACTTCTAATGGTTGTCTTTCCTCTGAACTGAGATACAAAAGCTTTCATTTTTGGTCCTGAAACCCTCTGTTAAACCAACTCTGACCTCATCCCAGGGCACGATTACCTAGTCTTGCTTGGGGCACCTGAAGCTCTAAAGATGGCCCTGTGTAGCTGTGGTTGAAAATCTCTCTGCTCAGTGTACAGAGTGCATCCTGTCTTACAACTGAGTGGAAACCCCTGCTTTTTCCACTTTTGCTCCTCACCTAGGGAAGTGGAACAAATCAGGAGAGGGAGGAAGAGAAACTACACAGAAAAGAAGAAGAGAAGGTAGTGCCTTCAAGTGGCAGGGAGCATGCATAAAGCCAAAACTTCTCCCTAAACCAAAGGATACTGCAAAACAGAGAAACTAAAAAGAGGGGAGAGGGAATAACACTTTACTTCCTACCATATTCATAGCCTGAAGGAAGTCTATGGACAGTCTACAAAGATGAGGGAATGGAAATGAAACATAAAGGACTAAATATGGATTCCTTTTGCAACAACCGAGAAAACTGATGTTGCTTAGAGTATTTCAGGGATAAAGGAATAGCTTTACTCCCTAGCGCAGGCCACAAGAGCAGTTGTATATTCACAAGCATAACTTGTTATCTACAGCAACTCCATATCCAAAACAAAACTATTTATGTCACACGAGCTCATAAGCTGTAGCATATGAATTTAATTTTCATTTTAGTTATCTAAATAGCATTAAAAATAAAATATTTTTACACATATGAAAAAAATCACAAACCTATTTTTTTGAAAGGTGAATTTCCATGTGCCTATTTTGTCATAGACAGATATACAGGTCTATTATTACACAAGGTTGTTGCTAATATATACTTGTAATCAAGATATTAAATAAATATCTACATTTTTATGAATTTATAGACAGAGATGAGAGAAAAATGTAAAGATCATTTGTTGTTTATCTTTCTAAAAATACTATATATAATTTAGAGGTGCCAGTGAGCCATGTTTGTACAAATTCTTTCAGTAAGAGTAAATAACACCTTTTACCAATTTCTTAAAACTGTCTTTGGCAGAGATATAAAATTCAGCCCTTCTTGACTGGCTTGTCATTAGAAATCCCATGACACTTTTCACAAAAGAAAGGCTATTAACTATAGTATTCTGGCCAAAGTCCAAATCACTTTGTGGCTACCAAATCCCCAGTTGGAAAAATTATTCTGCACTTTCCTCAAAACCTTGCTGTGTAGAGCATCAGGTTTTATCTAACAGGCAGTATCATTTTGATAAGGCTTATATGAACTTCTAATATGGCAAAATGATTTTGGATCAATAGTCATCCTTTGAAATAAAAGTTAAGATAATACCAAATCTATAAATACAAAACAGCATTAAAAAAAACCCAAAAATCAGAGATTTGAAAACAGATTATTTGGTTATTGGTATATCCTTCTTTTATGATTTTTTTTTTCCCCCTCAGGAATTTTCAGGAATAAGCTTATACATAATGTAGTGATGTTTGTTACCCAATATATCATCTTTGCCTGGAACCCATAGGCAGGTAATTAATCAAGTAATCAGTCCTAGAATTTTGAGTTTCTCCCTTTTATTATGTAATTGTTTTAGATAGTTCAGCTGAAAAAAAAGAATATTTGCATTTAGTATGACTTGTTCAGATGAGATGCTGTAAGAACATTTGGTTATTAAAAATGTTATCCTTACTACTGAAGAGCAGAACACATGTTCTATCCTAGGTCAACTGTGAGAGTTGAAACAGTGGTTTCTTCTATTTTATACAGGCTGAAGGTATGTGTTGTGACCCATGATATTTGATATTGTGTCTCCATGACATGTTGGTGACACTGGTTCAGGACTAGCCTATGAGTGTTGTCTCAGACCAAGATAAATCCAGAAGAATATCCAGCCCATGATGCTTTCCATATGTTCTCAGCCACACAATTAGCCCCTCACTTTCACGAACGCTAAATGTATCTAGAAATTATCTGAATACATCTCTTAATGTTTGCCTCCTAACAATGTTACTTAACACAGTACACTTTCATCAAGGTAAATTGAAATTAAATGCGTTTTGAATAGGCTGACATTTTTGTAAGTAGCAGGCAGTGGGGAACCCTAATCAACTGAGGCTGCTTCTAAGAGTTGCAGTAGGGGTTCATATTAGGCTTGACATCCTTCAATATTTATCAATTGTCTGAGAAGCAAAGATAAAATCAGAGCTGATAAAATTTATGGGATGACACAAAGATTGGCACAGTGGTAAATAATGAAGACAGGCAGTCATAGGAAGTGATCTGTATCACTTGATGACTGAACCGATTCAAATAATGTACATTTTAATACAGACAAAGTCACATCTATGTTTTTGCAGGAATGAGGAACTCCAATTAGGCCAGACATTAGAAAAGCTATAGTTGGTCGTTCCAGTTTGGTGTATAGTGTATGACCTGTTAAAGATGGGCATATGCATTTTTATGCAAGAGCAAAAGAGAAGAAAAGTTTGCTTCTCTCTTTCATCCTGACTCTCCCAACTTTCTTCTAAGAATGGACTGGATTTTGACCCTTTTATTTACATGTGTGCCTTTTATTTACATTCTTGGTTCTGAGTTTTATGTTGTTAGGGGAAGGAGAAAGGTGAATACAGTTCCATCTCAAGACTTCACCCAGTTAGAGTCCCATTTCTAGAGTGTCATAAACTGCCCTTATAAACCAAACTCTTCACCATTGACAAGTAATTCAATATGAGCCTCCAGTTGAATGCCTTGGCAAAAAGAGACAGTCTGATCTGTTGATATGTAAAGGGAGAATATTGAGTAGGATTAGAGAGGCAATTGTATTTTTGTTGTTCCAGTCTGCAAAGCTCAAGCATGAAAGACTTAAATAACTGCTTGCTTAGATCACCTCCCCCCCACCCCAAAAAAAAAAAAAAAAAAGACCAGGGATACTTTATAACTGCAGGGAATAGGCTCCTAAAGGATCTGTAATCTGGTAAAGAAAGGCTAAGGATGAATGTTTAGAGGCTGAACAGGGACAAACTCAAATTTTAAAAAAAAGCATAAATAGTTATCAGTGAGGATGAGGGAAGTAGCTTCATCTCTTGCTGTATTTAGATGAAGATAGGATGCTTTGCTGGAAAATATACTTCAGTCAAACCCAAGTTATTGGGTTCAATGCAGCAATAAGGAGCTAAAAATCTCTTGCTTACTTTACACAGGGGATCAGACTAGTGGTCTCTTGGTCCCTTTTTTTGGCCCTAAACTGTTCAGAAAATTTATATCAAATTCAGTTAATGGTCCTGACAATTCTGTTTCGCTTTTTGCCATTTCAAGTCTCACCAGCCTTGATACTTCACTAGGGCAAGTAGCTAAACCTTTGCGAGAAATCTCTGACTCAGGGAGATCCCACTATATGTGATTTTAAAATAACAGGAAGCATAAAGTAATACCAGATGTGAAACTTTCAAGAGGAGTGTGAAAGGACAGTGTCAGTGCAAGCACAAAACCTGAAAAAAGACATAGTCAGTCTTGGGGGGAGGAGGAGAAAAGATGTGGAAGAGGAAGGAGAGAGACCTCCAAGGATCAGTTTGGATAAATCTGAGATTAGTATCCAAACTTCTTGGTACTTCTCCAAACTAAACTTCTAACCCTTTAGAGTTTCATCCACCCATCATAATTCTAGCTGTTCTTGAAGACTCAAGCTGCCAAGGTCATGGCTGTTAAGAGGCAGAGGAGGAGGCTATTAAAAAAAACCTCAAAGCTTTTAAATAGTAATTTATGCTAATTATGTTTGTGAAATAATTTGTCCTGCATGTCCTAATGTGGAATGTCTCCATAGTCTCCATCTGTTTATCATCTAAGATGTGTTAGCAAGATGTGACTGCTCATCATGCAGCTCTCCCACAGCATGTTACAGTCACTGTAATAACATGTACAATAGAAATAAACTACTTGATCCCTCATTAGAAAATAAATTATACTGCCCTCATACATTTACTTTACTTGTAAAACATTATAATAGAGCTCATGAAAACATTTACCCACAAGAAAATCACATAGTTAAACATGATCCAATACATACATTGCTACCTAAGGCTCCTTGGAATAATTCCTTCAGCCTGCAGATAGAAGGTTTATAAATCCATCTCTGGCATTTTTCCAGTAGTGTTATTAAGCTCTTGGAATCTCCCCTTTTCTGCGGTTCCGTTATGTGTTTCTTGTCATTCCAGTATCTCCAAGTTCCTCAATTTTCACCCTATAAACAGATACTGGCACAATGCTGATCAACTATTATATAATGGAATTTATCTTGTATTAAATTACCATTCTTCTTGAGTTTTTTTTAACCTCTCTGCTTTAACTTAAGTTTTGTTTCATAATACTATGGTGGATGACATTTCTGGCAATTTATATTTTCTTTCGGATCTCTTTTCTTCCAACATCTTAGCACACGACCTTTGTAACAGCACTGTCACCATAATTCTGGATCTCAAAACTATGACTGTTTTGTAATCTCGGCAATGAAACCTTTCTTCAACCATTTGTAGGGAAAAAAAAAGAACAAATAGTCTATCAAGATTATGGTGCTCCACTGCTCTATGACAACACAATTACTTCTTGAGTTACGTGAGAGAAATATGCATTCATTTGGAAGTCGCAGTGATAGTCTCCAAATAACCTCAGGCAGCAGCATATTCATTTTGTTAAAAGATTATTATTATTCTTCATACTTATCTACAAGCTACTAATCAAACACTTTAAGTTAAAAAAAGTCCAAAGGAAAGTCTGATGTTTAGGATCCAAGACTTGCCACAGTCATAGATGACTTCATATTAAGATCTTTTCTCTTCTTCCTTCCCCACTGCATTTTGAAACTGTGTTCCCCTTTGCTGCAGGGGAAAAAAAAAAACCAAACCTAAAATCTTTAATGTTTATTGGATAAATGCATCTTATTGTAAAAATGTAAGTCACATCATTGCCATGAATATGAATAAAGACCGACCAAAGGTGGATCTCAAGAATTTGCTCATTGATGTTAAGGTGTTATTTTCTGTTTCTAGCTCTTTGTATTAAAAAATAGACTCCTTAATGTATATCATTCAGTCAGTCAGCAGCCCAAAATACTGCAAAATTAGGAAGAGAGGTGTAAATGTTGTCCACTGATTTTAATGAGGTGTTAACTTTAAAGTGTTAACTTTGAAGCTTAATTACACCTACACTAAATACAAATGCAGCTAACCACTTCACTGCCAGATGATGAATATGTTCAGCTAAATCTGTCCAACATGTCTAAATTTTCTGGCAGGAATCAACTATCCATTCATTTTAATGGTAACTGCATGGAACTATGAAAAACTGATGTCATAACATATACATGGAGCACAGTAAATGAACCTTCTGTTCTATTTCAAAAGACTCATCTAAATAGATACACATTGAAAATACAATACATTTCTACAGAACTAAGTAAAAAAAACGTTTTTTCCTTTTTTTTATTCTACCTTTAGATATTTATAATAACATACAATTTAAACTCTCTGCTTACAATTAAAAACTGCTATAAGGATTAGAATGTATTTTTCAGAAAATCTAAAAAAACCCTTTCTAATGAAATTAATTTGTGCCAGCCTCAAGAAGAAAAATGAAAAATTTGACACTCATTTCTGCAAAAATTTTCATATGGGTCTTATCCATAGCTCTTCAATTTCAATAAGATTTAGATAAGACCTGGAAAGTCATAATTCACTTCTCAAATACCTCATTTAAATCATGCATTCAGTATTAGAGTAGTAGTAGTGTTGTTAAGGGAAGTCAGTAAATTGCAAAGAGCAAAAGAATGAGTGAACCCATAACCTGGAGTAAAAATATAATCAGAAAGTGACACTAATAATACAAATTTGTTTTCTTACAAATTTTAAATTACTTTTACTACTGTTTTGTCAGATAACATCTTACATGAAACTCTTTTTTCACAAGAACTTGCAAGCATTTCCCTGAAATTATTTCAGTACTTGTGTGGAAGAATAGTAATGCTTTCACTGCTTACAAGAGTATTGCACACAGTTTGACATTTCGTTCAATTAAAACTGAAGGAGAGGTTAAGTAGACAAAATATAATTTCCCAGAACAGAAAATAGTGTTGGAGGAGTACCAGGACTAGTACAACAGGACTTTATTAGTGGGAAAGAAAGCATCAAATACATGTATTAATTCCTTTAGTGATTTTAGAAACTAATAGCAATAGTAGATACTGTATATAGCCCGTAGATTTTTTTTATTCACTTGTGATACTTATTGAATATTTTCACCTATTGAATTGGTTTAGAAACACTGGGAATGTTTATTGGATGCATTGCAAAACTAAAATTTTCTGAATGCTGTGTTCAACTACTATTATTTGATATTCTCTAGATAACAGTATTAACACTGCCAAAAGTGTCTGAGAGCTTTAATTGTAGGTACTGGTCTGGAGCTTGATATCTGACTTTTGAGAGGTGGGGGTAAAATGTAGACAAGAACATAATAGAATGATTGTATTTATATGTATCTGTGTATCCATGTATACCACATTGAAGATATTAATAAGATGATGCAGGTGTATCTAGGCAACCCAACATTAGAGGAAGTAAAGACTGTAAGATTGTAAAAACTAAAAAATACTGGTATTTGTGAGAAAAAGAGGTGAGGCAGGACCATATATAGATTCCTTGTACAATAGCAAAGAAAAATACCTTTGGTTAAAGAATTTCAGGTATTAGCGCAATAAATTTTTTCTCCATTCCAGGCCACAATACAGTATCTCTGGTCTCTACAGTCCTTAAAATAGCCTGTAGTTAACATACCTATTGGTCAACATAAACCTTTCATGTAGCCTTTCTCCATCCATAGTTTGTTGACAAAAATAAATTAAAAAAAAAGAAGTGCTCTTCTGCAGCAAAAGACAGATGCTCAAGTCCTCTGTGTAGCAGAATACAATGTTTTATTGCAGTTAAGCCTGTTTGTTACCTTGTGAGGGGTAAGAACAATCCAACCATTAAGGAAAAAAATCTTAAAGACAAGTTATACAAAATAGGTCTTTAACTAATTTTGGTTTGCTAAGTGCTAGTCCAGAAGGGTGTAGTATCTTTCATACATCCTGAAGTCTTCTGCATAAATATCTATTCATCACTTCAATTCCAGTAACAGTACTGAGGTCTAGTCGAAGGAAAAAAACCACAAAACAAATACGAAGGAGGGTAATGAAGATGGTGTATGATTAACACTCCTGGGTAAATCATAAATACACACTAACCCTAAATGCCTCACACACATTCACTAACAAATCTGATAATACAAAAAGGCAGGATTCTGAAGAGATACAGAAGGTAAGGATTATTGTTTTATTGGATCAAGCCAAGGAGCACACTTCTTTCACAAAGACAACATGGAAGAAGTTAGGTAGCTCATTACACTCAAATCAGCAAGTAACTTGTTATTTGTGTGGAATGATAAAACAAAACATAAACATGAGAACAGAGGTAGTAAAGGGACTGAATCATACATGAAGAGGAAACTGTCTTGTGGAGAAGGACTCACTAGTGATAGTTTCTCCTGATTGCATCATAAATCCTAGCCCATCAGAATTTAGGTTTTTGCTAATGCTGTTGAGGTTTTCTGCTATGCATCTGCTCCATATGTCTTTGAAAGGAACAGATGTTAAACTGTCTTCCTCTTTGTAAAGCTGGATGTCTCCGTACATTGCAAAGCTGTAATATTATTTGTTTTCCCATGGAAGATTTTTGGTAGCGGATCAATTAAAAAAGCAAAGGGTCTCTTATGCCATCAGTGGCATAAGCAGAGGCAAATTTAGAGATGAGAACAGCAGTGCAGGAGGGCAAAGGATTCACAACTTCAGTTGTGATTCTGGTTTCCACTGTCCCTTTTTGAAGCTGCTCATATGATTTCCACAGCTTTATGGGCATCACTTTTTTGCTACAAAAACATATGTAACCAAAAAAACCTAGTTATTTCTGTTAATTGCAGATCCTGCTATGCTTTGCTAAAAGGCTTAGGAGACACTGTACTACACGTAATTGAAACACCCTTATTCTATGATCATCTGCATCATTCATGTACCTGACCTTACTGAAACAATATGAGAAAGAGTTCTGGTTTGAGATTCTATTGCATTAATATTATATCTACTTAACTAGCTGAAAGCAATGCAGAAGAAAAATAATTCTGACTAATAAAAGTTTCATATAAATGGAATTTTTCTGTGCAATTGACAAGCCAATGAAGATTACACCCAGCATTCCCTGTAGTTATTCCTGCTGGAAAATCATTAATTTCATAAGTAAACCATGAAAAAAAACCCACACCAAACAATCCCACCCCCCCCAAAACAACAAAACCCCCTCTTTTCCTATGCAATCAATCAATCAATCAAAAATAATATTCAGTCTTCAATTTTCTTGTTGCTCTTACAGCATCGCACCACCTTCTGAAATGACATTATCTGATCTTTACTTGAAAGCAAAAGAACTGGAAGAGGAAAACCTACAGTGAATTTCCTGGAAACTTCAGCTCTTCTTCTCCTATGTTCTCCAAAATCTGAACAATGTTGTAGACTACTTTTCAAATCTCATCACCTCACTTCCTTCTCATTCGTTTCATTACAACACTTTTAAAGCTGATTATATTGCTCCAGAACAAACAGTGAAGAAAGAAACATATATGCCCTGTTTGTCTCTTTCTTCCACAAGTTTACCTATCCCTTTTCTCTCTACTCTACCCCTCCTTAACTTTTTTCTGACCCTAATATTCTATGGATTTTACTTGTAAGAAAATATTTCATCATGGCTGAGTACAAGCCTTAAATGCCAACAAGAAGTTTGTTCTGCCAGAAACTTTACATTAAAATTTGGAAGAATTACTTAGATAAACTTATGAAGACATTAAAGTCTGACTTCTATGGATTAAATGAGAGTTAGTGACTAAATACCTTTGAAAATCTGAATTTTAAGTTCTTTGTGCCTCAACTTCCTAACTCGAAAATGGTTTCTGCAGAAGTTGAGATAGGGAGGAACTTGGTACTTCTGTATAGGGATCCAAACTTTTGACAAAGAAATAGATTCTGAAGCATGGCATGTACAGTAACCTAGGCTTGTTGGGAGCTAAGTGAGGCTATCTCAGGGCCCGGCTGAAAACAATTCTGCTACTGTTCAGCAGGTCATAAGATGTCATTCTTTGCCTCCCTCTGAATAACACAGAGATCATTTATGCAGAGAGATTGTTCTTCAGATATCAGTTCTCTATATGTAGTTGTCCATGAGTACTGGGTTCTTTCTGTCATCTTCTCTTTGCTGACTCAATATCTTGGTTTTGAAATCCGTATTAAAAACCCCAATTAATAGAGGTAGCTGGTCACTCAGATCTGACTGGCAATTGTGATTTGGACAAACATAAAACATATCTCCAGACTCAAATGATTTGGAAAATTTAAGTTAAGAAAATACTATGGTTCAATAGCATTGATTGTCTTCCAAACTTCGGTACTTTCTGTGGATTCATAGCTCTGCCTTGCCATCTTCCTTCAGACATGTAAAATGTCCTCTGTAATCTTGACTGATAGGCTCAATTACAATGGTAAGATAACTCTATTATTAAGAAGAACTCTAATATAATAAATCAAACTATAAATAACCTTAAAGGACTTTTCCACACAGAGCTGTACTTAACATATGCTTTATTAAGTAGAGTTTATAAATTATACATTCCTTCTCATTCTCAACATCTCAATTTCACCTTATGAGGCCCATTTCAAACAATAGTATAATGTCAACCTAATCAAAAAAGTCTCATGAAATATATAAAATTATATATTTCATAGATATAGATACAGGATTCAAATTCCCGTTAGAAGTTTAAATTTTAATCTCCCAAATTTTGAGTCATTCAACAGCAAACTGCACAGCAAACCATACTATTGTTTGCTGAGCTTATTTATCTGTGCAATTAAAAATGTGACAATCAACTAGTACTTTTTTTTGAAGAGGCAGGGTTCTCCTTAAGAAAACATGCTGTCTATTGTGAATAAAGATGGTCTGTAAAAGAAGACTCAAATTCCAAACTTTGCCCCTAAGAGTTAAATCAAATGAGGTTTTATTTTCCGGATCCCTGGAATTGAATTAACTCCTTTGGCTTTGGGTTGTGTTTCCCAGATTAAGCTTTAGTTATCTAAGTTTATATTCTGTCCCTTTATCAGAGTGTTAAAGCATCTTACATATCTGTTAAAGAGAAGACAAAAAGTTCTCTGTTTTTCTCTTTCCATCCTTCCCGACAGCAGGAATTGGTTGGCTTATATTTTGGCTTTGGTACTGCTAGGTGAGAGAAGTAGGTTTCACTGTTTTGTTCTGAAGGTACTGAAATTTATGGTCACTTAGATTTACTCCAGATGTGGTTCCACAGTTGCGGGCAGCTGCCAAAAACCTTTAGCAGCTGTGCAAATGCTTATGACCATGCAGGGAGAAGCAGTCTCTCAGGAAATTTCAGTCAATCTCACAGAGCATGGAAGCTTTGAATTTAACACAATATTCATTGGAAAGCAACTGAGTGCTGTGATCTCAGGCACTGTTGGTTCAAATGCCTTTTTAAAGTTTTTCTTTTGGATGAACTTTTGGATGACTAGCCTTCCATAAGATTCATGATAGAAGAGTTTTCATTGAATCAACACTATATGTGGTATCTATTATGGTCAAAAATCTTAAAAATTCAGATACTGTACCTGTCCGGTCTAGGCATAAATTGAAGTGCTGCTTCTCTTTTAGCCTTGTTTTTACAGGTGAAGACTCAGCATCTCAATTTGCTGGCAAAATCAGAAGAACATACATTGATGTTAATAACCGGGCTTTATTTTTTTTTACTTTTTTTGCATAATTTTAATGGTAAACATGAAACAAATATGTAACACATGAGGGAGAATTTCTTTCCCATTTGTGGTGGTGTAGCCCCCCTGGGCTACATTGCAATGTCAGGACCAGCCACATAGTGTTCTTGTGCAGTGAGTTGGGACAATCTAGTACTTTCTTATCCTGGCTACGGTACAGTGAATCAGGGTGATAAGGCACTCCCTAACCATACCTGAAACTCCTGTTGCCTGGAACCGTACCTGAAACTCCTGCTGCTTGGATCATGGCCCACCTTGGAGGGTGCCAGAATTACCTGACAAGAATTATGGCCAGAATGAAAATACACTGACCAAAGTCAATCATCTTATGATCCTATAAATAGTGATCCTAAGTGAGACCCTTTGAGCTCTCCGGGATTGCAGCAGGCTGTGACCCAGTATATCCTCCTGAATTAGGATGCCTCTCAGGGTAGATTTCACAAGGATTTTTAAGGTATTTTCACAAGGATTTTTTTCATGAGGATTTTAAGTAGTAGATGTCGCAAGGACTTTAAAGAGTAGCTCTCACGAGGATTTCCAAGATTGTCTGCTGATAGATGCCAACAAAGACGAAGGGGTCTAAGATCGTCTGCTGACAAATGCTGATGAAGGAGAATAGTGTGTAATTCACTACAACTGGATTTCACGAGGTTTTTAAAGATGATTTGGTACCAATAATTTATTACAATTGGCCAAGAGAGAAAAATCTTTATTATAGGTTAACCTCTATATCTATGTGTGTGTGTGTGTTTGTGTGTGTGTACGATTTGATTTAGTAAACTTTGTAGTGCTGATAGCAAACTTTATTAAATCACTCTGATAATTGACTGATGATTAAGTATTGTTAGAAATCGTATAACCTAATCTTGTGATTTACCATAATAGCGTTAATAAATCTTAAATCACTGCTACCTTAAAGTCGTATAGGATCCATAATCACTCATTCCCCGATAAACTGACATAATAATTTAATGGGAGATTTTCCTTACCCTCTGTATCCCTTTTATTAGGCATAAACCACTGTCCAAGTCTGAGACTAAGTTTGGATCCAGCCGCACCTAGACTCCTCTCTGAGTCGGAGTTTAGAAAGCAAGAGGGTCCATTCTGAACCTTGTGACTCAACAGGAGGCTTTCCTTACCTTTGCATTAATTCTGTCAGACATAAACTGTTGACCAAGTCTGGGACTAAGATTGGATCTATCCGCACCCAAGCTCCATCAGGAGTTTAGAAAGCAAGGAGGTCCACTCTGAACCTCGTGACTCAACGGGAGGGTCTCCCTTACTCTTTTGCGTCTCTGGTCTCTGTGTAAATCACTCTAAATTGAATCTAACTGGATTTCCCTTTGCATGTTTCTTCCATATAGTAAGTAATAGAGTGAACCTTGCCATCGAACTTTGTTAAGTCTCACTTTTACAAATTCACATTAAAAAATCATTTTTGCTAATATCTTTGACAGTGATTCTTTAAGTGATCTAAACCACCCCATTTGCGACACCATTGCTTGTGCAAATCAGGTATTTCAGTCTAGTAGCTGGGACAATGGATAGAAAAATTAAGAGTTTGAAGATCCGCACCACAGGTTGCTATAGAGGTGATAATTTAATGTAACAGTTATGTCCTTATATTAAATAAAAAGTAATTTGAGGATGTTGTTGTGATACAATAATATCTTTTAAAAGTGTTATAATTTACATTGTAATTAAAAACAACAAACCTGAAAATCAAGAATATTTTACAAAGATAAAGACAAGTATAAATATATAATGCTCTCCTAACCTTTTATACTATGCTTGTCTGGGAATAGTAATAGGGAATTCTCCTCTGCTGCCTGGGAGAAAAAAGCACCAGGCTGGAGGTCAGTTTTCTCCACTCTGGCTGAGATTCCTTGGCTGGATTTCTCACCTGCATTTCTGGCAAGTATCTGGCCTTTTGCCTTCAGTTGCAGTTGTAGAGTTTTTATTTGCATACCTTCTACTTGGGCTTAAGGAAGAGAAAGGTTATGGTCACACAAACAACCACCTATTCACACCAAAGAGCCTTCTTGATCAGCAGTTATTACAAGTCCTATATAAAGATTGCTGGTCTATTCACATGTTAACAACTACAGCCAGTTCATCCATATGAACCTAGATATATGTGTGTGACAGAAATCTTACTAATATTTCTAGAGAAATGTCAATCCTTTGTCAACAAACACGAGCTTTCAGCTACCCATAATAGGTTATCTAGTTTGTGGATTAATCAGGCTAAGTCCTAAATACTTTGTTGAGCAGGAGCTCGAGATCTTTAGAATTTTATTAGGAGTGATGGAAAGAAAACACTGCTATACTAGTTCGAAGGTAGTCAAGTCCAGTCAGGTTTTGCTGCTTTTGGTCAGCAAAAAGTCCAAATAAATGAGCCCATTTACTGTCAGACTAAGATCATGGACAGCTTGCTTAGATCCCTTTTCACTGTGCTTCTCTTCACTCTTGTGGTTTTTCATAGTAATAGAACTCTTTGCCTTTGGGTGGGATACAGTGGCAAGGAAACCGAATTAAGGGTTTGCAAGCATGTATAAGTGTTTCTGCAGTATGGTTTCGAGTTCCATTGGCTGGTTGTCATGCAGTCTGCAGAAGTGCCTGTGCAGGAGAGGGGAGAGATTACTAAGGTGATGCATTGGATGTAATTTCTTCTCTAGTGTAACCTCATCTACATGACTCTTCAACCCAATTCAACATATTTCTAGAGCTTGGCCAGCATCATGGAAAGGCAGACACTGAGATAGTACGAAAAAAGACAGTAGTAACTGTATGATGATCAAAGATCTTCTCCAAAGGGAAAAAATCACTGCAATCTTAGCCACCCCCGTAACCACTCAGGTAATCTAGCCTTCAGTCTGTTTCAAATAGCAGCCAAAGAGGAACTGGATTCAGGATTGCGATACACACAGAGCAGCAGGCAAGAGAGAGCTCACCAGTACACAACCTCAGGTACCAGACTAGACCCGCCAATGCATCTAAACCAGATAGAAGGTGGCTTCTGAGCAGGTGACTTAACAGACCTCTTTACCTTATCAGCCATCGGAGTCTTGTGTCACAAGAAGGACAGAAATGGTATACTTCAACAGGTTCTTTCACAAATTTAGTTCTCTTAGAACCAGCCGCATTACTTCTGGCAGAGTACCCAATAGTGACAGCGACACTGTCGGCTCAGTGACAACAGAATAGAGCTGACCAAATAGTGGGTGGACCTGACATACTACTTGCCCAAATGAGCTTGTCATAATCCTCTACTGCACTGAACAGATTCTGTGAAGTTGGATTGAAACTGAATGCCCACAGGGTGCCCTGTTGGGTTCTCTGATCCATCCTGTCAAATACTTTTTCCTAGCCAAGGGACAGGCAAAAAAAAGAGAAAGACTGTCTTTACCATTGGTAGAAGCACCAGAGTCAGGATCAGGACTCCCCTTCCTCAGCCTACCTCCTGTCCCCTCTTAGAGGCAGTAGGCACTCTTCTTGTAAATGGATGTCTGGCCATCATAATGCTGAGGGAAGAATTTCCATGAAGAAAGTAAGGACTGGAGTTGAGGGTAGGTTTTAGAAAGAGGAAACAAAAACTGTAGTTGCTCAGGACACATTAAGGCTGGGGCTGGAATGAGGGAGAAACAAGATTGGGAATGATGGGAAAACAGAAGAGGGAATGGAGAAAATCATGGAATCACAGAAAAGACCAGGTTGGAAGGAACCTCTGGAGAATATTTGTTCCAAACTTCTGTTGAAGGCAGAGCTTTAGATTAGATTATCAACGCCCCTGCCAAGCCAAGTCCTGAATATTTCCAGTGAGGAATAGTCCACTACTTCCCTGGGTAACATATTCCAATGATAAATTGTTCTCACAGTGAAGAGTTTTTTTCTTATGATGTCAACCGGAGTTTCCTCTGAAGCCATCTGTGCTCATTGCCTGTTGTTCTGTGCATCCTTGTGACAAGAGAACTCCCATCTTCTCTATACTTAAACTTTGAGCTATTGTCAGACTGTGATTTTCCCTGAGCCTCGTCTTCTATAAGCTGAACAAATCCAAATACTTCAGTCTTTCCTCATATGTCAATTTATCAAACAGCATAACCATCTTGGTGGCTCTCTGGTGGACCCTTTCCCTTTTATCAGTTTCTCTTCTGAAGCATGGGGAACCAAAACTGGACATAATATTCTAAGGAGCCTAAGAAGTGCTGAGTAAAGTGGAATAATCACATCCCTTGATCTCCTGGCCAAACTCTTGCTTTGATGAAGCCCAGGATATGGTTTGCTTTCATTGCTGCAAGGGCATTCTGCTAACTCACATTCAGCTTGCTGTCCCCTGGCGCCGCCAGGTCCTTTTCAGCAGGGCTACACTGCAGTCAGACCCCAGCCAGTTCTGCTGCTTGGGATTGTTCTGTGCCAGGTCCAGGACTTCACATTTGTCTTTGTTAAACCTCATGCAATTCCTGTTGACCCAGTCTTCCAGCCTATCTGTATGGTGGCTCTTCCTTCCAGCATATCTACCTCTGCTCACAGCTTGGTGTCATCTGTAAACTTAGTGAGAGTGCTTTCAATCCCGTTAAACATGTCATCTGTAAAGATATTGAATCTAGTATCACCCGACGAGGAAGTCCACTCATAATAGGCTGCCAGTTTGACCTTGAGCCATTAAATCTTTGAGCTCAGCAGTTTAGCCAGCTTTCCACCCATTTTGTGGCCCATCTCTCCAGTCCGTATCTTGTCAGCTTGTCCACAAGAATGTTGTAGGAAGCAGTGTCAAACAAGTTAATAAAACCAAGATAAATCACAGAAAAGACTAGACAAAAATGTGGCACTTAGGGACATGGTTTAGTGGTGGACTTGGCAGTTTTAGGTTAACGGCTGGACTTGATGATCTTAAAGGTCTTTCCCAACCTAAATGATTCTATGATTCTATGATTCTAAATTATATCTACAGCTCTCCCTTAATCTACTAAGCAAGTCATTTCATGATAGAAGACAATCTGGTTGATGAAGTATGGTTTACTCCTCGTAAACATGTGTTGGCTTTTCCCATAAGTCTTCTTATCTTTCCTGTACCTGCAAATAGCATCTGTCATTATGGACCTGCTCCATAAATTTTCCTGGGAACTGAAATGTAGCTGCCTGCATCCAGATGCAGGGGGCAAGTAGAAAGGATGAACTTGGGAAGACAGAACATGTACAATAGCAAAGGGAGAGGGAAGGGAGAACCCAGGACAGTAAGGAAGGGGCACATGTGGAGCTGGAGAAGAGAAAACTAGAGGTAGCAACAAACAAGACTGCTGTAGAAACATAGGGGATACTGCATTTTATTCTCAAACCCCAAGGTCCTTCTCACAGCAGAGTGTGGTGGAGAATCTGTGGGCAATGGGAGCCGTATTACGGGTGAGGTAGGAGTAATATCGTGCTGAGTGGTGTGGAGTGCACCTGTGGACCTCAGAGGCATCAAATCCTGCAGTGAGGACAACACAGAGCAACAGTCTAGGAAATGGGTATGGTGTACGTAGGAGTCAGGGGGTAATAGGTTCATGGCACTCGTGGCACCTGCAGTTAATGCTCCAGTAGTGACGTTAGTGGTGTTATTGGTGGTAGATTTCTCTTCCTGCTGTTCCTCTATATGGCAAAGCAGAGGGAGAAGTTCACTGGTTGGAGCTCTGGCTGCCGCTGTACTCAGCATGCCCTGCCCTGACTAACAAGAAGTAGGTGGGACATCATCTTTCCTTTATTGGCCACTGTCAGAAAATAATTTCTGTGACAAAACTGCATATTCAGGTGACTGCAGAAAGCAAGTTTTGAGATAAACTGAATATGAAAATGCAATAGCTTTCAGGAATCATGCTGTAGCAGAGAAGCTGTATCAGAGAAAATGTGAAGGAAGAACCTAACTATTTCTGCCTTGCTTTCTGATATGCTGGATTTCTGAAACATAGTTTGAATTCATCCTCTCAATAGAGCCAGTCAATTTCCATGGCAAGACTGCATTAAAATCTTTTGTCACAGTTACGAAGTGGTTTGCATCTTAGATTCATTTTAATCTCTTTTCAGGATCCCACTGAGGTGAAAGATGTGACCTGTTAAATCTCATTCTGGGAAGAAATTCAGGCTTCCCTCACTCACATCAGATCTTTAGATTCCAGTCTCCTGTTTTCCAATCAAAAGATCAAATTTCAATTATTAACTTTAAGGCTCTTTTCTCTGTGAGCTGTCAGAAGATCCTGACATCCTAATCCTGATATCCTAGCCTATCACTGGCTGAAAAAAAAAGCTGTTTTACTTGTAACTTAACAGTATGCATCCTTCAAGCCCTTGTCATCTCTCATGAACTTGGTTTCAGCTTCGTGTCATCCACTAAAAATGCCAAACTTTTTCTAGGCCCAAGTTCTTCTGACAACCAGCTTTTTATCCTGGTACTCAGAATAACAAACACGGCCATACTAGTTGAAGTCATAGCCTCAATCAGTAGCTTCCTCACAATTTTCCAATTTATTCCTTACAGTAACTCTTCATTACTCCCAAGTCTTCCTCTTCTTTCAACATCCTTAATTCTCTGAAATCAGGTAAACAACATCAGAAACAGGAAAACTAAGAGGCAAGTGACATCCGTAAAGTGAAGACATTAGTCCTTCATACTCTCCAACAAACAAGACAGAGAGAAAGATTTTTAAGTTAGTATTAATTTCATAATATTAATGGAGACTCTGAAATGTTAATGGAAATACTGAAGTATTTTCAGGACAATTTCACAGAATCTGCTGAATCAAATGTAACATATTTACAGGAAGTACGAGTGAGCTGCAGCAATCGTAGGAAGTCTAAGACAACATTATTTATTCCTTTAGTTCTATGGTAGCCTCTATGGCATTTTAGGGTTTTTAAAGACATTTAGATTAATTTTTTCTTTGCCTCATGAAGTTTGCAGTTTAAATGGAATCCTTGTCGTAACTGGGGAGGGGGGAGGGGGAGGAGGACAGATAACAGTCATCCTAGCAGGGTTTATATAATTCAGGACTAGGGACATTTCAGCACTATTTTTTCCACAGATTGCATCAAAGACTGTGGGGCTGCCAAAACGCTTCCACTTTATCTCAACTACTAAAGTGTTCAAAAGGAAAAGCCATGTTTAAGGTTACTAAGACACAATACTTCCAAGAAGCTGCCTGTCAGGTTGTCTGCACTGAGGTTTGAGCTCCCTTACAAATGCAGTAATGATAACAATTTCAGACATGGTTTGGTTGGTCAGACAATGTCAAAGTTTTCAAAACTCTTTTCAGGCATGATATTTGAGCTGCAATGATATGTAACAAAGACTTTTGGAAAATGCGTTTAAAACATATTCTATTTAAGCTAGAATTACATGTCAAGCAAATTCAAATTTGTTATTTAAATATGGCTCAAAGCTCCAAGTAGACTGAAAGAGACAGGCTGTCCCATAGTAATACTATGGAACATTTTCTTTGGTATTTATAAATTATGAGGATGAGACAAGAGACCTCATTGTGTATTTTGAAATACATATTCTTTTCATACGAGATAATTCATAGTATAATTTTCAGTCTTTGAAAGGCAAAGAATTTGATACAGCTCTGTTTTTCTGTTCTTCTCTATCTTAGTAGAGTTTGTGTAGTTCAGATGTCCAAAAATATTGAAACCTTTACTAAGAATGCCCAAAAGTCTTTTCTGGTTTTTTATGTTCTACTCATCTCTAATTAGGACCCTAAATGGTTTGAAGTGGCATACACAAAAGTAAAGGAGCACTCTGTTTCCAAATTAACTAGTCTAGCCAAGGATGTTAGCTATAAGAGTGGAATGAAGTACCACTAGATTTTTTTAAAAACATCAAAATATTTACCTTCTGTAAGTCTCCCACTGTTTTCTGTTACCCTGTGGAGGTTCAAAATAAGTTGTAATTGTAGTACTCGACATTCAGAGCTTCTCAGCAGCAGGAGATTAAGAACTGCATTTTTCAAAAATAAATATATGTACAGAAGTATGTCTTATTTAGAAATTAGCAAAGTATCTGAAAGCTTTGTTGTAATAATGTTCCAAGAAATATTTCATATATATAATCAGTCACATGTCAGATGTTAGATAGCTGGCATCCTACATTTTATTAGGCAGTGAAGTGAGGAATTTAGAAGATGGACTGTATCAGTAAGTCTGAACTTTCAACGTATTTTTACCAATGAATACTTTTTAGTGCTATGAATAGATTTTTAGCTAGACCTATTTTTTATAATACAGCTGCTCTAAGTACTTTGGTATTTTTATAGCAGTTGTACATTTGGCTTTTTTTAATCATGAAATGTTGTTTAGGGCTCTAAATAATCAACCTATATGCAGGAGCTACAATATGCACATTAACATGAAATTTGTATTTAGTTGTTCATCATATAAAAGAATTTCCAGATTAAAAGGTTAAAACCACTAGGCTATGTCGATCCAAAAGCTTTGCCCTGAATTCCAAAAATCATGAGGAAGGGGAATAACATGTCATCATGTTATTATTCACACAACAATTTGCCTTCTGGAAGACATTCTTTATTTTTTCCTGAAAAGAATATATCCAGTCATTTAGCATGTAACTGTTACATGTCTGTCTTCCCTGTGACAGTTGCCTGTAGGGTGAAGATAGGGAGAAGGTAGCCTCAATAGATGTAGGATTGAGCAGGCATTACTCAAGGGAACAGAGGAAAAAAGAACGATCATAAAGAAATTAATAAAAAAAAAATATTAATGTGTTGTTCCTCTCAGTCTATAAATGTAAATGCTATTGCTTAAAATTTAGAATTATAGTCAAGCATAGCTTTACATTTAAAGGGTTGTATCACCTATCAACAGATGTCATTGTGCAAGTCAATATTATCATCAAGGCTGCTGGAACAACTGTGGCACATCAGATCAAATGTATATAGCTATCCATCCTACACAAAGTACGCAGTAGAGATACAGTCAATTAAGAGGCAATGTTAATTGACTGGAAAATCATTTGGCTGGCTGTGTGTCTTCAAAGCTAAAAGAGGCAGGATAAGAGTGGCCCATTAAATATAAGCTTCAATTCAGTCTGGTTCTCATTTTCAAAGGTTTTTGGCCTATCTATCTTGAGTACTTCTTCCAGTACTCCAGCCATATCACAGCTCACAAGTTTGTTTCACCAAATTAAAAATGTGCCAGTAACAAGAATCCTTGAGCTAGAGACTGCAGCTACTCAAAGTTAGCAATGTAAATAAGCAATATTTTGAAAGAATCAAATTTGAAACTGAAAGAATTCCTGGAGAAAAGGCATGTAGAAGATATGGCAAATCTACAGTAGTAGTTATCATAACATTTTATGTATTCCTTGAGAAAATTGCTCTAAGGGGTAGGAGAAGGGGAATATAGACATTTTCACCAGGTAAGGGCCAAGTCACTCCGTGCAGCTGCCTAATCTATTAAATGCAGCAAACATTAGAACATTGTCCTATTCTGACCATTCTTCTGACCAATCTTTGCTTCAGGCAGAGTTGGCATGCAGTGTCTGGAAATGCTGACAATGATGTTTTGGAAGTGACTACTGGTCTAAGTTCAGATGAAAAAGGGTAAAAGAAGTCATGCTTTCTACTTTCAAAAGGGAACTGTAAACTATGTAGTAGAAATATTTAGTGACTTTTTATCCTATCCTGGAAAACAACTTTTAGATGAATTTGCTGGGCTCGTCAGTACAGTAGAAGCATTTTAACCCAATAGAATTCCAGCAGCAAAGAAAGAGTAAGGTAATGTCGATCCTTGTGAGATGGCAACACACAAAGTTAGAAAAGAGGAGATGATAGGTACACAAAATATTAGTTGAAAGATTTTATAGTATCATTCAAAACAGTGATGTTCTAGTGCTGTTGTCTACTTCTTAAGGCAAAGCTTTTAAAATTCTAGTCAGCAAAGCTGAAATCAGACAAAATGACACTACATAGAAATAATTAGCTGATTCTATCAGACAAAATAAAATTAAGATCTGATTCAGCCACTGCAATTGATACATTATAGGTCATATTCAAATGAAGCTACCTACTGTTGTGTCAAATATAAGTCTGGAAGAACAAAAACTGCAAAATCCAGTAAAAATTTTCATTTGGTCATATATGTTCTAATTTGAACTCTAAAATATCAGTTGGTAGTACTATGAACACAGTCAATACAAATAATTCCATAAAACATACAAATGATTTATACTAAAAGTGGGGTTTGTCCCTTCTTTCAGGAATTACTCGTAATTAAAGTATCAGTACTTAGGGGTATTATTTGCAACTTTATGAATCTGAACATGATATTTAGCTTAAGAGGAAACTTTTCAATTGAAGCCCTTGGAAGCGGTGAACTTCATCCATTCAGACAAGGAGAAATGTTTCCACAATGATCTCCACAAGAAAACCTATAAGGAAGGAGAAATCTTTACTTGGCCTTCTCTTAGAAGGCATCTAGAGGATGGTCTCAGACCTCCACTTTAGGGGAAAAAAAAAGAAGAAAAAATGTATAGGTACCAAGAACAACAACAAAAAAAATCACAGACCAAATCAAAACAAACCAAAACTAACCCTTAAAATTGCATATAGATGGATAACTGTAAATTAAGATACTAAGCTGGAACAGCAGGAATCTATAGATAAGATTTTGCAAACATCTTCTCTACATCAACTGAAAATTGAAAATTAAATCCTTTATAAATCCACATAAAAAAGATATCTGCTTATTTATTTATTGGATTTCAGTCATTCTGGACAATTAAACAGAGTGAGTGAATTTGGGGTCATGCTGAATTTCTTGTTTGCCAAACCAAACCTTTTATTTATTTGTCATTATCATTAAACACCTGTAAATCTCCAGAATTCAACAAACGTGAGTGACATAGGATGGAAATATCACCAGATGTTGTTGATAACATTTTGCAAGTGCATAAATGTCCAATGCCAAAACAAAACCAAAATTCACATCTTATGTTAAACATGAACTGTTTTTCCGCTGACACCTTCTGCTGGACTCTGAAGCAAACACCAGCTCTGAATAATACCTGTGTGGTAAATTATTTGCCCAGTTACCAAGCTGGCTGAAAACATTTTAGACACATTACTATAGGCAATAATTTTTATACTGTTGTCAATGAAAATATATCAAAATTAATCAAAGCATTCCTGTTCTTCTAGAAGACGCAGAGCTTTTTCAAATCCCAAATATAAATTTCCTTGACACTTGACATCATTTAAAAAAAAAGAAAGAAAGAAAGAAAAAGACCAAGAGGCCATCACTATCCTAAGCTGCTTAGAGATAAGGAGGTATTAAAAAATAGAGTTCTGTGACCTGGGGTCATTAATTGATTGTTAGACCAAAAATGAATCTGTGAATAACTACTTTGATTCCCTGTATCATCACAAAAGCATCCTTCCCACATAACGAGTATACTGATAGGAAAGTTTTCATAGCCGTTTTATCACTCCTTTTACCTCAAGCACTACAGGTTTTGGGCTAACATGAGGTACAGTTCACTAATACACCCTGTATCAATGCATTGACCTTTTACCGTGACTCCCAGCTCCAGGAAGAACTCAGACTTACAATAAGAGTTTAAATTTGAGAGAGGTTATTTTCCAGATCTCTCTTGTTGCTGTTTGGAGGTCAATTGGTTGCAGTGGGGAGAGTAAAGGATATTTCTAATCATTCTTAGAGCAATGTATTCTGTTAGAGGGCAGTGATATTAAGAAGGAATGTAGGGAAACAGATAAAATGTAATGAAAGTTGCACAGCATAAAGATTTTAAAGATTTTAACTAAACATCTACTACTTCTGGACTGTTGAAATGGCTTAACAAGCTATGGGTTGACCTGTGAAACCTGACTTTCCAAGGGACTGAGATTGACAGTTGGGTTGGGAACGGTAACCCTGTTAACCCAATGAGGTTTTCAATTCTGAAGCACACAGCAAAGTATCAGTCCTTCTCATTTTCCTGGGTGGAAGTAGCAAAAAAGAGAGCACCCAAGTTTGAGCAGCCTTGACCATTAAGGCAACATAAAAAATTGGTGCATAATGACGAACATTACTGCACTCTATTACCAAGGGAAGAGTGCAGTAGATGTACGGGATGACGCTCCTTACTGTGAACACTGGTATTGAACACCTTATACAAAGACACCACTATGTAACAGAAAAGAATAGCAACACATGCATTTCCACAGTGATTCCAGAGACTATTATGAATCATCTTCACACTAAATATTGGAAAACCATTTGAACTTTTCACCTACTGTCATAAATAATCACTTGATTTTCACTAAATTTACAATGATTGTGCTTTGATGTGATCATATTCAAGATTTTAAAGAATATCCAAAACAGTTTTCCAGGAGTAGTAATCTAAAAAGTGAACTGCAAAATGAAGTTCACTAAAAAGTGAACTTCAAATTCAGCCCCTCCATCATGCATGGAAGCACAACAATGGCCTTACCAAAACTACCTATGATATAAATACCAAGAGATGCTTTGTACAGCAGACCAACTTATCATGTATGTTTAGGGAATCAAAGTGATACTTGAGTATATGCTAGCTGATGGACTAAGTGAAGCCTCATCTCTTATTTCAAGATGAGTGCTAAGATGATGTTCTGGGAAACCTCTGCCCTGCACAGGTGAAACAACAGACAAATAGATGTATTCCTACTAGGGCCAGCAGAATTAAGCAATTTATAGCTGAGAACCACATTATGGAGCCCCTACATCTGTATTATTCTGGCAGGAGCACAGAAACACAACTGTAGTTTTCTACTCCTTTGGGATGAAACATTCTTTTGCCTAAAGATATTTCTATTTCCTCTCTCCCCCAGTCTCTCCTCCTGCCTATCTTCCTTACACAACAAATAGATAGTAGCCATCTCTAGATACTTTGTGTGTTGGGAGAAAGGAAGAAGAGCAAAGGACTTTATTTCTTATCAAAGAAATGGACCAAATGAAGTCAAATTAAGGAAAGAAGTAGAATGGCAAAAGTTTCTTTACATTTTCACTTCTTATGCCTTTCTGTGGCTTGATCAGAATAGTTCAAACAAATACATGCAAGAAAATAATAGATGATCTAAAACAATTCAGAGGAGGAAAAGGAAGTATTTCAGTTAAATTGTGACTTTCTAATTACTTAGGCTTCAAATGTTTCAAGCTAAAGTTTCTAAACCTTATTTTAAGAGCTTTTCTTTAGCATCTGTAAATCAGATGCATCACAGAAGAGACTGTTCTTTTTCTAGTCATCCATGCAACATTAAGACCATCTGCAAACCACCATTTATTCTTAAGTCTAGAAGATATATGTGAAATAAAAATATAACTACTAACAACTTTAATCCCAACAGACGCTATTCTGAAAAGAATACAATTTTTTTCTTACATCATTTAAAATGCTCATTCTAATTGCATTTGGAATATAAAAATATAGAATAGGATATTTGCAGCTCCTTTTCAAAACATGATGGAGAATTCAGACTCTTTTTATTCATTATCTTCTCAAAGAATGCCTCAGGGAAGTGGGACATGTGGCAAGCTAGTTAAAAACTAGGCTCTTCTGCAAAAAGACATTACTTACCTGTTCCCTTCCACTCAGACATGTGAGGACTAAACAATCAATGTGGTGTTTTCAACCTTTGAGAACCTGCAGTGATACCCTTTGTGAACTGGATGTTTACGTGAAAAGGTGAGAACCTTCCTCATCTAGATCAGTTCTGAACCAGACAGTGCCCCCTTACAAAACTTTGCCATTATAAAGACTATTTGAGCAGTGAGTCTATTTTGTAAACAGCCACTGAATTGTACATAAGACAATATATCTCACAACTAAGTAAAACAAAAAAGATACGTTCTTGGAAGAATTTAGAACCTTGGAAATCTGGCTTCAAAAATCAGCAGTCACTTACATCAGATTACTTTGACCTGAACTTTTCTTTTTTTACCATTAGGCAACAGATAGCAAAAAAATGGAACGAGGACAGCAACGGCAGAAGAAAGCAAGTAACTGCTGCTGTGGACAAAAACAATAGTGAGTGGTAACTAAGGTCTTTCTGCTCCTTAGACTGGTAGGATGAACGTGCAAGTACTAACAGGATACATATACACCCAATAATGGATACCACAAATAATGTGTGTAATTCTGTTGTGCTGTCTGGATCCCTGCTGTATACATGTATTAGTACATATATTCAGAAAGCTATATGTGCACACCCCATTAAATCTGAACAATTCTTTCCAAACCAGCTTTCCACAGTTTCTATCTTCTGCTCCCTTCTGAGCTAGAACTAGTCGAACAATTAAATTTTAATATCATTATTCTCTGATTCTGATTACTAAAACCAAATTTATAAATCTTCTAAAATTCTACCTGACATTACAAAGGGGTATGTGCTGAACAGTACAACTCATCACTGCAAGTCATTATAAAGGTAAGCATTCCAAAGAGTTATATTCCACATTTCGTATTCCATTACTTTCTGCTTGGTCAAACACACAATACAAATAGCTTTGCTTCTTTTTTTTTTTGAGACTGTAACCATGAAAAAGGACTCACAAAACACCAAGACAGGCCCAAACATTACTTTTAAGAATGTTTTATTTCTATTTGACAAAAATATGGCTTATACTTTTTTTGAAGCAGAGTTCAATTTACACATGACTTCATTCCGCTTCTCCTCGTCTTTGGAAGGTAATCACAGGGTCCAGATGCCAAGCTATGAAAGACCTTCTCCTTTCAGCTTCTTTCTGAATTAAATTAGATTTTGACTTGAGAAATGTGACCACATTATCTGTTTGAACATAAGGAAACTGCACAAATCCCTCATAAGACCTATGTAAAACTCCTTTTATGATTAAGAAGGGGCAATTTTCTAATGCCTGTATTTCTTAGAAGGGAATCTATGCTGCCTTTAAGGAACTTGCATTCCAGTGCATATTTTTCTGGTGCAAGTTGAATTTGGGAATCAGTAGTGAAATGCATAATCAATTGGTTATGCAGCATAGCAATTAGATCAAGTTTTGTGAAGATTCCTGATGCAATAATGATGCCATAGTACAGCTAAGGTGCCACAGTAAACTCTGCAAATATAGCTAGGGCTATACATTTTTAGTATGAAAAAAGTGTAAGGTAAAAAAAAAAGTAACCCAAAAAAGAACCCAAGGACTTGAGTCTGAATCTCCACTGTAACTTTATCTCTGTTCTCATGCATTTTTTCGGTAGCATATATTAGACTTGTAGAAGAAAGACTGTCTGCTCTCTAACTTTATTTAATGGGTCTAGTACAATGGAGACTTTGAAGTGGACCAAAAGGCAGTAAAGCTGTAAGTAAAAAAGCATAAAATGAAAAATAATTTAAACACATCTATTGCATATAAAAATTTAAGTAGTATCTCTGTAGTAAGATAATACTTTGATTAGGGAAATTATAATCCTCAGAGAAGAATTTCAATATTTTAATATCTCTTTTCTTTTTTGTTATACATGTTATACACTCATTTGTTCTTGCCAGTTATGTAAACTAAGCTACCTGACACAATTGAAAAACAGCTTTCCGAGGGCTGTGTATATAATTGCTTTAAAACATTATCTGTATTTCCGAATTCAGTTTGATTTCATTGAATACTTCACATTTTCTACCTATAAGGCTGAGTAATTCTCCTAGCAGTAAATGCAATTTATAAACATAGAAGTTGAAAAGCACTTTTAATCTCACTCACAACTTCATTGTTCAAAAGAGAAATCATGTAATTGTGAATTTAAAAGTATCTTTGAGACATCAGTAGGAGAAAAAATATTTCCTAATACTGTCACACCCATTCCCCAATACAGTAGTATAACAGATGAAGGTTGAAAAAAAAAGAGCAAGAATGAGCATGGCTTTGTTATCCATGATCCAAAGGTGAAATAAGCTGTGAAGGCAAGCATTATAGACTTATGAGCCAGCAGGAATACTGCCAAGAATAGTTCATGGGGCACTGAGCAGCTGGCTGAAAATCACTTCTTTTTTAGAATCTTTGGACACATTTCTAGGCCAGGGGCTCAGAAGCAACCTTACCACTGCCCGTAGTCAGTGTTTCTTCAAAGTACAGTTCTTAAACATAAATCAGCTGCTACTTAAGTTGGCAACAGCAACAATTCAAAATCCTAGAAGTACTGCTGCACACAATTTGCATTTACTTGTTGGCATTTAAAAATGTATTAATTGTCTGTTTCCTATGGGGAGTGGGGGGAGAATCTGGGGGGGGGCGGGGAGAATCACATAACCATTTTCCCTTTCCTCCACAGTGCATTGTATACTTCAGGCAAAAATGTTGACTGCCACTGATCAGCTAGCCACTTCTCTGCACCAAATGTCCCATGGAAGTCAGTAGCTAAAGTCTGTAACTTAGTTCAAAGCCTGTGTGTTTTCTCCAACAGTGTCCAAGAGGCATGATGGAGAAGGTAAGAATTCAGACCGTCATCCTTACCAAATTAAATAAAAACATTTGTAGAATTAATGTGAGAAAACAGAGGGAGGTAAATTCTCAACATTAAGTTCTTTCTTCGTCCCCACAAAACTGTCCACACAGAACAAACTATCACATTTTAGAGACAGGATCCATCAAAAAATACTGCAAGTTGAAAAGCTAAATACTAGATGTATTTATAAGTTCAGTGACAAAAACAGAACATTTTGCCTCTCTCAGCCATATAAAATTAAAAAACTAGAGGCCAGAACCTTTGAAGAAGTCCATTCACAGGACTTCTGAAAAAGTCTCACAGGATTCAATATCTGAGAAAGAATTTTCAGGGTTGGGCCCTCAGATTAATGGTGTAAAATAAGGTTTTGCAACTTCAGCATTTAATATCCAAATTATGCAGCAGATGTTCATGTAAGTCTGGTAATAAGTAATCTGTATTAGAGTACATTAGGATATTTTAAAATAAAATTTAATTAGTTTGGAGCATTTGTCATGTCTTCTTTCCAGTTTTGTTTGAATATGTATAGGATATAGACAAGAGGAAATGGCCTCAAGTTGTGCCAGGGGAGGTTTAGATTGGATATTAGGAAAAATTTCTTCATCAAAAGTGTTGTCAAGCACTGGAACAGACTGCCCAGGGAGGTGATTGAGTCACCATCCCTGGAGGTATTTAGAAGATATGTAGATTTGGTGCTGAGGGACATGGTTTATTGGTGGACTTGTTAGTGTTAGGTTAATGGTTAATGGTTGAACTCGATGATCTTAAGGGTCTTTTCCAACTTAAATGATCCTATGATTCTATGATTCTATGGCAATTAGCAATTTGTGGCTCTACAGCTTCTTTGTTGCATGAAGCCCAGTCTGAGGTGAGCGGCCAATGTGTCAAAGGGGAGAGGGTTGAGGACGGTTAGAATGAATGGCAAAGACCGAAGGCATGCTACTCTGCAATGCTACCTGGTTCCTCCTGACTTTCTTGCTAGATAGGTAGGTTTGTGTTCTAGGGATATTCTTTAAGAACTGTTTAATAAGAACTTCTATATAGTAACTTTACAACCCAAAGTGACAATACTTCAGTCTGACACCTTGGATAAAGCTCCATCTATTGCATAGACTGTCACTAGGTCCCTGGGCTTTGGTCTTTTATTAGTTATTTTCTGAAATGTTAATGCATATTACAGATCACTTTTTCTAAGGGGCAATTTTCACAATAATCAACAATATTTCCAGAATATCCTCAAGAAGGGCTATTCAGCTTTCCAATCTAAAAGCAAGTTAACGGAAAACAAAACAACAATAATAAAAAAACCTTCCCCTTAAACCAAAATCAAATAATAAACAAAACTTTTTTGGCATTTCCAATATTAGCTGACTTAACTTTAGAAGGACAATTATTTTCTTAGGTTAGAAACTTGGAATCATATCTGTGCATATCCGTTAAACAAATATATAGTAAAAGGAGAACTCAAATTACTGGGCTAGATTAGAATATTCAGTATTAGAACAAAGTAAAATTCTAGGTTTGATCCTTATCTTCAAACATTCAGTGACTTTATAAGCCCAGGAGATTTAAATTGCAGTGAATAAGTGTTATAGGATTCTAATTACTATAGGATACAAACCAAATTGAAGCAACTATAACTCATTAAAAATATATGGAAAAACCCCTTCTTACTGGTGTGAAATTTTCATGAACAGTAATAGAGTTAGGGGTGTAAAAGTAAAAAAAGAATAGTTTCTGTTGCTGTGGCTGTTTTACTTGTTGCTACTCTTTGCCTGAAAGACTTGATGAGACCTTGGAGCCTATATTACTAGGTATTATTTCTAAAGGCCCAGAGTTTAATTTTAAGACAGGATGCAACAGCTGATATATCAAAATGTAAGTCAGAGACAAAAGAGAAAGAAGGCAGAAACAGTCTCAAGAATGTTAGTACAGGCTAGCTGTGTGCTTAGGTTACATTTCTACATGATTTTGTTGTACTGTAAACAAAAGTCATCTCCCTAACCAGCATCATCTGGCAATGTACTACAATGTGAACAAAAAAACCCAAAAGAAATAAGAAAACTGGAAGGGAAATTAATTAAAATTATTTTTAACCAAGCTGATAAATATCACCCAGATAATATAATATTATTTCATAGCTGTTCTTATTCCTTCTGGTTTTGGTTTGTAGACTCCCCTCCCCACCCCCCAAAAAAAAACCAAAACCAAACAACTCACCACCAACAACAATTTTGTTCATCTTTCTAGATTTGAAATAAAGGAAAGATCTGACATATATAATTCCTGCAGTGCATTAAGTTTCCGATGGATTAGTTTCTTTGAAAACACATTTGAAAATGTTAAGAGATATTCAACCCAATCAGATGCCACTACTAGTGTAAACTTGAGGTTCTTATAGATTCATACACCTTGCAGAGAGAGGTGGGGGGAAAACAGTTCTTTGACTTTATTGGCCAACCTTACTTTTAATTTTTGTATCACCTAGAAAAAGTTGTTTTAAACCTGACTCCTCTACCACAGTTACTTGATATTCATCAATAATTAAATAACAAGAAGCTACTGCCTTATGTAGAATTCTCATCCTACACTAAAGATAAAAACTCCCAGAATTTGTTATTTTTGCCTGTCTTGATCAGTAAAGTAAGTAACATGATATGTCTGCTCTTTAACACAACTATGTTTTTTTTGAAACATGGGCAGAGAAGTACTTTTGGTTACTTTATTGGCTTTTATACCCATTGGCTCTTCTTGTCTAGTCATTCTATGGCTATGTCATGTCACTCATATTTTGAACATGCTATCTTCCTGTTAAATACAGCCTTTAAAGATAAATGTTCTTAGGAAATGTTCTAATTTTGAGTTAACCGTGATTTATACAACAATCCAAATTAGTTATAATTCCTTCCCCTGTATTATTGTGTGTACTCTAAACACATATGGTATGTAGATGTGTCCTCTTCTGGTAACAACTATGTCAGATGAAAAAGCTCCTGCTACCTTATTCTCCCCTTGACGTTTTGGTAGCATATCCTCCTCCTGGAGATTACCACAGTCTGAAGTCTGCTAGCTGTGCTGTGCATGTGATTGCTTCCTCGCCCATTTCAATTAAAATAAGGTGGTTTAGCTCAGAGAGTTTAAATAGTGACTCTGTGCTTGCTCGTCAAATTTGGATCAAAATGGATTAGGAAGAAATCACACAAACATTTCAGCTGGCATAGCTGATGAGGCAGTAAACCTATTCAGCCAGCCCAGCTGCAGGTACGTGGATGTGTGACAGCATTCTTGAGAGTCTGAGAACTTTCTACAACATAAATCACAGATTAAATCACTCCTATTATCTTAGAAAACATTTCAAATCTCCCTAAAAGCAGCAGCCACCGGTCATAAAAAAAAAAGAAGTGCCAGATTCTGATCTTGTTTACATGCAGGCATGTCCAAAAGCTTAAACATTTAAAATGGTACTTTACTGAATTACAATTAGTCAGATTCTGCAGTACAAAAGTCTGTACATGGATGGCTTCATCTGTATTACAAATATACGAACAGTGGTCAAAACACTTCTTAGAAACTTCAAAATGGCTGAAAGATTTTGCAACAGCTTGAAAAATCCCATTAACTCTATGATGTGAATAATCCTTGCTTATTTGAGTAGTCCCATGGAAAGTAACGGGAGTATTGCAATGGCTAATGGCTGCATAACAGAGCTGATAAATGTATGAGAGAGAATACAGCAACTTAAGATCATATGCCATTTTGTATGGTGTAATTTAATATTCCAGAACTTATAATGCATGTCTTTAAATAAGTTAATAATGACAGAGCTTGAGTTAGTGCGCGTTGTGTTCAATTCTTACAATAAAAATCTTTAATCTGAAAATAAAATACATTGGGAAACTACTATGCCAGTAAATACTCATCTTGACAAACTTCCACGAGCACAACAGAAATAGGAAAATAATCAATGAACAGGTTAAATTCACTGACAGAAAGGGAATATAATCCCCAATTATGGGATTTCTAAGCCTTCATTAAATCTTTAAACCTTAACTTGCATTAACTAAGTTGCTGTGATTATACTTGAAACTGATCTCTCAGGAAACTCCACATGTCCAGCCATTTACTGAATGCATTTTTTCCCCAAGACCAAACGGATATCTTTTCAGAAATAAGTAATAAGCATCTTATTTTATTTTAGGTTCCACAGATAGAATTGTAAATAGTACTCATGACTAAAAATCACTTCAGACTTTTTTTCAGAATCACTCCATAAATAAAATAGAATCTGAAATCATTAATGTATTAAAGCCACTCTTCTGATTTCATGACGAAACTTCCATCCAGTAGAGTCAAATACCAGGACTCCCACTGAAGGCTATTATGCTGCAGATTTCATTTTCAACCTATGTATATTAAAAATAAATAAGTAAAAATAAGAAGGTAGAAGGATAAACAACGGAATAAGCATTTTGATGTAGTGGTACTGAAGGGCCTCTGATGGCGTTCTGTCACTCACCATTTCTGTGGCCTTTGAGCCAAAAACTGGGTGCAGGAAAAGCCATACTGTCACATCTGAAGGTTGTTTAAACTTTGTTTCCCAGATGCATCAATACTTAGTGGTGTTTTCTGTCCCTCAAAAATGCAGAGAGTAGCATTATCTACATTTCTGAAAACAAGAATACAAAAGGTTTTTTTTTTATAATACAGACTTTTAAACTTTGAAAATTAAGAAATACAAAAATTTTGGTACACCACATTTTCTCCTTAAACCTTAATTTTGATTTTTAATTTTTTTTTTGGTGCCTAACATATTAGCATTTGATGTAATAGCAGGTTTTTGTGGATAGCTGATATCATAGAGAACATAGGATACAGTCTAGCACCTTCTCTTTATAAGGGAAAAAATTAGGTTTGAATTGAATATATCTGTATCAGATCATTTCATATTGACAATTACCCATTTATAGAAAATTGCAATCTGTGATCCTTGCCTGCAAAATTCTTCCTAAATAAAAAGTGATCTCATCTGTCACACAGAAAAAGGGATGAAATAGCTAAGTACAATATTTCTGCATTAAATGTTCTGTTCTTTCAGGTAAGTTAAGGAGATAGTAGTGTCTTTTTGTCATCTTTCCCCATACACTGTTCTACACCCACTGATACCTAATTAAGCACTCTAATTATTGAAGTAACCGAGATGTGGGAGATTCTGGTTCTCCTTATCAGATCTTGTCACTCCCAGACACCATCTGCTAACCACAGCATATAAAATGGAGCACGTCTCAGTAGTCTTACCATGTCGTCCTTCTGAATTTAGGAAATGGTGAATCCCTGTGTGAAGCTACCCTTTGTTTCCAAATTTTTGTGCTTTTAATTAAGATGTATAAAATAATTTAAATTCTGCACAAAAGGTATCATCTTCCCCCTCCCACCGTGTTGTTTTTCCTTTCACAAATTCCAAATAATATCATTTGCAGATTAACTACTAGCCCCAGTTCTTTGGCCGTAACTGCCAGAGAGATGACTTATTATCTTTCATCTTACACCTGACTGGCAAGCACAAAAGCAGAGAAAACATCTTTTCTTGTGTGCTTCATAACTCCTGACTGAAATGTACTAACCATTATTAAATATCACATAAAGAAAGTACAGTTAGAATTATCAGGTCAGACGCTTAAAGCCAGTCAAAATTAGCACATTTTCACATTACCCATAAGTAAGTAGTGGAAAGTCTTATCATTGAGACTTGAAGAAATTAATATAAATAGATTCAGCCAAATCTTTTACAAAGTCATGGAGATGGGTACATGGATGAAGAGTACATGTAATAGTGCAGTTAAATCTACAGCTCTAAAAACTCCATCTCTAAATGGATGGCCACTGGAAGTGAGGAGGCTCTACCAGGATAAGGATAATTCTGTACCCATCTTGTTTCTTATGTGCTTTCCCTAAACATGTGCTACAGACCAATATCCATGATACCTTTGTTTGGACCAGAATGGCAGTTCTTACTTCTTAAGAGAAACAAGGAGATGGTTTGATGCTTGCAGACTCAGCTTGTTTTTCCAATATTGACATATTATTTACTGTGAAACTACCAGATACAAAATACCATGCATACCAGGAACATTACATTAGTAGTCTTCTGCATGCCTTAAAAATCTTAATGTAAATGGAAAGGTATATTTAAAATGTGATAGCACAAATTGATAATACAGTAATAATACTCAATGGTTGAAATTAATTCCACAAAGAGGTCTTCTGTTTGAAGAAACTTTGTCTTGGAAATTGTCTTCTTTATTTTTTAAAAGCTGCTATTATTGCTAATAGTCTGACTTGGTCTTCAGAGATCCCACATGTTTATTTACAAAAGTACATTTGTTTATTTTCACTGATAAGAGACCATCATGATTTTTAAAGAGAGAGAGTGGGCTATGTGAAAAACTAACAAGTTCGTGGCCTTCTTTTTGCCCCTAAATGCAAAAATTCTTCAAGTTTGGAAAGGAGAAAACAAAACCCACACAAATCTATTGGGAAGTAAGAATGCCTTGGACGAGAAGGAAAGTTTTGCTTCAAAGTGACATGCAAATGCTCTCTCTTACACCTTTTAGTACTTGTTTTGCAAGTGATACTCTTCTGACGTGCTTAAACTGAATCCACATTTCTGCAATATTTTCTTGTGGTAGTTTGACTCCTATACTGCCTTTATTCCTCATGACTTGCTTTGAGCAATCTCTGAATGAAGGAGCTGCGTGGCGGTTGAGAGTGGAGGGGAAGGAAGCCAAGGATAATGTCCCAATTCTAGATTCAGCATTATTTCTGAAAATGCAGTTGGCAAAAAGCTGTTTGCAAAATTAGCTTCCAGAATAAGTGCGAAGTGTGAATACTTTCTACAGCTGATTTTATCTTTTGGGGCCTTTGTGGTGTCCATGTAGTGGGAACTGATGGTGTTGGAAAAAAATAGCTTTTATTGCTGCAAGTTGACTTGCTGCCAGAAATTCCTCAACCTCTGCGCCCTGCAGTCAATCAGCCACTTGAATAGGCTGGACTTACAATCTTAGGAAAATTCTGCCTGGAGGCACAATAAAAAACCAAACACACTGAAAGAGTAGAAAGACTTTGGAATTGCTTCCCCTGCTGGAGACAGAAAAAAATCAGAAACAAAAAGCTAAAAAACCCCACCACCCCTAAATAAATAAAGAATAACTAAAAAAAAAGCTTTTTAAATGTAGTAGAAGCAGAAATTATCACCTAAACAATGTATTTAGCCATTGTTTGGGAGCTCTTTCCAGTACATTCATTACAAGAGCATGAAGGCAAAAATAATCTTGGATGGAGGTCCTAATATTCTATCATGGTGGACTTTAGAGAGCTTACCAGAAAGAGAGTGGTAACTCTGACAATAGCTAGCTACAAATTCTGGTGGAGTAGTCTCCAAGTTTTCCCAAATTTCCGTTGCAGTGGTCTGATCCCTGAATTGGATTTAGCATCTGGAGTCCCTGCTTCTGTTTATTATTTTCTCTCTCTGAAGTAATCTGTAAGGAGTGGTGGGTCAGTTGCCTTGGAAGGCTTGCTGTTGATGCCAACAAGACTAAGACTCCACCCTGACTTTCTGCTCTTTTGACTTAGCAGGACTGCCTAATTGCCAAGAAGTTAAATGTGCTCAAGCTCTCTGCTGGATTACAACCTCTAGCAGTAGCCCTGTGTTTTGTGTTCAGGTAGTTACTTCATGGTGCTTCCTTTCTCTTTTATCTGCTGTATAAATTACCTTCACAATTGTACTGGTTTTGGCTGGGATAGAGTTAATTTTCTTCATAGCAGCTTGTATGGTGCTATGTTTTGTATTTGTGACCAAAACAGTGTTGATAACATAGGAATGTTTTAGTTATTGCTGAGCAGTGCTTACACAGCATGAAGGCCTTTTCTGCTTCTCACATTGCCCTGCCGGCGAGTAGGCTGGGGGTGCACAAGAAGCTGGGAGGGGACACAGGCGGAACAGCTGACCACAACTGACCAAATGGATATTCCACACCGTATAACATTGTGCTCAGCAATAAAAGCTGGGGGAAGAAGGAGGAAGGGGGTGGAGGACATTTGGAGTTATAGCATTTTTCTTCCCAAGGAACTGTAACATGTGATGGAGCCCCGCTTTCCTGGAAATGGCTAAACATCTGGGAAGCAGTGAATGAATTCTTTATTTTGCTTTGCTTTGCTTGTGTGTGAAGCTTTTGCTTTACCTATTAAAACTTCTTTATCTCAACCCATGATTTTTCTCACTTTCACCCTTCTGATCCTCTCTCCCATCCCACTGGGAGGGGAGTGAACGAGCAGCTGTGTGGTGCTTAGCTGCCTACCGAGGTTAAACCACAACAACAATTATACAGTTTTATTTAAATAAAAGTTTTAATGATATCTACCGTGTTTTTTATTTTTGAAGGAAAATAATGGAATTTTTACTATTCCTGTATGTTTATAATAATCAGGGCCTCCATATAGGTGGCAAATTTCAGTTACCACTTGGGGTGCCAATTAAAAAGTAGTTTGCTGCATTGTATTAATAACCTGCATATTATAACATAGAAATGTAAAGAAACCAACTGCAAAGCTCATCACAAGCCACATGCAGACTCACATGGCATAAAAGGAAAACACTAACAAGACTTCTGAAATAATGAAAAAGACATATAAAATACTGTTCAAATGATATAACCATTCCCTCTATACCAGTGCTATGCTACTCTGCAGTTGCATGTAAGCATAATTCTATATAGAAATACCATATAATCAAGTCTCTGGATAACCAAGTTGTTTAATCAGCAATCATTTTCCTTTAGCTGAAGACAGCAAATGAGCAGCAAGGTAATTATCTATTATGATACAATTTTTTGCTCCACACAAATTGTGTTCTGCAACACACCTTTCTCCTCTCAAACACCAATATACAACTACATTTTCAAAAGTAACATCGTTATCACATGCCAAACCTGAGAGTGTATTACACACAGTAGAGTAAGATATTTGTAGTTAATCTCAACTAGTAGATCTTGTCATAATTTTCCACCATGATTTATTTTAATTTAACCAATATTTACAAAAGTAACAGTTTTGTTCTATTTAGTTCCTTGCTTATATAAGATACTGTATTCTTTTAAGATTCTGAGGAACCTAAGAATCAGTCAGGTAAAGTCGCCAGTGACTGGAAAAAGGGAAACATCACACCCATTTTTAAAAAGGGTAAAAAGGAGGACCCTGGGAACTACCAACCAGTCAGCCTCACCTCTGTGCCCAGTGAGATCATGGAACAGATCCTCCTGGAAGCTATGTCAAGGCATACAGATGACAGGGAGGTGATTAGAGACAGTCAACATGGCTTCACAAAGTGCAAATTCTGCCTGACTAATCTGGTGGCCTTCTACAATGGAGTGACTGCGTTGGCGGATAAGGGAAGAGCAAGTGATGTCATCTATCTTGTCTTCTGTAAGGCCTCTGACAGTCCCACACAACATTGCTAAATTGGAGAGACATGGGTTTGATGGATGGGCTATTTGATGGATAAGGAATTGGCTGGATAGATGCATCCAAAGAGTTGCAGTCAATGGCTCAATGTCCAAATGGAGATCAGTAACAAGTTGTATCCCTCAGGGGTCCATATTTGGACTGTTAGTGTTCAACATTGTTATTAATGACATAGTGGGATTGAGTGCACCCTCAGCAAGTTTGCGGACGACATCAAGCTGAGTGGTACAGTTGATACGTTGGAGGGAAGGGATGCCATCCAGAGGGACCTTGACAGGCTTGAGGACTGGGCCCAGGCGAACCTCATGAAGTTCAACAAGGCCAAGTGCAAGGTCCTGCACCAGGATCAGGGCAAGCTGAGGTACAGGCTGGGTGATGAATGGATTGAGAGCAGCCCTACAGAGAAGGAATTGGGGATATTGGTAGATAATCACTGGTAGATGAAAAATTAGATATGAGCCAGCAATGTGTACTTGCAGCACAGAAAACGAATTATATCCTGGGCTGCATCAAAAGAAGAGTGGCCAGCAGGTCGAGGGAAGTGATTCTCCCCCTCTACTCCACTCTCCTGAGACCCACCTGGAGTACTGCATCCAGCTCTGCGATCCCCAGCACAAGAAAGACATGGACCTGTTACAGCAGGTCCAAGGGAGGGCCACGAAAAGGAACAGGGAGCTGGAACACCTCTCCTATGAAGAAAGTCTGAAAGAGTTGGGCTTGTTCAGCCTAGAGAAGAGAAGGCCCTGGGAAGACCTTATTGTGGCCTTCAATATATAAAAAGGGCTTATAAGAAAGATGGAGTGAGGCTTTTTACCAGGGCCTTTAGTGACAGGACAAGGGGTAACGGTTTTAAATTAAAAGAGGGTAGATTTAGATTAGATATAAGGAAGAAATTTTTCATGATGAGGGTGGTGAGACACTGAAACAGGTTGCCCAGAGAAGTTGTGGATGCCCCATCCTTGGAGGTCGTCAAGGTCAGGTTGGACAGGGCTTTAAGTAATCTGATCTAGTGAAAGATGTCCCTGCCCATGGCAGGGATGGGCGTAGGGTGGGAACTAGATGATCTTTAAATGTTCCTTCCAACCCAAATTTTTCTATGATTCTATGATTCTGTGATTCTATGATTCTATGAATCTGTATCAAATCTCACATGAAGCTTTATGGTATATTTTGTGCAGGGTTTTCTTCAGAGTTCTGTTTTCAACTTTGCACTGAACAACAACAGAACCAACTTAGAGCCATGTTTTTTTCCACATTCACTTGAAATTATTATTTTTTATTTATACATATCTTTTGTCTTGCTAATATCCTTGATAATGTAACTGTAATCAGTTGCTTTTAGTAAAGACTCCTTTAAAGTACTCAAGGAACCAAGGTTTTTAAATTCATGCACACGTCTGCATTCTCACACATGTATCATTCACACAGAAATTAAGCAGAAAATAAGCTTGTGCTTTCTAGCCAATCTGAGAGGAGAATAAAGTGGACAGGTAATATTTTATGGACCAGACTCCGTGAAATAAAGTGTAATAGGTCACAACAGACAGAATCACATTGTCGAGGTGCTATATCAGCTTGGACCTTCTCTCATCTGCCAGTGATTCAACCAATACTCGGGAAAAAGGGCTTCATAGCAACACACCCGCTGTGCATGGCTAGTCCTGACAATGAAGCCCACACTACAAACTGCAGCTCTCCAGTGGCAAGTACGAATGGGACCCTCGTTTCCTACCTATAAGGACTTCCTACTGAATTAAAGATGAAGAAAATACACTGAACTCTCACTGCAAGTCTGCCTGTTATTAGGCAGCTTCCCTTAAGGACTATTGTACTTTGCTCAAACTTACAAATGACAGCTTTAAAATGCACAAAAGTGTTTAACTGTGGCACACATGACTTAGTTTGAAGGATCAATACAATAGAGATTTGCTAATATGTATTCTTCCTGAGTACAGTCATTGTATGCCAAACTGCTTAATTTATTTATGAACAACGTCAACTGCTTTTGTAGATGCTTTCATTTCCATCTGCACTGCTCGTTTTCCTGCTACTTTGTGAAAATTCACTAAAACAGAATCCTGCAAGATCATTAATCAGCACATAATATAAACACTGATTTGCTGGAGCAAAAATTAGCAAGAGCATGGAATTTCATAGAAAATTCATAGCTATTCCTTTTTCTTCTTGCCGCCTCCCCCTCCCCCCCAATTTTCAGATACTGTCATCTGACACATGCAGATTTGGTAACACTAAATGATTGTCTAGCAAATTATCCTGGGTACTCTGCAATACATTTGGAAGTGTTGCAAGCAGTAATCTGCAGTATTTTCCAGTACCACTGAAATGCATCAGTTACAGTTCTCAGTTCTCACCACCACCTCTCACTTGTATGAATTTTGGATTCAGTCCTAGTAAATGTAAACTACCCTACTGATTGCAATAAGAATTTTCTTTGCTTTCTGTATTGTCTTAAATTGTACTAGCCTGTATCCATGAGTAGAATTGGATATTAAAAACTAAAAAAAAAGCTTATGCTTAGGTAAATGCCATGGTTTAACCCCAGCCAGCAACTAAGCACCAGGCAGCCGCTCACTCACTCCTCCCACCCAGTGGGGTGGGGGAAAGAATCGAAAGAAAAACAAAAAAAACCAACTCGTGGATTGAGATAAAGACAGTTTAATAGGACAGAAAGGAATAATAATAATAATAATAATAATAATACGACAATAACAATACTAAAAGTATTAGAATATACAAAACAAGTGATGCACAATGCAATTGCTCACCACTCGCCGACTGATGCCCAGTTACGTCCCAAGCAGCGATCCACTCCTCCCGGCCAACTCCTCCCAGTTTATATACTGGGCATGACGTCACATGGTATGGGATATTCCTTTGGCCAGTTTGGGTCAGCTGTCCTGGCTGTGTCCCCTCCCAGCTTCTTGTGCACCCCCAGCCTCCTCGCTGGTGGGGTGGGGTGAGAAGCAGAAAAGGCCTTGACTCTGTGTAAGCACTGCTCAGCAATAACTAAAACGTCTCTGTATTATCAACTCTGTTTTCAGCACAAATCCAAAACATAGCCCTATACCAGCTACTATGAAGAAAATTAACTCTATCCCAGCCAAAACCAGCACAGTAAAATAAGCCTTAACTAGTTGTCTGATATTCAAAATTGTTGTTTTATTGAACAATCCCAAATGAAAAAACAGGTCAATTTTTTAGCTGTGTTAAAACTGTTTTCAACACATATCTTGAAGAGTGAATACAAGATCATAAGTAGTGTAGCAACTCCACAGTCCATGATCTTAAATCTCCATTTCCATTAAGAGTACTGTTGTGTGAAATGCACAACACGTTTTTTATGTCTGAATGATGATAATAAGTGAATAGGGAAATTTTGCAATACTAGTGGTAGAAAGCTTAGTGGTGTTTCAGAGTCTTCATTACGTGAGAGAATAAATAGGGTGAAGCTACAGCATCTTTTTCTCAGATTAATTATTAAGACAAAAGTCTATGAAAACTTCCAACAGCTGCTGTGCAAAGGAACCACACACGTGCTGAAAAGACTATTTTTGGAAAAGAGAGTCCCTATCTCTTCAGAGCAAAAAGTTTAAAACACAATATTGCCAAGTTGGGTGCCTTACTTTTATCGTAAAAGTTACAAAAACATTGGATTTTAGCAGACTTTAACTAAATACAATGAAAATTCATTATGCTTAGTTTTTTCATTGCTGGATTTAATCTCTAACAAAGTCTAGATACTCAAGCAAGTAAAAAGATACTTTTCTATTAAAAAAGACCCTGAAGGATCCTCATCAGCAAGGCACAGGTGATATATTTCAACACTACTAAATGAAGAAATAAAATGGGACATATTTAATTTTTTTACTGAAACAGTTTCTGGTTTTTGTTTTCTTTTTTTTTTTTTTTTAAAGCTGCATCTCAGTTTCTATTTGCTTATAAGCTAAGAGAAAACAGACGTCAAGCTAAATAGCACACAATTATTTTTTTTTCTTTAAGGTTAAGAGACAGAGGTCTTTTTGTGCAGTGCCAGTCCCAGCAATTTCGCCCGTATGGGATAGGTCCTCTCTCCCTCTTTCCTGCCTACTGATTAATAACCCATTCCTGGCCTGTGGTGGCACACATATCTGTGGTGGCATGCATACACTCCATTACTGTCTGAGATATCAAAAGTTTACTTAATTTGAGATGTGGTTATTTTTAAAAGAATGTGGACTGTGGTAACACATGCACATGAAATTGCATACATTGCAGGAATGTTTCCAGTTATGTGACAGAGGGTGTGCATCTTTCAATGGAAGGGAGAAATACATAAAGGAGTGGCAGTTCCAAGGAAAAAAAAAAATGTTACATAAATGTAAAAAGCAAATACTTTCAATGAGAAAAAAATAAACATAACTTACAGTTGACCCTGGCCAGCTTTAATTTATGGGGTGAAAATGGGACACACTCAAGCTATCTTATACAACCATAACACTGAAAACCATACACACATTTAGGGACTCAATAAGAGCACTATTTACTAGACAGGTATTTTCATAGCTATACTACGTGCATATCTTATTTCAGTTTAACATTACTATAACTACAATCAAGCAATATCTGTTCTGAAAATATACACACATTGAATCATGGTATGCAGTGTCCAGAACAGAAATAGAAGCTTGTGAAATCACCTTGAAAACACTTCTTCAAAGTAAACTTGATACAGTAGGTAGTATTAGAGACATTGTTTTTTTCAATAAGTAAACACCACAGTCTTAGTACCTAACACCTCATCAATATTATTATATAATACTGTTATATATGCAAAATGACAGAAGAATAGTTAAACTAAAACAGAATGAAGATGGAAAATTGCACAAAATGAAGTAATATGGAAAGAATATTGCCTATTTGTTCATTTTATAAGAAGTATGGAATTATATAAAGCAGCTCTGCTACTCAGAAGAGTCTCATAAAAGAGAATTTAAAATTGTGTTATGGACCTAATGAACTCTAGATTTGACCTGTTTCCTGACGAAATGTTGCATCTTTTAAAATAAAAAGAGAGGTCTGCTTTCCTCTTACACCATTCTGAAGTCCTTTTTTAAAATTTAATTCAAAATATAGATTCTTATCAAATAAAAAGATGACAGGATTCAATTTCTAAAAGAAAAATTCTTCTTCTAACTGTGCTTAGAGAAAAACCTCATCTGCAACATTACTACTTAAAATATTGCAGCCACATGGGACCAAATTATTATTTTGTAAGTTCCATGGGGTGCTACAAAAACCCAGATGGCATTAAGTTTTACATCCTTGCAATTCATTTTGTATTATACATTTTACCACAATATGCTTTGGTAATACCAAATAAATCTAAAAAAACTAGTCACTGACATTCCTTAAAGAAAATTAAACTGGGTCCCCACAGACTTGTTCAGGAAAAGCATGAAGAAACACTTCCTTAAAAAAAAAAACAAACAAACAAGGAAGTCATCATTTAGTGTACTAAAGGTCAGCTTAATGTGTTGAACTCAAGGGAACAGCTTGAAAGGAATTAAGCAAATTCGGAATTCTTTGATCTCAGTGGGAGCTGCAAATTCTTGGTGGATAAGACCTCTAATGAAGGATGTTCCAGACAATATGCTATGTTCTGACCATTAGCAAATACACATATTTGAACTCTCACAGATAGAAGTATTTCATTATAATGTAACAAAGCATATTCTCTGTGTGGTGTTTCTCATGTATTAAACATGACAGTGTAATGATTTGTGCAGTGTTATTTCTGTAAAATTATGGGCTGCACATTCTCACTGAACCAGTCCATGTCCTCTTCTTCAAACTTTCAAAATGTGTGCCAACAGCTGTTTTGTTGAGAAACTCTCAAGGCTTTTTTTTTTTTTTTTCCCTTTTCTCTACAAAACCAGATACCTCTCATTGTTAGAGCAAACTCTTAAAACACGACTAAAAGTTACTGTGGGCATGTAATCTCCTGACTTAGTATCTCTGGGCTACTTTCAGAGGCTGTGTGATAAGAAATGTATAGTTTGTGGACTTGGTACAACTTTAAAACAGCCTGAAAATATATGACATTTGATTGGGACTTACTTTGCCATGTTGTACCATACCAGCTTGAATTCTGTCTAGATCACCTTAATTCTACAAATCAATGTTCACAGATGCAAAGAATTGGAACTGGACATGAGACTTGTACTTTTATCCAAAATACTCATTTAAATTCAGTATAACATCCTACCTATATCAATTTATTTCCCAATATTGTAAATAATAATTATTTCTTGGCTAAAAAAATCTATTTATGTCAAATTTAATTCTGAGCCGATGGCACTTTTATTGATGAAGAAAAAACTAGAAACAGAGGCTGACAACCAAGCTTTGGCTCTTAGAGATGAAACTAGTGTTTCTGAAAGGTGAAGTATACAGCACTATAAACATAAGTTAGGACACTTAAAAAGCATGAAGGTAAAAGTTATATTTTAAATACATTTACAGCAAATAAAAGCACTTAATTATTATTATGTAAATATAAAAAATCCATATACAGTTTAGTAAGTGCATTGATTTTCAAAATGCTACCTGCAAACTTGTTTGCTGAAACATACTGTATGACTATCTTTCACATCATGACAAGGCAAACTTTCTAACTTCTTTGATACCAGTTTAACTCCACTGTAATTCTGTTTGAAGCTAAATGTTGATTCATGTTTTTTTCAAAGCTGACTCTTTTTAAAGATGTCTACCCTCGAACAGCCTACTGACATATCTGGCAGAGTCACATGAATGCAGACAGAATTCTCACTGAGCAGACGTTTTTAAATGGAAAAATCATCATGGTTAAATGTTTGCAAGATTGCTAGTAAGATGCTGTCTGCACTTAATATAAATACATCCTCATCAAAGGACGAGGAATTTAACAGGAGTAAACTAATCACTTGACTCACTAAGCTCATAAGGTCTGAATTTGCAGCATTGTCAGGTTAAGGTTTCCCTCACAGTGTGATCAACTTTATTTAATCAACTATTTTTAATCACCATGTTAGCTCATTAAAATTAGCAGAGTTAGATTTTATTTTCTCCAAGTTTTTGGTGAGTTGTTCATTCCGTTGTGAAAACAGCTACTACCATGAAAAATGACTTTTTCTCAATATTGGTTTTAACACACTTATGCCTAAAGCACTGACAACAAAGCGCTTTAAACTACACTAGCAACAAACATTTTTTTTAAAAATGGTGACAAATATTTCTACAGTTTGTCTTGTACAACTAACACTTTGGCTTGTACAACAGACTTTTTCCCCTCTTTACATAAAAAAAACCCCAAACTTTACTGACTATCCACGATAACATGATTTTGAAATATAGTATCTGATTCTATATTTTGAAAATCAGAATCTAACTTGCCCAAGACAGAGAAGGTTGCACCATTGCAAGAGAGACTTGAGATGTTCTAACTACTCAAGAAATCTTGATCAAAGACACCTATAGTAATGTTAATCTCTAGACCCACAACACACAAAGACCACGACCAAATTCTCATTAACTTATTTACCGTATTAAATAGGTTTGGAGGAATATAAATGAAAATTCAACAACATCAATGATCAACACTGGTTAATTTTAACAATTTCCAGTTTATCCTCAAAAAATGTGTGCCAGTTTCCTTATATCATTTTGGTTTAGTTAAGCTGAAGAAGGGACCATCTAATACACTTCCTGCTGAGGAAGAAGGGTAGATTGTTACATACAGTTAATTATTCATCTGGAAGACCTAGAGCTGAATGGGAAACAATCCTTTGTACCCCATTCGAATTTAAATAGACAGTTATAGTGTCTAAATATACTAAATATATATATAGCGTACACAAACCCTGGTATTGACCAACTTGCTTTCACAACAGGGTTTGTCTAAGCCATCACAATCTGAGACACCTAAGTTTAGAGCTCTGCATTGATGTAGGTATCCAAAGTCATGTTACAGTCAACAGAGATCTAGTCAATACAGTAGGAGTGGTCAATTTGGTTGCCAAAGTTCCTCTAAAGCAACATGACAAGACTCCAGACAGAGCTCCAGAATAGTGTAAGATTTGCATATAGCCTTTGCCATATCTGTCAGCCCTGTACATCAGATACCCTAAGACATTTAAAATGGCACCAGATAACTACATGTGGGTAACCTAATCAAGTTCAATTGAGTTCAAATAGCAATTCAGCTTCTCAAATGTCAGTGTCTGCTTTACTGTGACCTAAATAGCTCAAATATTAAAGAATATCACAGAATTACAGAATTGTTGAGGTTGGAAGGTGCCTCTTGAGATCATCTGGTCCGACCCTGCTGCTCAAGCAGGGTGATCTAAAGCAGGTTGCCCAGAATCATGTCCAGGTTGGTTTTGAATATCTCTACAGATGGAGATTCCACAACCTATTGGGGCAACATATTCTAGTGTTTGACCACCCTCACAGTAGAAAGTTTTCTCTTACCTTGAAGTGGAATTTTCTGTATTTTCAGTTGTGGTTATTGCCTCTTGTCCTGTCAATGGATTCTACCAATAAGAGTCTGGCTGCCTCTTCTTCATTCCCTCCCATCAGGTATCTGTATGCATTAATAAGATCCCCCTGAGCCATCTCTTCTCCAGGCTGAATGGTCCCAGTTCTCTCAGCTTCTTCTCATGTGAAAGAGGCTTCAGTCCCTTAATCATCTTGATGGCCCTTCACTGGACTCACCCCAGCAAGCCCTTATCCTTCTTGTACTGAAGAGCCCAGAACTGAACACAGCACTCAAGATATGTCTCACCAGTGCTGAGTAGAGGGGAAGGTTCACCTCCCTTGACCTGCTGGCAATGCTCTTCAAAATGCAGCTTAGTATGCTGTTAGCCTTCTTTGCTGCAAGGGTACATTGCTGACTTATGGTCAACTTGTTGTTTACCAGGACTCCAAGGTCCTTCTCTGCAGAGCTACTTTCCAGCTGGTCTTGTATGGGTGCTTGGGGTTATTATTCTCCAGGTGCAGGACTTTGCATTTCCCCTTGTTGAACTTCATGAGATTCCCTTTAGCCCAATTCTTCAGCCTGTCGAGATCCCTCTAAGTGGCAGCATGACCTTTGGTGTATCAGCCACTTCTCACAGTTTTGTATCATCTGTGAACTTGCTGAGGGTTCACTCTGTCCCATTGTCCAGGTCTTTAATAAAGATGTTAAACAGTATTGGCCCCAGCATCAATCCCTGGGGTCCACTACTAGTTACTTGCCTACAACTGCACTTCATGCCACTTATCATAACCTTCTGGACCCAGCTGTTAAGCCAGTTTTCAATCCACGTCACTGTCCACCTATCTAACCTATGATTTGTCATGTTGTCTATAAGGATGTTACCAGAGATAGGGTCAAGGACCTTACTAAAATCAAGGTAAGCAACACCCACTGCTCTCCTGTTGTCCACCAAGTTAATCACCTTATTGTAGAAAGTTGGTTAAACATGATTTCCCCTTTATAAATGCATGCTGACTACTCCAAATCATCTTCTTGTCCTTCATGTGTTTGGAGATGGTTTCAAGGATTAGTTGTTCCACCACCTTCCCAGGGACTGAGGCGAAGGTAACTAGCTTGTATTTCCTCAGATCTTCCTTTTTAACCTTCTTGAAGAATATTTCACACTCAAACACCTGAACTTAGGTGTCTTAATCTGGGGCTGAATTCCACCACAGATGTCAAAAAATGCAGGAAAATCTGGCAAAGTACACAGGGAATTAATCTGGTTATATACCCGCAAAACAGTATAACCTCTGTATTTCATTAAATAGGATTTTATTACAAAGCATGGTTTATATTTAGTTGATATTCTTCTGGCATGAAAACTATGAGGCAGAAATTGCTACCATACCCTATTGCCATATAACATCATATAACCTGCTCCCAAATCCATGTAAAAGATTGTTTGGAAAGTAGAGAAACTCTAATCAGACTAATACACAATGAAGTCCCTAGGAACTTTTCAATTGCGTGTCTTTGGATTACCTGCCTAATAAAGCCTTTTACTCTCTTACGTCAGTATTGCCATCCCTAAGATGTAATGATTGCAAAAATTCATGAGAAGATTTATTCAAAATTTAAATAAAAATAACAGACTCTAGGATCCTTCATTTGGTCTTTCAATTGAATCTTTGTATTACTGCATGTTTATATGTAAAACACATTTTCTCAGTAAACATAGAAGCAGATTTTTCTTTTTTCCCCCTTTTTTAAAAAAGTAAATGGAAAACTACTCATTTGATCTCTCTGTTCCAGCATCTGACTTTAACAAACCACAAAATGTCACAGCATTCCTCACAAAATTAACAGAACAGAAGCAAAGATACACTGGCACCCTTGAGAAATTACATTCCTCCCTGGTATTGGTACAGCTTGGAGATCACATCGTCATGGGATCTAAAGCACGTGTTTGGTGCCCTCGGGTTTTATGGTTACTTATGCCTGCAGAGACTATTATCTGTCAAGTAACATTGCAGTTTAAGCTATGCTGTTTCAATAAAAGTTGCAACCTTGGTCTTTAAACCAATTGTTAGCATGCTGTATATTCTGCCTGCACCTTCCACAGTGGCAAGCACACTGTGCTGAGTATTTATATGGAGCTTCAGCCTTCTTTTCTATAGCACAAACAGTGCAGCCGTTAATGAATTACATGATCTCCTTAAATGAGCTAGGCCAAATTCCACCCTCAAATACACAACCAAAACTTTTGTTGGTTGCAATCTTTGTAGATTCAATGGAAGCTGAGCCCTGACTTTGTATCTGAGGGCAGAATGTGACCCACTGCATCCATTAACTGGCCTTTGTATAGCTCTTTATCAAGTTGGGGAGGTCAAAGAATGGAGAATGAAAGAGTGAGAAAAAAGGGCTCAAAGATTTCTGATGAGCAGAGAGGCTGAACACAACAATGGCTTCAACAAAGATGCAGAAAAATGCTCAAATATTTGAAAAGTTAGTAAAGTACTTCTCATTGTCAACATTTTGAAATATAAAGATTATGCTTTTATTCTATTACTATTTTATTATATTATATATTAAAATTGTCTTTCTTATATTTTAACTCAGGGAAAAACGGTAATGAGTTTAAGGACTTTTTTTTTATTCTTTGACAAAATATAAGGTTTTATCTTGAGATATTAAATTTGGGTTCTATTTATTGAAAGCAAAATACCAGCATATGCTGCAGTTTTTAAACCTCATTGTAAGGATTCAAAATTAAAATTCAAAGATGAGTTTAACTGTTTCATATAAAATAAAAATATCTTCAACTTTAACATAAGGTTTTGACAAGAAATTGGTAGCTTAATAGATCCAGGTTTCAAACAGAAGTGAGTCTGAGTTATATTCAATACAATCTGGGATAGTTTAGAGCAGTTTCTTGAAGGAGATTGTCCTAATAAAACATTAAAAGAATAACAGCACATTTTGTGCACTTTACTCTTCTGAAACACTTAGCACTGTAAAATCTAGAAAGCTGGTTACAATCATGAACCCAGTCTGAAAATCCTGGAGGTGTTTGAGAGGGGCATTCAGATACCCTGCTTTAAATCTCAGATGTGTATTTTGTTTGGAGGACTGAAGTTAGATGGTTTGTATCTGTCCTGGGTCACCAGAGAGACAGGCATCTCTGGGAAAATGCTTCGAAAACTTGCCTCTCATCCCTCCTTGTTAGCATGCGCTAACAAGTAATTTACTAAAGTAAATCTATACTTTCACTTTTACATGAGGTTTCTCACCAGCCTTCCTGAAGAAAGGTGATAACTGAGCAAATTGTGATATATTGGTACTGCATTGTTAAAAACTACAAAGTCAAAACTTTTCTTGGGTGGAGCCCTTAAACCACTAAAGCTTGGATCAATAAAATAACTTGCATATTCATGTTACGACACAGTGAATTATTTCAGAGCCCTGACTTAAGAAACTAGTCCGTGCTCATCCACTGGATGGCCAAAAAGGGAGAGCACAAAACCCAGCAAACTGGGGACCCTCTAGAAAACACAAAATTTGGGTTTGTGTCTTAAGCTCCCCTCTCAGGATTCATTGTCCTCCACCCTTTTCCAGAGGCAGGCACCTAAGACTACCTTTTCTCACAAAACGGAAGTGGAACAGGAAGCACTGAGGCCCAGCTTTGCTTCAATGTTCACTGCTGCACTAGGAGAGCACTCAGCCAGAGTGAGCAACCCAGCAGCAAGGCCCTCCACTCCTTGCCAGGAGAGAGGTGAACCTGCAACGGAGACTCAGTGGCCCTACAGAAGTTGCTGGTTAAATCCCACCCGACTTGTTTTGCTGTCTCTGTTATAGTACGCTTCCATTAAAGCAGAATGAAATAAATACCTATAAGTTGCATCCTCTATAGGTGAAGATCTACATTTCAAGCAGTATAACAGTTCACAGGAAAACAGGACAGTCCTGGTCTGTCCGACTGCCTGTCATGAATTTTCTGAGATGCAGTGCTTTAGGAAGTACATACGACAACAACAGCACTGAACATCTACAGGAGCAGTACACCAGGCATGGATATTTTCAATTAGAAAGAGTATTGGAGATGGGATTGCACTGAGTTATCACAGATCTTAAAAAGGTTGCTTAGGTCATTAATGCCCTCTCGACAGCCACATAGAGTTGTTCTCCATAATAGGAAGTACACAATGTTAAAAATAAAGTAAAAATTGCTTTACTAAATTTTTGCAGAATAGAGGTTCAGTCATTATCCTTGAGAAACAAGAATCATCTACTTCAATAGATACTTCTGACAAAGTATTGCATATCTATTTTGTATCCTTATTAATTAGAACAAAACATGTATCACACACCATTATATTTAGACCTTCACCAACATTTTAATTTTAAGGAAATAAAGCGTGATTACAACCTTACAACCTATCAAAAATACAGCAACACCAATTTAATTATTTCCAATTATTTTGCTTAGGGGAAAAAAAGAATCATTTAAAAGCTTGTTACATAATGCATGTGGCACAAGGTTTATATTTTCTGGTTTCAAACACAAATGTATATTTTCAAAGAAACATTCATGTATTAAAGTATTTTCAATAGAATTACTGCCTTCAGTTTGTTTTCACACAAAATATGAGACTCTTTTCAAGTTAATGGATAAATTTGCTCTTCTCTTTCTTTATTATAAGGCAAAGATAAATAAGTCTTTTTCACTCAATCTGCTGAGATAACTTGTGCCCATGCCGAAAGGTGATCTGTTCTAATCAACTTCGTGAAGTCTGATGGAATTACACTGAACATATTTCATACCTGACACAACTACAGAATGATACAGTTCAGGACAAACATTGGTGACCTGAATAATACATGACAGACAGATGACCGGGTGAGAAAAGTAATTTTTCACCTACACCACTTGAGTTTCTTTATTAAAGGCTGAGACATATTTGATGGAAAGAAGGCTGCTTTGCCAGCTAAAAGCTGGTGTGTTTTATTAATAGCTCAGTCAGTATTCCCTTGCTATTTTACTACTTGAAACACTATTTTGACAATAAAATACTACATGCATCGAGTTTGCATGGAAAGTACCATGGAAAATACCACCAACATTACTAAAGAGAAAAATAAAGATTTAAGAAATATAAAGATGTTAATTATTTAACTGTTAATTCTTAATAGCTGCACATATTTTAAATTCAGTGTAAAAATTCACATGAAGGAGAAAGGGATTCTGGAAATAAAAACCTACATAATCACAAGAGAATATAAAAACTATCTGTAAATGGGTAGAAATTATCTTTCCCATGAGCTTGCAAGTACATACAATACATTTAAGAAGAAATGTACTTTTCATAAAAGGCAAGTAAATTTGGCCTCAACAATAAGATATTGTTTTATGTGACTTAAATAGTATTTTGACAAAGAAGGTTAAGTGTAGGACAAACAATAATATCTTAGAAGTTGGCCCGTGAAAAGGTGGACTGCCTCAAATATTTCTGTGTCTGAAACCATACCAAGTTTTACTCTTGGCTGTATTTTTCCTCTGCAGACAGCAGCCAGGACAAATAGTTTTCTACAAATTCATAGTGTGTGACACCAGTGATTCCAAAGGGTAGACAGAGAGCACATGTTCATATTGTACTAATGATGCTTGTTCCATCAATTTAATAAGTGGGGCCCTTCCACCCATCACTGCTATCATGAACTCTCAACAATCTCTTTTCTATGCTCAAAGAAACTTAAAACTTGAAATGAAATCTCAGAAACTTCTTGTGATATTATTCTACTTGCTGTAACAGAAAAACATACCAGATACATTTAAACTACTTTTCTTCAGTTATTGCTTTTATGGTAGCCTTTTGAAGCTAATTGAATGCACATGTCATACTGAAAATAGTCTAAAAGCTGCTATAAGTTTCAATGTGAGTAGAAAACCGATCATGGACCTAGTGAGCAAATATCAATATATAGTCACAAATATTTCACTTGAAAGAATAAGAACTTGTTCCTTGATACAGGAAAATACACAAAAAATTGACCTGGGAGAAATAAAACTATTTTAAAGTATGCAGTGTATGATATTGGACAGGTTTTGCTAACATTAGAAGTGTTACATATTTATACATTACGTACAGCTTTAAAGGTATAGTGCTTAATCAAATTTACAATAAATTAGACCCAACTATAATCAGAAGTTGTCCTAGATCTGCAAATGGCTTTAAAATCCTCTGCTTTTCTATATATAAATATATAACACAAACACCATTTTTCACTCAGGAAGATTAGCTTTTTAGGCTTTATTAAGTCTTGGCTTTTCAGACAGGAGTAGAACAGCCACAAAGAAATGGCTTCCTCACACATGTACGTGGAGCCTTTGTCATATCCTAAGTACAACAAAGATTCCTTCATGCAAGTAAGCCTCAGTCTCTCATGCAAGTAAGCCTCAGTATCTCTGATGAAGCCCACAGGCCCTCCTAATTTGGATCAGTTTAGCTGAAGAAGGGGTCTTATTAAGCATAATATTCTACACTCCTCAATAGGGAATTGACAAAAGTTGCACAGATATACTTTCCCAGATTAAGTGTTTCAACAGCTTTTTGTGATATTAATAAACCAAAAAGATCACGATTAATAATGTTGTGCAAAGACATCTTCAAGCTAATATTCAGAATAATGTTTTACATCACAAACTCTTGTTGAGAGGAGATAGACTGCAATGCCCAAATGCTGACAGGGTTTTCCACTTCAAATACAGCTACTGGGAAACCGGTGACAAAACCTTTGGTAAGCATTTTCAGGCTAATGCAGAACATGAAATCTAAAAGGCCCTCATAGCGTACTGTACCCAGTGGTTTTCTGGATGGAAACTTGAGCCTAAATCTCCTGCATCCCATCATTAATCCCCAACATCAAACATGACACCACACAAATGCACACACACACGCACACACACACTTATAAATCAGAGAAGGAGACTGTTGGAAAACCTTTTTTCATCACAATGACACAAGCAAGTTAAAACCTTAAATTCTTTCAAAAAAATAATTCATTGGTTTCTCTATGTGAGCCAGTCACTGCTTTAGTTGAACAGAGTGAGGAGCAATTTTAAAAGTTTTGTAGCTTTGACAGTTCTTACCATGGCAGCCATGTCGTTATGGATGATTGTTTTTCTGAACTGAACAGAGATTCCTCATCTTACAGAAGTTTCCAATGCAAGAATATTTTATTTGCGAGGATTAGACCTATTTGCTTCTAATCAAAATACAGATTTCTTCTCAATTTGAACTCTTTTTGCTGGAATGGTACATTTAATTTATGTCTTTCCATAACAACAAACCTAAGGTTCATTAGTTGAGCTTTAGAGAGTGTAATACATCTGCCAGAGGCTGTTGGCAACAGCAGTGACTAAGCTGAAATGTCTATGAGTTCCTCCAGGAATCAAAGAAAGCTGGCTTCAAGCCCTCATGTCCAAACATGGGTAAAAAAAAGAAAAAACTTTCCTAGTGATCTTTGGAAGTCAAATGTTTTCCTCCTGTAAACACTGAATTTTTATATAAAGCAGAAATATCCAACTTCCTGTGAAGCAGACAAGTTATATCATAACAATATACCCAGTAGCTGGGTAGCAAATTAACATTATGTTAAAAATTGCTCGAGAGCAATTTGGGGACCAAGCAGAAAGGATTCTCAGATCAAACCAGGCCCAAGGGTGTCCTGTGGACAGTCCAGGCATAAAAGATGTGAAAGCATAGCTAAAATAATAAATTATATACATTTACAAATTTAATAAAATGCACCTATCTTTTGTATTTTCAGTATTAGTCATCTGCCTTAGTGTTCTTGCTGGATAGCATAAATATCCATTGGGTATGTGGACATCTCTTTCCTTCTACTGTTTTCACTTTGGCATATGCTGGTCACTGTTTAGTAGTTGTGAAAATGCCTGAAACCAGGAAGTGGCAATGAAGGCTCTTTCCAACTTCCATTAAGCATGTTGCTATGCTATTCTAAACATAATCCTTAACCTGTAAATCATTCTCTGTGTTAAAACCATTAGCTGCAAGGCTATACTTATGCTATCATACTCCCATCATATAATACCAATATTCCCAGAATACTACCATACAGGATATAGTCCCCAGTTGCCATATAAGGAACACGGTCCCTACCTCCTCTTCCATGGTGGGTTTCACCTCAACGTCTGTAGAGGTTTCAAGTTTTTGTTTATGACAAATCTTCATTTATGTTACTGCAGATCCAGTTCTTTTGAATTCATATCAGAAACAAGAATAATATGCTATTACTCCTATATGAAAAACTTCAGGTTATTGTAATTAAAATTCTCTATCTGGAAATGGGGAACAAATGAAACAAATATGCAAATAAGAACAGTTTGTGCCCTTTCCTCCTGTTAACCAGCAAGTTATAGCAGCCTGTTACCACATAGTTACAGGTTTAAGGACTTGTCTTCACCAAGTGCTGGGATCTTCAGAGTATTACACTTTACAAGTAGGCTGAACTGACTCCAATCTAGAACAGCGGCTGAACCTCATTTCTCAAAATACTTTAGTGGTTTTTTTGCTCATATGGTATAGCTTAAAGATGTTAAACAGCAGCAATGAAGAGCTTCATCATAAATTTTCACCTCATGACAGAACCAAGCTTATTTACCAGGCTACTATTCCTTTCTTTTGATTTTCAGCTTTCGTTTTATTCCTTTTCAGCTCTAGATTTGGTTTTGACTGACCTTTACTATTATGCACTGCCAAGAAACTCACTTGTGCTATGTACCAGAACCCTAAAAAGGAACTGTTCTATAGATTCTTTAGCCACACCTGTGGACATTTTAACCAGTAGCTATTTACATATACAACCACAGGGTACTTGTCTAGCAAAAAGGGATCCAGACTAAGCTGTGAACTATAAAATTGGCTTTTAAGTCTATCTTCATCAGTTCAGTGGAGGAAAATCAAACACCTCTACTCTTCCTTTATAAAAGATTAAAATGCTTAAAGGCCTTCAATATTCAATCAATAGATACAATCTAACATGTAAAGCAAGAAAAATAGTAAGACTAGATGCTCAAGAAGTACCAAGTACATTATGCAAACTGTTCATCAAAACACTTGCCAAAGAAAATCACAATCTTTTCCAACAAAATTTGTAATTCTTTCTCCTAGAGTTTGAAGAATGACATTCTCTTTGCTGATACAGCCTTTGGTCTTTCTAGCTGCCCTCAATCTATACTAAGCAAGCAAATAAAATTAAAATTACAAGAAGTAAATGAATAAAGTAAATTTTCCATTTCCATTTTTCCTAGAGGGATTCATGTTACATATATTTGATGTTTCTTCTCTTCTTAGGAATTAGCTTTCTCTTCCTGATTTCTTCCTCCCAAGAGTAATGTTCAGATTACTGCATGCTCACATTTGAGAAAGAAAATCTAACCCATAGTATAAATTTCTACAGACAGACAAGTTATCCCCATAGCACATGTCATGCCATACAAACTCTCTATTCTTTTTTCATGCCATTTTTGGTAAATAAAATTTTAATTCTATTAATTCTGCCATTTATGTTTTCTGTAAGCATTATCTTCTGAGAAAAGATATAGAAATAACTGCTACTACAGAGGGGTATAGACTAAAAAAGGAAAAGGAGAAACAGCCTTTCTTAGAACAAAGAGGTTAGGATTTTAATCATGTGTTACTGCTGAGCTAAGGGGATAGAATTCCTAAAATTGTAAATCTCACAGGTTATCAGCAGAAGACAACAGAAAAAGCTCTGAATATATAAAAAAAAAGTTTTATTTAGCTATTTAAATAAAGAGTTAGATTTGCAGTTGTGTACATTTTGGGCCAAATTATGCTCTGTGATGCATTCCTACAGGCTGCTATAGAAATCAGTAAATCAAATTAACATGCAAATATAACATATAGCAGAAATTGACCCCTTGGAATCTATTACCTCTTTAATCTTCTTCTCTCCTTTTGACAATTAACTACAATTGTCAAGAAGGTAAAGAAAATTTTTGCGTTTGAATGTCAAAAAAGTCACTGCAGAAAGACAATATATATTTGTATTCATCCCAAATTTGATAGGGTAGCGTAAAAGTGGCACATAAAATCCCTGCTTAACAAGACTTCACACTGAAAAAAGGTTCCTTCTCCCATTTTTTTCAGTGCCTCAAATTGTCTTGTTGATTCGTATATCACCAGACTTTTAATGGAAAAAAATATCACAGAAACAGTCTAGTTATGCAGACTGCCTACCAAAGGTGCACAGCTCATGCAATTCTTTCTGTAAACTGATTTGCTTCCATTTTAGAATCTGTAATTTTTATCTTTCTTTCTTTCTTTCTTTTTTTTTTTTTTCCCCTGAAACCTTTTACTCTCATGATAATTAGAAGTCTATTCTTAATTTCCCTGTTCAAAATATTCGTGACTGGAATTAACATAAACCCAGAAGTGATACTGACATCAGTGAATCAGTGGAGGAGGTTTCACAGCACACCTCAAGCCCTCTCTCTGTTGCCTAACAGAAATATGCCATTCAGAACACATTAAAGCTTTAGGCCACCACGATAGCAGGGTACATGTATATGTTGATTTCTCTGAAGATTGCTCCCTTACTAAAGCCACATTTCTTTTTTTTTAAATTATTTTGTAAAAATTAGTTTTCCTTTACTGGAAATACAGCACCTGACATATTTTATATGCCTTTTTCACAATTTGGAAGGTTGCTGTCATCTGGTGTTCAACTTCCACATCCAGTCTCTCTCTCACACTCTCATTTCTTAGTAACTTAGTTTATAATTTTGCTCTCAACCTTATGTGCATGATTTTGTACTTAGTACTTAATAAATTTAATCCTGCTTCTATGTCTTTCAGTGCTAGTATCATGCAGTTCTTCATGATATTCTGTGCCTTTCAGTTGGCATGGCCAGTCAACATTCAGTAACCCACAAATTTCCTTAGTACACTGTTTTTTGCAGGCATATAAAAAAATATTTACTAAAATCAGACAAACACCTGAAAAGCCCAAGTAATAGCTTCACTGCACCCTTCTAGCACCCTTTTCATATGGGTTTTTTTTTCCCTTTAAACTGACTCTTTAGTCTTAAATTATTTTTGCATTAATTCCCATATCTTACCTGAATTTATAACTTTCTTTGCAGCAGTATTTCAGAGGTTTTGCTAAAAAAGATTGGATATCCTTCATTTCTTTTGTCAAAAGAACATTTTGTTTTTCAAAAAAACAGATTAGCTTGGCATGACCCACCTTTGACAAACCTATGTTCCATTTTATTCCATTTTTTCATATCTTGAACTATTTTTTCTTTCAAGACTTGTTTAAAATCTTCCATATTACTGAAGGCAAACTAGGAGGCGTTGTAGTTACCTAATTCTCTTCTGCTATAGACATACAGCTTTGGTCACTTTTCAACTTCCCATCCTTACTACAAGCCATCTTCAGTATGCTCTAGCCAACTGACTATTTTCACCAGCTTTTCTGGGTTTTTATTCTCTTTCACTCCATTTTCTTCATCTTTTACTACTTTTGAGAATAGCAATATCTTCTCTTTGCCTTTTCCATGCCACTTTCAACCCTCCTGTAAAATCTAATCAATCTGTCCTCAAGGCTTCCAGCTCCTCTGTCTTCTTGCAGGAAGGTTTCATCAGCAGAGCTCTTTCTTTCAGGATACATGTCTCGTAATCATGCTTTCTCCCAGTGGTTTCCTCTTCACATAACACTTTAACATATTAACAGTAATGTTCTACAACACTTTATACTAATTTCTCTTTCAATCCCCTCAAATAAAAAACCTAGTCCTTCTGGAGATCTCACTGTAAAATAATAACCTACTCATAGCCAAAACTTAGCTCTTAACTGTATTTCCATTCCTTGTTAGAGATGATACCACACCAACAACTTTCTCTTAAGCCAGATCTATGTAGAGGGGAAAGCACATCAGGTCTAATCTCTTTGCTGTAACCAGGATGGTCTTTCTCATTTCCTGTGTCTTGTCTGCCAGGGAGCACAGGAAAGACTGCATGATGGACTGAGCTGCCAGTGAGGGTCTTTCAGTGTCCTTCCCCACATTTCTTACCCATGTGCCACGGAAAGTGGATTCCTTCATACACTCTACTATTCACTGAGATCCTCATGACATTTCCTAGAAAACACTGTATGATCCCAACCAAGTTCCAGAAAAACTGTATCATTTTTATTTGCACAAATAGTGGAAGATATTTGAGATTTCCTATCAATCTTCCTATCCTCTTGCATTTTATGTAATATCTTCCTATCCTCTTGCATTTTATGCAATGTCTTCTACTGTAAACTGATGGATAGAGGGCTATGTGATTGTGTGCGAGTCCAGTGTTTAATACAACAGACACTGATTTAAACTATACATTTGAAATGATGCATAAGTAAAGTAATGTAAACATCATGTTATGGTGAAGGAAGTCTGTATCCACAGAAAAAATCGCAGCTATATTCTTATGGAGTGTACACTTCAGAGACACTTTTCTGAGCAACTTGGCTGTTAGGAGACAGGAGTAAACATGGGATTTGTAATATTATGATACATAAGAAAAGGAAAGAAATCTATATGTTGGTGAAGATGGCTGCTTTTCTAAAAATTTATTCTAAAAATAATTTTGATTTCTGGTCAGATTTTCCTAAAATTATTCTTGAATACTGTACCACTGGTGTACCTGAAGGAGAATTATATGCAAGCTACAGTAAGATTTAATTTTTTTTTTCCCCATCTACAAGATGGACAATGGCAACATCCATTCCACACACAAGCTGGAAATGTTTCTGTTTGAGGAAATATTTGCTTAATTTTATGAGCTGTAGCTACATTGTTAATTCAGATCTGGTTCTTAAGTTTCCAGGATAAGTGGTCACCTCAGGCTAATACTCTATGCTGTAGGTCTAGTAAATGAATAAATACACTTCCCACTATACTATACCTGCCAGCTCTCAACTTTTTCATCTGATATATAGTTTTATAAGAGTATTTCTAGTCACAGCATAAAGTCTTGTATTTATCTCAACTTGTATTCATCACCTCTTCTCCTGCTGTCTGTCGATTTTCATGCGGTTCCTGGATATCCCGTTTTAAAACCCTGCGCACCCAGAAGGAATGTAGACTTTTTAGCTTAAAGGGAGAAAAGTTCTAATTAAGAGGTGTAAATCCTTCTGTTCCACATATTTTTAAAAAGGGGTTAGAGCCAACACTCACAATTTTCTGAGAAGAACAATCCCTCCAGCTACTGTGTGTACTACATGAGGGAGTAGAGCCAGTTTCAGCCACTTATGAAACTCAATGTATTTGCAGAGGGGCCAAATACAACAATCAACTGTATGAACTACAGAAACCTTCAGCAATCCGGTGGCAAAACAGTGGGGTTTGAGCCATTTTTCCATTTAAATGTAATGAGAAGTAGTGGGACTTTTACTCTTTGCACTCAGCTTGCAGAAGTTTCCTGTGTGTATTTTCTTTATTTAAGAAAGTTAAAAAAAAACAGAACAAAAAAAACAAAAACCAAAACAAAAACCCCACCAGTAAGTCAGTAGTTACTTATGACAATGGGAAGTTCTTTCATCATCATCATCATCATCATCATCACCATCACCATCAATAATAATCATAATAATAATATAATCCTGGCTATGTCATACATACAATTTCTACCTCCCTTTAGCTAGATCCCTGTGGAAAGATGGCAACATATCTTTATCTTCTGATCTGAGGGAAGTAGTAGGGCCCCATTGACTCTTTGGTTAGGCCTCAGCGTTTAAGAATGGTTCACCACAATGTATTTGTATACTTAATATAGCTTCAGTCAGTGAGGGTATTGTAACTAAAATCTGAAAACATAGGTGGGAAAAAAACAGAAAAACAATGAAAGCCTTTCTTCCCTGATGCCTAGAATTCTTCCAAAATCTCCAAGGAATAATTTCTTAATTTTTTTCATGAAATTTAATTATGCTGACATGACACGTCTTTCTTTGGCTCGAGTGAAACCAAAACTGCTAATTAAAAGCTTCTTCTCTTCCCCCAAATTCAGCAAAGCTGAACTGGCAGTATTAAGATTTCAAAGGGAATACACAGTGAATGTAACAGAAAGAATACTAGGTAGTGTGCTCCCAAAATTAAAAAAAAGACACCAACAAACACAAAAGAAGTCTCACAAAATGACAGAAGCAACATGGGAACTGCTGGAGTGGCACGATACAAGCTTTTGGAGGTTGTCATATGTTAAGTAATCCCCTTTGGCCTGTTCTTTTTACATTCTCTTTGCAACAAAGTTCCTGATACTCAACTTTAAGAATAAAGAAGACGTTCAAAAGTTCCCTCAAATCAGAGAGAGAGACAGCAATCACAGATTTAATCAGTTTCAAAGGCAATCCCCAAGATCAATACATTTCAAAGCATATCTCAAACAGTTAAACTGGCTAAAATTGGATCAACCCGTTCTCATAATTTGTTTCATCTTTTTTTATTGTTTGGAGAGCAAAACATGAAAGATTTAATGCAGCCACACCAGCCAGATTTACTAACTTTATAGAGCACTTGTAATTCATTTTAGCTGTGAGGTTGACCAAATCTCATCATTTGGTCTGCTTGAGATATATTCCATCAAAGTAAACATAGTCATATAACCAAATTCAGGATCAAGAGTGCTTTCACATATTTTCTATTTTGAGGGAGGGACTTCTCAAAGCACACGGCCAGACAACCACTATTCTTAGTAATGCCCCATCTCTGTGATTTCAGATAGGCTGATCCAGTTTCTAGCCAACATAGCCTCACTGAAACAACAGAGGAAAAAACACCACATGGAATTATACATTTTGCCCCATTTTTGACCTACTCATGCTAATCTATGGTTTTAAATAGAGTACCTCAGCCCTAGCTAAAATACCAGAGACCAAGAGTTGGAGCAGGAAGAGGAGCTGAGGAGGGAGATTTGCAGCCAACTGGACAGCAACCAACAACCCCTCCCTCCCTCTCTCTCCTCTTTCCTCTGCCACAACGTGGTTTAACAACATACCAATAAGATGAAAGGATTTTTGCCCTCAGACCTCAAGATTTACCTCTGTCCATGCCATGTAGCACTCAGCAATGCAATGCAAGACCCTATACAGGCCTTTGCTGGGACCTCTTGACCAATAAAAGATCGTCTGCAATGCTTTCTATTTTAAGGCTTCATGACTTATACCCTCCTTCTAGATGGAGCCAAATACTGCATACCAAGTGCATTAGTAAATGAATAATAAGTATATCGTTTGTATAAGGACTAGGCCTCTACTGATTTTCACAGTTTTCCTTTTAATTTGTTTTCTCTGGGTAGATAAGAAGTCTCAGTAACACTGGGACCGTAGATAATGTACATCCGTAATAATTAAAGAGCTACTGTTCACTCTAGTATTTTTTGTTTAGGAAAATACAAGAACTAATGTTAATTGTTTAAAAAAAAAAAAAGAAAAATATTTTAAACACTCTTGTATCTTCCCTGAAATTAAATAATGAATAGGGCATAAGATTTCCAAAGGATGTCAATACACATGATAACTTCTCTTTAGGCATCAAAAAGAGCCCGAATTTTCTAAAGAACACCACTTCTGATGAGCAAACCAAATGAAACAACCAGATGTCTGTGAGGATTCAACACCTCCACTGAAATCTCCCAATGAGAATGAAACAGAACATAAACAAAGGAGTAGGAACTGGGGAGAAGAGCTCCAAATGTCCATGAAAAAGATGCAGACTCTTCTTTCTGTTTGTTTTTTTTTTAAATTGTTTGGGTCTCTGTCGTGGTTTAACCCCAGTCAGCAGCCAAGCACCACACAGCTGCTCCCTCACTCCCCGTCCCCGCCCCCGCCCCTGCTCCCGGTGGGATGGTGAGGTGAATTGGGAAAGAAGGCAGAACTTGTGTGTTGAGATAAGAACAGTTTAATAACTAAAGTAAAATATAATACTAACAATAATAATAATGAAATATAATAATAATAATAATGATAATAATAATAGTAATGAAAAGGAATATAACAAAAAAAAAAAGGAGGGGGGGAAGGGAAAAAACCCCAGTGACGCACAATGTAATTGCTCACCAGAGCCGCGATCCGCCCCTCCTGGCCAACTCCACCCTGTTTATATACTGGGCATGACGTTCCATGCTATGGAATACCCTTTTAGCTAGTTCAGGTCAGCTGCCCCGGCTCTGCTCCCTCCCGGCTTCTTGCACACGTGCTTGCTGGCAGAGCATGGGAAACCGAAAAGTCCTTGACTTAAGATAAGTGCTACTTAGTAACAACTAAAACATCAGCATGTTATCAACATTATTATCACACTAAATCCAAAACCCAGCACAGTACCAGCTACTACTAAGAAGAAAGTTAACTCTGTCCCAGCCGAAACCAGGACAGTCTCCAACAAGATCAATAAGGAAGGGAACTGGAAAGGGATGCAGACTACAAATGGTCTTCATGGATGCAGTGGTGGCTTAGATGAACAGTAGCCAGAATTTAAAAACCATAAGGAAAACTGTGGAGTTGCAGTGTGACAACTGCTGCCAATGCTGGCCACTTTCAGTAGCCAGTTCAAGCGATGTTAATGACAGCTAAAGCATGACCATTTATGATCCTGATAGAGGAAAAACTAGGATGAGTTATACTCATGCCCTTGCACATAAGGGTCAGACTGGAAATGATTTGGTGTAGGTGATTGTCTCTTCCGAAAGTAGTAGGTTTCTAACTAAATCCTAATAATGCAAACATAAAGGCTGTTAATGTACTTATTAACCATCACAAAATGCATTTCACATTGGATGGTTACAATACATTATATCAGCAGCAATCACACCTCTGTAATAACAGTAGCAGTTCATTTAAGGAGAGCAAGTATACCTCTTCTTCCAACCCATTATGTGAACATGATGAATGATGATGGCACTAGGCTCATATGGGAGGGAAGTGGAGCTGGAAGGTGAAAGAACTGCCTTTGTAAAAAATAAATGGACTAGCACATGTATAGGCATATCTGGGTATATTCAGGTATAAACATTTAAAAAATCACCACAATGAAAAGATGCCTCCAAAACCAGTCAAACATAGTTTAAATATGAAGCAGGAAAAAAATCCTCAAAAAAACCCTACACAACTTCAGAATTAAAAGACAAAAAAGAGAACAATGATGCTTTTAAAAGTGAGGAAATATTAAATGAAACATGTTTCAGCAGGGAGTAGCTCCCAGTGTTAGAACCAACCACTTCACAAGAGTCAGTTGTCCATAGTCTTTAAACCTGAGCTTGGGCTCACTAAACAGTGGGTGATCTTTGAACACAGATGCACGTAAGGTTGAAACCCAGACCTTGTGCCACAAAACTAGTCGGGAACCGTGCTGTTAATTGGGTAAAAAATTAACACAGTACTATCTATTGCTTCATAGCTAACCAGTGTAAAGCGTGCTGGGTAGTTGCAATAACAATAAATTTGTGGCATAACAAGTGGAAAAGAAGCAGAAGGTTATTTGAGTTAATAAGTATTAACTACAGGGTTTTTGCTTTCTATTCAGAAGATGATATAATAAAGCTATGCATAAAAGATAATGCAGGAAAGATGGAGAAAAATAGACTCTTTTTGAACAGAGTATTTTAATGGTTGTTTACAAACTGAAATGCATGTTGGAATTTGATTGTCTCCCTGGAGTTTGGTGGAGCTTAATGAACATAAGTGCAATATAAAGTGTTCATAAAATAATACTTCCTTTTCATATTATTCAGGTTACAGGCTGGATATGAATTTTTCTTACACAGGGGTATTAGTGGGGAATAATTAAAAAAAAATAAAGCTATAAGGGTATTTCTTCCTACTGACCCTACAGCAAAGAATGATCGTTCCTTAGCACTGAAAAGAGTGTCAAGGAGAAGATCCAGCTGTCATGTAGCCTGGAGTGTCATAACCCTGCTGGAGACCAGAGTATCAGGTGGAAGATATGTCCTCCTCCAGTTAGGTGCACTAATTGTCAGTCAGCCAAGCCATGGAGTCAGGTTGGTCCTGACAGAATATTTATCTCCCAGCCTGCCCCTTGCAATCCAGACAGAAGGTACAGGGACCCCAGGAACACATCCTGCAGATGGCCAGGACCTATGGTTGCAATTATTTACAGCGGTAAGAAGGACCATCAGAATGCAGAGGCTTCTCTTCATCCGTCACTAAAGAAGCTGAGCTCTGAAGTTGGCGCCTCCGAAAAGTTCACATGGTTCTGGAGGTTCATAGGGGTCACAAACCTCTTCTCAGGTGAGAGGACAGTGTATATTCTACTGACAACAAAGTGCTGAGGAGCACAATTGAAACTTTACAAGAGGTGGAAGCGGGAAAATAAACAACACTGCCACACAAAGACAGATGTGGAGTAGCAAACGTGGATTCTTTATGGCACTCGATATTCCTCAACACTCCACTGTAATGGCATTGTGTGTTGGGGCTCACATCATACTTAGGAAACTGATTCACTTTTACCCCCCTCCCCTAATTATTTGTGCCTTTATTGTCAGGAAAAAGGTTAGATGTTTTAAAGATGATTTATGTTAACAAACATGATGCTGTGACAGTGTAGGTATTTCTTCATACAGCAGGTTTCATTCCTTGAAATGGTTGTTCCACCTAATCCTTGCAAAATTCAGGATAAGTGATAAACAATAGTCCATCCTCCCATTGCCTCTGCACATATGCCAAATTCTTAGCTATTGTTAGCTAAACAGTTAAGGTTTTTAGCAGCAACAGGTACTGCACTGTACATAAGGATTGAGATTACTTGGAAAACAAAGCCAGGAGGGAGGACAATGTTCTTCCTTTCTGATTTTCGTATCAGAAACCACCATATGTCAGGGCATATCATGTTCTTAGGGATATGCACTGGCAGGCAGGACCTTTTCCAGGAAAACTCATGGCACTGATTAAACCTAAGGCCTGAATGATTCGGCAGTGCTTCTTGAGCTGACTTCACACTGCTGCTATGGGCTTTGTCTCAGAAGGAGCCCCTATTTCACTCTCTGCCATTTGTTTTGCTAGAGAACCCATCTGTCAAATGTCCGCTACTGTTCACTGCAGAGTACATCTTCACCACCCAGAATTTGTAAGAAGAAATGGCTCTGAAATTTGGGTAAGCTTGAATTAATTTTATTATCAACATTACATTTCCTGCAAATATTTATCTGCAATGATGTGAATGAGCAGGTCTTTACAGTCTATTTTTCTTGAGATTATGTATTTCAAATTCATGTTGTGGAAACCCAAATCGCCTGTTATAAATCAAAAGAAAAAAAAAACAACCCTTTTTTTCTCTAAGAAATAATTTATATACTACTCTTATAATACAGGATTTAACAAGCTGTAACAAAAAACTAAGAGACTGCATGCTTGTATTGGTTCTTATGCAAAATAAAATAATTTGTAGACAGAGATTCAGAATAAACTAATATAAAATAAATCCTCCTTAACTGCTTCAGCAAGTTTTACCACTAGGTTTCACTTTAAACCTAAACCAGAAACATATAGACATATGCCCACACAAAGGTATTATCGTCAACAATAATAATAAAAACAATATTATCTGAGACCTAAAAATTCTTGAAGGCAAAATAGCTCAAATGATTCTTAATGCCTTTCAGGCACATCTGAATCAAATAAGATAATTATTCTTTAAAATGCTTACACAAAGTCTGATTTGCATGCTAGTAATTGCTATGCCTTGTGGCATCTAGCAATTGACACAGCAATGATTTTAATTATTGTAATTTCATCAGTATAAATACTTCAAAGTTATGCAAATAGTACCTCATAATCCACATAGACAGTTCAGAGTATTTGATTTACTAGTCTTGTAAGGCTCTTTGTCTATGCAGTTTACTCTCAGATGTGACTGTGCATTGCAATTGAAGCCTTTCACTCACATCAAAGCTCTAAATCATAACAAGATGAGCTAATTTTACAAAGACTGACACTTCAAACATTAACTTGCAAATACAATTATAAGATGAAATATATAAAGGACTTTACTAGGATATCATCTGGCATGGATACCTGCAGCTAATCATATCTAATGTTTTCTATGACAGTGGTAAGCATTGATATTGCAAGGCCAAATACCTTGATGTAAACAATTACAAACGGCCACTCTTGCTTCTGAACAGCTCTGTAAAAATACTTCATCCTGTTCTACCATTTAAAAGTTGCATATTTTAAGTATTTTTTTTTAAAAGCATCAGTAGTTTTTTTAAATAGTGTAGGAAAAACACAGTTCTCACTGTTGCTTCTGATATGGAAAAATTAAAAAAACGTATATCACAAATGACATTTTATCTCAATAATAATGCAAAAGTACGTCAGAGTGAATGCATCTAAAATTAATATTTATGACAATTAAGGGAGGAAAAAAAAAGAAGTTGTACTATCATCTAGTTGTCTTTTATTTACAGAAACGCCCAAAACTATGTTTTAGGCCGGATATTCAGATGCTGTAAATCACAGATTTCAGTAAATCTTAAACAATTAAACACACAGCTCTCTTCCCTTAGATACAAAGGTCTGCATCAAAATCACAAGCAAAAAGTTGTACCATCATAACATCAAATGTAAAAAACCTTGTTGACCAACAATATTTTCAAAGCTGTCACTATTACTTGTTTTACAGAAGAGCTTCACTATAACACTAGTTATCCCCAGTTCAAGATCCACACGTGCTGAATGAGAAAAGAATGAGACCTGTTGTACTTTTTTTTTTTCATTTGGTTTAGTTTACAGCCTACCCTGAAGAGTAGAGGTAAACAAAATTGGAATGAGATCACCTACAAAGAAAATACTTCAGAGGTGCTCTGCATGCACAGATACCTTGGAGGAAGTTTGATGCCTGACCTGGCAAGCAGTCTATGTAGAGAGAATGTGGTAATGGCCAGAGGTAGTCCAGTAAAGAAGGATATAGTAGATTTTTTAAGCTAGAAATGACATTAGAATCAGAGAGAAACTTTCCTTAACAGAAAACTCCAAAAGCATCATGATAACTTCTTTATAAATATTGCCATTTAATTGCTTTAATTCTTATTGATTGCATAGTATTTATAATTTAATCTTGTAAAGCAGAAGGTAGAAATAGAAAGGGGAGAGAGAGAGATAATAACTCTCAAAATCAAGGAACAGCCTTTATATAAGTAAACTTAATTTGGGAAAATAGAGATCTGAGGTAAAATATGAGAAAGGCCTATAAAATCATGAAGTGTTTGGAGAAAGCATATAGGGAGCAATTAACTCTCATACTAAAAGAATGAGAAAACAGCTGATGAAAACTAGGAGAAATGAGATTTAAAGCAAACAAAATGAAATATTTTTTAATGCAACGTGTCATTAAAAGGCAGAGATCACTGCCTCAGAATATTTTGAAGGCAGAGGTAATAAATGGGCTAAAAAAGTACTAATTCATTGAAAAGGGGTCTGTCCAGAACTATAAACACTCTGGGTAGGATGCAAAGACTGACCCAGGAGGTCCCTAGGGGACTAACTGCTGGAACTAGAAAGATATCACTCCATACTCACCATTTCTCTTTTACTTGTGAAGTATTTGCTACTGGCCACTGTCACAGGCAGGAAACGAGCACAGAGCATGTCGTGGTTTAACCTCAGTAGGCAACTAAGCACCACGCAGCCGCTTGCTCACTCCCCCACCTGTGGGATGGCGGAGACACTTGGAAGGGTAAAAGTGAGAAAACTCGTGGGTTGAGGTAAAGACAGTTTAATAGGTAAAGCAGAAACCATGTCCACAAGCAAAGCAAAACCAGGAATTCATTCACCACTTCCCATCGGCAGGCAGGTGTTCAGCCATCTCCAGGAAAGCAGGGCTCCATCACGTGTAACGGTTACTTGGGAAGACAAACGCCATCACTCCGAACATCCACCCTCTTCCTTCTTCTTCCCCCAGCTTTATATGCTGAGCATGACGCCATATGGTATGGGATATCCCTTTGGTCAGTTGGGGTCAGCTGTGTCCCCTCCCAGCTTCTTGTGCACCCCCAGCCTCCTCACTGGTGGGGTGGGGTGAGAAGCAGAAAAGGCCTTGACTTTGTGTAAGCACTGCTCAGCAATAGCTAAAACATCCCTGTATTATCAACACTGTTTTCAGCACAAATCCAAAACATAGCCCCATACCAGCTACTATGAAGAAAATTAATCTATCCCAGCCAAAACCAGCACAGAGCAACTGTTCTGAGGCTTCTATGATAGTCAATGATTGTAATATTTTGCAAAACGGTAAACATATAAAATCACAAACTATAAAAATTAGCATGAAAACAACGTGTAGTATGAATAACTTAGAAGAATGTATAACTCAGTCTGTTTGTGGAATACATATCTACCTGTTTATACATTCAAATGTAACTTAGGCTCTCAGATATTGATCCAGCAGAATCAAGAGGAAGTTGACATAGGAAAAAAACAAGATGTCAACATCAAGCATTTCAGCCAAGTTGTAGCCTACACAGGTAAAGGATGACTTGCAAATTCACCTCATGTAAGAAAAGGGAAGGAATCACTTGAAAGGAAACACAGAAAATCAGACAGCAGCATGAACAGCTAAATAAATTCCACACAACAAACAATGAAACACTGAATGATAACAATGTTGAATCACAGTACATAAGAGCACAGTGATGGAAGTGACATAGCAATGGAATTACATGTAAGAAACTGGAAACATCACAAACCAGAATTAGTTTTACATGTGTTATTAGTTGCAATTATTCAAGATATTAATCTTTTTTATTCTTTTTTCTTCTTCAGTTCACTGGCTCACACATTCCCGCTGTTTTAGTAGGTTTCCTTCAACTGATGAGGAAATGAGAATGCTTTAATAAATTAAGAATTATTTTAGTGGAAAAAAGTAGCTTCCGATGTCTATTCCTGACCCTCATGTGGAAGCAAAATATTTAGCAATTGTATATATATAGCTGATCATTCAATATCTGTTTCAGTCCAAACTACAAAAACCACACAACATTAAATTAATCAGAATATATTTTGCACCTGAATCTCTATTTGCGTGCCTAAGTATGTAGCTTATTTTTTTCACAGGTACCACCTTCTTTCAGCACCACTTAAATAAATGGTGGTTGTAATTGTGCAGCACTTAATTTTTGATGCCCTGGATAAAAATATTAGTTCAAGAATTCACACCACTGTAAGCACCAAAGTAATTTATATCTTACCTGAAATCTTGTAAAGATATCAAAAAAATGTGTAGGTTAGATGATTCAACCACTTTTTCAGCCCTGTAAGCAGTCTTTCAACAGCAAATGCAAAATAGACTGAAAAAGTAGTATGGGAAAATTTTACTGTCATTATCTCTGCTGCACCAAAGGATAGAAGTCATTGCATTTCTGTAACTCCTACACTGGCATTTTTCCAGTCCTTATAAGTTTTTGAAAAATAAAACAAAACGCTGTTACTGCAAGACTAGTACTAAGAAATCAATATACACAAAATATAATTTTCAGACAACTAAAAATAAAGGATGCAATGTACATACTTGGGGTGTACTTTTGGGGAGCAGAAGATGTATGACTTGTTAAGATGTATTAAAAAACCCACAAAACCTAATAGAATCCAAGTTTAATTTTTAACTTCTTGAGTTTTCTTTCTGTTAATTAACATTGGGATCCCATCCAGAAGTATTTGCGCAACATTCATTTGCTAATAAATTAAATAATCTCAACTATTGCTGGGAACAGTGCACCCTTATAATCTGAGAAGTATGTGTTCCAGAAATACGTTTCTTGTAACCATTAAAAGTGACTTGGAGCATGATTAAAAACCATGTAACACTAAATTCAAATTAAACACATTGGTAATTAGATTCACATGTGTTTAGAGCAACAGAATAAACCAGTATGCACACAAATATTTATATGATGAAACCAAAGTAAACAAGCAACAACAGAAAGAGAACACAATGGAAATTGAAACATTACAGTCTTTATATTATACCATACAGTACATTGACACTTATAAGAAGAGTTAGTTAGTGTTCAGTATTGCAAAGTATGCGACACTGTTTTATGAAGACTTAAAAGAATCTGTCCCTGCTGCTATGGTGAAAACCACAAATTGAAGTATTAGTAAAAAAAAACCTGTTAAAAACTTAATTTTTTCCTCTCTCTACTCTACAAAGCCCAGTAAATATTCCAGTTTTTGTTCAAAGCCACTTTGTCTTACATCAGGACTGAGTGTTTTAAGTTCTATGATTCACTTATTTAGAGTGAGGAATAGTTGATGAGCCATTGCCAACATATGTCCAGAGATCCAAGTAAAGCTGGTGATCAGTAATTTGCACTCTAGAATATCCCATGAATGATCTACAGAAATGTTACAACATAAGAAAAAAGCACTATTTTCTTACTGAAAGCTCTCATTGAGAAAACAACAAAACAAAGAAAAACCAACAAACCCAAACAAAAAACCGCAACCAACCAACCAAAAAAAAAACCTTTGGACAGATCAATCTTTATGAAGGAAGACTACCTGCAATGTTTTAATTTAAAGGTCATAAAGTAAATCAAGTGCCCCATCAGGTAATTTTCTTTTTATCCCCACTACCACATACACACTACAATAAAAATTTAATTGCTACAAAAACCGTTGTTTTGCTCTCAGCCATGCCCAAAAACATTGAGATGAAAGAAAATTCTAATCTGTATTACCTGCAGGAGCCAAATTCCTAAGGACTGTATCTAGATGGACATGTCATTTCCATAAAAATAAAATTAGAAAATGATTACTGGTTGAAAGATGAGAAGCCTTTCAGTTTCAGTTACGAGTTCTTGTTTGGGTCTGGTGTCAGTGGTGTGAAGTTACCACCATTGGTGTTATTTGGTGGTTTATTTGAGAAATAAACAATGGTAATGATCCAGTTTATGATGATGAGAGAATCTCACTATGTCTCTTTTTAATATTTTCCTCAAATTCAAGCAGACCTGCTAAGAGTTATGTCCAAAACCTTCAGAATAAACAAAGTAAATTTAAGAGAGAGAGTAAAAGTAGCAGCATTCTTCCCAGCAGATCCACACTGTGACTTTGTCTTGTAATGGAAAGAAATGAAAACTATAAAAAAACAGTTTTAAAATGTATTTCTCAATTTACAGCATATGTGGTCAGAAGCATTTCCTCACACAAACTCTCAGACTGCTGTGTGGAGTGATATAGGTGCAGCAGAATTTGAAGAGCCTTGATTATATTGTACATGTATTTCATGTCATAAACATATGAAACATTTAAAATATGGTATTAAATATGTAACAACGTTTCCTGGCACAGAAAGAACAAAGGTGTGAGAGAGCAGTTTTTTAAAAAGCTTTTAAATAATGCTGGTAAGAAATGTCCCAACATGATAAAAATCCTGTCTTAGAATAAGTTCCCCTTCAGAGTATTCTCTTTGTTGTAGATACAGGCTGTGCCTGAAAAAGGCACTGCTGGTTGCTTTAAAAAAAGTTTTAAACTATTTAAGCTGCTACATAATTATTTCAAACCATTTGGCAGAAAAGATGGCTACAGTTTAAGGGTTAAACAGCTGTCAATGGTTACGAGCAACACTTTTAAATAACTGTAATAGTAGTAAGAGATGCTTAGAATTTAAGAGAACTCAATATTTTTTTTTTTAAATAATGACCATCTTATCAACTCCTTGCTCCTGCTTTCCATAGCTTTCCCTTGACATTCCCTTGAGTAGGTGTGTTGGTTTAGGCTGGGATAGAGTTAATTTTCTTCATAGTAGCTGGTATAGGGCTATGTTTTGGATTTGTGCTGAAAACAGTGTTGATAATACAGGGATGTTTTAGCTATTGCTGAGCAGTGCTTACACAAAGTCAAGGCCTTTTCTGCTTCTCACCCCACCCCACCAGCGAGGAGGCTGGGGGTGCACAAGAAGCTGGGAGGGGACACAGCTGGGACAGCTGACCCCAACTGACCAAAGGGATATCCCATACCATATGACGTCACGCTCAGCATATAAAGCTGGCGGAAGAAGAAGGAAGAGGGTGGATGTTCGGAGTGATGGCGTTTGTCTTCCCAAGTAACCGTTACACGTGATGGAGCCCTGCTTTCCTGGAGATGGCTGAACACCTGCCTGCCGATGGGAAGTGGTGAATGAATTCCTGGTTTTGCTTTGCTTGTGGACATGGTTTCTGCTTTACCTATTAAACTGTCTTTACCTCAACCCACGAGTTTTCACACTTTTATACCCTTCCGATTCTCTCCCCCATCCCACAGGTGGGGAAGTGAGTGAGTGGCTATGCGGTGCTTAGTTGCTGGCTGGGGTTAAACCACGGCAGTAGGACAAGCTACCTGACCTTCTTGTTACAAGTTCTGAATTACACTAAAACAGAGTGCATAATATTGCCCAGGGTCTGAAGTACTTGGGATCATATCAGAAAAAAAAAAAAAAAAAAAAAAGAAAAGAAAAGAAAAAAGAGAAAAGGAAGAAAAAAGACAGGAAAAAAGAGAGGACTAAAGTTTGGAGATTGCTGAAAATAACCTATTTATATAAAAGGCCTGTTCTTCTCACCATCAGGCACCGTTGTCCTGGCAGATGGAAACTTCTATTTCCTACATCAGCCCTTTAAGTGGACTAGTCTCCCTCATATCTAAGGACAGAGCAAAAAAGAGCTAAATTGGTGGAGAATGGGTCAGACTTAGATCTGTCAGCAGTCATCTGAAAACCTCACAGAACAAAAACCTCAATCTTCTCTGTTTTCACTTGAAGATGTAACCAACTGAATCAGTCAGAAATTATCTTATGATTGACTTTAACAAGTTCTGGAGCAGTCCCTGAATGCCACACTGAAGAAACAACTGGCTTGGCTTCCAGCACCTTTCTCTTTTTATACCCACAACATCTATTCCTTTAAATAAGTCAGAGAACACTGTGCCAAGGGCCTGCTCAATATAGTCCTAAGAGCAAGGGGGAAAGAGTGCATGCCTTACGATCCTCTCACAGAAAAACTCTCCCTGCATGGCTGGGAACAGCACTGAAGAGCCAAGCACATGCTATACATTTGTAAGCATGACTAACATATTGTCTGGTAAAGACAAAATACCAACAGCATGAGTTTCTGATTGCCCTTTGAATTTCAGGCACCGAGGAAAAAAGGTAGTTTTTCCTTGTCTGGCTTAAGAAGTAAAGTTCATTCAGGCTGCAGTGACTCCTGGGAGTCATAGTATGTCTCCTGGCAGGCAGGCTCCTTCCCTCCGGGTCTACCTGGAATTACGAGGATGCAGGTAAACAAGGTAGGGCACAAGGTTCAGTGGTGGCACGCCTCAGCAGGATACTAAACCCCATAGGAAACACTTGCCTTTTTTAATTTTCTGTGAGCCCAAGTATATGAGATCAGCTTTCCCAGTCTTCTAAGAAATTTCTCTGCCTAGTGAGACTGCATTCTGAAACTACTGTGTTGAAACAAATATATTACATTTTTCTCTGGAACAAATATAGGAGTTTCAATCTTTTTTTTGGTCTATAGCAGTGACCCAAATTAGCCTTATTGCAGTTCTCTTTGTATCCATGAAAAGTCTGATATTATTGTTTTGCATCTTATATTGTATTACCAACTCCTCCAACCCTGCATGCTGAATTCTCATTGGCATGGAAATGTTGCACCCTCTCACATGGAAGCGAACTGGCCCACACAAAGTTCTGTATTTATATATATATGGGACAAATCTCAGAAAGGGAAAAGCTAACTTAGTGATCAATAAAATATTTCCCTGTGGTACTGAGAAATATACAGATACTGGAAGGAATATTTTTAATAGCCATATTTACACCAACAGCAATGAAACAATGCTAAGAACTCATACAATAAACAGTATGCCAAAAATTTTTCAGATACTTTCTACACAAGCTTGGATGGAGAAACCTAATCACTACATCAGAAATCTCCCTTCCCCAACACCTCCTGTGTTGAGCAAGCAGGATTAATGAGTGGTACTTCTTCTACCAGGTAGGTAAGAAGTGGCTAGAAGAGGCCGCCTGTAGCACTTGTCTACCAAGCACCCCAGAGGATGCCGCAAAGGATCCAGTCTGCAATGCTGAATTACGACAAGCAGAAAGGCCCACGTGGCCTCTTTAGAGAGCTCTACATAGCAGACATCTGCCTCCTCTGCTCCGAGCCCCGTGCCTGCTATGGTGGTGCATGCATTCGTTCCCACTGGTACTCTCTTTACCCTTCACTAAACATGCTTGCTTAATGCAGTCTTTCAGCTAGTGGAAAATAGGTCCCTTGAAGGCTGTCATTCCCTTTCGGTAACTCCCTGGAACAAAACAAAGAGGTGATCTGACTTTCTGCTCTCCAGAGTTCACTTGGGATCAATTCTAACAACTCTCATAATGTCGAGATTAGGCAGCTTTTCCTCCTCCTTGTTAACAAGGCAATGACAAAGAGCGAGAGAAGTCAATTTCCTTTTTAAATAAAACTAAGAAGCCACTCTTTAGTAAATAGAAAAGTTACACATAAATAAGCGGGGATTCTGACTGGTGAAGCTCTGCAGTACTTCATACTGGAGGTACTGGCTCCTGGGCTGGGGGGGATCATCTTTAGGAAGCTGAAATTGGGATTCCATAGGCTTTAAAGAGCAGATGCAAATCCCAGGAGACTCCTTTTTAAGGTTAAGCTTGAAAGTTGCCCTTTTGAAACGGACAGCTGCCAGCCTGACCACTGACCCCGTCGTTTCTCCGGACAGGGGCCTAAGCAATCAAGGAGCTGAGATCTAATCTGCCTTTCCTCATGTGCGGCAGCAGGCAGGATCTGGCACCCCCAGACCCAGGCCATTGAAATTTCATCTGAGCTGACTGAAAAGCAGAAAGCAGACCTCAGGAACCGGTCTGGAAATAAAAAGGTCAAAATGACCTGTTCTGAAGCAAAGTCTTCTAAACCGTGGGCTTTCAGGAAGGCATTTGGCCAAGTCATGTCGGACCTTCCCACTAGTGATCAATCTCACCTGCATTCGACACTAGGAAAACATTCTTCACCCTGTTCACTTTGGTACGAACACCAATGGTTTCCTTCCAGTCAGCTGATTTATGAGGTGACTAACATCTCTCCCAGAGCAGGGCTGCAAACTCCTGCTATCCATTCATATGGACTAGAAAACCGTCAAGGGCTGCACAGATATAAAGTGTAACTTTTCTTAATTACTGAAGTGGTTGCAGCAAAAAAGCCATGGAGCACGGCCCCACCACTTTGGTGGGTATTCTCACAGTGTACGCAGAATCTGCACTGAACAAACCCTGTCCATGCCAAGCTAACAGCCAAGCTATGAAAAAAAAATAAAATCGAATAGCATGTTTCATGCACTTCCCAACAACATATCTCACTGCTGTTTACACAACTGAGCAGGTGGATAAAAGCACCTGTCCTGCTTAAAATCACTTTAGCTTCAAACACTCCTGATCGGGTTATCACTGCAGTCTTGCATAAAGGACGATTAAACTCAAAAAATCTGTGGAGCATAAGACTAGACATTTTTGGAAAGGGGTACTAGTTGGTGCAGGTCTTCATCCACTAATATGTTATTAAAGCAGATTTGATTTCAAAGTGCTCAGAGCCCTCATCTAAGTAGCCATTGCCTGCTGTGAGATGAAAAGGTCTCCTGAAAGCAAGACCAAATGAAGGGAGGGTGAAGGGACTGTCTCCTGCAGGTTCAACCTGAGAGGTGTCCTGCAGCTGGCTCTAGAGATGCAGGAAAGGGGAGGATGCAGGCAGAACATGGAGTAAAAGTAGGTGAGAAATGATTTAGCAGCTGTAAGTGATTTCCAGACTGCAAAGAGACTGACATTTTAGACAAACACTTAAAATAAAAAACTCTTCCAAGTTCTTATTAAAGGCAAGCCAGTGGCCTGATCTTCACCACAGTCATACTATTTACTATGACTTGTACTTTGCAAAGAGGAATACAAAAGGAAGAACTGGGCCTAATGACTTGTCTAATAAAAAGCATTAACTCTGAGAATAAACAGTTTGATTTAAATTAAGAGTAAAACATGTAGTTGTTTTAAGTTAGTACCACCAGAGTAGGAATATAACTGAATCATTTGAGTCAGAAAATGTGTTTACAGGAATTTTAGCTTCACAGGTATGACCTGCACAGTTCCCACTTCTTTGAGCAGATGTTCAGGAGAAACAGCAACATATATAAGGGCAAATGTCAGATGCAAGTTTACAGTTTGGCTTGGTATTCCTGTGTGAATAGCCAACCACAGCAGCTGGCCATCAGCCACACAGTTCAAAGGCCAACCGGCAAGTTGTCCACGTCTCCCACTATCTCAGGATTTAGAGGTTGTGCTGGGCAGCGGGAGACGAGTGTTTTACTTTTACAATTAGCAGAAGCAGTATCAGCACTGTCTTAGGGGTGAATAATCAAGGAAAGGCCACTTGGCTCAGCCTTTTAAATAAGAGGCACCAACTGGCAACTTTGCTATGTCCCAGATAGGGTCCTACATTCTTGCGGCTGGTACCAGCATCTTATACGTAAATATAATAAACTCTAAAGCCCCAGTACTTCCCAGTCTTACCAGTACAGTGAGCACTACACACCTCAGATACGTGCAGGTGCAGCTGGATGCCTCTGAATCCCTATAGAGTTAGATACACAATAGCACAATTGACATTATGATCAGGGGACATAATGCAGCCTGACTTTTTACTCATTTGTGTCTTTTTCTTCCCAGGAGTGTTACCCAACACTTCCAACAGCCACAACCCCAGCTCTACCTCCTATTTTTTCCCCCTAAGTCATGAAACAGCAGCACTGTGGCATGTGAAAAGTTGTGTGTCTATTGGTTGATCAATTCCTGGTGCTGCCACACAGAAGATAAAAAAGTGATGTTTCTCTGGCCTTCTCCTTCAAATGAAGCTCCCAATAGCTTATCCAGCACTGCGTTTATTGGGATGTACTGAGGCGTGTAGGGGAATAATTGACAAAGAATCACTGCATAAACCTAATTTCCATAGGAAACTATGTTATAAATAGATTGAAAGAGCATTATAAACTGTCTTTTATCTTTTCTTCATTACCGTCCAGACATCCCATCAGGTGTACCAAAAGTTTAGGAAAGAATAAACTGTCTTACATTCCAAAAGATAAAAAAAACAGAACAAAGAAACAACAAAAAAAAAGACCAACCCAAAACCAAAACCCAACAAAAAAAACCATGAAGAGCAATCAGTTCTATAAGATTCATTTAATTTAACAGGGTAATCATTTTTCTCCTGTGATAATTAAAATTATATATGACATTAACTGGAAGAGGCCAATCTCTCTTCCCTTTGCAATAAGAATAATAGGTATTCTCTAACTAACCGCTTAAAAAATCCAACCAACCAACCACAGCTTTTATATTTCCAGACCGCTTTTTTAATACGTTCTCAAAGACTAAAATTACTAGTATTAGTTATTGAACTAATATTTATGGTACACACACTCACTCTGTAAGAAGATAAATGGTCCATCTTTTAAGTAATCTCACAGTGACAACCTTTCACAGGTAGGTATTGTTTTTAAGACATTATTCTTAAATTCTTATTTTTATTTTTTTTTAATTGCATTGGCATGCAGAAGTTTGCACTGAATATTTGAGTTGCGTTTTCCTAGATGAAAAACAACAGTAAAATGGATAGATCTTTTAGTTCCTGAAAAAAATGAAAAAGTCCTGTTTTAGTTCATGTCTCTTGTTCCTTTAAATACATATCAAAAGCAGTTAAAATACAATACATTATTAATCATATCAATGTTACTGAAAAATATATTGATTAATTCAAATGTGTTTATAAATGTTTGTTCAGGAGCATTTTCTTAAAGTCCAGCATTTTTCCCTTTGCTACCAGTTCTAAAAGGCCTTTTCTACAATGTTTTAATCATGAAGCTTCGACATTAAAAAAAAATGACTAATACATAAATTTCATGGGAAAGCTTTTTTGAGTTCCTACAACACTGCCTTGATTAGGCTATAAAAATAACTATGTGCTGGAAAATATATAAGAAAGAAAAAAATCACAAGTAAGTAAATAGAACTAAAATTTATAGAGAATTTGGAGTATTGAAACAGTGTTACTACAGCTTTCAATATTTCTCAGTAAAATTTATATTAAAAAGTTCTATCTTTACAGCATTTTATCTACCAGTCACAAAGAGAACTGAAGTGCCTATCATACTTACCAGCCAACGTGATTTTCAGAAGTTATAGATCTTCTCTAGTTTTTACCAAAACTTTATTATAGCTCAACCTACAGACTCTAACCTTGATTAATATATTTCCTTCCCCATCTTTAGGGAATTTTATGTTATTAGAAGTTTAGGCCATTTGAATGTGTACTCTCTCTAAAACTCACAATGTTATAATCTTATAGCTATTAATTTCTCAGAGAAAATCAAGATTTCAAGAATTTTTGTGAATTTTTCTGTCTGATCAGGGAGTCAGAAATGATACTTTCTGAGCAATCACAACTGGCCAGTATTCCAAATATTGATTAAGACATTTTCAGTAAACAGCCTTTGCGAAGCTGCATAAAGTAACATATTTTGGGAAGTGCACCTGCTCCCTGATATATTATGTGCAAAAGTAAATAAAACTATTAGTTTATTTGTGGAAAAAAGCACTCAGGTTTAACTTCAGCATCCAAAATCAGACACAATAGGAAATATATACCCAAACCATTGTGGTTTGTTAGGGTTTTTTTACTGTTTCACAGATGTAGTGTCAACAAAACACTGCTTATGCATGCTAAGCAGGGCTGCAGAAGACATCTGTGGTTATCCATGAAATAAATATTTTAGGAATTCAGTAAACTATGGGAAAACTATCAACATTTCTGAATCCTCTAATTTTGTCATAAGCTCTCCTTGTAATGGCCACCTCTATTTCTCACTCCTTGTTTTTTCATGATAACGTTCAGTTCGCAAATGAACTGAATTTGCAACAGAAGGTAAAGGAAACAATATTTTCAGTGTGGCAAGTTGTCTTTTTCTTCCCTTTCTTTAGGAGGCTGTCTCTATACATAACTGTTCATCATCCTCTAGCTGAAGTGCTAAAATAGTTGAATGCCCTTGCTCAAGTCCCTCAGTTACAATATGGAGGAATAAACATAATAGAAAGATCTGAGGGGAAAAAAAAGAAATCAGACCTGTGACTAATTTTTGATTAAAAATAAGAAAGAAATAAAACAAAATCCAAAATACACAAACGGAAAACCTCAACATACACATGGGTCCCCTATCAGAAGAATTTCATGAGTGTTTATACACAAACTTGCTCATAAACCAATTTACACATCAGCCATGGTAAGCATATGTGCCAGTTAGGTGAAAAGCTGTATATCCCCTTTTCAAAAAAACAGGTCATGTGGACTGTATTTATTAAATAGTTTCTTTTTTTTCTATAAATGTTGTTTCAGACCCTCCAAGCAGTTCTAAAATTTAGCAACATAACAGAAGGACGGCAAAAGTGCAACAGATAATTAGGTCACACTATCTAAACACTTTGGTAGGTATATGAAAATTAAAGAAATACATGACCACGTATGTGAAACGGAGATTGTTTTCAGCAGCAAATTTGAGATGTCTAAAGTTATTAATGAGTTCTAAGGAACAGCATTTGGCACTGATTACGCACTATTAAATTTGCTGGTAAGTACTGCCGGAAAATGGCCATCCTCACCAAGATCAAAAGTCTACCTTGAGAAGTATCCTTACTTTGATGCTAGATAGCAGTAAATCCTTATGTAGAGTTTAAAAAAAAAAGGAGGGGAGGAACAGAAAACTGTCTTCCAACTTCTGCAGTGAGAATTTAGCTGGTCTGAGTTCAGTAGCCCTGGTGGTGGATTTCTGGTGGATTTCTTCTGCATTATTTTGGTACCACTTTGGTAGCCACTCTCATTCCTTTGACCTCTGCCGCCCATAGCACAGTGTTAATGCTGCAGTTATGCAACACACACTCAGTCCAAACATATCCAAACATTTGTTTCCTACATATAGCAGTTTCTATTATCAATATATATCTGCTACGAAAAGACATCAGTAGTACAGTAGAAAGGTACAATATCAGCATCCTTTTTTAGGCATTTTTAATATGTTTCCCTGGAAAATCTCTCCCAGAACTTGGAGACATTCTTCTCTACTCTCACCAAAAACTCTCACCATGTGAGAGAAATGTCAGGGAAGAGTTATTTTATTTTGTCTGCTTAAGGCTTTGCTTTTTGCGCTTTTTTAATCAGTTTGATTAAAATTAACTACAGGTACAAACATCTTTTTCCTTGTGATCACATTTAATACTTGAAAATACTGAGTTGAAAAACAGAGGCCAGGCACTTGCACAATAAGATGTGATTTATTGTAACACAGAAAATTCTGTCTCTGATAAATGTTAACATTGTAAACTATTTCTATATTAATGTTTACAGATTTCTGTCTTTTCAATCCCTATAGATATTGATCTTCTTCATCCCAACAATTGTAACTGTAATAGCCATTTCATTTTCCAAAATTGCAAAAATATAGTTTTAATAGTGGCTATTGATATAGATATATCTATAGCCAATATTAATGTGATTTTCTAAGATAAAATAATTTATTTTAATTTTTCATGGGTCATACAAAGGTTGGAGGGCACTATTCATGACAGCAAGCATAGAACATACACAAGATGATACTTTTTTAATTCCAAACCTTTCTTACATTGTAAGCACTTTTTGGCAGCTCATAATTTAGAATTCTCACAAAGGAATGATAACAAGCACTATAAATGAAGTTTCCAAACAGCCAATTCAAATCAGCAGGCAACATCAGTTCCTAGGAATTATGCTGTTCTAGTTATCTTAGAAGTGAAAATAGTAACATGAAAATTAATGCAATATTCTGTTAAACAATGTAATATGTCCATTTTGATCTTCAAAAAACTGAAATATTGATAGCAAGTATTTTCTAGTTGCTTCTTCTTAAGGCTATGATTGTACTATTCCAGTTAAAGAAAATTTCATCCTGTTGCACAAACATTTAAAAACCCTCTCTAAATAAAGCACTTCATTTTTCAGAAAACAGTACTTATTACTAATGTAGTTCCTATGTGTAACAGTGAGATAAAGACAAACACATATAATTTTTGGTTTTAACAATTTGCCACGCAACTATAGTTACAGCTAAAATAAAATAATAATAATAAAAAGCAGGGTGCATAGATTCTTTTCTTTACACTTTTGAAAGAGGCACATGTTTGAAGGGAACAGTTCATAATAGAGATAAGGTAAGGAAATATAGACCTGAAATAGGCAAAGTTCATGAAAACAGTTAAGTAAAACAAATAGCACAGTAGGGACTGAATTAAATTTTTAAATGCACACAATAGAATACCTGTATAACACAAGTGATTTCCTTCTTATAGTCATAAATTCAACATACAGAAACAATGCATTGCAGAATGATGCACTTTATAGGGCTTTTTCCTTCCCTTCTTAAAATATAGAACTATTATGATTCTCTTGTGTGGATGATAAATCCAGCTCAAAATTCTACCCACTGTGAGTTCTACCAAAACATAGTACTGAGAATGAGCTGTGAGAGAATGAATTATGATATACCAGTGTTTTGTGCAGTGTGTGTATTGAAGACAGCAAGGAGCAGAAGAGGAGGAAGGGCACACAAAAGGAGGAAGAAAAAAAAGCAATATTTTAAAGGTAATTTTTAAAAAACACAATAATATTAAAAGTTATATTAAATAATTTATAATAAATTAAAATCTAAACCAAAAAGAGCATACCTTATAAAATGTTAAATTAAATAAGCTACCTATGGAAAGTACTCTATAAATAGTGAAAGATATAGGCATGAGTTCAGATGTCAGCTTTCAATATTGATATTATGAAAACTTTTCTTAAACTGCTTTCTTCAGAAGCAATAGCACAAATAAAGTAATCAAAGCCCATATGTGTCTGAAACTAAAGGATTTCGAGACTTATTTAACTTTGAGACCTCTGAAAGACAAATATTTGGACCTAAAAAAACCCAACAATCCAAAATAAGGAAAAGCAGAATAATGGGTGCATACTCAACATTTGAAAATATTGGAGACATTCACAATTTTAAAGAGTATTTGAGCAGGAGAGACTAAAACTCTTCTAAAAACATGAACCACTTGAAGCACTCCAGTAATTTTCAATTGCTTTGCAATGTGCAAGCAAGGAACCTTGATCACTTTCACAATGAAGTACTTAAGCTCTCTGATAATTTTACACCCTTATATGCCACATATTTCTAGAACCCCATCATTTCCTAGCTGAAGTGGTTTTAAAAATATGTGAAGTGCTCCAATAATTTTAAATTATTCTGTGCAATGCAAGCTCAGAACCCTGATCACCTCAAAATTTAAGAGCTTATAAAAATTTGAAGTAGCCCAATATTTCTGAATGATTGGGTATTGTGATTTCATTTGTTTTATAAAGTGCTTCCATTTGGAAGGAAGTCTGGTGATAAACTGAAATATAGCTGTTGGCTAGCAAATATAGCCATGTAAAAATATAATATTAAAAAAATGAATCAGAGAACATGCTCTTGCCCCCGCAAAAATCAGAACTCAAGCAATATAATGAAAAGGAAAAGGTATCCTGAATCCCCAGTTGCAAGCAAAGGAGAAAAGATCTGTCCCAAAATTTTAGTAACCAGATTGTTACTGAAATAACCAGAAGGTACAGAAACAGCTAACATATTAGAATATACAGAAGATACAATAAATCAAACACTGCACTGCTTCCAGGAGAGTTATAATTATTCATATGTCTAATAGCCTTTACAGATATATTTTATGTATACCTGTAATGAATAGTCTTTGACCATTTTGTCAATACGTAAAGAATTTACACACATCTCACTTTAATCTGTGTTGTCTGGGTTTTTTCCGGGTTATTTTTTGATATAATAAAATCGAACAGGAATATTGTCACTTATACAACGGATAATAAAAAATATGCTTTATTTCTGCCATCCATTCTATTCAACAATACACTGATTTGCTGAAAAAAAAAAGTATTCTTATCTCTTGAAGGTTTGTAGATGGTTTACTATTCTGAAAGGGCTTGGATTTTAGCTAATTATGCACACAATTTTGCAGGCAAAGGTGATAGCTACCAGGTTTATCTACCTATCTAAGGGAAAGTGAGGCTTCTATATAGGTTACCTCATTTATGTTCATAACCTATACAAAAAAATGATCCCCTACAGCAGGAATTTCAGCAGTGTCGGTCAGCTTGCATTTCAATGAATTCCCACACACGCTCATAAAAATATATTGCAAAAAATAATCTCGCCTTCAGCATTCATTGTCCTCCTCTGTACTTTCCTTTACCTTCCCCCTTCTTGCACATGTACAACAGGAATTCAAATTAGAGAGTTCACAGACTCAGTGTTTTATTTTTCACTAAGTTCCCAATTAATATTTAGTTGAGGTCTGGCAGTGGACAGGAGGTTCCTCTCACTGCAAAGCAGTATCTTGGGAAAAGACAGACTATCTGCAGAAGAGGAAGCAGAGAAAGTACAAAGTTGCCAAGATTCCTGGCCTTTCCACCCAGTGCCAGGACCTATTATGATCATTGGCAGCTATTTTGGTTAATGCTATGGTTTTGCTGTTGTATCACTTTCTGAGGAGCCTGAAATCCACTCAGCAGGGTGACCCACTTGTCTGCTAAGGTGTGTATATAACTTCTATTAGGATTAAGGGTAGCAATGTTCAGCAGCGGAAAAGCAGCTAATAAAGTATGTAACCTTCAACCACCTTTTTTTCTAAACCAAACATTTCCGCAACTAGGTCACAAATTCCTTCTCAAAAAAGCAAGGGAAGACACTGACATCAAACAGAAGCCCTCCTAACCTACTTCAGCAAAAAGACTAATCATCAAACTGAATGAACCATCAGGACTTCAACAGAACTCCTGAAGCTGAGGAAATTTATCATCTCCCATGAATATCACGTCTCCTGTATTTTTTAGCAACAGTGGCATGCAAGGGAGAAATACAACAGTTCACATGCCCCCTAATATGAACAAGCAGAAAATAGCATCAAGTAATTCTTTTTCTAAATTGCCATCTAAGTATTCTGGCCTGGCAAAAATATCTTCATAAAAGGTTCAGGAATTTTCCTTCAGGTAAGAAAACTGGAAAGAGAATACATCTTCTTTCTTAAAGCAACATTAAATAATATATTGCTTGCTCTTACTATGCAGCAGCAAAAATATTTGTCTTCAGCTCCGGCTTCTTGGAGTGAGAGAAAATGAAACTTTATTCCAGGAATTCTTGACATGACTGAATAATGAGATTTTTGTCCAAAGTCTATCCCATCAGTAGTTCACAATTCGCTCTAGAAGATTCACTCATGAAATGTCTCCAACTTCTTTTCCTGGTCCCAGCTTTTAAGGGTAGAACATCCTGGTTACTAAGAGAGGTGTAGAAATGTAATAACTACTGGAATGAAGTTTACTTTAAGCTTCTAGATGTGTATTTTCAAAACTGGCCAAAGGTACAAGTAAAGAAAGGATATTTTGTTCTCCATTTTACCCCTGAGGTTTTGCACATCTCTGTTTTCTCTTGTGTGTTGACTTAAAGTGAAAACTAACTTGAGTCAAGAGAGGCTTGTTGTAAAAAAAACAGTTTAACTTAACAGAAGGAATAGTGATAGGAAACAAAAATAATCTGAGCAGGGGAAGCTCTTTTAAATAGAGGTTTTAATCATTATGTTTTAAGGAACTTTGATATGGAATATGTTGGATCTGACATGCCATCAGGATGACTCATTCTGCTGAAATACATCATGTTTCATTATTATTGCATAATGTGACATATTGATACAATCAGATGAATTGTCAAAACAAGATGTCAAATATGTGAAATTCAAATGAAACAAAGTTTGGAAAAAGTCCTCAAAAGTGACTACATGTTATTACTTTAATTACATATTTTACTCCATTTTGAAAAGCAGATCTTTTTATATTAGTACCTCTTTGGACTTGCATTTAGAATGGCTTCCCTTAATTTAGCCACACGTTTTTGCATTGCAGATGACATCTGCATGGCCACCTGACTGGAGAACACCCTCTCAAAGTAAACATATTTTCCACAACAGGGAGATATGGGAAAGGAAAGTTCTTTTCCTTCCACAATTTCTCATCCCTTTTGTTGATCTGGGCAGATTATAGAGCAATAATTTTTTTAATCTGGGTTTTCCAGATTAAATATTAATTAAATTAATTAATTAAATTAATATTAATAAAATTAATTAAAATAAATTAAATTAAAATTAAAATTCTCAGATTAAAGATTCTCAATAATTTACTAAGGACTAACATTTCTAGAGTAGTGCTGTAGGTGACCTTGCTTGAGTAGGGCATTGGACAAGATGACTGCCAGAGGTCCCCTCCAACCTCAACCATTCTGTAACTCTGTGAAAAATTCTAGCTTTAGCCTTGAGTCTCCATCTGTTTCTAAAACCCTTGTAAACATTTGAAAAAGCCGAGTCTAATATGAACCCCATTGCAAACAGATGTAAAACTGATATGCCACTTCCATACTCACAGTAGACTTTACAATCTTAATTAGTCATAAGAATAGTCAGACTGATATGGAACATACCATTATTCAGACCTGAATATCTGTGGCCTTTCATTTTGACTAGCGGTTATACAGGTTTAAGGCTGCAGAACTCCTTACAAAACTTTCTAAATTCATAAGAGGTTCTAATTTCAACAGAAATTAATCCTTCTTTCAGGACAGAAAGCAGAGAGGAGTCTATACTGTTCTCATATTCTGTCACTTCTGCAAGAAAAGCCTTTCTCCCGAGGGAACCACAGATAGGTAAAATGTAATACGAGATGTCCAATTTCTTGGAGTTATAGAGGTTTTGAACATACTTAAGAATTCCTCCACTGTCACCTGTGTCCATGCCGAGACTGGTTTCCTTCCAGAGCCGTTCCCATGGCTCACTGGCACAGGATATATTCCTGTAACTGACCTAACTGTGTATAGTGTGCTGCTTTTACTGTATGGAAAATAAAGGTTAATACACACGAACAACCATCTAACCTCAGCCCTCATGTTAAATACTAGCTAACATTACATTAGTGTTATATTCTGAAGAAAATGTAGTAGATCTTTAAGAAAAAAAAAAAAAATACATTCCAGTATATAAATAAACTAAAACATTTGGAAGCATTTTGTTTTGAATAATTTTAATACATAATGGGATTAAAAAAACTACAAAAAAACCCCAAAAGGATATAAAAAATAGTTTATTGCTGAACTATAATACAATTTCCATGCCGAAAGACAAAAACTCCCTATACTGAAATACTACTGGTTAATTCAAATCCTGCCTGAAGCATGGTGCACAGTAATAATGATGACAACATCTAGTCCAATAATACAAAATCAATAGAATGCATTGAACTGCTATCCAAAGCAAATCTAGAATGTCATTTGGTTGATTATTAATTAAATTGACACCTGCTAAACTAAATACAAATGAACTAAATACAAACTTTATTTTACATGGAAAATTAGAATTATTAAATAACTATTATATAAAGCAAGAAGAAAAGTAGAGTTTATGATGGTGTTAGCATAGAATCCTGACAATTTTGTATGCCTTAGGCTTTGACGTATTTAAAGAAAAGAAAAACTGATTGTATAAATTGTATAAATATAGCTTTTGCAAATGGTCTTTTAATTCTTATTGATCACAACCTTGGCATTCAAAGTCTAATTATACTAAAAACTCTGCTCTATCTCCAGTGTACTGAGAAATCATTGCCTGAAATTAATCAGTACTCCAAGCACACCATTCCTAATTACGACCTGATCTTTGTAGTGCTTCATACATTATTTTGTTGATGCCCTTAAGAACTACCTGACAAACCTCAAACCAAATCATAATTTCCAGGTGACATTTTTGTTGTATTATACGTGATACATAATGAAAGTGTTCCACAAAACATTCAGGCAAATAATGAGAACATAAGAATTCCACTAGAGCTATATGTTTTGAAGTTTCTTTTCTTTAAAAAAAAAAAAAAAATTAAAAGAGTAAATAAATAAATAATCCAAAACCATTCCTTTTTAATCCCAAAACATACCTACTTCAGGGAGACTCTCTTTCTGCAAGTTATTTTTGAGCTCTGTTTACAAGTCAAGGTTTTGATGTCCATTCTCCCACTGACTAATAATTTTACAGACTACAGTTGCCTAAATACTTATCTTACAACAATAGTGTCTTGTGCTTTTTGAGAAGATACCAACTGTGAAAGCTAAGAGCTTTTCATACCTTAAATGGGCAAATTTCCTTTTGGATAAGAGGCTTAAATCTGGTTTAATTTATGGATATTCCCACTTACCTCAGTGATGAACTAAGAGGACAGGTAGAGTTGTTGCCTTCATCACTCTAGCGTGGTTTATTTAGTCATATAAATGAATAGGCTGGCACTGAATATTTTAAGCGTGCAGAGTACAGCTAATTTCACAGGGTGCTGTTTAAATAGAGCAATGAGTTCCATGTGGCCTATGTAAAATATCTGAGTTAAATCAGGCTAATCACCACAGTATGTTTACCCACATGAAGCACCATTGGGGTTTTTTGTTGTTTATTTTAGTTCAGATAGCAAAAGTTTTGCTAGTTTTGATTAGGATGTAAGAAAAAGGAAAGTAAGTGAGCATAGAAATCTAATGAAAAGAAAAATGAAATAATAATACACCAGATACAAAAAAATATTTTCATGAGAGATTTCTGAATTTCTTCCAGTATGAACAGGAATTATTTTCCCATAGTTTTGATATCTTTTCTAGAAAGAAAAAACAAGCCCACTAACATACCCTTTGCCTTATTAAGGGCCAAGGACCTAAGGAGAAGCAGCAAACTGGTGGAAACAAACTGATGCAAAATATTTTTTAATTATACCTGGCAGAACCTAAATCATAGTCTATGAAAACAATTTATTCTTGAGGTTGCAGTTAATAGGGCTTGACAGAGTCAGTTAATCAGTTGCCCCATCTATTTCCCAAACTGAAGATTTGCCCTTAGATACTACTGAAAGCATAGATAAAAATGCAGTAAAGAACATTAAGTTATGCTCACAACCACTTTTGTCTGCATTGAACATTGAAGTACATTGAAGTAGTCTCATTGCTCACGCTCTGGATGCCCTGTCCACTCCACTCCAGTTGCTGTAACAACATATATTTGAACAATTCCACAGCAGACTCTTGTAAGGACTAGCATCAAAGTTACACATTTTCACCAAAAAAAAGGTACATTCAGCTCCAAGAGTCATTCAAGCTCTAAGATGTTCAGTTTAATCTTCTGTACAGGTGTTTCATATTTCTTATATACCCTTTTAAATGTTCAGTGAAGTAAGCAATGTTTCCTTCAATAGAGAATTATTTAGAAAAACAACACATTGTAAATTCTCTTTCTAGTAGTCCAAGAAATAGTTGATGCAGTAAACTTCCAGTTCTAAATTATAAATATTCTGTGGCAGATGTGCCTTTAATTGCTGAATATAGAAACTAGGTCACTTTAATTGAAAACAATTGAGCCCCAAATTTGCAAATATATTAACTACCTGAAATCCCTGGCTACTCAAAGTACTGTTGCTGAGTCTTTGAATGACTTTTGGCACTTGTCATAGAAAAGGCAAGAGTAAGTTTTGTCTCCTTTTCAGATTTGGCAAAAAGAAATCTGTCAGTCTGGTAAGAGACTGCCAAGATCCTTCACCCTTCCTTTGCTTATGTTGCTTGTCCCAGAAATCTTGGGAAAGGCATTGCATAATCTGTAACACGCTTCAGCAAAACCACACCTTTTATCTCACTATTGATCTAGAAAGCGATCATGAAATCCTTCTGCCTTCACAGACAAGGATTTCTCACAGTCTTTAAACAATAATTTGAACATATGTAGTGTCTTCCCTCGAAGTCTATTTCTAGCAAGTATAGTCCATTTTCATTTACAGCCAATGGAAACAAAAGGAAAAGCCAACATAGTGCTTCTATGATGCCTTTCTTAGAGTACTGTTAGGCTGCACTGCTGCCTACACACAACCAAAACAGCTGTTCTAAGTGGTTTCTAAATAAGTGTTGAGCTCTTGACCATGAAATAATTTAAAAATACTTGCATATTGTTCTGATACTCTTGTATTATCACAAGTATTTTGTTAATTTTCTCCACTTGTTTTTTATTCAAAGAAGAATAATGCCTCTGAAGCATACTCAGAAAACAGTTTTCTTAAATCTTATGGCAGTGATAACCTGCAGAATTCTGACACCATTTTTTAGTGGTTTTAACTGCTCAGAAGAGATGGTAACAGCCTTTCTATCACATATAGAGAGACTATGATAACTAATGAAAGCCAAATAGTGTCATTGAAAACCAAAGAACAACAAGGAAAGAAACGGCTACCATTTGGAAAGGCTGTTAGATCTTTGAGGCCTAAATCCTTTTTCATTTCATGATAATCATAGAATCATTGAATCATTGAATGGTTTGGGTTGGAAGGGACCTTAAAGATCACCTAGTTCCAACTCCGCCACCATGGGCACAGATACCTTCCACTAGACCAGGTTGCTCAAAGTCCCATCCAACCTGGCCTTGAACACTTGCAGGGATGGGGCATCCACAACTTCTCTGGGCAACCTGTTCCAGTGTCTCACCACCCTCACAGTAAAGAACTTCTTCCTTACATCTAATCTAAATCTACCCTCTTTCAGTTTAAAACCGTTACCCCTCATCCTATCACTACACTCCCTGATAAAAAATCCCTCTCCAGCTTTCTTGTAGGCCCCCTTTAGGTACTGGAAGGCTGCTATAAGGTCTCCCCGGAGCCTTCTCCAGGCTAAACATCAAGTCTCTCAGCCTGTCTTCATAGGGGAGGTGCTCCAGCCCTCTGATCATCTTTGTGGCCCTCCTCTGGACTCTCTCCAACAGGTCCGTGTCTTTCTTACACTGGGGGCCTCAGAGCTGAACGCGGTACTCCAGGTGGGGTCTCACAAGAGCGGAGTAGAGGGGGAGAATCACCTCCCTCGATCTGCTAGCCACACTTCTTTTGATGCAGCCCAGGATACGGTTGGCTTTCTGGGTTACAAGCGCACATTGCCGGGTCATATTCAGGTTTTCATCCACTAATACCCCCAAGTCCTTCTCTGCAGGGCCACTCTCAATCCACTCGTTGTCCAGCCTGTATTTGTGCTTGGGATTGCCCTGACCCATGTGCAGGACCTTGTACTTGGCCTTGTTGAACTTCATGAGGTTCACACAGGCCCACCTCTCAAGCCTGTCAAGGTCCCTCTGGATGGCATCCCTTCCCTCCAGCATGTCGACCACACCACACAGCTGGGTGTTGTCAGCACACTTGCTGAGGGTGCACTCAATCCCACTGTCCATGTCACCAACAAAGATGTCAAACAGAGCTGGTCCCAATACCGACCCCTGAGGAATGCCACTCATCACTGGTCTCCACTTGGACATTGAGCCGTTGACCACAGCAATTTGAGTGCGACCATCCAGCCAATTCCTTATCCACCGAGTGGTCCATCCGTCAAATCCATGTACGTCCAATTTAGAGACAAGGATTTAAACGTGACTGTTGTTTTGGGGGGGAATAAACTCACATAAGATTTGGCCAAAATTGCCGTTATCTGAAGTCACTTGGCTGTCTAGAGTTGCTTGATCATTCTGATGTGCTTAATTCTTGTGTGCTTCAACTTTCTCATTTAAATATCTCTTCCCATCAATCATTAGTGCTTTCCTTCCTGGGTCATTGAGAGCACAATACTTCATTGTGTCAGCTGAAGGTGTGCTGACCTACTTTTCCTGGTTAATTTCAAGGGTAGGATCAGATGTTCCATTGCTTTTAGTAATTGATCTAACGATAGATCTTTACTAGAGCACCCTTGACATGGTCTGAGGGGCATTCCAGGCATCACTGACTTCAAGGTCATAATTGAAATGAAAAATTCTCCAATCAATTAGGTAACCTGACTGCATAGTCTGTTCTTGAAAATTATTCTTTCAAAAACATATTGCTTTTGTTTGATAAAAATTAGGTTTTAGTGCAGAAGATCATGTGAAAGTTGCTGCTACCTTTTGGTGTGTAATACTATTTTTAATGTTAGAGGTATCTTAGCCATGTTAGTTTTACATTAACTACCCAGCGCAAGCGGAAAGACACAGTGACAAGTGACAACTCAAAACAGATTGCAAGATGTAAAAACAGAAGGATCATTGATGACAGCAAAAGTAATAGTTTGCTGTAGAAGCTGCAAAGAAATAGTTCCAAACAAAATAATCTCTCAGGAACAGACTTCTAAACTGCTAAGGAAGAGATACACTAGTCAGTTTGTTCATGCTTTCTTCCTCTGGCACACCACAAAATTTGATTTTTCAGGTCACACTCTGCAGTGTGGTTTCATAAAATGTTACTTTAGTGTGCACACTCCCACAGGTAGAGGATATACACATCTGCCAGGTAAGCTTCCGGTCTGCCAGGATTTTTTTTTTTCTTTTTTTCTTTTTTTTTGTTTTGGCAATGGTCTCATATTATTACCAAAAGGGGGAAATATCTGTCCAGTACACAACATTAATATGCACAATAAGGGTCTCATAAATACATAAATAATGTACATGTAAAATGCAAAGTGAAGTGTAGTTTGATAGGTTCTGAAATGTACAGCTATTTAGCTGTTGATTTTCACCTGTTTTCTACTATTCTAGATATTGAATATCATACAATCATACAAAACAATGGATTCACACAGTGTCTATATAAAGAATAAATAGCATAATTCACATGGATAAGTACTTTTAGCTGTTCTTTTCCTGTTTTAGAAAAATGATTGTTTTTTGACTACTAAAATTTGCTTTTTAGAATTAATGGCTATATAAACTGATGTAATATTTCAGCTGTGCAAACATTGCTGGCTGAATAATAATAATAATAATAATAATAATTTTCTTTAAATCATTGTCCAAAATATAAATAAAAATATTTGTGTCAGTACAGGAAAATCAAAATATATATGTTTACCAAAAAGGTTACAGTTCACTTACTTAATGAACGATTTCTATTGAAGCCCATACTGAAGAATTTTTTTTTCAGAAGTCTACTGTAAAAATAAAAGTTAATATTTTCACAAATGTATTCATGATGTTTGCCTTTAAATATAATATTTAAAATTATTATGAAGAGTATTGGAAACCAAAAGAATTGTAAGTTTCTGTAAGTTTTGTTCATATAGTCTGTTAACAGAAACATAGGTTATGGCATATGTAACCAATCAAAACAGCTCAAGTTTCCTATACTTACAATATGATAATCTCCACAATCAGTTCGCAAACAATCCCGTGGTTGAAATATAGTCACATAAAATTTGGTTGAATAGCTCTAAAACAAACATCACATAACAAAAGAAAGCTAAATTTAGCACAGAGTATTTAATCTAGTCCATTTGAAATATATTATATTCTAAACATACTATTAAGGAATAAGAAATATTTCTGTTTTATATATATTCACATGTTTTGTGATGTTATTACAGGTTACTCACTCCCCAGCAGACACTAAAGAACAACTTAAATGAGACAGTTACCTTCCACTTTATTTAGAATTGGCAAAACAATAAGAACCACCACCCAGAAGACAGATACCCATCAGTAGTCTCAGAGCATTTGCAAAGATTTTCTGGGGACTGACAGAGAGAACATGAAATTCTGCAACATTGTGCTATGCGTAACTGTCTGAGAGAGACAGAGAAAACAGAGGGATTGCCAGGGACAGGAAAAGCTCTGGAAATGATAGCCCTGAGAAAGAATAATGGAGACTGATCGGCGGCAGTGGAAATAGGAAAAAAACAGTAATTGTTTTTAAAGAGATTGTTTCTATTTGTGTGATTCCTACTGTGTCTAAAGAAACAGCTTGTATATCTAAAAAGCCAGATCTGTGAAGACTGAACAAGCCCAAGGAAAAGAAAGATCTATCTCCACTATATTATCCCTACTGGAACAATCCTTAATATTGATACTTCTGTTAATTGCCCAGGTTAAGTCATGTAATTTTGTAGATGAAAAGTTTCCCTGCAAAACTATTCATGTGTATAAATTTAACTACTTGTATATTTCTTCAGAAATTCCAGATGGACACCAAGATTGTTTCAAAAAAATCTCCTAAGAATAGCAACCTGTCTTTCTTCATTAGCCACAGGTTAAGCAATCATAGTTCATTTTATTTAGAAAATGAAATAATTCCCATTTATCTGACTTCCAGAAGGTATAGAGCAGATGACATGACACCTTGACATGCACTCTCTTTAAATCAGAGTTATTAAACATCTGATGAATTTTAGCATAAATTATGTTTTGACCTCTGTAGTAACTGTGTAGAAAAATGGAAGAATCATGAAATTGTTGAGGTTGGAAGGGACCTCTGGAGATCATCTAGTCCAACCCCCCTGCTCACACAGTCTCAGCTAGAGCAGATTACCCAGGACCCTCTCCAGTCAAGTGGAGACTCCACAACCTCTCTGGACAACCTGTTCCAGTGTTTGACCACCCTGTCGCTGACCACCCAACCAAATGTTGCCTTTGTGTTAGTGATCAAGTATTTCAACAAGACAAAAGGAAAAAATAACACACCAAGAAATAAAAATAATACCCCCCATACATATTTGTAAACAATGTATATGTTTTTCAGATTTCTTAAATATACTGAACAGCATAACAAAAGATAAAGCATTTTTACTCCACTACTGAATGACTGAATGTTTTACTAGCTGTTAGCAAGGGGACCCTACTAGCTCTAAAACATTTACGTTCTATGAAAATTTTTTTGATACTGTCAATTAGATCCTTCCTGAGAAGGTAAGATACCTTCAAATACACATCGTTATTGACAGTACTGGTAGTACTATTAAAATCAATCTAGAAGATGTCAACAAATTGCTTCAGTTCTTGAAGCTGAACTGTACTTGCTTTACATCGGCAATATGACCTAATGAAGCAGCCAGAAAAAGGAGATCCATGACAAGTGGTGATAGAATTGGGATTCTCGGCCTGTCTGAAGTCACAATGTCTGCTTCTTCAGTACTTCTGCTTGGCTACTGCAAAGACAAGACAATGTTTTTAACATAGTCACCAGATTTTATGTCAGTAAATCACAGCAGTACGTCTCTCACATCAGTTATGGTTATGACTGGACTCAGTACCAATTTCCACCTATTTGCCAATGAGGACATCTTTGAAGTCTGTATTATTCCTACCCAGCCATTAGAAGTGTTACAAATTTTTGCCTCAGTCCGTGCAGATGAGGATGCAGAAACCAATTTTCCACAAAATACTGCTTGCTGAATACCTTAAGTATGTATAAAGACAATGAAAGGAAATGAGAGCTTCCTTCTCAGATGAATGTTTTGATGTCTTCAGCTGACAGGGAGGTTGGCCTTCCAGAAATTTCCTTGAATTCCTGCCTAGAAGCATCACTTTCATCTTATGTTTATCATGAGGCAACTGCTTTCTCTCAGACTGTATATATCTTCCAGGCACTTCCATATAGTTATGGAACTGACACAAATCAGACTTTTAGAAATAAGAATAGGTTAAAACATATTTTTAAATATTTAAGGAATGCATCAAACAGAAAGGGAGGGGGGTGGGGAGAAGGAAAGAGGAACATGTTCTGGTAAAGTTGGCAGGATAGAACTTTTAACCATGATGATTTTTATTAAAGTAAGTATCTCTTGCTGGTTTATTGGTGAGCATATATTTTTAAAATTAGGTAGTGCCAGAGGCACTATGTTTATATTCTTTGAAGTTGATACAACCAGATATAGCAGACCTCATGTTAGAAATAAAATATTTTTGCAGCAGAAACTGCTGCTAGCCAAACAGATTTCAGTCTTCACATCCTGATTCAAGCTTTCTAGTCTAACCATTGACTGTATGATTCTCACTGTTTATTTCAGTGTGTACCTTCTGAGTTTTCTTTAAAAATATATGAAGACATTACTGAGGATCTGATTCAATAAAAAGTATGTCCAGACCTCCATGCCCTGGAAGCTCAAACAATGTTGCAAAAGCTGCAGAAATGGGACATATTTTCTATTGAATTGGGTACTGAGAACGCTCATAAGTTTTTTGTATTGATTTTTGTAACAGCCAGCAGTGAAAGACACAGACAATATTAGCTTCATCCACTACAGGCCTGTGGATTTCACTTTCTGCATGCAACAGGGCATGGAGTGAAAACAGACAGCAACCAATTTAAAAAGAGAGTGCAGGGTAGTTTTTATTCAGCATAAAATCAAATGTGTACCTTATTACAAGACTATTTTCAGGACAGATACCCTACTCTGATTAACAAATGATTAGGCAAGACTCGTGTGGTCATAACTGCACTTTGCACTTTTCAAATGCTTTCACCTAATATTAGCACTATATATTGATGTTTGCAGCTTATATAAAGAGACAATACAGCCGTGAATTACAAAAATAAATAAGGCATTACAAGAAATTAAAAAAACCCGACTTATTTACACAAAAATAAATCACTCGAAAACTAAAAGCTCAAATTTCTCAGCCCTTTAACAACAATCATTCTACCTAAACTATTTCTTTCTTTTTTTATGCAAGATGGACAAGACTACAGTAGCCATTCTTTTCCCTCAAGTGTAGTGGCTTTCTGCTAGCAGCACCAACTAACTCCATCCATGTTTTCAACTTTCCAGAAGGCACAAAGTGCATCCCCCTTAGCAGACTACTTCAGCTGCTTCTCCTTGGTTAGATTATGTTGCAGCTATCAGCATCCACAGTAAACTACTGCAAAGCTACATCGAGTTCAGTTATCTTCTAAGTTAACCTGTGAGTATCATTTGCCCGTTCCCAGCCTACTCCACTTCTCTTTCTGGTTACAAGACCACAACTGCACCTAAAAACTGACCAAAGGGGTGCCTTACACACAGACAAATTTAAACATTTCAGATTTTAGTTGCTCAGCTTCAATGGTAACACCCGTGGAGTATGGCTCCTGCCATACTAAACTGGATCAGTAAGATGGCTGATGTGCTCTGTTGTCTCCTAAGGAGTATTACGCAACATAAAGGGATTAGAAGGACCTTGTAAAAAGTGAACAGGGTTCTGAAAACTTAGAGAACTTGTTTTGAGATGAAAATTTCTGATTTTCTGTATATGCTGCTAAAAGGCACCGAGTCAAACACTGGGATTTTATAACAGGTATAACTTTCTATTAATTACAAAGTTGGACTAAGATTCATGCTATGGAATGATAAACAACAATAAAACATTAACAACAGCCCCCCATCCCCAATACAAAACCAGAACTACCTTAGGCAGACTGAAATCCTATTTACTTTTTCTAAAATAGACCCCAGTAGGATAAATACACATTTCAGTTCTCATCTAATACAAGGAATTTCTCCTTTGATATAAATGCATGAAATTCTTGCTGTATAAGAGAAAAGCTGGAAAAGGACTCTAGTTTCAAGATTTACTTGTAAGGGGAACATCAAATGTGTAAAAATAACCTTCATATTCAAAGTCTCTTAACACAATGAAGATATCAGTAAGATTCTAAATCTGAAATCCCCAAATCTCTTTATGACTTCACAGCAGTTCTACAACAGCAGCCTTTAAAGAGTTGGTATAAATGTTTATTAAAAAAAAAAAAAAGCACAGAAAATGAGATGTAAAGAAAGCCTCCCTCGGCATTCTCCCATAGTTTAGAAATGAGCACTATGTCAGCAAAAAAGGGATCATGTTTGGCAGTTACATTTCTTTAAAATTGTTATATTGTGTTAATAGGGACCAGTTGCATTTTCTAAAATCCTTAAGACTTAAAACATGGTTTTACTCAGAGAATACCTTGATTGCAGTGGAATTAGAAGCAAGTATAAGATTACATACCTCTCTACATGTTGTAAGAGCTTTGGATTTTTTAATAAATATAGATTTTTTTAAACTCCTTCTCCTGATCAGGATTATTTGTGCTTGATGTTGAGTGCCATGGCCTAGATACTAATTTTTCCTCTAGCTCCAAGAAAAAAAGAAAAAAAGGAGTAAACTTTTATTCTGTGGAGTGAATACTTACAGAAAATAACTAATGCAAACAACTATTTAATTTTTTTTAAGATGATAAATTCTTGTCAAATACTTGTTTTAACTCAATCATGTTTGCAATTACATGGTTTTGGAAATATATCCACTTGTAACATAACTTATATATTAAAAGATACTTCCAGTTTTTAAACTAAAGCTTCATCTATAATGGTAACTTGATCTCAAAGGCAGTAATATAAACCCACTTTTTCAAAATTTAGTTGAATACTTGCTTGTGTAAAACTTAGTTTATGTGTCAACAGAATTTTTTTGCCCATTTGCTTGAAAACAGTAAGAGAACAAATTCAGTTGTGTAATGTTTTATAAAATACATAAGCTTTATAAAAAGGTAATTCAAGAACTGTAAAAAATTTGATTACAAGCAGGTTTTATATTACTAAATAAACAGAAATCCCACCATAGTATGGGACAGTTTAAGTCCAAATTAGAGCCCAAGTTATTTGATTAACATTTTATATGTCATACGATTATTACTTAAATACAGACTTTCTCATTGATGTTCATGTGGATTAAGTATTTATGGTCACTGCTTTTTACTGCTCTAACATCAACAATGTCCAGGCCTGTTACCCTTTATTACATACAGTCAGCTGATGTACTATATAGCCAGTGGCCCATGACAAAAATGGACTGTACAATCAGAACAGTAAGAAAATCAAGTTGATACCACTAACAACTTCTGACATCTGATTTTGATGGAAATGGGACTATACATTTAAATCATCTGTATTCAAATACCTAAGGAGGAAAAGTCATTCATATTTGTAACATTTTAAAAATTGCATATTAATAGTTAGATCAAATTTCAGAATACTGTGAGGAAATTTTCAATATATATAAAATCCACCAATCTGCTACTTTGTCCTTTTGGACTTCACATTTTGTTTTTGACCAATGTAGACCTGCATGCAATCCTTCAAGGAGGATTGATGGCTGTGGGAAGAGGAGAGGTATCTATCCTCAACCGGAACAAGTCCCAAGAGGCAACTACTACAACTTCTAACACTTTATTATTGGTTAATTTGGGGGCTTCTTTCACTCAGATGACATAGCTAGAAGGATGTCACTGCACAAATCAATACCTACTGCCTTGCCATTGATGTGCCTGCTACCTTAAACAACAACAGCTGTGTCTACGATCATCTCTGAGTTGTTCAGGATACTAATTATTGTAAGCACACTACTCCTTATAACAAACAGTGCAGGAAGATGTTGGCCTCCTAATGCATACTTGAAGAGTTTGCTGCACACTCTCCAGTAGCTTTTGCCATTTCATTTTCTGTCTTTACTGTTTCCAGAAATGGTTTCACTCCCATTTAAATTAAAATTCATGTTTACCTGTGGCTTTATGTTGAAAAAAAAGGTTTAATTTATTAATAGAAGCAGATGCTTGCATTTCTTATACCAAATTGGGATTAAGAAGCAATGTGTTTTACATAGATTTAAATATTTTTTCTGGACTTTTTACCTAACATGATAATCCAGCACTTTTTAAAGCGTTATATGGGAATGAGTTAAACATACATTTTAATTCCTCCAAGTACATTGTTGGAGACAGTCAGTGAGTAGACCTGAAAGAGAACAGGGTTCTCTTGACATTCAGAACAAATTTCTCATTTATTGTAAAAATAAGTGGTATATAAAGACAACCTTGCATGTGCATTTAAGTCTCACAAGATACAGAAAACTACTCAGCTTTGCCTGAAAGGACATGATACTTCTGAACTATTCTCGAGCACAACTTTCGGCTTCATCTGCATACAGCATCAGAGATGTGCTGTTCTGCTATTACTGCTTAGCAGAAAGCATAACACTTCCTATCAGAGGTAAGACTGCCTTGAAACACGATCACTGTTTTGAAAATAAGGTACCTGTGTCTTAAAGGGAGCATTAGTGCTTTATTGAAAGGTGAGTGGGTATTGGTTGCTGTGGGATATTTTCATGGGTTTTTCTTGGGGGTTCACTGGATGAGTTTACTGAAGTTAACAATACAAAACATTTTAGTTCTCATTACACCTCTCTAGCCAGCTTTTACCTTCTGCCATTCCCTCTGCTCAATGCTCGGTCTCCACAGAGCCCTCTCCCCAGCGCTCCCCAGGAGCAACCACTTTAACAACTGTCCCACATCCCTCAGGGAAAGCTGGCTTTGACTGATCATGCAGTTGCAGTCAACAGTCCTTCGAACATTAACATATTCTACCTCATTTTTCTATCCTGAGTATTGCACATAGCATGGTTAGTATTTTTTTTTTTTTTAAATTCTGCTAGTGAGTAATTAAGGGAGTATTCACACAGTGGAGAGCATGGACTAGTTCTGTAGGAACAAGCCCTCTACATGAATACTCCATATTAGAAACCCACATGCCCGCTGAAATGTCTCAGATTCCTTAAATAAATCTTTGAAGAGTGGTAAGCAGGCTGTGGAAAAGGCAGATCCACTTTAAAAAAGCATTTAGTATTCAAAAAACATTTTACAGTGACCCTCACCAAAAGGTCTAAACGAGCCATGGCTGCTACAGGATGAGAAAGAAAGTCCTCACATGAATAAATATTAAAAAAGAAAAAAAAATCACTGTCATGGTGAATGGAGGTCAAAAGATTCCCATAGGTTTCTGGGCAGGGGAGTAGATAGCCTGGTACATTCATAAATGATCTGGAAAAAGGAATGGATGGATGGGGTGGGGGGTGAAGTTTGCTGAAGATATTATTTAGGAAAACAAAGATGCAATGGTTTCAGAATGCAGAATCCTTCCAATACCAAAGGACTGAATAATAGGAGGTGAAATTCAGTGCAGTTAAATGGATGAAGCATGTGGAAAAAACTCGTAACTTTCCATATAATGAGGAGGTCTGATCTGATTATTACTGCTCAGGAACAAAACCTCAAGGCTTTTAACTAGATATTTCTATGAAAACATAATTTCAAGTATCAGAAGCAGTATTAAAAAAAATAAAAAACTAACAATGTTAGAAAATATTATGAAAGTAAGAGAATTAAAACAAAAAACTTCACTACTGCAGTGTTTCTGCATCCTGAACGTGTGTATACACAATTTAGAGTACGCTAACTCTAGAATTTTCTCTAGAAAATCTATCACTTGCTCCCGGTACATAAAAAGAGGAAACACAGCCCAGTTCAGAGAAAGCAAACTGAAGATGATATTAAGTCATTTTGCTCCGGATTGAGATACATGGGTGATTGAAAACAAGTGTTGAAAGTTGGGAATTGATTTTCAATCTAGCACAACTAGAAAATGTAATAATTAAGATCTGCTTCTAAGTTCATTAGGCCCTTGGCTACCCCACAGAGAGAAGAGAAACTTCCCTTCACTTCATAGACCTGACATACTCTAAAACACACAAAACTGGAGATTCTCAGGAATTCCAACTCAGGCTGAATCAGAGTCTGTCTGTATTATACTGATGCATGTATGAACAAACAAATCAATAAATAAATAGTTTTACACATCCAGTGAAAAGAAAAAAGGGAGAATAAGGCTACTGTGCACTACAGTAACTTTGCTAAAGTAGCTGCACCTGAAGTGGTTTAGAGAACATGAATTGGAAGATGAAATCCTGATGCCAATGAAGTTAAAATTTTGCCACTGACTCCACTGCAGCCAGATTTATCCAAAGCAATGAAATCCCAAAGGAAACAGAGAAATCAGGAAAAGATGTCTGTAATATGAATTACAGCCAAACACAAACTACAGGCTTTTGAGGAAAGGTTGAAGAAGCCTTTCCAAAAAAGAACTATGGAGTAAAAGAAAATTGTAGTAGAAGATCCTTGCTTCCTCCCTGCCCCATTTAGCAGCTAAATAGAGACAGTCTTTCGGGGCTGGACTTGCAGAATGCCACAGCATTCATCTAACCCTGCTCCCTTTGGAAACAATCCATTGTCTTCCTAAGCCAAAAGCTTCTTAAAAAATTCCAAAATGAGTATTGCATCTTTTAAACATGTGTTTGGTTTTGCTTAAATCAGAAAATAAGAGGAAACCATGTCAACTAAATGAAAAGTATCTGAAAACTAATAATACTAAGCTAAACCTGAAGTTAGTAACAGCATATCTAACATTTTAAAAAATAAATCATTTGGCAGAATTTTTGAATAGTAACTTTTAAGAATTCCTCCATTTCAAACCTCAAGCAATGATTCTCAGCAATCTTCAGGTTGGCAGAGTTTTAAGCGAGAAAAAGGAAGTACTACAGTTTGTGAAAGTACAGTGCAAACTATGCAACACTTAAATTACATATTAATGACAGAGCACTGATACAGGGAAAAAATGAGCGTTCAGAAATGAAGGTTCCCTTTTTAAAATCCCTGTATAGCTAAAGATTATTATGCAGGCATTCACTTTCACAAATTTTTATAGTTGTAGGGGACTTAGAGAGACACATTTAGCAGCTCTTGAGTGACTGCAATATTCAGCAGGTAGAGACTGCTCTTGCCTGGTAGGTAGCTCGCTTTTATTTTCATTTCCTTTTCAGGAGTGAGATTACTGTTTGGGGAGAGTTAAATCTATTTCAGGCATAAGAATCATTTATCCCTGGAGGTGCTGAGCTTCGATTAATAGCTCTTGGATTCTTCTTATTCATCTTAACTCCAATTTGTGCTGCTTGGCACTAAGGGTTCAGTTTGTTCCTTTGCTCATTTTCAATTCTCCCTTCCCCCACCCAGCGCAGTGTATCAGAGAGAGCTTTCACACTGCCACCTTAGTTTAGGTATATATTTTCATGTAAAGTTAATGTTTTACACTTGATTGCTCAGTATTTCTCTCAGATGGAGAGTCCTACTGATACTATATAACTCGTATCCCTTTTTGATGTTAATAAAAGTCTGAAACAATGTTAAATCAGAAATAGATCTGCTCAACATGTTATTTTTTAAAGCTAGCTATAAATCAGATATGACATCTGTTTCAGTATTTGATGTCTCTCGATTTTAATTTTTGTGCAATAAAATCTTGGCCCATGTTACAGATTAACCACCTGTAAAATTACAGTTTTGTATACTGAAGCCATTTGCATCTGTAATACAAGTACAAATTTAATCCAGAACTCTTAAGCCTCATTTATTTTGTACAGTTCAAAAGCACTCAATTTGCTGAAAATCTGATAAATACTTAGGGCTAAAATCTACTCTGAGTGTGCATCTCACACAAGAGGGAGATTTTGGATCGTCTTTCATTTGACAGAAGCCTAAACAAGAAATCCTTAACAAAACCACTACATTTTCTGCTGCTTCAATCGTTTCAGATGATACTCACTGCCCACCTCTACTTTTTCCTCGCCAGCAGAAAATTAAGTCATCAACCCCAGGAGGAGTGGAGGGGGACCAATGGCCTGGCTACAACACCATTTTTAACTAGTTTGAAACATTCATTAATTCAATGGTCAGCTTACTTTCTGTTAGTCTAATGGTTTTGCATTGCTAGAGATCATAAAGTCTGAAAAACCCCAGTCATGTTCAGCCCTGTCAAATTAACATCAACTTGCCAAGATCATATGTATATGTATATAAATATATATATAAATGCACACACACACACACACATATGTATATCACAGCCCTATCCAGCAAACGAACATTGTGTAGAAACAGAAATACCTATTAACTGTGTATAGTACCGAGGAATTTCTGCCTAACCCTCTAGCATCTTTACTTTTGATTCTTCCTAGTAGAGCCTGATTCACAAGCATCTATCACTCCCAGGCATCATAAATACTTCTTCACAAAATCTATGGCTGCTGATCTCCACAACCACCACTGCCATCTTATTACCAGTTCGGAGGTAAACCTTCAACGGGAACAAACCTGTCCACTAACTTTAGAAAATATACTGCAGACAGGAACAGGCAGCAGAGTTGCCTTAATGTGATATCCCAGGATCCTCTGGCTTAGTGGAATCCTCGGCTGGCATAGAACATGCAAAACTGCTTCCTTATTATATAAAAGGATTAATTTGTTTATCTTTAGCAATGCAATTGATGTTATACAAAATGAACACTATTCCTGTTCTGGGAGAGGTTACCCATCCTTTTTATGCATACATTAAAAAAAGTAATTGTAACAAATTCTGAGATTGTCATTTAACTAGAGGCATGAAAGCCTATTCATGAAAGAATTGAAAATACCAGAGTTGCTTTCAAAACTAGAAAGACAAATCAAACTGATACTAGTTAAAAAATTCAAAATGTTTAGGATTAGTCATTTTAGAGAAATGTAGCATGTCAGATGAAAAATTAACATGATGAAAACATTAAAGGAAAAATATTGACAGCTGAAGGAAAAAAAAAAAGAAAAATATGAAGAGGTAAATGAATGCATACCCAAGGTTGCATGTGCAATCTTGCAATACATATACAAGGAGTAAAAAGTCAATGAGGATGAGCTGAAAAGTCCAAAATGTAATCAAAAGTAAGGAAAAAGGAAATATGAGGCATAAAACATCAGCTACACAGCAGTACTGAGAAGATTAGAGAATGAAGTTAAGAGAGAGTGCAAAAAATGATAAGAAAATTAAGGGTAGAAAATGAAAAGCAGATTGCATGAGGGTTTGAGATAAATCAGAATTTTTTAAAGTACATGGAGAAGTGGAGGTCAGCAAGGAGGAAAAGAGTAGGACCTCTCAGAAATGGGAAGTGTAATTTATTCACAGAAGAGGTAGTTACTGCTATCAGTTTAAACAAATCTTCGTATCAATTTTCAGAAAGCAGGATATGGAATGAATACTAGAAAACAGTCATACATTTTGCATTTCTTGGCTTATAAAGAGAAAATAATGAAAGAAATTTTATCATTCAATGGGAACTGATGAAGCAATTGTACAGTGTGTTCAACTGGACTGCCTGGATCTGATTTAGAGTAGAGGTTTTTGGAACAGAGTCCATGGTTTGTACAGCACTAAGCACAATAACAGCCTACTATAAATAAGTCATCAAGTTTGATCAAACTCTGGGAATAAATGAAAAGCTGAGAAGTGTCAAAGTAGATAGGGGAAAACTTCTGCTAGTATTACAAAAAGCTTTTTGGAAGTAACATTTTAGCATCTGAAAACAGGAAGAGGTAAATAAATCCAAAACTTGGATAATCCAATATATAATTATAAATTAACTTGGTAAATTTAAGTAACGCTTAGGGTACGTGTCAGATGAATGCAACCAGTTATGTATCTGTAGGGATGAGATTAATAATACCATTATATATGTCTCAAAAAAACCTTATTAATCAGTGCTTTTTGGCATAGATCCCAGAAAACACTATCAAGGTCAATGACAAAAATGTATTTTAAAATATAAATAAATAAATAATCTTTTTTTTTTTTTTAAGTACTTTCATTATTAACTTCCTTAATATTGAAGACTTTACAAAAATCTGTGGAATATCTTTATTTGCTACGAATTTCTATAATAGATTAGAAATTTAGGCTGAATCAAAAAAGAACCCCATTGCCTTTCAGGAGACAGCATCGATAAGAGCAGTGAATGAAGGAGAAGTCTACTCTCCAACAGTGATTAAAAGTAAACACCAAACAGCTGCTTCATTCAGTTGAGGAATTCAACTTTCCTGTTCCATATGTTTTCTGAAACAGCATGGAAAAATGATTTTGCATGACCAGAGAACAAGAAATAACAATAATCTTGTCTGGATACCTTTGCCAAACCAATAAATCCATTTAGAATGGATTTACACCAGAAAGTAGTCACAAGTAATTGGTAAGATGCTAAAACACCAATACCAAGGTAAACCATTGAATACTTCTGACATTTTGTATTGTATTTATATTGCCTTTGTTTCTCAAAGCATCCATAGAATTGGATAAGACCTACAAGTAAATTATTTGTTTGTTTTTTTTGATACATAAAGACCAGGAATAAAGAGTTAAACAAATGTGAATTTTGGTTTTCACATAAAAAGTTTCATTATTTCTGCTTTGTTACATTCATCCTGAAAATATGAACTGACACAAACTCATCACAGGGGTCGATAATGTTTTTTCACTTCTATATATCTAACTTCATGTGAAACCAGAAAAGCCCACCTGCAATTTATGAAGACTACAGTCAATCACTTCTTCACTTCTAATTACTCCAGCTCCTACAGAGTACACGGTTCCTAACTGTTCCTAGGTTCTTATATTCCAGTTCCTCTGAACCAGCAGGGAAATAGTCACCAAAAAGTAAATAGAAAAAAAGTCTGAAAAACTAAAAAATTCTAAATTTATGGAATTAACGAGGCCTTGCAAAAATTATATTCTTCAGAAACACTAAGCAATCTTAATTTTGTTCCAGTGAGCTGACTCCGGCAGACTGACCCATGTAGATCAAGAAATTATGACATCCTTGTGCCTTTTCTACACCAGTGGTTTTGAACTTTTGTAATTCCTTCTCTTTCAACTCTCTATTCCCCTCCACCGATCCTTTACACCTTAAGGGCCACTCTGACCTCTCCTTACCACTGGATCTTATTTGCTTGTGCTTAATATTTGTAATGGTGGTGCATCTCACCAAAGAGAAATGAAGCAGTGCTTTAGACCAGAGTGGTTTGGATCTTGTGCATATTTTTTTTTCCAGCTGATCTAACCAAGAATAGTTCCTTTTGGAAACATAACTTGACATTTTCAGAAAAAGTTTAATTGGTTGTGTTACCAGTTTCAAACACCGTTAAATATAAAATTTAATTACTGAATTATAACATGAAAATAGCATGAAAGCAACAAGCTGCCTGAATGTCTGTAGTTTATGGATACAGATGACCACTTTATATATTGACTGAATATATTAGGAGAAGTATCTCCCCAGAAGATGATTTAGGTGATACATGTTCAGTGTTGTGGTGGAGCTGTATATGCAGGTTTGACAGCTGGATGTATGCAGAATGGGAAAAACTATCAACATCTACTGTTTCTGATCTTTGCCCCACTTTCTTCAATTTTCCCAATTCCTTCACCTGCTAGCAATTTGGTCACATAGTAATAACAAGCTGTGCTTTCCATCATATGGACTCTAGTCCTTTTGTTTCCTCATATGCTTTTTTTTATGCTCCTTCCTCCAATAATGTGAAGACACCTTTCCCTGTTCAGGAAAAAATGAGTCAAGACATTAAAACTTATCCTCACTGGAGTTCAGACCTCAGAATATATCTACTTTAAAATATATTTTAACATATCTAACTTAAACATGTTATGAAATTATTTCTTAGGGTTACCTTTCACACAAGATAGGATTCAATTCCATGTTAACTTCGGTGATGTAATTCATTTCACCTTAACAAAGCTGTTTAGTGCCCAGGGTATTCTTCCTGGCTTCCCGCTGCTGCTCCAAAAAGCCCAAATTTCCCACAGGAGAAAGTAAGTATCTGTCAGCTCCATGTAGGTGTCTTACATACTCTACAGCAGTCTAATGGCACAAGACACTTTGGCTTAGACCTGGCACAGGATTAAGTTGCGTGTGCATCCATTCAGCTCTCTCCCACTCTAGGCTTTGCCAGTTATACTGAGTCCACTGACTCCTTCAACTGTAATGTATATGGAGGCACCTGGCATGAGGAGGCTTACCCTCAGACTGAATCCCAGCTGCAGTCTCTTTAGATTTGTCATTTGGAAAGGAACATGAAGGCTCGATCTCATATATGAGAAAGCTTCCTAAAAGGAAGAGTTCTTTTAGCTGTTCACTGGAAATAAATATAATGTAGAATATAATGCTCACTATTCCTGGCATCAATCCACAAATGAAAATGGTCAGTATGCTGGAGTCTAAAGAGCACAGTTTTCAGTAGACTCAGAAATCAAAAACATTCTTTCTTTGCCAGGACATGTCACTCCATACTTACAAAAATCAAAGCTTATGTTATTCTTTTATCATTATGAATACATGGACAGGTTGTTCATGATGTGTAAAGTAGACATTTATTTTAATGTTTTGAATAGTGGGAAAATGTCTTGCAGGATGTAATAGTAAGGCCTCCTTCAGAGAAGAAACTTTCTTTAACAAGACCTGGACAGATGATCTGCAACAGTACGTCTGGGATAATAAAAAGGTACAAGTTCTTATTCTAACACCACTGTGTTACCTGAGTTTGTATAATGATTAAAAGACATTTTGCAACCTAAGACACACCCAGACTTCTTTATTTAGTGTTACAAGAAGATGTACAACCTTTTTATGCAGTGAGGCAGTTCCTCACTTTCCATGTTAAGTATTGTTATCATATAGTTTTCCTTTTTGCTCAATTGCTTTGGTTCACTAGTTTTTCATCTGTTAGATGATTGTTTCTAATGTCTCAGTATTTGTTATACATATATATGGGTACTGCATTTCACGTACTATGACAGATCGTTTCATTTGCATTCACAGAAATAGTTATTAAAATTATTGGTAGAAAATATATTTATTTGTGTGTATGTGCATGTTTATACGTATTGCAAAGATAATAAAAAACACCCAAATACTTTGGATAAGATTTATTGGGGAAGTTGTGAAAAAAAAAAAATTCCTTGACATATGATTTCCTTTTTTCTTCAGTTTGTGTTTGGTAAAAGTAAAAAGCTATGAGAACACGAAAAAGAGACTGGCTAGCAAGAACAGATACTTCTTGGAAGTCAAAAATTATAGACAAAAAGTGAGAACTGTCAAAGGGTGAGTTAAACCTTCCAAAGGAAATTAAAACAGATAGTAAAAAGTTTTGTAGCCATATTAATAAAAAGAGAATGAGAGAAAAAATGGGATTGCTCTACAAGGAGAAAGGAATAGACATTAATGATAATCTGGGTAGAGTCCTCAACTAAATGAATACTTTGTTCTGTTTCCAATCTGGGTGATGATGTAGAACAGGTGGACATAAGGAATAAGAAAAGATGCAGATAAATGAATATCTCCTTCCATCTGACCATGAAAATCTTGACATACACATGTTTAGGGAACTGGATAATCCCCATCCAAGAATACTGAAGGAGTTAGCACATGAAATTGCAACTTCAGAAGCAAGGATGCTTAATAAATCTATCACATTCAGTACCTGTGACCAGAAATAGGACATGGGATATTTATTGTGAGGAGGAAGAAAAGGCATCTTGGAGCTGTAAAACCTGGAATACAACTTGAACTGTACATACAACCAGGGAACATATGTGGAAGAAAAGAAGTAGAATCATACAGGTAAAAGGTAAATGAGATTAAATGCAACAGTGGCGCACCTAAGGTAAATCACGTCACATTACCTGAATTACTTTCGTTGATAAACTAACTCTTGGAAAATGTGGTAGATGTAAACTATACAGACTTCAGCAAAACAGTTTATATGGCACAGCACAAGAAGCTACAAGTAAAACCATAGAAGATGGGATTTAGAAGAACTCTTCAGTAGGTCAGAAACTGTCTAAACCAGGTATAACAGTTTGACAGGATAGTTTTGACTTTATTAAGTGGGTGTCTCCAGGATTCTGTGTTGGGAAAGATCTTTGGCAATGTTTTGCTAATAATTTTATGCAAAGCTGGGGACGTATTAACAACAACAGACAGAAAAACCTCATCAATAGCAAACAAGAGATCACTGAGGAATATGGGATGGGCAGGAGGACTCCAACTGGATTTGAATTGTACCAGAGAACCCATGCTGATGTGCTTACTGACTATTAAGGAGAAATCAGCTGAAGACAAGTGAAAGGAAACATTAAATTTTGTTAACTGATGACAGATCAGAATGGATAAGTACATACATACTCCATGAGGCAATGCTTTGTGGTAATAGCTTAGTTTATTCTAAATGGACAAGGCTGGGTACCATTGATGCAACATTCTCTTTAGACTCTCCTGTCCTAAAATGTCCTTTCAGTCCTCAGTAAGATATATTCACAGAAAAGGCAAATACCCAGAACAGGAATGGGAGCAGAGAAGAATAGTTAGAACGGTTATCAGACTAGAACGGCTTGGCTTTTTTAGTCAAGCAAAATTATTGTGACAGTCAAATATAAATCTATAAATATACCAGGAGGGTAAATATTAGAGAAGGAAAAGGGAATATTGGGTCAAGAGCAAATTTGATGCATTTATACAAACAGTTTAATACCTATTGCATGTAGTAGGAGATTAGATTGACTGACAGAGGAGGTCTTAGGCACTATGTAAAATTCTTTTTTAACTTTTTATTCCTTAATGGATGCAACTGTAAAGATATCCCAAATAAAATAAGTCATGATATCAACAAACACATGTATAACATAACAATTATTTAAACAAAAATCAGTCTTCTGGCTAAGCATTCCTGTTAAAAATTTTAAAACATACAATTAATTAATGATAAAATAGCTACAAAAAGGTTCTCCTTGCAGTTGTTGGTTTCTGATCAGGGAACAAAAAAAGAAAAAAAATTAAAAAGGGAAAAACCGAAGAGTTCATCAGAAGGCAGGCTTTGTTTATCAGACTAATGATCAAATATCAGGTTACTGCATACACTTCCATTACACAAAATTACAGCTTCTTAAATTAAAACGAATTAAATTTGATTAATTAAATGCAAGTAAAACAATTCTTTAATAATAAATGAGGCCTCTATTGTTAATGTGACATTGCTTTTCTTCAGCGTTATGACAAAGGTATTATCAGAGCAAGTGTTTTTTTCTTTAATCTTTAACTATGCTATATTTTCAAATTTAAAGGCAGTCACCTCTCCAGTGACAGGAAAAAAGAGGAGACCATGAAATCTATGACAGAAAATGGTATTTGTATCGTATCTGATGCAGCAGAATTTTGCACGTACATACCTAAGAAAGGAAAGAGGTGAGAAGGTAGAACTGAAAGAGGTGCTGATCTACTGGAAAGCCAAGAGAGCTGACTGATACAGTGCACTTGACAAGTCACTTAATAGGAGTACAGTTATGTACGGAACATTACAGTGATATGTAACACTGTACTTTAGCTGAAATATGTAACACCAGACTGTATGTCCCTAAAAGAGACTCCTTGGCTATCAACTCTTACATTCTTCCAGCTATTACAGGCAGCTAAGTTACATAATAACAACGTTGTTTGGTTATTTGATATCAGTCGTTCCAACAGAAAGCACTTCCAGGATCTAGTTCACGAATGGTCTTTACATTTAGAGTGGAAATTTTTATCATAAAATTAAGTTGTAGTCTGCTAACATATTTGCCTGTGTGATAGGATAAGGCTCAGAGCCTTGCTGGTGATATTGCTTAGGGATGTTTTGCCTGAATTTTAAGTCCCTGATTGCCGCAGGTTTTGGCATACCAGTGAGCATGCAAGGTATTAAGCAAGCAGAAAGGTTGCTCCTGAGGACTCCTGTTTTATCCAAGTTACACAGAGGTAGCTGAGGGTGCTGTCAAGGAGCAAACAAACTCCAGATGATAGGAAACATACTGGCCTATCTCTGATAGAAGTTATTTAACAGAAGTCTGCACAAGATGCCAAGTAGGCCCCATATTTCATGACAATTTTACTTCTAAAACAGGGAACAATTTTTTCTTCCTCTTACTTCAGTTCAAATTTGCACCTTCACCAGACTGTGGTTCTAGTATTTTTACCTCTGATTAGTTCTCAGCTGAAAATCTACTTCTATAAATTTTGCCTCCACTAACCACCTGAGACATCCAGAGTAGCAACAGGAGACTAAGATTTTCTAAGTGAGTCAGACTTTGGATTGAATTTTTAATTTGGTTACTGCTAGAGCAGAGAAGGAGCTACAAGGGAAGATATTTCTGTTTCAGTTTTTATTACTATTATTTTTTATATATATATGTTTTAATTTATTGGAAGTTACACACAGATTTTATTTTAGTAGAATTTTGGAAAAAAAATTAATGGAATCAATTTCTGCTTAAATATTCCTGTCCAGTTCCAAAAAAGCAAAAAAAACCCAAACCAAAACAAAAAAATTCTACATTCTCCTCAATGCTTGTTCATTCACAGCAGACCACAAGAGGAACATAAGATTCAATATCATTAATTTAAATTAATACTGAAATGAACGAAGTTCGTGCTATTATAATTAAACTAGAATAGATAAGAACGACTGGGAACTAGACTGATGACCCCTAATGTTATGTATTTTGTATCAACCTGTATTAGACGAGCAAATCTACTGGTAAGCTTACCAGACACAAAGAAAACTTGTGAGGGTTTGGGGTTTTTGGTTTGTTCATTTTGTTTTGTTTTCTTTTGTTTTTTCAAAATTCAAGCTATTTGTAGGACCAAACACCCATGAAGATAGTGGATGAACATATCCATCTGAAGGAGAAGTTTATGGTCCAAGGGAATGTCACATAATCTTAACATATCTGACAATCTTAATTTAAAACCATCCCTGATGGGTTAGGGTTATAGTGTGTGCCAAAGACAGCGCTTATAAAAACTAAATAAAATTGTTGTGGTACTTTAAGAACAAAAACTGTTAAGGCATTCAGGGTGCCGCAGCAATGTCAATACTGTGATTTACTGCTAGACAAACCAGAGAAACAGGTTACAGACACACGCACTTCAGATACCCATGTGCCACATACAGTGTCTTCTCTGAAAAACTAAATCAGAGAAGTGAGAAAAAGCTCTATTAAAATACTGGGGTTGGGTTTTGCTAACATTCTAGAAAAAAACCCCTTAGATTTACTACAAAAATAACCTTTTTGGATGAGATACAGTGCAGTTAGTAAAGCAATTAGAGGAAGCAGTCAAGGGACAGAAAGAGAAATATCCACCAAAATTAAGATGATATTAGTGCTCTCATCAATACCACTGATAAAGAAGTTGAGTATGAGCCAGACATTTGAAGGAATCCTTCAGTAAGAATAAATTCACTATCACATTCACCTGAAATTGCCTCAATGAAAGTTCCCAAACAGAAAGCATGGAAAAAGAATTGTGATGATCAGCACAAGCCCTGTTCTTTGATGAGATAATTATGACAGAGGTGGAATCTGTACCCCTCTATTTTTTGCAATAACGTTCTAGAAAAACAAGTTCTAATGTTTGGCATACAGCCTGCCAAATCTTACTATTCAACTTAGTCTTTAGAGTAGAAAAACTCCCATTGACAATGAAAGCAATAAGAACAGTAAATATTTTACTTTCTGCTAAATATTTGGAGGATTGAGCTTTTGATCAAAAACATCTAATTATTAAAGCAAGAACACACAGAGAGATCAACTCTGTTTACTTTTATATAAACAAAAAAAAAAACCCAAACCAAATAAATCACCATTTACATATAAGAAAATGTTCTTACTAGCTGTCGGATTATAAACCGTACTAGTCTTGAGCATTCATCCTAAAAAGAGATTGTTTAATGGCATTAACACTTTCGTAAAACCAAGCAGCAATTTCATAATGGCTGAAATATTACATGCTGGTTTTCAACTAGAGTGAATCATTCCCTATGTATTTTAAGTTACAATAGACTCAACTTGATGAAGTATGTAATTTGAAATTCTTAAGTTTGTAATTTGAATGATTACTTTGTCTCACTGTAAGCTGCTTAGGCTTTTTCATTTATAAAGCTGAAACGTTCGGCTGCACAAACATGGCATCAACATAACTTGTCATACAATCCTTTGTTTTTTAATCATCTTCTACTGATAATCTAAATGATGATTAGTCTTGTCTCAGTGATTTCTTTGCTCTTCTAATACATATTTATATTAATCCCTACTACATATTTTGATTTATTCTTTTTTTTTTTTAGAACTAGACTATATTAAAATCCTTTTTAAAAACAAAAATTATTAGAAAATAGCATTTTAAATGTACATGAAATTTTGAAAAAGATTTTGAGAATGCCAGATGTTACACTTAGTGCAGAAAGGCACATTTAAAAATCAAGTGTGGTCTAATGCCATTAGCTGGAAGGACTGAAATTAAAATCTTTGAAGGCTGTAGAAGATTAATATATATATTGTAAAGATTATTTTCTTGCTGTACTGCACTATGTATACTATATATAGTATCATCTTGCCTCAGCATGTACAGAAATTTGGCATTATTTCCTCACCATTCTGCTATCATAAAGTTCTAGGACTTTCTGGAAATAATTCAGGGCTTTTTCTATTGTTTGACATTAGGAGGAGGGACTGGCAAGGTTTTTCAGGGGCACTGCTCAACTGGCAGTAATAAATATCAGGAAATCTAACAAAGCAAGAGGCCCCTGGGTCTCAAACAAATTTGAATATGCAAGCTCACTACTGGTGAGAAGAGAGTCAAATCATATGTCAGACAAAGCATGATGAAGATCAGTCAGTGTGCAGCAGATGTTTGCAAAGATACTGTATGTCTCCCTAAAAATACATTGAATATCCAGTACTTTAAACTAGGTCATTATGCACATGCTGGATATCAAGCTTGCCACAGAAAAGGGTTCAGGGAGTCTTGTCTAGTTTGGCTAGCCCAACTTCCCTGGAACAGTCATCATGTGAATTATATGAAGAAACGCTCTGCCTAGACAGAGAGCTGCAGAGCAGTTGATTCAAGGCACTCAGTCTCTCTATGGAGTTCTTTAGGGGCAGTGTGTCTGGACAAACGGCTTTAAACGCTTAAGTTACACTCAGTAAGCTCAAGTTACTTGCAGTGATAATGACAATATTTAAGAGAATACAAAGGGCATGCAGGAGGACAGATGCATATGCAGAAAGCAGAGATACACAGTAAGAGTGAATGCAATACCTACAGTTCAGCAGTAGCCCCCTACAAAATTAGCCTCTTTGGATTCTAGATTCAGCCAAGAACCAACATTTCAGCTCATGTCTAAGCATTCAAATAACCTGATTAAGTTATATGCATAGCCACCTCCACAAAGTAATATTGGCAATCATCAGCACAATGGGAAAAAAACCCCAAACTAACCAAAAACCAAATTAGTCTAAAATTGGTACACTTGTAAAAGTGGAGAGACAAACTATTTTGCTCTCTCAAAAAGACCAAGATAGCGTGAAGCTTGAACTGTGAGGAAGAGAACACAGAAAGTGGGCAATTCTACGCTGGAACTCCATAGGATGATGAAAAGCCATCAAGCTTTGAGCAAGCTTTCAAAGAACAGGACTGAAGTCAGTTCGTCTGTGACAGAAACAGATTTATACAGTCAATGACAGAAAAGATAAGATTACGAGCAAAGCTGGTGAGGAGCCTGTTGTGGTCATTAGACATGAGAAAGAGAAGGTCAGAGGATTTATTTCAAAGAGGAGGGTTCCAGAATAGACAATGAGACACAACAGTAAGAAATACAGATATATTGCTGACTGCACAAGCAGGAAATGAAGTGAAGGATCAGAAGAAATAGTTAAAAAGTGAGAGCAAGAAGGAATATTTCATTTCTGAATGGCTGTCCAGAAGAGCAAAGACTTATTTAGGAGAGAAGACTGAAAATAAATCAGTGGAAAAACATGCAAAGAGGTCAAATAAGGGATTTTAAAGGACTTTCTTAAAAGTTGCTTTTCCTAAAAATTGACCAACCTTGACAGTATTTTCATTTTCAAGTTTTTTAGTTCGATAATCCATCACATTTTTCCCCCCATAAGTAATTGGATTGAAATTTGATTCTTATGCATACAAGAACAGGCACATACAGATATGGAAGTGCTCGGTGGTGGCTCAACCAGTGGGTTATGGGTTTAAAATAAACATACATTCCCATTTTTTCCCTACAAACTAAGCAGTTGATTGGTGTGAAATTTCAAAAAGAGAGCAGCTTTCATGTCTTTAACTTTCCATACATACACTTTTTCTGGATTTCCTCAAATTTTTTTTCTTTTTTTTTTTCTTTAAATAAGACATCTTTGAATGTGTGTTCTGGTTGAGATCTGTGTCTTCTAGTCATATCTGTCAGGAGTAGCTTTCTTTAAGACAGATGTCTCTTACACAAATATAAAATCTTGAGAACAAGTATAATGGGAAGGTTTGTTCCATTTTTTTAAAAACAGATATTTAGAGTAATTTTCCAATCATTATTAATGTTTTAAATGTAAATGCATACATACTGCCCACAAATCTGATTGATGTCGTTGGGAGAGAGGTGAATATGCCCATGTAGCTGGTAGACAAACAAGCTCACTGAGTGATGAGGTGGGGAGGAGGAAGGGAACAAATGGTTGACAGTTAATCTGTTCACGTGAACAGCCATGTATGGAGCCTCGTCAATGGCAGAAGAGCCAAAGGCACCCACAAACTTCACTAAAAGGGCCAGAGATTTAGCAGAAGGCTCCTGTCAGGAGCTGTGTTCTTCTGGAACTTTATATCCTGTTCCAGATGCATATTTACACTTATCTACTGAGAGGTACAATGTTCTTCATGGCATTTTTTACCCATACAAATCCAGCTCCAATTCTGTCTTCCAATTAAGTGTGAGAAAACTGCTAGAATAAAAACCACTGGGGAGGGAGAGGGGCAGCTTGCTGCAAAGCTGACAAAATGCCTTATATCTTCACAAAGAAAGGGGAAATTCCTCCATTTCACCTCCTTACCTTTCCTTCAAACAAGCCTGTTCCTCAGATACTTTTCCATATTCCTGGTAGCCTTCTCCTCAAGCATCCTTTCCGTACAGCAATCAAGCTTTTTACTCCAGTTCCTCATGCAAACTGTGGTAGAACACTATAATGCCTGTTTCACAGGTCTTGCTGTTTCTTAACAAGGGACAGACGACTTCCGTATTGTGTCCTCTGAAGCATACTGGTCTAGAGAGCCTTCAGCATTTATGAGTCAAACTTGGAAATCCTGAGACTCAAGATATTCTCGCAATAAATTTTATTAGTAGGATGATTACAGTCATTTTAAAAAAGGAAGCAAAAAACTTAATCTATGCAGAGTTTCCTTCTATTTTTTTTCATCACACTCTTAGCACTCATGTTACAGCCAACTACCATAAAATCCTAAATTTAAAATAGGCTAGAAGCACAGGCACTGCTTTCATAAAATATAGAAACTAGCACAAAAATACCCCCATAAATAGAAATCAAAAGGAGATTCAGAAGAAAAGAATCCAAGAAGCTAACATAAATGCCTAGAACATACATTTGAGTAATGCTATGGCCTCAAAATTTTACTAGTCATCAAATAATCATGTAGAGTCTGGTGTCTACTCTTAACAATGCACTGGCAGTGCAGGCAGTTCTTAAAGCAGGAATAAATAATAGTTGCACATCTCTTACATAATAGAGAAGTCCAAAATGGCCTTAGTGTAAATTGGGATCTGTCCTGGGATATATGACCACAGATCCTTTGATTTGAGGTTTTTGGACAGACGAATGTACTATTCCATAGACACATGGCCAGGAGTAACTTCATAAGACTGCCAATTAGAGTGTTCTTCCCCTATGGAGTCCTCCCAGGGCAATGACCCTAATCTAACAAAACATGTAAGTAGAGACTTAATTGTAATGTCAACAGAACTACTCATGTGCTTAAAGTTAACCATATGCTTAAGGGTTCTGCTGACCAAGCGTTGTATCAGCTTACTACTACTGCTCTTTAATAGCAGTGGTCAGAATCTCCGGTTAAACCTACCCATGTACTGAGATTTTCTGGCTCCTGATCACTCAAACGAAAGCACAGGAAAGCCTGTATGACTAATCAAATGCAGGTGATCTCCTGCTGTATAATCATTCCTAATCATTCTGTTCCATTAAGTTCTTCATAAAACCCACCTCTTCCAGTTCAGTCGCTGACACTTTGCATGTTTAGGTAACACCCAGGGTTCTCTGAGAAAGTGAGAAAATTCAGCTGAATGAAACCTAGGTGCATACCAAAGTTTTAATTCATACTATTCTGTAGAAAGAAAAATCACAAAACCAAAAGAATATTTATAAAATTTAGATGTCTATTCTTCCTGCTACATTTCTTTGCTTTTTATTCTAACAAAGACTATTTTTAAAGCAGAAATCTGTCCTCCAGATTTAGATGTTTTAACAGAAATTAAAAGTTATTAGCAGGCATGGCTGAAAAGAGTAAAGATTTCTGTCATATGTTACAGTGGAACAATCAATACAAATGCAAGTGACTGGAGTCACAACAAAGACCATAGTATGAGACTACTAAGAAAGACTACAACTTGAAATACCACAGGAAGCCAAAAAATGAAACAAGAAAAAGAGAAAGATATATGCTCTCATAGAAACCAGTCCTTTCAACTACCAGAAGTCCATTACATCTTTTGGACTATGTGACTTCATTGGCTATGGAAAACAAAAAAATAATCTTACAAACCTAAAGAATTTCTAGAAACTATTCCAAGTGTGACATTTAAATATATCCCTTCACAAGACTTAGTGCCATATTCAATTATGAGAAAAATTGAAACACTTTCAAAACTTTCATCTTCTACCACAAACAGGAACATACATAGGACATATCTTAGGAATATTACCAAGAAAATATTTACACAGTGATTACCAATAATCCACCAGTTTGCAAAATGTCTATCTAGTGTAGCAGCATAAGGGGGGGCAGGGGGAAGAAAACATTAGTAGTCATCCCAGGATCACATTAACAGTCTTCCTAACACAGGCACTGCTGTCTTTGACGGAAAATTTTAATTCTGCATATTGACAGCTAAAGCAGAACACAGTACGATTCTAAAAAGTCCATGCCAGTCTTACTCTGACTCTTGGAACTGTGAGCAGAGAGAAAAATCTTAACACAGAACAAAGTATAATATTGAAGTGTGGAGATATTAATACACTCTTTATTACTGTTACTAAATGCATTTGTTCAACATGTTTTATTTGGTTTCTGGTTAAATTACATTGATTGTAATAAGTATCATATTGTGCAATACTTTTCCCTGTATCATCACTAAATAATGTAAAAGTTGCCATGAAGTGGTCTAATCTTACATTATCTATTTTCTATTTTCTACATGAAAAATAAGAACAGAAATAATTTCCTTTCAACATGCATATTTTATGCATTCATAGCAGGTAGAATGGGGATTTTTTTAAACAAATATTATTTCTTAAGGTGCATCAGGCTAAGATGCTTACAATTTAACTATATAAAAATAGGCTGTAGCACAAAAAGAATATTCGCTTAGTCTTGGTATAAACTTTAGTAAAAGAAAACAATTTTCCATAGACAATATACCATCTGTCTCTAAACCATGTGAAAAGAAAAGCTTTTAAAATCCAGCCGCTGCTAATGTGACATGTTGAAACATTAATCACCCCCTAAGGCCAGTATAATTGTAGCTCCATGTTAATTACCTAACAATTAACAGCAGTAATTTCCAAGGGGCAATCAATGAATTAGCTTGTGATTTTCCCACAGACTTCAGTCCCATACTGCCAGCCTGAATGCATTTCAAACTCTGAACCATGGTTCATCAATGACACTTCTGGTGTATGAAATAAAAATTCATTTGCACCCTCACTAATTAGGCTCGATTATATCCCTATGTGTATTACAAACTCTATTCACTTGCACAAAATCTCTGCCACAGGCATTTTTCTCCATTTAAAAATTCGTTTTCTATTAAATTAGAAGGTCACCTAGCAGGAAAATGTACTAATCAAGATTTTATCACTAACGAATTAAAGGGTTTTAATAAGCAAGTTTAATTAAGTTATCCTAACAAGTGATAATGGCTATCTCCAACCTATCTGAATGTTTATGCAAGTATAGGTGTAGTATATGCAAAGTATGTATTCATAAACATGAAAAAACATACTATGTATATGCACAACAATAATTACCAATTAAAATATTCTCTGAAAATGTCCCCATGCTTCGTTTTCTCTACTTTTTATTACATTTCTGCACAAAATTTTATCTAAGCTAGGGTTTCTGTCTCCTAGTTCCTTTAAGAATCATATGACTTGGTCACATAATCCTGCGGTAGACTCAAACACATCTTGGTTGAGTAAGATGTTACCACCTCCTACTGTCCAGACATAAACCTGCTTTTCGTATGAGTTAGTGTTAATCTGCTGATTATTAACTATTAATATAAATAGACCAAGTTGTCATCTCCGTAATTTGTTATTGATGTATTAACTTTTAAAGATTAAAAAATTAAGCACTGGGTATACATCAAGTAGTATTATGATTTCCTTTTAACTATGTTTATGTTTTGTGAGCATGAAGAAGGGCAAATTTTGCAGCTAATCTGTTCAAGAAGCCAGAGTGGAAGGAATGAATACATTACACTTTCCCTCATTAGGCTTAATCAGAATTCCAGTAGTATCACCTTTGTTTGTGCAGGGAACAAAAAAGTGAATCCAATGCACTAAATTTGCATCTTTGGTTTCAAGATAGATAGTTCCAACATTGCAAATGTATTTTATCCTGTGACCTATATTCCATGGGAGACAATGCACTCAGGTACAAAGAACTACCGCATTTTCTCTCCCAATTTCCTTCCCTCTCCCAACCCTTCAGGAAAGGATCGTTTGCTAGGCCAAGCAGAAACCACTCACCCTCCTCCTCCTTCAGTGGTTCATTTAAGGGTTGCAGCTCTGAACCAGTACAAATCCAACGTCTGTTCTATAACAAACATGAAATGGGTAGATAACACTTTGCATCTCAGCAGCTATATTTTACGTTGTGGATAGCCATTCCTGGATTATTATCTTTTTTGGTAGATGCAGTACAAGGCACCTCCAAGCCAGCAGAGAGATGTGTGCTGAGTAGCTCTGTTTTCCAGGTTGAGAGTCTGATGGTCCTTCAGCTGCTTTCTCTCTTTCCCTCTTCTCCCCAGACACCATCTTTGCTCAGCTATTCAAAGGGGGTGAGAGAAACCCTCCTCCTGCTAAACTTGGTCAGCGGGTTCACTGCAATTAAAGTTTTGTCAAAAGTGAAATTCCTCTAAATTCAAAGCAACTGAAACAAAATTTGAGTGTACCTGTCAAGAGTCTTTGTGAGTAGACCAGTGCACAGTTTGTACCCATGTCTCTGCCATATACTGTGGGAATCTTTTTCACTGAGGAAGGGGAGGCTCCTTTCACATCTGCCGTGAAGAGCCAGGCTAGGCAAAATCTCAACTCCATTGGGTCCTGCTCCCTATTTGTGAGGGACAACCTCACTTCTGGGGACCACCAGAAAGACTTGATTGCTCTTCTCCTCTGGGGGTGTGTGAAACCCTTTGGCCTAAATCGTGGGCTGTGCTCAAGAGATCTGTGAAGAGGAGTTAGATCAGAGTGCGTGCATGGAGCTCAGGCAGCAACAGCACTGCGGTAGCCAGAAGGCCCCAGGCACATACCCATTTGTGCAGAGCTGCAGCTTGGCTCCCTGTTCTCCCTACTACCCTGCAGTAAAACAAGAGTTTTGCAGACATCTCTGCAAGAAAGATCCCTTCTGAGGCTGATCTTTCTCCAGCCTCACAGTCAGATCATGTCCACCTCCCTTTCAATGGAACGCTGTTGGGATTGCAACCCACAACCCCCAGTTTTAATCTCATTGCTTGTTTTAAATGTCTAACAACATTCACTTGCTTCTGTTGTTTGGCAGTGCTTACTAGAAGATAACGTTTCAAACCACAAGTCTTGACTAAGAAGAAACCATGGAGGTTTGTCATCCTCTCAGAACCACCCCTTAAAAAAGCTACCTGCTCTTTCAGAAGAGGTGAAATTGAGCCAGAAAAAACCCTCATAAATCAGCAATCCTACCCTGTACAGCAAGGCCTCACCTGAACCAGTCCTGATGGATATTTTTCTAATATTCTTTTCTTAAAAAGCAACAATGGAGATTCCACAATCTTCCTCAGCAATCTACTCTAATGCTTAGTTATTACATTCATTAGAAAGGTTATCAAATTGCCTGTTCTTTGTACGAGAACACCCTTGCTGCTTAGATATTGCCTCCTTCACTGACAGGTCCTTCAAACCTTCTCTTCTCAGTTTGCCCAAATAATTTCCTGAAGAAATAGATGGCTTTACAGTTGAGAAAACATTTCTAATCTCCATCTCCTTCTTCCTGGAAATATGCACTTGCATATGAAACTCAGGTTTCATATTTAAATAGTAATTTTCTTGCTGTCACATTTGTAGGCATATGTTTCCAAATTAAAAGTCCATGTATCTTAGCAGTGTAAAAGATAAGACACATAATAAGAACTTGCAATGTATCATTTTAAAAAATGCAATATTTAAACCTATCCCTTGACTTTCTTTCTCTGTGTGTGTGTGTGTGCGTGCATGGCAGTACTCATTTGTTTAAGGCTGAGAATACAAAAAAAAAATCTCTTCAAAGCTTCTTTTTCTTGCCACATGTGGTGGGTTCACCCTGGCTGGATCTCAGGTGCCCACCAAAGCCGCTCTATCACCCCCCCCTCCTCAACTGGACAGGGGGAGAGAAAATAAAACTAAAGGCTAGTGGGTCGAGATAAGGACGGGGAGATCACTCAGCAATTACCGTCATGGGCAAAACAGACTCGACTTGGGGAAAAATTAGTTTAATTTATTACTAGTCAAATCACAGTAGGATAATGAGAAATAAAACCAAATCTTAAAACACCTTCCCCCCACCCTTCCCTTCTTCCCAGGCTTAACTTTACTCCTGATTCTCTCTACCTCCTCCCCCCCCCGCGCGGCGCAGGGGGACGGGGAATGGGGGTTTGGGTCAGCTCATCACACGTTGTTTCTGCCGCTCCTTCCTCCTCAGGGGGAGGAGGACTCACACTCTTCCCCTGCTCCAGCGTGGGGTCCCTCCCACGGAAGACAGTCCTCCACGAACTTCTCCAGTGTGAGTCCTTCCCGCAGGCTGCAGTTCTTCACGAACTGCTCCAGAGTGGGTCCCATCCACGGGGTGCAGTCCTTCAGGAACAGACTGCTCCAGCACGGGTCCCCTGCGGGGTCACAAGTCCTGCCAGCAAACCTGCTTCAGCATGGGCTCCTCTCTCCATGGGGCCACGGTTCCGCAGGTCCTGCCAGGAGCCTGCTCCAGCACAGGCTTCCCATGGGGTCACAGCCTCCTTCAGGCATCCACCTGCTCCAGCATGGGGTCCTCCACGGGCTGCAGGTGGATATCTGCTCCACCATGGACCTCCATGGGCTGCAGGGGGACAGCCTGCCTCACCATGGTCTTCAGCACGGGCTGCAGGGGAATCTCTGCTCCAGCGCCTGGAGCACCTCCTCCCCCTCCTTCTTCCCTGACCTTGGTGTCTGCAGAGATGTTTCTCTCGCATATTCTCACTCCTCTCTCTGGCTGCAACTGCAACTCCCCTGTAACTTCTTTTCCCTTTCTTAAATATGTTATCACAGAGGTGCTACTACTGTTGCTGGTTGGCTCGGCCTTGGCCAGCAGCGGGTCCGTCTTGGAACCCACTGGCATTAACTTTATCGGACATAGGGGAAGCTTCTAGCAGCTTCTCACAGAAGCCACCCCTGTAGGCCCCCACCGCTACCAAAACCTTGCCACGCAAACCCAATACACCACAAAATATGACAGAAGACCTTAGGTTATATCTATATTTGCCTTTGGTAACAGTGTTCATGTTTGAGCTCAGGTTCCCCTGGCTAAGTGATAAAGCCTATTGCATCCATATTGCCAATAAGAACAAAGTTTTCCCACTTGGACAGAGACTTCCCCGAAGGAACACACCTCAACAGGCAGCCTGGGACCGCTCACCAGTTAACCTGACTATATAGAGATTGGTCACTTTCTCTCATTGTATGATCTTCCTTAGTACACAGGTAAGATTTTGTTCCTGATTTTGGAAAAAAAAGAAGTTTCAAGGAAGCATACAAGACTTCCTTTATCATCTAGTCCAGATTTAAGCTGTACATAGTAGCTACCAAGAATAAGCTTCCTAGGGCTATGAACAAACCAGTTTTAGATGTCCTAGGCTGCAGGCTTCTAATGCTTCCCTTTAGAAACTATCCTTCACCATAAAAGATTGCTTTAATATTCTTCTAATCTTGCCTTGTCTTAGTTTCATCATCCTCCATTTAGAATGTGCAAAAGCAGTTAAGGTATCATACCTCAAATTCATAGATGTAAGTTCAAGCTTTTCTCCAGACATGCTGAGGCTGCAACTCTTCAGCCCCAGCTTTAAACCAGTATCTGGTCATCCTGTCAAAGAAATCAAAGGAAGCACGATACAATAATGGCTTAATCTCTTCCTTGTGTGCTGTTGAGCTTAAAAAATAATATGCCTAAGCCACACTTGTCCATTGAGTTATCTAGTACATTTAGGTGACTCCTAAAACAAAGGAGTCAAAATCTAAACAGATTAAACAAAACAGGGCAAAAAATTATAAATGTGCATTATAGCTGCAAATGTTGTGAAGAGGTAGAAGGAATATTACTTCTCCATCACTTTCCAGGGGAATATTACCAAACAATTTGTTTCCACATAACACTTCTCAAACTTTGAGTTTCTTGAAAAGAAAAAAACAAGAAAGGAATTCTAAAACCAATTCCATTTCCCATAATATCACAATATAAAACATTTTCATTTGCACAGTTTACTCCATGGCTCCACATCTAGGCATGCACCACTGCAAAAGCTGAGACTTCAAAGGTAAGGACAGTGCCAGAGCCAACAGACAGAATGTTCTAATACCTCTCCTCCAGGTTTATGGGAATTATGTGTGGATTTTCTTTCCAGTGGGAAACATGGGAACATAGCAGAGACAGGTGAAACCACATTCAGCTTCCACACTCAGTATGGAAAAAGTGTGGGCTGTGGGGAAAGATGGTCCTCCTCTTCTGGGAGGCATTTACTGGGAAAACTGGAACTGGAGTGGAGGACCAGTGGAAGATCCAGAAGTGATGCTAGCAGGCACTCAAATTGAAAGAGTGGTGGCTTAGGAGGGAAGACTTCTTAATTAACAGAAGATGGAAAATTGTTTATGCCTGCTGAGCATACACACCCAGTTGCACTATGACCGATAGACTCAGTGGTTCCCAATCTGGGAAGCACTCTCCAAGGCAGAGAAGAGGGGCATGGGCAGAGAAAGAGGCCCAGGAACAGCGAATATAGTACTGCTTAATGTGTGTGAAAGTGTAGTTGGGAGGGAAAGAGATGTAAATGGTACTGTATAGGAGAAGAGCAATGGGCAACAAAGTTGAGAAACACCACTCTTGGCATTTTTTCCACATAACTGTTAATAGATTTATATTAATAACAAAAGAAAGCAGATTAAGAAAGTGCCTAATCCCCGAAAAAAATAACAATAATAATAATGATGATGATGATAATAATAATAATAATAAAGGCATTTCAGTGATGAAGAAACAATGGAAAATGCCTAAGAAGCTAGAAAGGGAATGATTTCAGTAAGTTCAGAAAAACATCCAAACATTCTGAGATTTAACCAAAACCAAAATTCAACCCATTTCCTCCTTCTTAGAGAAAAGAGAAAAGACAACAAGTAGTAAGAAACTGACACACAGAGCTATTGATTTTCACTTAATTATTTCTGGCAAACACCTGATATTTTCTTGACTATTTCCAAGTTTGATTCAAGACAATAATTTACCATTTCTGCCTTTAACCACATCTTTATTAGTCACAACCATGAGACAAAATCATTACTTTCATGTATTTGCCCCAGTAGAAACATTGACTAAACAATAAGGAAAACTTGGAAGGAACAAAGAAAATAAAAACAAAATTCCTTTATGAATTTCACACACCACTGAATTCCATAAACTGAAAGCATAATTTCTCTCTTCTCACTCTTCTCTCTCTCACTCTCTCTTTTTTTTTCCTCCTCCCCTTGTTTGAAAGCAGTGGAAGAAAAAAAAATTGCCTTTTAACATCAAAAGATTTCTCCTTTCTGCTATCCTTAGAAACATTTTTCAGGTCATCAAAGAATATTTAGCACTCAATGATTTCTCAATAAAAAAGTCAATTCTTTGTAAAGGAACGCTTGCTTCCTATTAGTTTGCTCACCTAGGTGAAAGAAGAAACCCAGGAAAATCAGAACTTAGACAATAAAAAACCCTGCGTAGACTCCAACAGGCATTCATGTTGTGTATTTACTATATGTGAATAGTGTACACTGTATGCAGAAGAAAACAGTCAGAAAACACTTTTCTCTTTTCCTATTTCCCTCATCATCATTTGTAATTACATTGTATTTCAATGCCTACAAAAATGATCACTATTTCTAGTACAAAATCTATTACTGATATTAGGGTTTGTATAGATCTGTGTTTATCTAGTTTGGCGACATCATCCAAGAATGGTGATTTAATTATTTCAGCAATTTATTTAAGATGGTTTAAATTCATTATTTCTCTCTTCAGTTTACACTTGTAGGAATTTATTTTGCTTATGCTATTTTTACACTATTTCTGTGAAATTCAGGCAGACACTTTGTTGGTACTTAAGTTTTAAATGATGCCATCTATTACAAGCATATCCCATGTTTGCTACCATTTCATTTAGCACAATCCTGTTATCAGAGAGTCTTATTAACTTAATCTTTATTAACTTCTTTACCCCTTGTGGTGGGTTGACCCTGGCTGGATCTCAGGTGCCCACCAAAGCCGCTCTATCACTCCTCTCCTAAGCTGGACAGGGGAGAGAAAATACAACGAAAGGTTCGTGTGTTGAGATAAGGACAGGGAGATCACTCAGCAATTACCGTCATGGGCAAAACAGACTCGACTTGGGGGAAAAAAAAATTAATTTATTACTAGTCAAATCACAGTAGGATAATGAGAAATAAAACCAAATCTTAAAAAAACCTTCCCCTCACCCTTCCCTTCTTCCCAGGCTTAACTTTACTCCTGATTCTCTCTACCTCCTCCCCCCCGAGCGGCGCAGGGGGACGGGGAATGGGGGTTTGGGTCAGCTCATCACACGTTGTTTCTGCCGCTCCTTCCTCCTCAGGGGGAGGAGGACTCACACTCTTCCCCTGCTCCAGCGTGGGGTCCCTCCCACGGAAGACAGTCCTCCACGAACTTCTCCAGTGTGAGTCCTTCCCGCAGGCTGCAGTTCTTCACGAACTGCTCCAGAGTGGGTCCCATCCACGGGGTGCAGTCCTTCAGGAACAGACTGCTCCAGCACGGGTCCCCTGCGGGGTCACAAGTCCTGCCAGCAAACCTGCTTCAGCATGGGCTCCTCTCTCCATGGGGCCACAGGTCCTGCCAGGAGGCTGCTCCAGTGCAGGCTTCCCATGGGGTCACAGCCTCCTTCAGGCATCCATCTGCTCCAGCATGGGGTCCTCCATGGGCTGCAGGTGGATATCTGCTCCACCGTGGACCTCCATGGGCTGCAGGGGGACAGCCTGCCTCACCATGGTCTTCAGCACGGGCTGCAGGGGAATCTCTGCTCCGGCGCTGGAGCACCTCCTCCCCCTCCTTCTTCACTGACCTTGGTGTCTGCAGAGTTGTTTCCCTCACATATTCTCGCTCCTCTCTCTGGCTGCAATTGCTGCTGTGCAGTAACTTTTTCCCTTTCTTAAATATGTTATCCCAGAGGCGCTACCACCGTCACTGATGGGCTCGGCCTTGGCCAGCAGCGGGTCCGTCTTGGAGCTGGCTGGCACTGGCTCTATTGGACACAGGGGAAGCTTCTGGCACCTTCTTGCAGAAGCAACTCCTGTAGCCCCCCCGCTACCAAAACCTTGCCACGCAAACCCAATACACCTCTCAAGTATTAACTTCCTTATCCTTCAAATATAAGTGTTACCTTCACTGTATGTCTACTGAAAATCAGCCCTTGAGAGCTTCATGTTAATATCTCAAGAACATCAGTAGACACATTTTCCAACTAATTCACAATTCCAGCAGTGGTACGTAACCTTATCCCAACTATGCAAATGAATTTAGCTCTTGCCATTTGCAACACACTAAGAAATGGAGCTATTGGTATCCAAAATTACCTTCCACAAAATCAACATGTTTCTGCCAAACTTTTCGTCACCTGTTGATTCAAATTCAAGAGGCCTTTGGACAGTTCTGGTTCTGTGCTTCTGGACAGGCTTCAAGGCAAAAATCAAATTTTAATAAAGATCATTGCTTTCCAGTGTGCACATGTGCAGCGTTCTTGAGCACAGGTTCACATGTGTCAAAAAACCTTCTATTAGTCTCAGCGTAAAGGTGTGCAGGACATGAGTCTCCTACAATGCAGCATTTTGGGAGATTTAATATTCTTTTCCCCTTTCTGTCTTGGGTCATAATCCAGATTCTCCAAGTGTTTCATATGGAAAGCAAGTTCTGCAGAATACCATAAAAGAGTTTTTAATGAGGACACTTCCCAGGATTGTGGGAAACTTATACACTAGACTACGTTCTGGTTTTTGTGCGATATTCCAGCAGCTGTCCCACCTTACTTGGCTACTGGTTCTTCTTGTTTATGTCTCCATCCATCTCTTGTATTGCAGAAGAAATTTATTATTCATTATTTCAGTCCAAATTTTTAGGTCTTCCCCCTGGATGTGGAAGACTGACATTCTGATCTTCACTTTATATCAAGTAAAGGAAGGACTCACACATTTTAGGGTGCACCTTCTGCCACGCAGCCGTTCTTGGTTCTTCCACGTTCCTGAAACAAAAAGGTGGGGGATTTTGGTACATACATATATTTATATACATAAATACACATATGAATATGTAAAACATATACATGTGTATGTTCCAGTTCAGAACTAGAACATTCCATTAAAAAACAAATGTAATTAGAAGTTCTGGTGAATCTGAAAAAAATTACAAACAAATCAAAAAACCCTGTGATAAAATTTAGGTGGAAACACCACCACTCACAACTCCGGCAAAATTATATCTCTACAGGAGAGTGGCAGGTAGTGAGTACCTGTGATGGAGGAAAGGAAAACCAACATTTAATAGGAAGAAAAGACAGTTCAAAGAGAAATTCAGGAGAACACTCAAACCCACAGTAGGTTTAATAAAATCTCAGCATTGTCGAATGGCCAGAAGGAAATCTAGCAAGGTAAGTTAAAGCTCCTTCTCAGGTTATTGAAGCCATCCTGCACCAAATAAAGTGTCATCTCTCAAGCAGTGACTGATCTTTATCCCTCTAAATTCCCCCTTAAAACCTACCTTTTGCCTCTCTCCCTACAAATCACCACCATCTGGGAGTGGTTATCCTGGTGGCCACCTGTAAGTATTTAGGCCACTGTGAATAACTTACGTGTGCACCTGTAGTTACTGTTATTGCATCTTTCTTCTTTTCATATTCATTGCTCCAGCAAAGCCCCAGACCATGAGGTGTGTGGGAGCTGGATGTCTCTGTGTAATTTTCTGCCCATGCAGTACAATAAAGCACCAACACTTTTGTGGAGTTATAGGTGTTATCTGAATATACTTGCAATATGCAATGTGTACCCAACTTGGCAGGCATCAAATAGCCTGGCATATCTGCTGTGAAAACAAAGGGGAAAGATATAGGTCTGTATAAACAGGCACACATGTGCATTCCTGGTAAACTGAAGAGGTGTGCTGCAAAGAGTCACCGTTATCACCTGAACTTCTGCTGGTTTTGGACAGGTAGTTACAGAGCTCCAGCACTCCCCAAGTGCATTACTCCTTCAGAAGAGAAAAAAAATTTTGTTTGTTCATTTGTTTGAAGGTCTGCATTCACTCTTAAGTCTGTTCTCCTACTTATTCCAGGTCTTTCTTACCATTAAATCCACTTCACCATTCCACACCTTTATCATTAGATACACATTTTCACACCTGGTACTCATTTTCATACACTATTCTGCTGCTTCACTGCTAACATAAGCTGTACATTCTCATTCGTACATTTAGGGATGGTGTAAACACCTGCTACAAGTTCCTGAAGTCCGCTCCGATGGAGACTTCTGGCTCACAGTCTCCCAGCAGTGTTCCCCCCCCCACTTTTTAAGATTGCCTTTGTTGTTACAAATCCAATCTCTCTATTTAAATTTACATTCCCACTGCCTCCTCTATCACTGCATTTCTGTACAGGCACATCACAAACTGCTGGCTACTACAGTAAATGTAGATGATGGCTTGCCTGTAAATTAGATTTGTGTGTGTAAAACCCATGCTTGTTTACACACTGGAATGATGCCAAATACCCGCTCAGATGAAACAAAATATTTATGAATTGGATAAACTGGAAACTTACATCTTTATAGGGTGTTCAGAGTGGATCCAGGTATAATTTCCCTTGCCCTGGCCCACTTTTAATGAAAAATTTTCGTGTTAAGGACTATTAGAAATATTGCATTTGTAAAAGACGTAACTTTTTAATTTATACTCAGTAATATTAAAGCAAAGCTTTAAAACAATCCTTTATGAAACAAGTGATCTTAACTATTGTAATTCACATGAATTTAATTACACCGATTTTAAAAAGTAATTTAAATATTGCTTTAAGAGAAGTTGGATTTTTGCTACCGTAATAAAATAAGTTGTTTTATACAAGATACAGAAGAATATAATTTGATCATTTCTTCTGTTAGCCTTTGTTACATAGATTTTTACATAATCATTACTCATAATGTTCTGACAGATAATGCTATTACTAGCGTTACCATCTTTGCTATTATTATAAAAAATCTTCTGGCTTTGTGCAAATTTTAATTTATTAAAATGTAATAAAAGCACATCTAACATGAACCATAATTTATGAAAATTTTAGATGTGCTGCTTGACATTCATGTCATCAGGCTTCAAAAGTTTCACATCTGAAATGTGAAATTACACAGATTTATAAAGATCCTTTTTCAGCATGTTAACTGGCACTATCCTCTGTAAAATGTATATGTTTGTCTTTAAAGAGACAGGCGCATGTAATTTTAATGTCAGCACCAGCATCACCAAAAAGTGCCCTGGCAATCAGTGGAAAGGTTTAATAGGTTTCCTGTCTTGTTCTTAATTTGCTGAAATTACAAAATCAATACTTTCAGTTGTAGCTGCAGCTACCCGTTTTACTGCTTTAAGATAAAGTCTACAAGAAAGTAACCTTCACTTTCAATTTGTAGCACAGAACATCAGGGTGTTCTTGGCCACTAACTAGTCTTTCTTTTTTCAGCCAGTATGAGACATTCTAGATGTGTGATGTTGCCCTTCAAAGGGGAAAGATACATTTTGTATTAAGCATAGTTCTCATCAATGACTTGTTTTGTTTATTTTTAACATCTCATTCTACTCTCTCCTAAAGTCACCTCTGCACGGGTTGTTCATTATTTCCCTGTTTCTCTGTGTTGTGCTTTGAACTATACTACACAACTAAGTGATTGTTGTTGAAATGGCCTGATGTTTGTTTTACCTCCATCAGTCTCCCTTTATTACAAAGGAGCATATTTTTCTGCTGCAGTTAAAAAAGGGAATTCTCCATAGTTAATCACATTTTTAATAGTGAACATGACTGCGGATGTAAAAAGGCTCTGAAAGGACCAAAGAGAGGACAACCAGATCAACTCATCCAGTAGAGAGGTCAAGCTGTTGTACAGAGCAAGAAGGAAAAAACAATAAATAAATACCCTTCCATGGGCTGCTTTGCTACGCCTCCCAGCTCTTTAACTACAGAAGTAAGAAAATCATATCCTTGCACTTGCACACGATCATCTAGTCTTCCAATGCAAGTCCAACCTTTCCAACAAGTCTTCTACACTCAAAAATTAAAGTTGTAAGATAAAGCTTTGACCCTGTTGTCCCTGTTTCCTAACCAATTAAAACGTTTTTAGGTTTGGGAGTCTTTTTTGTTTCTGTTTTTCTGCAATAACCCTCTTCCTGAAATCCTTTCAGCATATAAGCCCTCTTCATCACTTAGCTGAGCAATATTCTGGAGCTGTTAGCACTGGAGAAGGGCCTTGGCTTGTATGGTCCCCTTCTAGTGAAGCAATAAAAAGAATGTTAAGCTGCTGCTCACAAAAGATTGCAGCATAAGATCTCTCAGTGCCTTCCACCGATGCAAAATATATTCACACCAAGGAAAAAGAGCTCTCAACATCTGCTACCCCAAATGTTAATGAATACGCACACACATGCACACATACACGTGAGCGTAACACTTCTTCCTGCTCAGCCATAGCAATTTCAAGTTGGAAATTTTACTCATAGACAGCACATGATAGAGTTAGGATACTGTAAACAGAGAGCACAGTTGATCAGGAATGGAATACAGTTAATCACACCAGGAAAACAGCCTCCAAATGCCACAGCTCCCTTGCTTTATGCTCTGCATTTTTTTTAACTAGCTGCTCAAGGTAAAAGCATGCTATTTATCTTGTGATGTACTCTCTATAAATGAAAATTCAGACTAGATCTAGAAACAATATTCCACAAAAGGAAACAAAAGCATTTGTCTCTAAACAAGTCAAGAGAAATGCCAAATGATTCAATGAAGATCACTTGTGTCACTTATGTTTGTTTTGATTGGTCCTCCAATGTTTACAGCACTCAACTCAGCAGGCTCAGAACCTCAAATCTATATTTAATTTAAAACGTTGCACCATCACTCAAATCTTTCAGCAGCCTCACTACAGTCTAAAGAACAAGGGCAGAGGGACCTGTTTACATGGAGTACCTTTTACGTGCTCCAAGGGATCGCAGAATAGTTTTGAATATATATCAGAATAAAAAAAAATGAAGGTCTTAAAGGTAATTGTGAAACAAATCATTTACCACTACTTGTAGGATTTTTGCCTACGTTCTCTGTCACTTTTCAGATATCCTCAGAATGAGATCATATTGCAAGACAAGACAAATTATTCTAAAAGGAGCTTTAAACTCTGCAAAATAAGATGAATCTCAGCAGCCTTAATTTTTATCAGAACCAATATGCTGATCAGCAAAAGTAATGTAACAAAACCAGCCATCGCTACGACACTGAAAGCTTTGTACAAATTCACATCAGTTTAGAGAGTTAAATAAAATAAAGTACTTTTATCTACAGAGAGACCCAGATTGGAGGGCAAAATCCTGTGAGATGCAGAAATCAAAGTTTTGCAAAAATAAGCGACTGAAGGGAAAAAAACAAGTCTCCGTTTAAGCATACACAGGTACTCTCAAAACATGGCTGGCTTGTCAAAGGGAATGAGCCCTCAGTTTCCATTAACTTCAGCCAGGGTAGAATCCGCTTGCTATTTTGCAAAAGCAGCCCTGATGCAAATGGAGAGTTACTAATGTCATATGCAGAGTGTCAAACAACAGCAAACCTTCTCGCTGTAACCATGATGGTAGCATGCATCAGTGCAACATTATCACAGCGGTTTTCAATCCTTGTCAGGCTGCTGGTGTGAAAGTCTCTAACTAAATTTAGGGGTCTCTCCAGGGAAAGGAAGCTGAGGTAGAAGACAGTTTAGAAAACTAGACATGCTCTATCTTATGTTTACCATCCAAATTTTCCCAACATGCCATGAGATTTACAGGGAAACCTGTTTCCTCCTTTGAAAATCTAGGAGCTTTTGTGCATTCACCCTACCTTATCATTGCCCTGTCGGCAACAGCGCAGCCCCCTCGGCGGTGGCCAGCCCAGAATTGGCTCCCCTGTCCCTAGCTGGGCCCTCCCAGATACAAAGTTTGATCAAAGCCCGTCAGAAATTTTGGCTGCAGGTAATACTCACTGTGAAGCATGTTCCCTCCTCAATGCGTCAGTCAGCCTTTATAGGACCCTGGACACGAGGATGTCGGTGCGGAGAGGCCAATTCTGGCCCTGCACCAGCACCTACATGCTGCATCACAGGCACATGCAGTTAGCAAACCAGCCCAGCTCTTCTCTAAGCTAGGAGCAGAATAAGACCAAATTTGCAGCACCAAGCCCCTGTTCCCACAGACGGTAAGAGAAAGCAGTGTTTTGGGAGGGGGTATCCACAGGTTTCAGCACTAGGCAGTCTCCAGCCTTCAGGAAAACGCAGAGAGGGAAGGAAAGCCTACCGAAATTAGCTTCAACCGTGGAAAAAGGAGACAGTCTTGTACTACTTTTCCTCCTCTTACCAGAAACATTTGTCCGGCGTCTGTGTTCCTTTCAACCCTGTTGTGCTTCTCAGCAAACGGGGTAATTTGACCTAGAGGATTTTGGTTATCTAAGCTATGCTTAATCATTTGGCCCCATTACATCACTACAAAACAGCTTAAAATAGAAGGCTCCTTTTAATAGATTTCTTGGTTCAGCTAACAAAAATTATTCAAACTTCAGTTTTAGCTGAGCTTATTAAAGCAGGACTGTGTTTAAGTTATAGTAATTGTCAATAAAGTCTTTTATAGCAGATTTAACTCAGCATATTTTAGATCTTGCCAATTTGAGACAGTTTCCATAAAAAGGAGAACAGCAATGTTACAGAGTGATAACTCAAAAAATGGAAAAAAGGAATTATTTAGCATAAAAGGAATTATTTAGCATAGTAAAAGGAGGTATAACTAGGAGTAATGGGAGGAAATTAATAAAGGGAATATATCAGTAGGGGAAAAAGAAAACCTGACTGTGAGTTAACCAATAGAAAAATCTCCCTGGAGAGCAAAGAGTGGCCCACTGCTAGGCAATTTTAAAGTAAGTGGCCAAAACATTACCAAATAAATATACAGGCTGGAAACAATTCTGCACTGGTACAGACAGAAGACCAGGTTACCGTTCTGTCCTCTGTTTCTAAATTTTATGAAAGTGAACAAGTAAATTGAGCTTTCTGATTGACAAATCTAGTGAAATTCAGAATCCCGGCTGCTGAGATGTAATTGCACAGCTTTTATCTTTGCCAGCATCAGAAGAAGCAGGGGGCGGGGGGGGGGGGGGGGGGGGGGGGGGGGGGGGGGGGGGGGGGAGGAAAGAAAAGTGTTGGTTTTGGTTTTTTTAAATTGACATTCATTTTGTTGGTCTGAGTGATTAGTTACATTTGAGTTACCTAGTAGTAATTTGTTCCCTGACTGACTTTAAGACAACAAAAATTCGCAATAAAAAATGCTGCGTAGCAACAACTTAAACTATTATTTTAATTATTTTAATCAAACATTTTTAACTGTAAAATAAAACAGAAGATCCAAAATGCTCTTACATATAGACCTCAGAGTCATATCAAAATACAATAATTTCTGAAAATTCAGAATCAAACCTAACATACTTCTGAAATCTCTGTTTTGCAGGACACTACATAAAGCCTTATGTTTATTCAACAGAAGTTAATTGAGGCAACACTATTGTATTTGTGGGTTTTAATATTTATTTTTTTTTTAACACACTGAAAAACACACTCTCTTTTCAAGCTAATAGAAAGTTTGCAGACTTGAACCAAGCTATACCATACCCATTACACATCAATACCTGTTCAATAAAAAGGATTAGACTGTTCTCCTGGTGTTGGGTCTTTTTGGATAGCACAAAACTTTTGAGGTATTCAATGTTTGCATTGATACAGCAGGGAACTTATTTAGTAGTCCATAGAAAAATGTAATTGAACATGTGAATGAAAATACAAAATAAAAATCCTCTGAATAGTTTCTGTATATATCATGACTATCACATTTTGAAATAAAGAAATAAAATAATTGACAGACTAGTTTTTAGTATCATTACATGTGAAAGCATTGCAACAATTTTTTTAAAACATTTCTATAATATTTAAATAGTTTATACCTCATTGGGGATTTAAAATATATCTTTCTTTCCTTTAAATCTTAAGTCCTATCTTAACCCACAAATTTACAACAACATGCCATAAATTCTCACGTCTAATTATTTTTTAACTGCATCTGCTGACACATAGTTGATTTCAGTCTGATCTACAGTGCAAACAAGGATCACAACAGCAACTCTGACAGACTCGGACCAAGCCAACATTAACCTGCACAGATGTGATTTTGTAGGATTAAACGTGTTTTAGTTTACTTTTGATATTGTTTTGGCTTGGCATGAGCACATTACAAGTTTGGTGGGGTTTGAATATGTTTTTTCTTACTCTTGTTATGCAAGTTCAAGTGCTCATACTAAAACTTGTGCTCATCATATATTTACAGTAATATGTCCTCAATTTTTAACAATCAAAAGCTGTATTTCTATATACAGCAGAGAACTGACTGCAGAACTCCTCTATAAACCAGGAATACTTATGTTGTTACATAAATAATGATGCTATTATTTAGCAGTTTTAAATAGCATATTTTACCATGTAAAATTATGTTTTATAGCGTGATTGATATTGCTAAAAGATTAATACATTGATTGATATAGGGAGGTTTAGGATTATGATTTTTTAATTAAAATAAAAGTATGGTGCACATCAGTTCTCTTTAAACATGTAAAATTAGGAAATGGATTTTTAGATCTTCCTGGGTATTATGTAATTTATTATAGAACTTCAAAGTACTCTAAGCATTAAATTTAAATATACAGCTAAAATAAACAAGTTACAATGGGGGGGGAAAAATCAATCCAATTTTAAATAAGGTCATGTAGTTTGAGATCAGTGTATTTTTTGTTAGGTATGAAATAGAATGCTTTCCTAACCGGGTCCTCCCTAGCAATGTTGCCAACTTTCAGGCTATAAATAAGAAACTGGAGTAACAAAACAAATGGTCATATTGCAACTAGAAGCTTATGATTGCATCATAAAAATATTTAAGTCATTACCATTTTTACATTTAAAATCTCTATTCAAATATGTTTGAACATTTCAGAACAAAATAACTCCAAAAAAATTAATATTGACGTTTAAATTTATGCCCTCATCAGAAATGATTCAGAGCAATGTTGTTTTTACATAATGCTGTGACTCACCATTTACTCTGAGGGATATCAACTGCTTCACTTGTGTAAAAAGTGTGGAGGGTGAAGTGGAAGTTAAAGGTACACTTGAAACATAGTACCTCTTCTGTCTCTAGCTGCCATGATATGCTAATGAGTATGGTGTGTTTGTGCGTGTTCATATACATTTCCATATCCATTCACCACTTCTGCCTATAGGTAACCAGTATCTCTGGAGATAAAGTATACTCTTATATGGACTGTGTTATTTCAGTCACCACAATGCCAAATTCAATAAAATATACAAACATTCAAAGAAAGAATTTACTCCTTAAAGAACCTGCTTCCTTAAAAATAAGTAGTATCAGCGCATGTACTCCATTATGACATGCTTTAAATTCAATACTTTATCAATCACCTCACTTATATCCACATGATAAAAAAAACAGTGCAACGTGACTCTGGAAGATGATTTTTTTAATATATGATTATTTTCTACTATTTAAAATGTCATATCTTCAAAACTGAGGTAACTTACAACAAGCACATCATAAAATTAGGCAAGGAAATTTTAGGTAGTATTATATACATTTAATTTTAAGTATCTATCTATCTGGAGAGAGATAAAACTGTATTTTAAAAATACCCCATATTTTAATAATACAATTGAAATATAATAGAGTAATTGCAGAAACAAAGCATTCTATAAAGCATCTTCCCTTCAGATTTTAAGAAAAAGCCAGTATTGTAATATTTCTCCAACTTTCTCTCTTTCAGTTCATTTTCTTAATTTGGTTCCGGTTTTGGTCCCTTTGCTTTTTGCCTTCCTGCATTCTCTCTCTTTTAATACATGTAGTTAATAAAAATCAGATTTATAAGCCACGTATTCTAATTCTTTTCATTTCTAAAAATTAGGTACTTGGGAAAAATAATATTATCTTAAGTAACATCCTTCTGTAAACTGTGTCAAAACCAAAAAGCTGTTTCAGTAAGGTACTGTTTCAGTACCTTACCCCTACCCAAGAAGGTAGATAAGGGGATCTTTTACAAGACTGTTGTCACTCCATGCCACATCAACTATTGGGAACAGAGAAACAGTAAGGCTAGAAAACAAAGCATTAGGACTTTATCTCTTTTCTCCTTCTTGAGATCTACTACTTATTAGAATTGTTTGATAATACAGACTAAGTTTTATCCAAAAAACCAAAAAGGCGTCACAAATGTTTGCAGTCAGCTACAGTAGTTCTGTGCTGTGCAAAACAAGAATACACTCTTGTTATCTTGTTAAATAAATGTTATTTATTTACCTATGATTATTTAGTACCTTATCTGTAGTTATAAGACAACATGATTTTCCCATTTGATTATGTTTTGTTTTAATCACATATATGTAAGTAAAGTCTATATTGTCAATGCAGAATTTTGCAACTGAGCTTTTACCTTTTCTGTAGTACAATAAGATTCAGAAGGCAAACCGCACGCTCATTCTAACAAAGCAATATAATAGGGATGGAGGGGAGAAGCAATTTGGAGTCTACAGGAAGGTTACCATAAAATTTACATTTTCCATAAAATATAAGTAGCCACCATTTTGCTGTAATCCCAGAGCAGCAACGAAATGGTGGTACAGAAGAAAACTACCCTATCAGACACATTTCATCATTGCCTCTATCCATCATTATCTTCTTTCGCTAGCATGATTATCATTTACCTTTCTCCTTCTTAGAAGCAACATCCTAATTTTAGATTAAAAATCAATAGATACAACATAGCAAATAGTTAAGGTGTAATTATCAAAATAAGACTACATACTATAGCAAGTCTTTTTTTTTTCTCCCCTTCAAACTGCAAAAAAGTACAGCATAATGTTTCTATCACACACTGATGAACACATCTCTTGGAAGTGCTACTGTATGAAAGCTGTATCCTAGAGGTAGGACACATGGTATGGAATATGGCTGCTACATTGGTCAGTATGGTATTTTAATTATTATATGATGAAATATACATAAGTAACACTCAAAGGACCAAAATGGCTTAAACTAATTGTTTTTGATTGTAATGTACAATGTTGCATTTTGTGAAGCGTTTTATGTTTAAGCAAGTATGCATATTGGCATACTCAGTTTAGAAATGTATATTAAAGCATCAATTTTGCTAAGCAATGCCATCCTTTTTTTGTTAATGCATGCTTTTCAGAAGGTGTGGAAAGGAGTGCCTACTTGTACATAAAGAGGGAAACAGTATTCGTAGATTAGTGCAGGTATATTCTGTGATACTGTGCTGTACATACTAAAAGAATTCATAAAGTTTATCCTGTAATCTCTACAGAAGCACTATGTGCTATAAGCTTTATTAACTAGGTCCTAAGTTTATAAATTTGTAATAAACCAGAAAAGTAATTTCTGTAATATATTTTCTAATACTATGTTTGGTGTTTATTACTATAAATATGTAATGAAGTTAAAATGGATGACATTTTCAAATACAGTATGTCATAGGAAAATGTTATTATTTTTCAGATACAAGTTGAATATTTTAGATTCCAATATCATGTTTTAACTAATAAATCACATAACACAAAAATGTAGGACATTTAAGTGATAATGGATACTGAATTTAAAGTTTTTCAGGAAAACTTTTCGAAAACATCCTTAACGATGTAAAATTTGTTTGTACAAATCTGCAATTATGTCCAAGTAAAACAAATGTCCTATTCCTCTTAAGTACTCCCATTCTTTTCCAATTCAAAGCAAAGAGTATTTAGGTAACACTGCCACCTATTGCTTAAACATTATAGTTACTAAAATCTGTCGCAGTTTTTTGTCACTCGTCTTTGCTGTTTTGACTACTACCCTTTCATTATTTCTAATAACCGAATGAGACTTTCATATTCAAGGATGCTTAACAAATAATAAGTGTCTGCCTTCAGTACTATGGCTATAATTTATCAGGAATTAATGGAAACTTAACAAAAGAACATTTCAATATCTATGAAAGTCAATTTCTAGAAAATACTAAAAAATTTTATCTAAAATATAAAATCCTTCCAGAAAAGGAACAAAAGAAGATTCTTCAAGCTATAACACGACAAATATTGCAAAATCCAAGTTCTTGGTTAGATAAAAAGTGTCTAATATCATCCAAAATAACATGATTCTTGCTGACATTTTGCAAGTGGCTAGGAAAATACTTAAATTATAAACCTACATCTGCAGTTCTTTTAGGGACACAGATATAAAAGCACGGAAATAAGTCAGTGTAAGATCAGACCTAACTGTTTTCGTAAATAATTCTGTTTTCAGGACAACCATCAAAAGATCACTAATTCCATATCTGAACAAGAATCATACCATCAGAATAACCTTAGCCTGATGGGGGGGGGCAGGGGGGAGAGGGGGGAGAAAAGAAAAAAAAAAAATTATTTCCACTTCTTTAAAAGAAAAAGTGAGAAACAGATATTTGACCATACTAAGTAAGGAAAGTCATATAAATCAATCAGGAAGAAAACTGCTTTAACGTAAAATAACACCAGTTATATAAACTTATATAAGTACTATCTAGGTTCATTTACAGCGATATAGAAAGATTATTTAGTTTGGAAGAAAATTTATTGTTGAAAGGCCTGTTTTTATTCTCACTGTATTACTCAGTCTGCATCTGTAAAATAAGGTGACTTGACTTCTTCACTACAGGGAAGTAGCTGCATATTGTATAAAATCCCTTATATTCTCTTCTGTTATTAGAAGAAAAACTACAAATCCATTGTTCTTGTGCCTAAAAATGTTTCCAGTCACTATGCAGAATGTTGACATTCACCCTATATTAAAATATCTCACTATGAGTCCAGTTGCATTTATAAGATTTGTGAAATTACGAGATAGATGGATGCATTCAAGAAGAGGAAAAATAGAAAATATTTCAAAAAATAAAAGTTTTTTTGTTTCTTTTTTTTTTTTTTTAACTAAATGCGGTATTTTAATTCCCAAAGTATTTAAAATGTCCATGGTAATGGAGAGCATTTTAGGGTTTTTTTCTAGCAACATAAGGAATCTATAAGAAGGCTAAATTTCTTATCTACTTAATATTTTTTCTGTAATAATAACTATATCCTTTCTAAAACAAAACTCAGAAACCACATATAAACAAGAATTGTTCTTGCAGTTAGGGACTCTCAGTCTTTTTCCCTACTCATACGGTTTTACCCTATGACATTTTTAACCATTTCCCTGCTACTAGAAAGTTACCTCTCGAAACAGTCAGTTATCATAGCCAAGCAGCATACAGAGCTAATGTCAGAAAGTGAACGACTGAATTCAAATAAATAGCTACACACCTATTTTTATCTTTTCTGGTTTATTTCTTATTTCTACACTCTCAACTCCAATAGCAACACAAGATTCTTGCACTGATGTAAAGCTGAAAAAAAACTGAACTTTGTTTTCTCTTTTTTTAGCTCTTTAAATAAAATGAATATTCAACACCTAGAAATGTTATGTATTAAAGGAAAAAGTTGGATATTTTTCAGATTTCATTAAATGTTAATGTACCTAAAACAATTTGGCACCAGAGTATTCAACCTTAAATTCACTCAACTTAGTACAGTAGAATGAATTATTAATGACCTAATTGGTAAACATTGATTTGTAATGTAATTACTTGTTTAATGCACCATTTTATGTAAATATCAGACCAAGACCTAAAAGTCTGGTACTTTTAATAAATTTTCTTTGATGAAATACACCACTTGTTGTATATACTCACATAAGAAAATATCTCCTCGTTTTCTCCTTCAACAAACTTTCTTTTAGAAACTATAATATGTTTCCTAAACAAATGTTTTGTGACAACAAAAGTTTGCAGGTATATTTTCCCCACCTTTTTTACTAAATTTACTAAATTTACTAAATTCTAACATACCTAGACACAAAGGTTATATAAGAAAAAAATGTTTTAATAGAATACTCAAAATGGGTAAAGAGAACAAACAAAGAACAACAAAAGGAATATACTAAATCAAGTGTATGAAACCTAGAACAGGTAGGGAATACAATGCAATGTCTAAAATCCAAAAGATACAGAAGCCACTCGTGAATAATTTGTTAATTTTATCTCCAAAATATAATTCACACTTGCATTAAATCAATACTTTCCGCAGATAGTCTAAAAATCAGTATAATTTTGGCCTGCCCTGTATAGGGAGATTAGCAGATAGGCACATGCATACTGAAGTGCTTGTGAAAATGCTAGTATGCCTTGTCTGTTAACATTTGTGTGCTAAAATACACTTAGTTCAGACAAAGGTACAACTTAATGCAAGGAATAAATACAGCATAGGTGAAAAACAGTACCTTCCTTAGTTATCTGCTATAATCGACTACACACCTCATGTTAGAATGCACGTTAAAATGCAAAGATGGTTATACTTCAACAGCTAACATCATCATTACTTTTATATCTTGGCTTTACTAGATCATTGCTTTAAATGAGCATCACAAAACCAATGGAGCTTTAGTCTCTATATTACATTTTCTTCATAATCATTTTCAATTTATTTTTTTCTTGCATGTCATCATTTTAATGTAAATCTTTCTTTTTCTTTTCAATAAAATGAAATGATTAAGTAATCCTGCTTTTTGCATGATTAAAGATGATGGATAAGCTTGGGTGGATAAAAATCAAGGCTCCTAACAGAATCTGTGCACCTCGCATGTCAGAATCCTTCCAGCTTGTTCAGTGCTAATGACAGGAAAAATTAGCATGTCTGTGAGTTGCGTAAAAAGAATAACAAGCTACCTTTAAAGACCTAACCATATCTCTAAACTAAATTTTAAACAGTTGTTTTCCATAATTTTCTGTAATAAGCCCTGATGAATTGTTTGAAACAGATTAATAGAAAAATCTTTGTTTAGAGCAATAATAAATGTTCATTGAATCTATCAGTGACTACTACTGTGCTGTTTAATCACCACCTTTGTATCATCAGATATAACACATTTAGGAAATAAAATACAAGGAATACAAGGACTGCTGAATATAGTACAAATCTGATTAAAAACAATGACATATTTTTATTAGCCAGTCAGATATGACTCAGTTTTAAAGAACAGGAAAAAAACTCCAAACTACTGATTTTTACCAGTGTCTCTTTCCTTTCAAGAGCCCTATGCAGTATGTGTTCATCCTTTTCTGACTGAGACAAGAAAACTAGAAAGGGGATATTACAATACAGCACATACATACTGCCATCGCCTCTAGACATATGACCCAAAATGATGCTAAGAAGTCTCTCTCTGACCTCCTGCTAACCAGCCTCTTGTGATTAATTCAGCATGTCCTTGAAAGTATCTGCTAGAGATCCTTGTTTTTTTAATTTAAGAGTTTCTGAAGCCCACCTATAGTTTCACCGATGGATTTTTATTTACTTTTTTTTTTTATCAGAGGAAAAGCATTAATCTATGAGCAGAGGTCTGCAGTAACAGAAAAGCACCACCTGCCTAAGCATTCGCCAAATAGGACCATAAATACCACAACATTTCCTGACCTAAGTTTCGTAGACATCTGTATCATGGTAACACTGCATTTCCCTTCTTTGACAGATGAAATTACTATTCTTTGATTCCCCCCCCCCCCCCCCCCGCTCTTTTTTCTGATTATGTTCTGGATGGCAAAATTTGGGCCACAAAATGCTAATTTCTAACCTAACACCATGACAGCAATCACAGCCATCACAAGGATGGAATAAAGAGAGCAATCTAACATCCAGGGATATGAATTTCTGATCAGTGGCTGGCAGACTGCCGTGAAAGCTTACAGTAATCCCATTGGACAGCTAGGGTTGATGAAGCCTGGGAACAGGCAGCCACAATGTAGGTAGTTCACAATTGCAAGCATTTGTCCATAATTTAAAGCTATATGAGAAGTGGAGAGTATTCATCTGAACAACAAGCTGTAATTTAACTAGAGTAACATTTACACAGTTTTTAACCCATTAAGTCCACCTCTTCTTACACTGACATTCCCTCTGTTTAATGCCCGTTGTAAACAAAAATCCTGCACATTAAATGAACATATATTTTTAGCATTTGCAGAGCTCAGAATAATTCAGTAAGATTAACTCTTATTGTATATTTGGCAGAAAATAAAGTATTTATTCTTAAATCTAAAGTCCTGACCATGTAAAACCTTACTGAAGCGAGTGGTCCGTCTGAAGTCAAGGGTGCCAGTCCCGCAGCCCTGGCTCACACTGAGTAAAATCTAATTTATAGACTGATCACGCGATTAAGGTCCTTTTCAAAGCTATAGTGCCTCAATCATCCAGTGACGTTCCCACCAGATGAAAACTAGCCCCCACCGAAGTCAAGAGGCTCTGCAAATGGCAGATACTAACGCAGGGTTTGAGCTCTCCCAGATGAAGGAGTTTCTCTATCGGGCTTTAAAACTGTAACCTGAATTCTAAAATATTGCCTCATGCTCAAAAGCCTCGAAATGCATCTTCCCACACAACCCAAGCGCATCCCTCCTCCCTCTCCCAAATTCAGCCGTCATTAATTGTCATTCTTCTATTTTGTCACAAAGCCTTTGCTGCATGCGTAGCGCTGCTGCCAGGATTTACAAGGCCCAGACATGATATTGGAGCTGCTCCCGGTGAAGACGTGTCTACCCAGACATGGGAGCACAGTGACAACTAATGACACATAAAAGTGGGCAGGTGAAACTGCCACTGCCGCACACAGAGCGCAGCGCAACCACGAGCAAAGATTATCAGAGAAATGATAGAAACACGCGAGAGGCACACTTGCAAACGTTTTCTGATTTCCTACAGAAGCTGCACAGCAAAAGAGAGAGATTCACAGCCGCCATGCTCCCAGCAGGCGTGGAAGGAGGGAGGCTGGACCCTCCTGTGGGCACAGAGAGTCATGCCAGTGACTGAAATGGGGCAAGTTTCCAGAAACATTGTAATTTACTAGTCATATGCACAGAAAGGGTAAAAGCCCAAATGCACTAAGAAAATGCCAAGTGCAACTGAAAATGTTAACACAGGAAGAGCAACAAGCCCAGGATCTGTCGATGAAGCTCAAAGAAAAAGTTATATTCATTTTGTGTGTTTGTTAAAGAGAGAGGCTGCTTCAAGTTCAATGTAACACAATGATGGGCCAGTTTTGTGTGCCTCGCAGCACTCTGAAAAAGAGGAAATCATCTTTACAGTGATGTGGATGTTGTGGAGCAACTGTGGTGGTTTTAGACACAGAAATCACGTTTTAAGAGTTTCATCTGTTTTGGAGATTCTACTGATTTGTGAGCTGGTTCTAAAAGGGAAAAGGGGAGGAGAAGAGGGGAAATTACTACTGAAACCACCTGCAAATATTTATGGCCAAAATACAATAACTGCAGACTGAGCTGGGTTTTGTTCTTTTCTTTGTTCTTTCTTTTGTTCTTCCCTCAGTCCTTTCTCCTGCTCTCCCCCTCCTTCCTCCTTTTCTACTAGTTTCCTCTTGATAGCTGCTTTGGTGTGTTTTCCCTCCAAATTAATTTTTCACTCCCATTAGTAAATATTGAATCTCCCTCCAACTGTTCCCTTTTTTGCAATCTTTAAATACATTCCCTCCTTTCTTATTCCAATTCTTTTTCTTTTTTTTAAGCTCTCCTTAGCCTTCTTTGTGACCTTTTTCTTCCCCAATTCTTTCATGATCGTCTCCATTTCATATGTCCGAGACAGGCTTTCACCAGTGTTCTTTCCTTTCAGCACAACTCAATGAAATATATGTACAGTAGCTCTCTGATCTGAAGTTGCGTTCTCTTAGCTTGTTAACAGGAGCCCTTAACTGTAATGCAGGTATATTACTCATGATAGTATGGAGTGGGAGGAAGCAGGAGATGGATGCTAGTAGCAGCCCATGCCTGGCAGCAGAGGGTTCACTTCACATCTTAGCCTATTTGGGAGACGGGAGAAACTACCTCTCTTAATGGGCGCCATTTGGGTACACATAGGGCTATGAAACCTGCTGTGGTCCTTACTGACCCCCTCAAGGTACATTCAGAGTAATAATACATGGGTTTGTGTTAGAAACATCCACATCCATTTGCACAAAACCCCCACCATACTTGTAATCTACTACCAAACTGGTCCTGAACAAGTTCCCAACTGAGAGACGCTTACCAGAAGCACCTTTGCCAGAACAGGTACATGCTGGACTCTTAAGAGGGCAGCTAGACTGTATCTCTGTTCAGCTATTTTATCCTCCTTATGCTGAGCAGACCTTTGGGGACTAAGTAGAGGCAATCTTGCCATTGTATTTGTAACTATTTTTCTGTACTCATTACTTCTAAGAATCACTTTTGCATGTGATTGTCCAACAGGCTTAACCGTGCACTTTCAGGATTGTGTCTCAGAAAGTGTGAGACATCAAAAGGAAATGTATAAATGCGTGCTGGATAAATACATGTCAGAACGACACTACCCATTTCAAATAGTCTAGCAATGACTGTGCATTGTCCCTTACAAAACATGATAAAAGATTTGAAAACTATCATCAACAGATTGGCATGCAGTCTCACATTTGTTTCTTCCCCTCTACTGCACAACGTAGCAACAGAGTCAACCTTTGGAGAAGCAGTGTAGGCATGAGGGAAAGGGGTAGCTATAGATACTAAGTCCAAGAATGGACTGCTAAGAGTGGACTCAAAGCATGGTTCAGAGGTTTCTTTTTTTCTCCAAGCTGCTTAGCAGTTCCTGAAAGAGCATTTCCATTTTATGTTATCTGCATAATATTTTAGATCTCTCTAGGTGCAGTTCACCTGCCTTGGGGCATGACTTCACAAGCTCCTTCCCAATCCCACTGTGACTGGAGGATGTATCTATTAGCTGTTTAAGGAGAAAAAACCCAGACATTTGTTGGAACAGCTTCCACTTCCACAGTGTAGCTACAAGTAGATCCCTAAGTATCTTGACTATCATCAAATAGTATATGCAATTTATCACAAAAATGTTTGTATATGCGTACCTGATGACAATGAATATTTAATGATTGCAAGAATAACAAATATGCACATACAGACATACACATATATGCCTAAAAATCTGAATTACGCCATGCAAAAAACTGTTATAATAAAGCTAGGAATCCCAAAGCCATTTCCAAGAGCCAATGTATCGTCCCTGGTAGCAATCCAAAGGGGCTGCTGGTACAGAAGACTCAGGCATGTTTCTGCATGGTGTCCTGGTTTCAGCTGGGATAGAGTTAGTTTTCTTCTTAGTAGCTGGCACAGTGTGGTTTGGATTTAGTGTGAGAATGATGTTGATAACACACTGATGTTTTAGTTGTTGCTAAGTAGCGCTTATCCTAAGCCAAGGACTTTTCAGTTTCCCATGCTCTGCCAGCAAGCAGGTGTGCAAGAAGCCGGGAGGGAGCACAGCCGGGGCAGCTGACCTGAACTAGCCAAAGGGATATTCCATACCATAGGACGTCATGCTCAGTATATAAACTGGGGGGAGCTGGCCAGAAGGCACAGATCGCTGCTCTGGCATTGGTCAGCAGGTGGTGAGCAATTGCATTGTGCATCACTAAAAAAAATACGGAACGCTTCACGAATTTGCATGTCATCTTTGCACATGTGGACACAAGAAAAAAGGGAAAAGTAGATAAAGGCTCAGACACTTCAGTAGCAATATCTATCAGTGATACCTATTTTCTTTGAAACTTTCAGTAAGTCTTAAAATCTTAGTTCTCTCTCTCTGTTAAATGGGGAAGATAATACTCCCTCTCCATTCCTCACAACTAGGTTGTCAGCCAAGATTCATTCACACTTGTGTAATGTGGTGATGGAAGAAATATAAATGTTTAGATAAATACGCATGGAAGAGACTGCTAGACACACATGTAAAATGTCATCCCCCAAAACAATCTGCATGGCTAGCTTTTGGAATTAATGAGTGGGGACAAGTGGGGTTGAATGGTTGTTTGAACCCAACCCAAATCACAGGGGTTGCTATTGACAACCACTGTAACATATGTCTGCTATTAACCTTTGAAATGCCTACAAACCTGAAGAAAGTGTAACATTCGAAGTCCACGCTTGTCCATCAATTACATGAAGTCCTGACATGAAAAGCGAGTTTTGATCCGATACTTTTCCATTTTTCACCACATAATTTTTTTTCTATTGATTCCAACTCTAAAGGATTCTCTAAAAGTACATATGCAGAACCAGAAATTAAAAAAGCCACTTCAGAAACAACTGAGCAAGAATATTTGTGTTCCTTGCCATATTTTGGGTTCTCCTATCACTCCATTAAAGGCAAATTTTCTACATGTTAACAAACAGCTGCTTCTTCAAAAAGTTTCCATGAAATAGAGAAGGTAAAAATCAAACAAAGGTATCTTGCCTCAGATTACACAACCTTTCTTCTAGCCTGATAGCAGATCAATTCATTGGGAAAAAAAAAAGTAAAAATCAATTTAATAGCATTCCTTTTAATCAGGGTTTCAGATTATCATACAATCTCCAGGCACATAATGAGACGTTCATTTTGTCTATTTTATTGGAGGAACCACTATCACAATCTTTTCTGTCTTTTACAACTTCCATTTTCAGTGCTGGTATTGTAGTTTGTTTCCAATTATTTTAAGCCTGACAAGATTTCTAGCAAACATTACTAAAAGGCAAAAATGCAGGAACTAAAGAATTGTGAACACTCTTGATGCAATTCCCAGGCAGTTTCAGTGGATACAGTTAAACTGAAATGAACAGTGTACACTAAGTCATGCCCACAGTGACTTCCAACCTATATTTCTAAGTATAAAATGATCAATTTCCCTAAGTACACATTTTAGCCTCTTTCCCATATAGGAAGTTTAATTCTTTCACATGTATTTTTGGTCTGCAATTCAAATGCCACAGCTGCAGACCTTTTTGTCAAAGGCACACTTCTTTAATAAACACAGAATAAATACAGAGTTGAATTATCAAATAAACGTATACAAGGATACATGACTGCATGTATCCTTATGATGTATGTACACATAACGTATATTAAAACATGAAGAAAAAAAAATCATCTAGACACCCACAACATGAACCCAGTTTCTATGACGTCCCACATTACTTTCAAATGCTTCTTGTTGTGTGAGGGCTCTTGAAGAGCAATATATATATATCATCTTTAAAAATTCATTAAACCAAGTTTCCTTTACGTTACTTGTATTTCTTTTAAAATATCTGTCTTGCAAATTCACTTAATCATTTAACGCAAATTTATCTATCCGTAAGTGACACCCTTACATGTTCATAAAGCCCTACAAACTACAAACATCACTCGGAGAAAGAGAGACAGAGAAGAGGAAGCAAGAGGTTTAAACATGTCTTAGGAACTGCACATTTCTTTGCACAGCAGAAGATTTGCTGAAGCTCCTGCTAAACCCAAAGTGTTAAAGCCTTGTGCAGCATGTTTTATATTATAGTTCTTCAAACTACGGTCAACAAATCTACATAGAAAATCCTGTTATGAACTGTACTAATGTGCAATATCCTGCAATCTTACCACCTGTTTTCTCCTTCTGTGCCATTTCTCTGACATCTGGGAAAGTAACATAAGGCTGATAATATTAGCAGAATCAGTTGCATAATTATGCAGTTATCACCCACGTTAGGAAAACACATTTTGTTCCTATTCTAGGTCAAGTCATTATGAAAATTTGTACGCATGACTAGCAGAATAATTTTTAGAATGCTGTTTGCCCTGACATTTTGCTATCATAGTACCTCTAAAAGCGAGGGTGTTTAAGCCTGTTAAACTTCACAATTACGTTTCAGCTCCTGGGTGCCACCGGACAGGTCATGAGAAGCAGACAGGCGAGTGGTGAGTTTGTATTTCAACACTCGCAAAGAAAGTGTTCCCGAAGCTGTTGTCTCCTTGGTAGGTGTTCAAATGACCTTTCAACAGTGGATTGGCACAAAGTAATGGTCAATAACAGCGGTTTGCTGTAGGGAAGCCTTCCACTCTGTCACCATGGTTTCCAGAGCTGAGAGCCCCTTAAAAGTAATTTTCAGCAAATGGGACAAAATCAGGAATTGGATGTAAATATTCTTTGTCCAGTATGTTAAATCTGTGCGAGAGATTCCACAGCTCTACTTTACAGCTGAGACCAACATGGATATCCTGGCTTGTACTTTAAGTTTAAATAAGCACCATGAAAATGCACATGGTTTTACACTATTAAATGGTATCTAGAATGTTATTGTACATTATTGTAAACAAAATACAGGAATGCCACAGTTGACTAAATTCCTATCAATTATGAACTTAATTTTTACACACATTTAATACTTATCTCATTTCAGACTTTTCTATACTGAGAAATTTTCTTTTAAAGAAAAATGGTTTATACAGTTCACTTCCTGCCATAATCAAGGTCTTTCTAACCTGATATCTGAAGGTTATGCTTCAGTGAATAATTCAGTAGGTTAGTGAAACTGTGGCAGCAAAGAAAGTGCTAATCTTAGATGGAAGCTGTGAGGGATATTAAGAAACAATTGCAAAAAGTGACATATTTAATAGAGAAAGATTACTCTGTGCTACATCTATTTAATTTGAATTGAATAAATTTTGCCAGTATTTTATGAGATGCAGTCTGCAAATTATGTGAAACTTCATAGTGTCACTGAAGTCTAGAGGAAAGAATAAAGGGATTTTTTCCCCCCTCAACCGTTTTATGAGTATTGTGATTTTTGAGGACTTCTCACTCTTTCAAAAGAAATTTCAAAGGAACTGAAGAATCATTCACTGCAGGACTTTATTAATTTGAATTAAGAAAGAAGAAAGGGTAGTAAAAGGTGATAGTACTGAAAGATAAATAACAAGAGGCAATAGAAGGATCTTGTGTAATGAGACTTCTTGAAATAACTGAATTCCTTCTGGACTGTGACTGAGTGAGGCCGGATATGTTCTCAATCTTTCAGGGAAAATTTAGTTGATCTAGCTGAGACAAGTCTGAAAGTATGAGTAAATGCAAGTGTGAAAAATGACGGGGGGCAGTTTTTGCCCTTAATCACTAAACAGATCCTTAATGCAAACCCAGTCCTGACAAAAATAATTTAAGTCTATGTTCATATGATACCTTGTATGAGTAAGTGGAACAGAGAGGATGCTACTACTAAAAATATTAACCTCATCCTATGTTGTTGTAGAGATAGAGATTATTAAAAACAAACTACTCTTTTGTCTCTTCCAAACAAACATTTATACTTTTTTCTTTTGGATTACTGATTTTGTTCTATAATCTACCAGAGTATTAACAAATTATACAACAGGGGTATCCTCTTGACATATTATTTGAAAAAAATAGAATAATTTGCAACATCTGGTGAAAGATAACTGAAGACTGAATTACATAGCAAACCTTTTGAGAAGAGCAGAAAATGTAATCATTTCTGCACACCAAGAAACATCTTGACAAGGTAAAAAGATTCAAAGTGCTGTAGAAAAAAAAACCCAAAACATACGAAGCTGTGTATTATTGCAGTTTATACATTCAGTTATATATTGAGTCTATATTTTACTAATTATGGTATAAAAAGTAGAGACCTTGCCCAAAATTTTGGTCAGAAAACTCATTTTCCAGGAATTTTGAACTTTGTCCCTGCACCACCACCACCCCACCCCAAGTTATTCTGCTGCTCAATGCAAATAGCCTGAAAGCTATAGATTTATTGTGGGGTTTTTAATTTTATTTTATTTTATTTGAGGATGGCAACATTTTTTTTTTTTAAGTATTTACACTATTTTATTTTTAAGTAGATGATAGACAAGCATAAAATAACTCTTGAATACTTTGGGAAGGTGCCAACCACAGAAACTAGCTATACATTTTGAAGTTAAATTTTGCAGGCTGTTGGTCCTGAATGTGGATTGTTTCATATCTTCTTTTTCTTTAAGTGGTCACATTATTCAAAACTGAGAGGAGACAATAACTCCTTCCCCCACACCCTTCTCCCCTCCAAGTGCAAGAATGGTAAAGCCATTAGAAGTCCATACTACAGGCAAAATTGTTCTCTCTGATCTGCATGGTGGATCCAATATTCCCAGTGGGAATTCTGTGCTATGTGAATAAAGAGACAAATTTCACTAATATTATGAAATATAATAATTTTACTATGCATTCACTGGTACTGTTAACACTATAATTTCTACTTGACCCATTCATAATCCCCTTTGTCTGCTCCAAACAGACAGAAAGGACAAAAACACAGATCTACTGTGCACTTCAGAAAAAAAAAAAAATCCCTTGTATGCATGATTAACCTTATACTGAACAAATTCATATATGAGCAGGAATAGAAATAGGATATAGAGCATTTCACCTCTGCTATAGGTTACCAGATCAAGTCTGGTTCAGGTCACTGGTAACCTAAAGATATTACAGCCTAATGGCCGGTTTATGACCCACATGAAATAGGCTGGAATTATTTAAATTCATGGAAATACATTTCTGTATCACAAAAACCCACAAAACCCACACAGAACAAGCAACCTTCCTGGTAACATTAACAGCAAACAGTAACTGCTGAATTGTAGTAGAGATCGGACTACCTTTTCACTTCAAATGGTGGTCATATGAGAAAGCTGCAGCAAGAAAGCAGTTGAAGTGTAGGAAAGACAGAGAAAGAGGCAGAGAGGGGATGCTGTGTTTGTCTATGTATCGTCTGATATGTGTACAAAGAGAAGACTTCAGTCTCAAGGCCTGTCAGTTCAGCACCTTTCACAAGTACAAAATGTCATGTACTACATACTGATGAAATAAAAGACAAAGGTGTCAAAGGAACCATTACACGATATTCTAGCAATGATCAGAGGATCAACAGCTTCCCTTCTAGATTGACACTATGTTAAACTATGCCAGCATATTTGGCCTGAACCTCTTCTTACCTGCCCCAGTTTTATACCATGGGTGGAACTTAATTTATCACAATAGCCTCACACTCTGTCAAGCAGAAGAGAAATGAAATACATATGTATTTCCCTTCTAGGTTATCTTTTGGCTATTTTTCAATAGACAATATGGCTGCATACATTCACATGTATTAGGAAGCTTACTGTTTCTTCTGTTACCAAAAATAAAGGGTGTATGTTTACTCACCATACAGATGCAGTGAGTAATCACAGTAGATAGAATAACACCTTGCACCGAGAAGGCTGCTTATAGCTGGGAAAGCAATATGTGAAAATACCACTGTTTCAACTTTGCATCGTCCTGCATATTTGGCTCACAATGTATTTCTTGCATCAACAGACTCTTCTCTAAGTACAGATAATTATGGAAGAGCTCTGCATCTCAGCTGTCATGAATTGTGATGGCCTCAGAGATACCGGCATGTATTATCCTCTGGTATATTCCACCCACGCCAGCTAATACACGTTGAGAATTCTCTGAGAGACCAAATATTTGAAAGATGCTCCTAGCAGTGCTTCTGACCTGAAACGTCAGAAATGACTTGACATGACTTTCCAAATTGATATTCCAATTAAAAACCTCTGGTTTAATTACTGAACTTGAATAATCAGTATGGAAGAAAGACTCTTTTTTGGCCATTACAGTGGCCTTTACAACCATAACTGCTGCAGCAGCAGTGTCCATTTGTCGAGTTAGGTTACCACATCCAGTCAAAATTAGATTAAATGGCTCTAAAAAGTTTAGATACTTGCTTTCCTCACAAATGTTTTTACTAGTTCGCAAACCTCCAACAGCTTTGATTATTCAGCGAATGTAGACTAATTGCCTACAGGTCTCCCTGTATTACACCACTTACATAAATACAGTTACTGGTCTTCAAAGAGTAGCGAGTTAGCTTTTACAGGACCTAAAGTGAAATAATATGTAGCTTACTCTTTCCCAGACGCACCTTTTTCCTGGCAGGAGATTTCCCCAATCCATTCCAGAAGCACAGCTATAATGTACAGCTATAATGATGGTCGACTGCTGCACAGAGCCTCCCGCTGCTGACCAGCACACGTTCCTGGTGGAACGGCGGCTTCCCACCCTCACAAGGGGTTGCTACTCTTAGGTTTGTGTCTTAAGAAAGACGCCCTAAAAGATTGTTCAATTTTAATTACGTCATGTAATGCAAACCTTGTAACAACCATTATTTGGGCAGATGCTATTCCTAGGGCTCTGTAGCACAAATGGCAGCCTGAAAACAAAAAAGGAAGGAAGGAAGGAAGGAAGGAAGGAAGGAAGGAAGGAAGGAAGGAGAAAAAAGAAAAGAAAGAAAAAGTTATGTTACAGTTAATATCTTCCTACTGTGTTCACCACCATTACACACAGTAGGAACGTCTTGTCATTCCTACTACGTCGCCTCACCATGAGGTACACCTCATGGATAACTTTTCACCCTTTATTATGTTTGCATACAGAACATACCTACTCCTTTATCTAAAATTAATACTCAAAATCAACATGCATTGTGGAATTAGTGCACAGTACCAAGGACAGTCACACCTGAACCGCTCACATGGCCTACCCTAGTCTTGTTAGTAATTTACTTAGTCACACCATGAGAGCCTCAGTTTCACAGATTTCTTCATGACTGGTCATTTTTGTGGGGGCTCAGGTAGCTTTTCCGAAATTTTTCTCCCATTTTCTGCAGTTCTTTCAGCCATTATCCTGCAGGCAAAAGGCTCTAAAACCCTCTTTCCTTTTCTTAAGCTTACAGGATAGTTTAAAGTAAAAGAAGAAAAGGATAGAGACAGGCACTCACCTGTTGATAGAATGTCATTTCAGAAGTCCTTCTGTGCTTCCTGCTTTAGTCTGACATACAGCAGTTCAGCAACTTTGCCTGAAGTTTAAAAAAAAGTCTAGAAAGAAACATGGAGATTGAAAAGGATCACTCTGCATTCTTAGAGCTGATCAGCACAAAAATTGGCGTTAAATTCCAGCTCTTGTTGTCATCATACATGGAGAGATGCCATCACAGTAACAGTTCAGAAGAGAAACGCCTAAGTAGAAATACAACCCTGTGTTTCTAGACCAAAGGTGCTCAGGTATATTTATATTCTGACCTATTAATTAAGAAATAAATGTTCAAGGTTTGCCACTTGGACAAGAATTTTCAAAGAATCCCTTGCATGCTCTAGCAATGCTGAGCAATGCTGGAGGGTGTAGAGGGGGGGACACAATTCGGCACATCCATCAGATGGACATACATTAGACAGGTATTTCAAATAACCTCACATGTTTTACCAATCACAGGTAGGCAGGAAGACATCTGATTAAGAAGTGTATTTATTCCATCATAAAATCCACCTGTGTAAAAAGGTGACAGCCGCTTCATCAGCCAAACGTCATTTTTCCACAGTCTCCCTCCACACTTTTCTGCATTCATAAGACATAACAAAGTCTAAAGTAACCAAAACTTTGGCTTGTGCAATGAAAATCAGACTTTAACTACCTCCAACTGAGACCATGCTGTATTGCAGGCTGGAGACACCCACTGATACCCCCTCAGCACACATGCACACTATCATTACTATTACCTAAAGGGTGCTGCTGGTTCATCAACTCCTTGGTTCCCGATGCTAAAGTGCAAAGAAGAGGCAATCCCCGGTATAGAAGATCCTCTGATACCTGACTGATATTCTTAAAACAGGTCACAGGATTTAAATACTTTTTCCAATGATGTGTCAAAAATCACCCAGACTTTTTTGGGCAATGTCAGATTACCAGTCTCATGCTGGATCCAGCATCAAGAGAGGAATAATATGATTTACACAGGGTCTAAACTACAGAGGACTTTGTCAGTCAGAAGTACATATCACATTTAATCAAGAAACAAATGGGAAGCCAGTGCAATCTCTGGGGAACAGATATCAACACTGCTCCCACTAACCAGGTATGTTACTACTTGCTGAACCCTGAGACCCCTAAAGGGGCTCGTTGTAGCCAAGCAAGCCAGAGGTAGCAAAGGTTTAGATAGTGCCAGAAGATCTTGCATCTGAACAAAGGTTTTGCCAATCCTGTGCCTGAGAGGGAATGGAAAGGACATGCTTGGCCAGTTCAAGTATCCCGCCCTTCACAAACAGCCAAGGTCTAAAAGGATATCCATGGTTGTGCACCTGAGTAACAAAACACAGGCACTTCCGTTCAAATAATGGTAGCCCTGAATCTGCTGTCAACCCTAAGGGCAAGCACACTTGTACATCTGCCACACCTGACTTTTCATTATTTTTTTTCTACCTTTCAGTGTTTAGAGGTATCCACCATAGGGGATCTTGACCCTTTAAATAGAGGACGTGATAACTAGATGCTAAAGACTGGTATGAGGGTGTTGAGCTCCCACCTCAATAAGCTGTCCAAGAGGAACACAAACAGAAAAGGAGCTTTCTGAAAGCTAAGCACTGTCCTGTCTCAGTGTTGGGTACTGAACACTGAACCCACTGAGCTTGACATCGAAGACAATCAAATCCTTAATCTCCACCTGTTTCTGAATAATGTGTTGGCATTGTGTACATACTAGGCATCGCTCTGTGCTTTACCACTTCATTCATGAGAATAACAACTGTGAAGACATAGCTTTTTCTTCCTGCCTTTTATATACACACACCTACAAATGCAGAAATACACATGCACACATATAAACAAATAAGCTCAGGTATACAGCCACATAAAAATTCACAGTAAGGCTCACAATCAAACAGAAAATTTGCAAATGCTCTAAATGTAACATGTAGGCTAACTAGACATACAACAAAAGACTTCTGAACCTTTATCAAATACAAATTAACAGGAATACATTTGAATTGTTAAGACGAACATTGCCTTTCAAATAGGTTGGTAACTATTTCCTCCTTAGCATAAAGACGGGAAAACTATTGTTGCAGCTCCACCTAGTGGAAAATGGGGAAAAATACAGAGACGAAACACGGTCCCGGGGGGCCGCGACCCCTCGGGGAACGAGTACCCGGCAGCGAGCGGGGGCAGCGGGACGGCCGCCGCCCGGCCCCGGCGGAGCTGCGGCCCCCGGCGCCACGCACCAGCCCCGCACGCTGCTCTCACTTGGACCAGTGTGTGGACCGGTCTTTTTCAACCTTACAAAATGCTCTATTTTGGAGATCGAAGATGAGAGGTTATTTGGTTTTAGTTATTTCTCAGGTGAGGCAGCTTTGTCAGAAAACAGCACCCTTTAATACTGGCAGGGTCATCCATCAAAACAAAAGATAAAGCTGCCAAAATTACATATGTTTTTAATCAAAAGGAGTCTGAATTTTCATATACATTCAGAATTTTCCTATGACGTCTGCCAAATTAAAGGTAAGGGGGTAAGGGGGTTTACTGTGTGCACACTTTACTGCAGCATTCATTTGTGCTTCTGTAACGCTTTTCATTGCTTCAAAGTTCTTTCCAAGTATTAATGTGTCAGTATTGTACATGTAGCTAGACATGAGTGAAGCCAGGGGATGGTTACTGAAATCTCTCTGTGCCTCAGTTTCCTTACCTTTGCCAGACATTTCCAAGTTGACAAAATATGCAAATCATGATATCATACAAATGCACCACCTCTTCACAGCAGACACTGAAGGTAAGAACTGTAGAAGAGCTGTAGGCAGGAAAAAACAGAACAAAACCAAATCAAACCCCCAAACCCTTTCGAAGTGTATAGATGTTACGCTCCATAGCAGTTTTCTTTTCTGAAAGGCAGTGAATGCAATGGAATGTTCTCAGCTGAAACCCTTGATTTATTTTATTTTTATTATTCACTTTTCAAACATTATCTTACTGTTTCTTTCACAAGCAGTCTGTGTTTCGTTGTGGCCCATTAAAAGCATCCATCTTTTTAAAAGTCAGAGCACTCTGTTAAGGCCTACTGTATAAGCAACATCTTTTGCTTCTGTATTTTTACCAAGTTGCTCCACTACTCAGTTTCTCTGCTCCGCATGTGACAGCCAGAACTAACCTTACATTTTGCAGGGCTCTAAACCGCTGGCACTAAAGACCAGGGCTTGAGTAGCCAACGCTCCAGCCCTGCTGCCACAGGGACAATCTGACACTGAGCTGTTTCCTCCTACTAGAGGAGGAGATATAAAAGAGAGACCTGCGAACAGAAGAGATATTAATGGACAACAGACTGCAGATGAGTAGGGCTATACTGCTTCTGCTTAAGTATAGCGTATCCATAGATTAACTTTAATTTAAAGCAGCAGTATAAATAATTTCATCACACAAATAATTTCATTCATTCCAAAATACATACTATGTGTTCTCCACAGTAAAGAGAATAATTGCGATTTTGTGCATGTTCTTACAAAAATGCTTGGTACTGTATGGGGTGAAAATGAAAAGAAAAAACCTTACTGCATGTAGTTTAAATAGTGAAAATATTTAGTCAGATGTTGAAATCGAAGCTTGCAAGTATTCCTGTTGCAGCTAATAGGACAGTTCACAGACCTTAATTCAGCATATGAATATATATTTGCAGAACTGTGGCTCCACATAAGCAACAGAGGGAAGGGATCCATCCATCAGAATGATTTACTTCAATATTTGTATCTCTTCTAGTTTGCTTCTCCTGAGAATGTAAATATTTTTTTCGCAAAGAAGAAACCTGAAAGGTGCATAACGATTTCACTAAATTCACGTTAACTACACAGGGTAAATTAAGCAGAAAACATAAAGGCCAAACACTGTACACAGTAATTAAGCTCAATATTACAGGGCTGTACTGTAATAATTACAGCCAGCATTGCATGCACACTCTGATAATTCACTTAAATTGCTTTCAGAACATGACAAGAAAATCTCCTTTACCCAGACAGCAAAAAAGATTTAAAAAAAAAAAGTCAGAAAGAAAGAAAAGCAAATTTCTACTTTTCATTTTGAAAACTATGATTTTTCCTTTACCTATCTTGTCTCTTCTGGAAAAAAAAGCCCTAAATATAAATAGAGCATTTGCTGTTGTCTTTCTACTAAAGCTTTTAAATTTAAGGAATAATAGATGCCTGTCTAGACAACCCTAAAATTGTTTTAGTTACTGATGTATGGATGACTGATAAATGTCATCTTTTCTGCCTGCAGTGCATTTTGCATCCAGTCTAGTGACATTTGTCTATAGCTGACCTGAGTCTGCATTTTTCATTTGCATTAAGCATTTAAATTTTACAACTCTGGAGCTTCAGGATTCACTGTTTACTGGAAAATACAATACCATTCCCTCCTCCCCCCTCCACCCCAAAGGAGAGATGCTTTCTTTGCTTGTCACATGGCCATTTTTAATTAAACCAGCAGGGAAGATTCTAATCAGACAAAGGCAATGGAATTTGCTTCATACCTTTCCAAGTGAAATAATTATTAATTCCCTAGTTTCACATTGCTCATACAGATAAAATGAAATATGTAGCATGGGCAGTGAAAGGAGGTTTTTATTTAAATATGGACAGTTTTTCTGAAACAATGCAAAAAACATTTAAGTATGTCACGGTAAATGACAAATACAGGGAGATGTAAGAAATTAATAGGTTTACCACTTGCTTTTAAAATATGCTTTATGCTATTAATGTCTTTAGGCATGTAATTGCGAGATGGTAGAATTACCTCATATAGAGATTTCCATTGCAAAACAGATCACTGTATTTTTACACACTTCTACTGAGAAATGTTTGTTGCTGCCTACTTTGTAATACAGATGGTTCCAATATTTTACTGTGTGTGAACTGTATTCTCCAAGCCACCATTGCTCAAACAAGGCATGATTTTTGCAATACGTCACCTCAGAGGACTGAACTCAGTCGGAAGTCTTTGCAACCTATAAGCAGTCCCCCTGATTTTGAGCATGGCTTGTTTTGTAAAGACCATGCAAATCTGGGACTGCAGCAAGCTTTTGCTGTTCACAGTTATTGCAGGCTTTTAAGCTTTGGGCTTCTTAGAAAGTCACCAAAAAATAATTCCACAGAAAGTATTGTTTTCTATTAACATTTTTGGTGACAAAACTAGAACACTTTTCATTGTAAACATTCAATATCATTTTTTCATTGCAGGTTTTTCCTACCAGTACTTTCACAAGTGTTACTAAGGTAAAAGCTGGAGGAACTGCTTTGCTTTTTTGTTGAACTAACAACAGAATGGCTTGGGTGGAAGTAAGGAGATCTAAAGCATGCGTCCAACTTTACATACATGAATAGTGCCATTAAGGCCAATGGATTTGCATACTTTCCATTAAGGGTGCACATAAGTAGTCCACAACAGACTTTTTGTTCTACTAATAAAGCTATATCAGGGTATCTATCTGTCCTCCTACAAAACCCTTGGGCAAATATTTTGCCCCGCTGACTGGTACCAGCACAGTTCCTCAGAGCTTTGGGAAAGTCTCACTCCTATATACCATTTTCTTCGACAGACTTATGAAAAGGCTTCTCTTTGGTGTAAGCCTATCATCAGAACTGTTCAGCTGATACAAGGAAAGGCAACTATTTCTCCTGTGCCTTCCCTACCTTTGGCAGAAGTGCATCAATGTAAGACAGAAGCAGGGGCTTGTACAAGCACCTATGTTAGCCAATCTCACCCTCCCTGGTAGGAGACTCCCCGTAGTTCCCTTGGTCTCGGCAAATTTTCTCTTGGCAGTTTTTAGTCAAGCTATGCCTCATTTGCTCTCCATTCTACAGAGGTGGCTTTAATATTTTCACCTCTCCAGCACAAACCAGCACAGAAAACCATCAGCCATCAAGCACCCCCAGCAGTCACAGCTACAGTGGGAAGAAGAGTTTGGGGCATGTATTTTTCTACTAACCACTGCAGCTAAAAATACAGCTAGATCCTAGAAAACAGAGCAAAGTGGAAATGATTGCTGTACATTTTTAACAAGCATAGAGGGTACAATTTTAAAATGGGACTTTTCACGAGATCTAGTCAAATAACACCCCCCAAAAAAGGGTCTTTTGAAATAATATCAAGAAAGCATATGCTCTGAGCTCAGAGGAAGTTGTAGCAAAAGGAAAACAGAAAACAGTTAACCTCCACCTTGTATATAAATCAGTGCAACAGATGTAAAAGTAAGTGTACATTTAGAACCTATTGACCCAGAACACCAGCGCTGAACCTTTGTTTTCTTTCCTCTCCAATACAACTCCATCCTGTGATTTTTGCTCACAAGGCACAGAAGACAGAGTAGTTTTGTTCTTTTGCAAGGTTCACTGAGAGAAACATTTCTGCCTTGTCTTCTCATGCATCTCCTTTCCTCAGGAGAGGTGAGGAAAGGTGTCATTGTAGGACAACATCCAGTATTCAGGCAATCTAAGCCACCTGGTATTCTTAAATGCAGGCGTCAGGTATTGCCAGACCTGAAGGAAAAAAAATCCCAATAACACAAAATCACTCTAGGATTGGCCTAAGTAGTCTCTCATCAACATTCAGCAGCAGTGCGATAGCAAAGAGGAGAAAAAAAACACCCCACAGACACATGAGAAGAAGAAAAGATAAAAGGAGCCCTGAATGAAGAAAAATGTGTTATTTCTTAACTGAGCTATGGATTAGGAGGAGGAAAGGGGCTCTGACATGGCCTGCAGCTCTTTGTTTATAAGAACATCCTTCCAGTGATCTGAACCAACATCAGATGGGAGCACAGATCTACTCTTCATCTGTTTCCAGCACTCTGGCTCCTATGCAAACTTAGGGAGATACTAAGTGCAAATTTGTGTGAAAAGGCTTGTTATCAAAGGCTAGGAACAAATTTTATTTCCACTCTTCATGCAGAATCTTTAAATTCAATGCTAGGAAACACACTAGAGGTTTGCAGGCTTCTCAGGAGTGAAGCTCTCTTACAAGAGCTCACATGTACGATACATCCAGGTCCCAATCCTGCAGTTAAGCCTCTGTGAGCAGCCCTTTGCAGTCCATCCCAACTTCAGGAATGCAGAGACCTATGGGAAAATGAACAGCACAGCAAGAACAGTTCAGACACAGATTTGGTTTCTAAAGCAGGAGGCCTGCATAAAAAAAAAAAAAAAATTAAAAAATTTAAATACTTATAAATACATATATAATTTATTTTTATATATAAGTACTTATAAATACATATATGTTCTAGTCAACAGAAAATTAGAAAAGCTCTTACAAGCCTTCATTTATTTCCTTTTGTTAGGAAGGTCTTCTCAAAATCTTATTTCCTTTTTAAAGGACTAAGTAGGCATTTTTCTTTGAGAGTCCGATACACTCTACATTGCAAACTAAAACTATTTAATTTGCAAAAAGACTGAAAATTGTCTTCCTGTGACATAAAAATTCTCTCTGCATAAGAGCAGACCCTTTTCAGAAGGCTTAAGTTTTTGGATCCAGCTTGTACATGATGGAGAAAATTTCTTAGAGAACAGTTGTGTTAAAATGAAAGTGAAAGCACCTGTATTGCTTTAAGGATCTGGTTTTATATCACTGACAGGCTGAAAATCGTTCTTCTGAAACTGCTTGTGTTACATCAGTACAAACCTGATCCGAATTTGACCATTCAAGTTTTTTCAGGAGAAATGGAATAAATGTGTGTCCTCCTACAGAGGGGCAGATTATTTTCTTTCCTTGGGCTTTTTTGTCGTTGTTCTGACTGCTGAAGGAGACAATTATTAGGACTGTCCTCTATAAATCTCTGTTTATCATTTTTATTTGTTTATTTGTCTATTTTTAAGCCATCCTTCTGTCTCACTCACCTTTATAATAACAATAGGGTTTGCTTGACACCTACAGGGAGATTCTTCATGAATTTCTGCATACCATGCATCCATTTATGTATATAGTGTGGCATTTAAATACAGAAATAATGCCATGCTATATTGGAGAAGATTGCATCCACCAAATATTTGCCTGGGAGACACAGGAGGCTAGATAGATGGAAGTTTGGAAATGACATTACAGGAAGGACAGGTTGCAAATTGCTTGATCAATACAGTGGAGCAATGGAGAGAACAACTGAAAAAGTCTATATCCTATAGGGATAAGGAAGAATATGGGTCAGTGATGAGAATTCAATTGCCATAATAAAAGAGATGGAAATGAAAAAGCACAACTTTCATGCAGGGGCAATAATTGCCTTTGCATCCAATGGCTAGCGCTCCAAATAAAAAACAAAGCTACAAAAGCATAAAAATAACAAGAAAAATAATAATGAACGGTTGGGTCCCACTGCGTGCAAACTGCTCTCTCTGTGCCTATTCTGCCTCTGCAAATCTCTGCCTGTGCCCAAACACATTTCTGGAGCTGGTCCACACAGTTTTTATAATGTGCTTCTAACAGTGCTAATATTTAGTAGACATCTGCACTCAACTGTTGCTTATATTCAGGGACCTTCAAGGGCTGTGGAAATGGCATGGATTTGATGGTCTCTGTTTGCAAATGGGGAAACTGAGGCCTACAGAAAGCAGAATTTGTATATGGTCCCACGGGGACTCAGTGGCAAAAAGGAAAAGCTGCTGCGGGAGCTCCCTTAAGAGTGGGCTATCTTCAAGCCGTCTCTCTAGTGACCAGCCAAGTCCCTATCACCAGATGTGAAGCTTGTAGGAGGGTTTTCTGCCATAAGATAGAAGGCAGCATGCAACAGCGCTTCCCGGGCGAGGAGGCACCGTGCCCCTTGGCTCTGGTGGGCGAAGGGCTGCCCCTGCAAGCTGTGAGGTTTCGCACAATCCCTATTTATGGCTGAGTGTCTTCGCCCTTCCCTGCCGTTTGACCCCACTGTTAGCTGTGTCATTTAACATAGGCTCTCACGTAGCGTGGTCTCTACAGACAAAGCAGTGAAAACATGAGAGTTCTCGCTAGAAACATGGCTTAACTCTATATCTTTTAACTCCTAGCTCCATACACTGTTCTTTTCTCCCAGAGAAATTCCTGTGCATCCCCCACGCTCAACTGCATGACTGTAACACATCTCTGTCTTCAAGACTGCGTCTTTCTTGCCATCGTACGAATTAGATGTATAAAACATGAGTCTTCCTTCTCAGCATGGGAGACTGTTGGTACAGACTCCATTACAATACAGCATTAGTTGCAACCCTTTTCATGTTCATCATATCATATTCAGACCTTCATAACTTCCTGACATACCTATTTTGTGGGCTGAAATTACCTGAGTGTAGGTTCTTCCTAAAATGAAATTATTTAGACTGTAAAAGTTTTCCAGCTATTTCCAAGTGTTAGCAGAAAGACACATAAACAGGAAAAAAAAGTCATGTAAATCTAAATGTTGAAGAGACTGAGAAACAAAACAGTTCTTGATAAAAGCTGAATTTTGGCCTAAGTGAGGAACAGCGTATAGATTAGTCCCCAAACTGCACATTAAAAAAAAAAAAAAATATTTTTTAGCCTTTTAAAATTGTAAATTGGTCCTATCTGGGGGGAGGAGGGTGCGCACATTTTAAAAAAGCCTATAATGCATAAAATTTTCACACTAATGAATCTTCCATGTTACCTTATAAAAGATGATAAAGGATGCTATACTGAATGAGATTCACCAATCTCATGTGAGATCACGATAGTCATTTTTTCCTTACTATAAATCTCCTCCTTTCCAAACGATGTAGTTAAGGTCTTCCACAAAGTTTTAAGATGTAATTTTTATGTGAAACTAGTGACTTTGGAGTTCCCAATTGCAAAAATCTTGAAGACATGAGAGAGGTTAAAGAAATTAAAGCTCTTAAAGGTTGTTTGGAGGTTTTGTGTATGTCGGTCAGGGAAAAGTTATTAAATTGCTGTTTTGGGCTAATTCTCAGTTGTCTTTTACCTCTTATTGTCAACTGTGCTTCATTATAAAAAACAAGAGGCATATAAAGTGCCATCAAGTTGAGTTGGAAAATATTTACAATTATTTTGCACTGGTATATACAGCTAAAAGAAGTTCAGTACAACCAGGAACCAGTCCCCTATCTCTGTCTGCAAGAGCCCCTAGCAAGGTGTGCATTGCACAAAACTTCTGTTTATTTTGGACACACTGTAAAAAGCAAGGACGAAAGTTGAGTGGCTCTAGTCAGCCAGAAAATGGGATTGCCTGTTAAAACTACACTTTTTTGCATTATTGCTTCCACAGTCCTTTGTTTTCTATTTGAAACAAGTCAGTAGCATCTGCCTATGGCTTTAATTTGTACTTGAACTGTTTCTGCCTGCTAGTAGCACATTCCAGTTTGTAGCAGTCCAGAAAACCTAAAAGCCTAATTACAGGTGACTCCACAATCCCTCATGTATTATTTTCACCACCAATACATGCTCAGTTCTGTTGTGTTGGGGAGGCTTTATTTCTGATGAGTTTTTTATGAGATAATACCAGCCTTGTTTCTCTCCCCTCAGTTTAACACGACAGTCAAGGAGCTCTACTTTCACCTCCCCAGAATATGGGAAAATCAAGTTTCTTGCTCCCAGCAAAGGAGGATGTGTTAGTGCCGTGGCAGTAAAGTCAATGGGAAGCTTTACACCAGCTCCAGCAGGGTCTGGATCCCACATCTTAACCAATCTGCATTTTACCTCTGTCTAGGTTCTTAAATATCCTTGACAGCATTGCATGGTAACTAGCAAAGCCCTCGAGTAGCATTTAAAAGAAGTAAGATTTGATTATATTTTGTTCAGTGAGAACTATGCAGCCTTCTTACAACTCAAATACGAGTTAATGTCACTTCGCGGAAAAAGAAGGAAACCAGATCATTCGAATTACAAGATTGTTGATGGATTAATTTGTGACAGAAGAAAGTGAAAGTGAGGTGGTGACAAGGGGATTAGTTAACAAGATGCAGTAAGAATGCTAGGAGAGCTGCTCTTGCTTTACAAATACACTAGACTTTTTGAAGATATTGCTAGCATGACAGATAAAGGGAATGTAGCTGCATTATATATTTAAATTTTCCAAAGGCATTTGAAAAGATACTGCACAAGTGGCTTATTTTGAAAATAAAAGCCCATGTGATGAAGAGGAAGCTGCAAAATGAATTAAAATGTAAGAAGAAAGGAGGGGGAGGAAAGGAATAATGAATATAATACACTTAAAATGGAAGGTATTCTCCCGAGAAGTATCACAGAGCTCTGCAGGCTTAAACCAGGGCACCTGCACCTTGTTATTTAATCTATGTAATGCTTTGCTTATAGGCTCTTATTTGACTGAATTGATGAAATTCTTTGTGGGAATGCTGATGTAAAACTATTTTTTTACCTTATTTATAGTATTTATACTATATTTAAAGTATGAAGCTCCTTCCTTGATATCACAGAGATGGAAGAAGAGATTAGCAATAGCCTTATCATTACAAAGCTCACATGTTATGGGCTTAATTGTTACAGAAATCCTTTCCCCCTTCAGACACAGAAATGACTTTTCTGTAGTACCTCTGTTAGGGCTCATCTGAACACCTGGAACTTCTAGAAAAGAAGTGCCTAGTGGAGTCCGTAACCCAGAGGTGTTTCTTCTTAATTAGTTTCTCATTTCAGCCTTTGTGAATCACTGGCTCACTATCTTCATGCACTATTGTGTTATTAGATATCCATGCACAGAATTTACATGGTCCCATTAACCTTGTTCCTACAATTTTATAATTACACTCGTAGGATGTGAGAAGCGCCAATATCCCATTTTTATGGACAAGGAAAAAGAGACAGGGAGAAACTTAAAGGGTTGGCCCCTTAAAAGTAGCAACATGAAGTATTGCAAAATTTAATCCATCACCTAATGGAATCCTCAGTCATTAACCCTCCGTAAGACTCATGAACCTAAACCTGGTTTGCCCTTTTGCAAAGAAAATGACAGAAAGAGCATAGAGTAAACTGAAGTCTAAAGCACTCACACAGAGGTAGGAGATCTGCATTCAAGTTCTGCCTCTGCTGGAACTAGACCAAGAATTTTCAGCATAGCTCTGCTGGTTTCCATGTGAGTACCTTAATTGCAAAATACTTGGCTGTCCAGTGAAGCGTAAATTTATCTTATTGGAGTTACTCTGTACTTTATAAATGATTTAGTAAGAAATAAGGGAGTGTCTCTTTAATCCAGCAATTTTCATCTATCACATGGAAGGTCTTGTGTTAGCTTACTGCCATGAAAAAAGCAGAACAGGGATCTACAGCCAGTTTTCCCCACCCCAAAGGAAGTGATCTTAGCACTTACTCACTCTTGTGTTGGACGCACAAGTCAAAAATATTGTTCAAGAAACATCTGTTTCAGATGCGTGCTTCATTAGCTCTAATTCTAAGCAATGTGTCTGTTCTGGGCAAGTGTTAGCTCTTACACACCTTTGTCCATATTCTCCTACATGGCCTTGGACAGTGATATTGAGGATGGTACCTAAGAACTATTTAAAGCCTATTTTGAGGAACCCAAGAACTACCGGGACCAAGACATTTGCCAAAAGACACACAAGGGAAAAAATGGAGAAACTGAACCCATTGCTCCTGTGTCCATAGCCTATGTATGAGACCTTCTCTTGCTAAAATGGAAAAAGGGAGAGCATGTTATGGCATTTCCTGTGATCGGTCACAAAGCAATTTGTCTCCTGCCACCTCAAAATTTTGGTATTCTACCATCTTTTCACATTTGCTAGGTAATTTGGTCTCCTTCATAGCCATAGTTTTGAAGAAAATGCTGTAATTTTATTTTATAATTGGGACAGGATATGCTGTTACTTTGGGTTCTTAAAAATTTTTGAGTTTTAGCTTGAAAATTCATGACTTAACGTACATAGGCCACATGAAGGCATGCTTAGATTTGTACTCTATCTCCAAATAAATGTATCTGTACCTGAGAGAAAGAGAAAACATACATATGGTCCACAGTGAGCTTTTAACATGTCTTCAAACAGCTGTTTACTGTGACCTTTAGTGGTTGGAAGACATGGTTCTAGTCTGCTATGCACAACGATATTAAAACCAATAATACTCATTTGGCCATGAATTAAGTAGCAAAATAAACTGTGCAAAAACCCAACAGCAATTGGAAGGAAAAAAAAAATATCAGGAAATGAACAATTATGAAGTGAATTCTAGGGACAATAGGATAATTCAGAAGACATTTCTGATGTGTTCTGCTCTCCTTGAATTTCCTGATCTGTCTTCAAGGTCGTTTATGTATAATGTCAAATGTATTGCACTTGGTTTAATGAAGGCTATCATGCTCATCAGCATGGTTTGAAGAAGAGTCACAGCCTCACTGCAAACTAAAGATGGAAAACGTTGACTATTAATTCTGCCTAGAAATTCAGAAGGAACAAAAACTCCAACAAGACTCAAAATCTGACTAGCAGAATGCATGTCTGTTGGACAGCACATGTTGTATTTTGATTCTTTCCTTGTCTCTCTCCCCTTTCCAACTCAAGAAAGCCTCAAAGTGGCATGATTTCCGTGAGCCTGTTCTACTGTGCACTGAGGACAGGTTCAAGAGTAACGTAGAATGGAATTTACATAGATCTCCAGAAATCCACTGGGGGAAGACTGAAAACTTGTGGCAAGGCAGAGCAAACCCTCAGTGGAAGAACTGGCAGGAAACTATCCACCCATAGGCTTTCTCATTAAAGTCTCATTAATGAAAGAATAAAACAAAAAGCAGGTGTTTGTTGTGGGTTTTTTTTTCCCATTCTGGGTTGCTGGCTCTGCATTTGATGCTCTTGGCCATGACATGCATTTTAATTGCCTGTTATAGTCCACTGGCACCTTGGGAAAGAGAACCCAAACATCAGGCCTATCAAAGCTCTTTTGTAACAAACTGCAAATGTGCACTACAAGGCAGAAGGTGTATCAGCTTCATCAGCTTTTATTTTGGAACATGGGGAATATACTAGATACAGAATGGCTTTGTTGTTAAGGAAAATGTTAATTACTGAACAGCAATAGAAATAGGATTGGCTAATTTTCACATCAGTATAGATGCAAAATTGTTGATGCTGGCTTATTGCTACAGGGAGGTGTTAGCTGTCAGATCCTATTGATTTCAGCTTAGATGTCTTAATTAGTCAATCCTATTGATTTCGATGAGGATGTCATGAAAAGTAATTACTCTACATTCAGCATAGTCATTTTTCTATTTTAACATCTCTTCTCTTTCAAAAAGCAGACTTTTTAAATTGCTAACGGCACTACCAAGAAGGCAGCCAGATTATTTGGTTTAAGAATCAAACTAGACTCCTAAGACCACTTATCATCGTTTTGACAGTTTTTGAAACAGACCACCAGAGCTACACTCAAAACTGTCAAAAAAAGTTGTGTTTCAATACTGGTTCTTCCCCAAGGCCTGATTACAGTTTGGTATTCTTAACTTACTTATTGAATTTTCCCTCAAGTAGTCTTTGTGCCTGAAAATTGTTGAGCTGTTCCATCATATTAGCAAGAAGTGCTTGTTCTAGTATAGTACAGCAAGGACAACAAAGTTCAACCAGTGTTATGTCGCTTCATTCATTTTTCACCTCTTTTCACTTCTGTATTTCGTCTCTGACAAGATCTTCTCTACGTCTTTGTATGATCAAAGCCAGGAAAGTTAGTTTTTGGTGCACTGAATATCGATCAAAGAGTCCTTTTATCTAAAAAGCTTGCATTTGGTTAAAATCAATATACATATTTTATAAAACATTTCAGTTTAGTCTCAAGTGCTGTTTGGGTCATTCTTTAATTTAAAATTAACCACACTTTACAGACAGAGGAGCTCAAGTAAAAGTATTAATTCATGGAAAAATACTAACCACACTCCAATGTGAGTATATTTATACAAACTGTAAGAAAAGTTCTCCAGAACTAGGACAGCAGAAAACATTTCTTCTGCTGCTCTTATTTAAATAATACAAAAAGGAAGAAGGAAAAAAAAAAAGAATAAAGCCAGCAACTCTTCATGAAAAGTACCAAAGATCGCTAGGAAATCTTTTTAACATACAGAAGCAGAGCACAAAATTTTGACCACACAATGGCCCTATCTGTGTGACTCCGACTTCCTTTGCAAGTAAGGTTAACACACCCTTTCAGTTTTTCTCTTTTATTGAGCCTGGCCCAAAGTATTCCAATTAAGGCCAGTTGTATATCAATGGCTTTCCAATGTGAATACCAAAAGCAGGTCCTGAGTTTTAGGAGCTGGGTAGATTATTTTAAGGGTTAGGAATACTAGTTTTGGAAGAAGAACTGCACGGAGATTATAAATATATATTACAAATAAAAAGCAGCAGCCTGATGTTGTGAAGTTTGATGACAAAAAATGGAGCCCAGTTTCAGAGGAAATTTCAGACTTAAAAAGGAAAAGTTCCGTACTTCCTTGCCCGTTCCTAAATTGCTTTTTCTCCTCCTACTGTTGAGATTGGGGAAAGTAAAACAGAGTATAAAATGGACATGCAAGAATCAGAGAAATTTTTTCTTGACAGGTTGGCTCACTGCAACAGACTGTTCTCTGCATAGCCATGAGGCTCCTTGGTTGTTGTCTGATCAGTGCTTGGAGTCTCATTGAAATAAAACCTCATCCCTTCCTACTAGTCCAGAAGTAGCACTGATGAACTGCAAGGCTGCTTCACGTACTCTTTGTGCAGTGTTACATGCTTGTTTTGAGAAGCAAGGGCTGAAAGAGTCTAAAGCAATTCCCTGTAGCTTATATCCAGGACATTGTGATCTTGTGCACGTGCCCTGCTTTGATGGAAAAATAATACCATTTTTCAAATAATTTATACAGAAGAAGAATGAGTTGATGGTAGTTCATGGACTAATTTCAAACACTAGAAGAAGAAACACTGTATTAAAACCTTCTTCATTTAGACTAGATTCTGATACTTTAAGAGGATAATGCTTGGTTCACACTGAATGCACATGAAAGATTCTGGGAATCATGGAGTCTACAATGTTTGCCAAGACAACTAACATCCTGTAAAGCACGTTGGACTAGTTTTATATCAGCAGTAACCGTCTGACTATGTAAACCTGTGCCACATCTATTATAATAAATACTGGCTTATCACAGAACTGAGATTGATTTCCTAAAGTATAAACTTTTATAAGTTCACTGTTCAAGCATCATTCATTTCATGTTTGAATGTGATATGTTATGTAATTGTATTACTATTTTATTTTATTATAAAATCAACAATTTCCTGGCATGGCATATTCTACTTGCTTCAATATGTATGTTTCCCTCTTGAAATCAGATGGCTTTTGTTTTTGAGAACTTCTGAGCACCTGCTGCTTTCATTGGGATGGGCAGGACTCGTACAAGAAGTACCAGTACCTCAGTATCTCAAAAGATAAGGAAAAAAACAAATTAAAAAAAAAACACAACCCTGAGAATATCTATAGGAATTCAGTTCTGACAGAAATCTATAGAAACTGTTTTTGCTTGGGATTTTACATTCTAATAATCTATAAGTTTGTTTTGTGGCACTTTTTCTGAAGGCCATTTTTGAATCTTGCTATATTTGTATTCTATTTCAGTATCAGCTTTTTCTTCCTTGAGATGTCAAATCTTCCCCTTTCTCTTTGTGCCTTAAATGTTCAGATTTCTCCCCAAAGTCTAAGTTGTGGAAACTGGCCATGAAGTTCAATGATACAATAAAGAAATTCTCAGTGAACTTTGTGGCTACCATTATAATACTCTTTATATCTATTTTTTATTCAGGTGCACAAGTTAAGTGTAATATGGTCACTTGGATCTTTACAGATACTGTGACTATTCTATTTATAGTGTGCAAGATCTAATAAGCAATAGAGGACCCTCCTGAATACCAAGAGTATTGTTTTATATATGTGCCTACAATGAACAGTGTTATAGAAAAGGAAGATCTCTTATTGCAAAACGACTAGGCCAGAAATAGCTTTCTGTGTGTTACCTCCTGAGTTCCTTTAGGATCATCCTCACAAATCTGAGTCTAGTTCAGTGTGTAAATTAGGATGATAGTCTATAGTGTGCTAAACTTTTACGATTATGAGGGAAAAAAACCAGTGTCTTCAGGTGGTACAGTAAGCTGGAGTTTCCGCAGAAGAAAGAAGACACATTTATCTTATTTTGGATATCTAAGTTTGAGTATACATATGATGTAAAATGACACTGGTCCATGCAGGGATGTCCCAGTTTCGACTGGGATAGAGTTAATTCTCTTCTTAGTAGCTAGTACAGTGCTGTGTTTTGGGTTTCGTGTGAGAACAATGTTGCTAACATGCTGATGTTTTAGTTCTTGCTAAGTAGCACTTATCTTAAGCCAAGGACTTTTCAGTTTCCCATGCTCTGCCAGCAAGCAGGTGTGCAAGAAGCTGGGAGGGAGCAGAGCCGGGGCAGCTGACCTGAACTAGCCAAAAGGATATTCCATACCATGGAACATCATGCCCAGTATATAAACAGCGGGGAGCTGGCCAGGAGGGGCAGATCGCGGCTCTGGCATCGGTCAGCAAGTGGTGAGCAATTGCATTGTCCATCACTGTTGGTTTTTTTTTCTTTTTTTTCCCCTCTTTTTTTTTGTTTTTGTTATATGCCTTTTCATTACTATTATTATTGTTATAATTCATTATTATTATTGTTAGTATTACATTTTACTTTAGCCCGTTCTTATCTCAACCCACAAGTTTTACCTTCTTTCCTGATTCTCCTCCCTATCCCACTGGGAGCGGGGGGGAGTGGTGCTTAGCTGCTGGCCGGGGTTAAACCACAACACAGGGACCAGTTTCTTCCTACAGCTGCTGAAATAGTTGGAATAATTCAATGTTCATTGTATAATTGACAGACAACCAAGAAGTTGAATCTGCTAAGAATTCCTAAAACATTGTGCCCGTCTTTATGTGCATGACAGTTGATCAATGTAATATAAAAATATATACAAATATAATTCATATGTGTATGCACCATAATATGCATACTTTATTTAAGTAAACTCACAAATATACACATTTAAACTAAATAAATGTCTAAAAATGTTGCAACAGAACGTTTTCTTTCAAAGAATATAATTCTGAAGGATCTGAACATCAATATACATCAGAGTTCAGTTCTTTCTAGTAATATGAAGTTGGTTTTATTTCTCTTCTAGATTGCTTTTGTCCCACTAAAGTGAACTGGAGCTGTGGCTTATTTTGTGTGCTGATGTGTATGAGGGTTATGTGTTAGAAATATGGCATCTCAATTTCTTATTCATCTCCTATACAAATCTCTGGCCTGTGGAGTTCTTATGAAACATTTGGGTTGTAACCTAAAAAATTAGGTTATTAATATCCATCTGACATCTTTTGATGAATAAGTCAAAGATCAAAAGCAGTAAATTTAAAAATCTCCATTTTATCTTTGGTCGGAAAGATACTATGAAAAATAGGGACTGTCAAAGGTGACACTGAGCTAATGACCAAAGTCAGAGACAAAATACTGTAGAACTGGAGGCAGGGACTGTATGCATCCTGCAGGTCCTGGACTTCCCTAATTATTGCAATTGCATGCAATTTTTAGGAATATATTAAACAAAGTTTGAAGTAGGGAAGACTGTGCCTTACGTTAGGGCTCCACCGGGTGCTGGGCTCCAGTATAGTCCGACACTCCGTGGCCACTGCACTGCCACAGCCCCTCCCAGGCTGTGGGACCCCCCATAGCTGCTGGCCCGCAAGGCAGATGACTAAGGAGCATGCTGAGTCCTAGAGATGAAATGTGGCCGTCACATGGAGGTGAGATGGGAGACAAATATGTTTACAGAAAAAATATCCTGCTTTCATGGGCAGTTACTCTTTTCCCTCAGGGAAAACTTTTTTTAGTTTCACTACCATAGGTTCCAAAGATAACGATTACAGTTTTCTTCCTCTCCTCTGCTCCCATTTTCACAGCACCAAGAAACATGAGCAGTGTTTTCTTACTTGTCCTTTTAACTGTGCTGAACTTCACTTGTTCATTCCTACTTCTCTTTTTTGTCTCTTACTGAAAGAAAGACTGTTTATTACCTTCATCCTTACAACTTTTGAGTTACTTAATAGACTAAAATGTTTTTTTGGAAGACCAAATATATTTCTACTTTCCTTTTCTAGTATTTTTTTAGTATGCTCAGGAGAACTCTAGTATATAAAGCTCTGATTCGTCAGATCACTTAATCCCGGGTTTAAATCTTTTTGAAACACACAGTTAGGTAAGTGTTCTACTGAGTCAGTTCTTCAAGATGCGATTTTCTTTATGAAAGTGATGTGAGTTATAATAAAATGAAGGGACCATCGAACTGGTTCAAAATGGTGCATTTAATTTCTGTGGTGTTTTTTTTTACTTCACTGCGCCTGATAAGATTAATATATCTGTAAGTCTCAATATCATTTTACACAGTTTATTCAGGAGAAAGACATATATTGTCTCTGTCAGTTGTGTAAGACCTAATACAAAGAACAACAGATTCTCTTGGTTATAGTTCAAGTATCTGCATGTCAGTACATTAAGCTGATTGACCTCAACGTGTCTATCTTTCATTTTGTGTAATCCTTATTTTGCCTTGATCACCTCTCTGAGCAACACATATAGACTAGGGTTGTGCAGTCTTTTAGCATTTATGGCCAGATGACCTCCTGACCTCTATCTTCTAGAGGGGGCATGAGCGATCTGTGGCCTATGCTGTTCCCCAAGGCATATGCAGCTCCTGTGAACCCTGGAGGGTCAGATGGACTTTTCCATTGGGAGAGAGAGGGCCAAGATCTGGAGCTCAGTCTCACATTGAAACCCACAGGCTCACACTGAAGCTGACATTGAAGCTGGCAGAATGCATGAGGCCAAACACAGTATCACACACATCTAGCTCTATTGCACCAGGCCTTGAAGATCTGGCTGGAAATAAAAATGTTTCCCAGGCATGGACAAGCTGGCCAAACCTGTGAGGCTTAGGAGATTAGAGTAAGTCAGTTATTGGTACTAAGGTGATATTGGTTTCTCAGTGTACCAGCCCCGGAGACAAACTCCCTCCAAATAAATCCCTCTCCTGATGCATTCGTATCGCCACAAGTGACAGAATCACAACGATGTTCTGCTTCCACTGAGCACTTGCTCTTTCAGTTTTTTCATGGACAAATTTGCCTCACTTAAGTCATATCATCTGACCCGACTCTACTTTATATAGTAAATAAAGGAATAAACAGCCCCCACCCCCCATCCAACTCAAAGCTAAGTCCAGAATTGCTCAGTGTTCACGAAGCTTCAAGTCAGATCTTGACTAGGGTTTCACATATCCAAACAGTCCTTTCTTCAAGGCTAAAAGTTGACCTTTCTGAAGAAAGAGTAGGAGAAGATGCCAGGCCATTATGGAAATACATTTCTAGTTAGTCCTGTGAGGTCTTCTGTCTAGTAACTTCAAAAAGTGTCCCCTTAGTTCTTCTGGACACTCACTGGATGCCACTGTGGCTGTCTCCCTGCAATCTGATGTTTTATAGAAGGCTAGTTTAGTTGTACCACACTTTATCACCATCTGGGCACCAATACAAACCTATCGTCTGGGAAAAGATAAATAAGTACTAGAAAGAAAATGATCTGTGCCAAACATTTTGTGGCACTGATGAATGCTTGTAAAGATGCAGTGCCCAAATATAAAGAAGTGTTTTAAGATGCATTAACTACTACAGAAAAAAAAGAATGGAGAGACAGAAGGGATTTTTTCAGTCAGTATATACTTACTGGAAACACAGGTCCACCAGTCAACTGAATATTTGTCGGAGTGATTCTGGCAGGGGCCCTTTAAATCACCTTCCTGTTCCTTTGTTACCTCATCTTTCACGTATTCTGGGATTTAGTAAATAATTATGAAGAAAATAGTATACTGTTGTCTGCTATTTTTTCTATTACTAGCACGCATTTGAACAAGTAATTCACTGGGGAGTATTGTTCCCAGTTTGTGCTAGGTTCTGGTTTCTGCCCATTTGCATTGGTGCCCTGAAGCATTTTGTAGTTTTGTTGCTTGAAAAAATGGTGTGGTGGTGGTGGTCAATTACACAATGACAATTGTCAGGACACTGGAACAAGACTGTGTTCCCTAACAGGGAGGTCAAATGATATTTCAGCTGGTAAGTAGTAGAAGCTCAATTAGTACATGAATCATTTAAAACCAAATTGAACACAACAGTCGATAACATTCTTTTGGGAGTAAGCTTGCGCTTGCAGAGGGATCTGTCTGCTTAGCGAGGTGGCCTCAGGGCTGCTCTAACCTGTGCCTGAGGGCTGGCCCTGCACACAGCAGCCCCAGGACAAGAGGAGGGCTTAGGTAAGAGTTCCTCTTCCTGTGCATTCCCTCCCTCCCCAAACTGGACTGTGCACTTAGCCATCATACCTGAAGATCTGGTCCATGTATCAGCACTTTGTTCCTTAGCCACTTCTTCACTATCCAGCTGTTTAAATCAAATGCCATGGGAACAGGAAACTGAAACCCTTCATTTTAATATGATTGCAAAGGCTTCCTTTTTTTTCTCATTTATTTCCCCTACAACTTTTCAGCTGGCAGAACAAGTGCAATTGGGATGTTAACAGCAAGCTGGGACCAACTGCAGCCATCAGACTTAGGCACCTACTTCCTACTTCTAAGCATTTAGGATGAAACCCCATCCCCCCTTAAGTCTCACAGATTTCACCACACCATTTCCAGGTAAAATTATTGCTGCCATCATGTTTTGCATTGTATATCATCTTGACTATAAATTTGTATAACAGTTATCATATTCAATTATATTTAATTTTTAAATTTAGTTATTTCCTCTGCCATGTCTGCATCTGTAGACGTAATCATCTGGATCAATTAACAAGTCAGACTCAGAGAAGTGGCAAAGAATCCTCTGAAGAAAGCACTGAAAACTAGGTCGACAAAGGAATCCAACAGAAATATATGCCTGCCCTGCACAGTGCAGCATAGGTGAAGAATACCAAGTTAGCACAGACATACCTGGAAATGCTAGCTTGGGTCTAAAGGCAATTTAGCCATATCTGTGCATTATATCTTCAAGCTTAATGTTGTACTGACACAGGTACAATGCTTGCAGTATGACAGCTGGCATGCCAGTGGCAGCCCAGAGGTGGCTCAGAGGCCACAGTATCATCCTGCATCATTGAATATAGATAGGACCAAAGAGGAACTGGGGTCCCAGCTGCCATCCTCAAAGTTCTCCTCTGCCTAACACCAAGGTCCTGTAAAAATCTCCTAAATTGTTACTTTTATACACAGCCAGAAGCATCTCAGCCTCAATAGCTTTGCACTTGAAGTTTCCTCATGGAGATCCACAGACTGGTCAAGAAAAGGGATGAAGAAGGAGGCAATGTCCTGTTCTGCCTTTTAGTTGCTAGCTCAGTGGTTAGCACACATGCGAATTCCCATATGGGAGATATCCAGACTAGGAGTGTTTAACTTTCTGGCTCACTGCCCACTGCTCAAATTCTCAGTCTTGATTTAGGGGCTCTGTCCTTACCCTGCTTGGGGACATACTTTAAATGATAACCATGGTGGCTAGTAGGCTAAATGATGAGTTCGATGTGTTATCCAGTAGTAAATGAAGACAAGAAGTTTCATGCTTGTTCCTCAATGGGTGTTTGCTCAGAGAGACTGAGTGTCTCCACTGAGGATGCATCCCTTCCCAGCACTGGGTGTTTGAGACAGGTCAGCCCCTTGAGCCAGAGAGAGATTCTGTAAATACAAAATTGGGCTAGGGCTTCCACAAGGGAAAATATATCACTGCTACTATAAAGATCTCAGCTTATTCTTTTCAGTGATTTATATACTGCTAGCGTATAAACCTTTTTGTCCCCATATGAACTGTAAATGGTAGCCACATTTTTTTCAGATATGACAGTCTCATGCAGTAAGTTATTTTTTTTCCATTAGAACACATGCCATTAAATCCATTATCCTTTCTAGTTTCTCTGTCAGCGTAATCTGTCTCTTTGCTCTGCTACAGTTAATGCCACTATTAATTAATCTTATCCTTAATTCATACCTTGTATATTTTTTAAAGTAAATGCAGAGCTTGTAATGAGCTGGACTGATAGATTTCGAGATCAAAGGCACAGATCCTCAGAGATACATGGACACTTAATTACTATTTAGGTACCCAACTTCCATTGATTTCAGTAGTAGTTAGATGCCAAAATATCCTGAAGATTGGTGCCAAAGTTTAGATTCACATATTAGCTATAGTGCAAAGTTCCCATCACCAGATTCATTTTGAGGGGGACTGTGTCTAAAGGTGTTAGAACATAGTCCAGTCCCTCATAGTCCATTCAGTCACCGACTTTGCTGCAAGGACGTGAGTTTAAACTCTACTTGTGAGCATAGCTTTGTGATAGGACAAAAGTTTCTACGCAGCTGATGGCTGAAGAGTCAGTTCCACCAATGCTTCACACACAGGTGGAAAGAGCTACTCGCTCCCTTCAAAACTCTCACCAATGTCCAGAGGTAAAAATCAGAATTTTCCATCTGTGATTAATTTGTATTCAAAATGATGAGGAGGTGGGGCAGCCTTTGCGATTTATAGAGGACACTTAGCTCGGTCTGCATCTTGTCTTCTTACATTGTTTCCTGTGGATAGGAGGGAGCATCTGTTCTGCTGAAAGTGGTTCTGTTTTTTAAAATACAGTGGCTGAAGCAGCAATAATTTGTATGTTGGGCTGCAGCAATGTGGTATTTTCCGTTCCGCAGGGTGGCATGCAGTGGCATGCCACTTGTCCCTACACAGCACAGCATGCCCGAGTGCGTTCGCCTTTAAGCCTATAAGCAGCTCCAATGAAGTCAGCCATGACTCTGAAGGTAAGCATTGCTTAAGTGCTCTGTTGGATCGGGTCAGAGTGCTAAGCGCTTTTTCAGATTGTATCTCAAATGTCTTAGCAGCCTGAAGAGCTCTACCTCATGCCCTGAGGGCGGCTGCTTACTCTTATACACTAGGTTACATGAATGAGGGATACCCAGATACTCCTCATTTCTCTATGAACAGAGATAATAGGACCTCTGCTATCTTTCCTCAAGTTTCCTTACTTATACAACAGAGTTTGATCAAACTCCAAGGTAGGCTTGCTATGCTCTTTAGCAAAATTTTTCTTCCAATAATACTGTAATGTTGTGTATTGTGTCATAACATTGCACTGTAATATTTTTCATATAAAAAAGCAAAACGCCTAATGCATGAATAAGAATCATTCCAATGGAGCAGCAGCTTTAGTGGAGGCTGAGCTGTCTTTATTCCACAGAAAAAGCAGCAGAAAGTAACTCCCTTGCAGTTACAGGGTGATGTAGCCCTACAGACATGCTGGAGCAGGCACTCTGCTGCTCCCTTCTTACATTAGGGGTCATCTGCACCACTTAGCCTCATTACCACCGAGGACACAAGTCACGTGGGACTGACCAAGCACTCTCAGTTGTATTCTTCATCATCTGAAATGAAAGAATATTAAAGGAGCTTGACACTCTACTTCAAAGGTCAACAAATAACTCTCAGTGTCTCCATATATAAAGCAAATGACAGTGGACAATGGGCACAGCTTTGTCTCCTGTGCTGGTTGTAGTTTAAAGCAAAGTGACAGGAAATAATGAGGTTTAAATTGGTGAATTGGTTTGTGTGTACTGGGGATTAACCTGTAATACACATTGCACCCAAATTACAGAACTTCAGAGCAGAGCAGCTTTAAAGCATTGTAGCACACACTCTGACTGCAATGATACCCCGTTCACAGAAATACTGGTATTCCTCATTGCCATCCCACAGTCACATGTCATAAACTTAGATTAAAATCTTAAACTACCTTGCAATAAAATTGAGTGGCATTAGAAAATGAACACTGCTGAAAACTGATTTTAGTAAGGTGAGTGGTAGAGAAAGTAAAATGCATCAGCTAAGATCTGATCCAAATGTTACATTTTTAATAATACTTCAGCATCAGTATTTATGAATGAAATAAAGTGCAAAGAGGCAAAGGATGACTCATGCATTTGTGCTTTTTAAAGAAAACAATGGGATGAAATAACTGTGCTGCTTACATCCTTCCAAACACTCCCCATAACAATCCAGATGTAGATTGCACAGAGAAAATGAGTGGCAGTATATAGACCTTTATGTCACCATATGTCTCCCTGTGACATGAGGAACTACCGTGCAGTCACTAACATGTTCAGAGGTCACAAACAGTAGGTAGTGAGTTCAGCAGCAGTGAGTAACAGAAATGACAGGTTGCTCTGCATCCTTCTAAATCTGCTGCTGTTTTCTCTTGCCCTTTCTAGTTATTCTAGTAGGTGCTTTTTTTTGCCCCAGAAAACTCGGCCTGAGCTCACATGAAACAGGGCTAGCAGTGTGACAACACAAGTGCTGTAAGCTTGATGAGTTCAAGGATTCTCAGGCACAGGATTCATTATAAATTAAGCTGTAAATAAATAAGGACTCTTACACTGGGAAAGATAAGATTCAGGTGAGAGAGAGGACAGAGCAATGCAATTCATAGTTATTACACTAAAGAACCTTTAATACCAGCAAACAATATTATTAGGGTTGAAGACAGTAATTTGAGCAAATAGTTCTATTCACATGCTTTAGTTGAAGTAGGTCCCATTAGTCTATTTAGTGTGCTGATGGAGGCGTATTCTTTGGGTCTAAGAGTTCTCTCTGTTTTGGCTTTTTTTTGGCCTTTTAATATCTTCATTCACTGCCCCCACTCCCCTGTACCAGGCAGAACACGAAGATGACATCTGACATAGCATGGTCAATTCCAAGCATTTAAAATCTGAAAAGAGCACTCAAAGTACCAGAAAAATTGACTTGTATAAAAAAATCAATAAGCTGAATTATTTCCAAATCAAAATAATATTCCTTCTGATTTTTCTGTGTGTAAATTTCATTGTTTGAGGAGGTTCTCTGTTAACCATGATGCCTTGAAGTTTGCTCTGATCATGACAAAAGAAAGATTCCTTTTCACATACTCATATACCTCCAGAAGCTGAGACATTGCAAAAGGCAATAGTGCCATGTTAGTTCCTTGGCTGACTGCCCTTCTGTGCTCATCAAGCCTTCTTGAATCTATCCTCTCTAACTGAGTACCCTTGAGACTAACAACACTTTATTTTTTTAAGGGATTTTTTTCCCACTATTGCCCCTATCTTCAAAGTACAAATTTATCCTTAAACAGATGTTTCCTTCTATAAGTCAAAAGCTGAAAGCTCCAACAGTGCCTTCCTCATCATCAGGGAGACGTGGATTCCTCTCCTGCCCTCCAGAAGGACTCCATCCCTATTTTCATTTTCAAATTATTTGTTGGTTAATGAGCAGCACCTCAGGCTGTCAATCTCTGAAGAGGCACAGTGTCACAGGGATGGAATATCTGCCTCTATGTATTTAATCACACGATGCAATTTTAATCAAACTGCAAAAAACCCCGCATTAAAATAGAGGACAGATCATGCTACAGTTAAATTGTGATTTTGCTGTTGAGATAAAAAATGGATATTAATGCTCATGTTGCAAAAGAAAACTGTACTTCACAGTACATAAATTAAATATATAAAGTTTGTTATTTTATAATACATCTGTCTGCATATTTTAGAGTATTGTTCCGTTTTATTACATTTCTGATCAAGACTAATGCTCATTAAAAAATCTGATATGACAATGAAAAATTTTGTATGGAAAATTCTTGTCCTCTATTACAGTTCCTATCTGCTCCACTTTTTGGAAACCACAGCAAATTAGTCTTGGGCCATGGTAATCTTAATTATATCTTGGAATAGATGATGTTGGAAATATATTGAATAAACTCTTTTGGTGAGATTGCCTTTGCCTCTTAATGCAAAATCTCTATGTTCATATGCTCGCATTATTTAAATTACAAAAGGCAGGCATCTGAAAAATGGGATGCTTTGTTGGGCAGTCATGTTCATGAAAATTCATTCAATTGTGAGGGGGGCGTCAAAAAAACGGGGGGGGGGAACTGCTTGCTGATCAAAATGTAACATAAGCTGCACCATTTCATTTAAGCAGCAAAATGCATAGACTAAAAAAGAAAGTTTTATATGATCTCAAAATTGTGTTTCTATGAATTTGGCATACTTTTAGCTAGATAGCAGTTGTAACCCAATCTATTCAGTTGTTTTATTTCAAAAAGACAGGAAATAGGGGCCATTCTAATAGGTGACACAAGCACTCTGCAGATCAAGTGGCTGATGTATATGTGACAGATGAGAACATCACCAGCTCCACTGCTTTTTTTTCTCCAAAATTGTATCAAATTGAAACATTGCCTGTGTACACAACTAAAAACTTGACCAAGTTTTTATCTCATCTCAGTTGGCCTGTGAGAAGCATGAAATAAAGCATGACTTAGCATAATGGATCAGCGGCTACCATGATCGCTTTGCAAGGCGACTCTGACTGCTGGCATCGCAGCATCAGCTGCATGCTCACTGTCTTGCAGTGTTCCCAGAATCAAGGAACTTGCAGAACTGCTCCAGGAAAAGTGGTCAGGACATGTGCACATGCAGCACAGGTGATGCAACTGGCAGGTTCAGCATGTGCCACATGCAACCAGACGCGATGATAAAAGAGGATTAGTGACAGTAAGCACTGCCATGGGCTACATGAAGTGTCTTGTTTCACTCCCAAGGCATTACTGCCCATTGATACGGAATATGTTTAAATAACACTTAGAGGAAGGGTCTTGGAGCAGCAAGGCAGAATGTGGCCAGGCCTCCCTGCACAGCAGCCCTGTGAAGAGTCAACAAGCTGTCTGTGGGCACCTGAGCACATGCTAAGCTGCTGGGATATGTTTCATGAACAGCTCAAGAAAAACTGTAAATTAATCAGCTGTTCCAACTTAATCTGTTGCAATGTACAGTTGACATACTGGACCACAAACCAAACTATATTCAGCAAAGCTGTCTAATCTTATACTTCCACTGTAAAGGTTCTCATAATCTCTTTATGGAATTGATGGCGTTATCAGATTTTTGCGGGTCTTCTTTCCTTCCTCCTTTCACTAAATTCCCTTGAAAGACTGTAGCACACCTTATTCTACACTTTATTAAAATATTTTTCCCTAACCAATCACTATCTCCTTCAACTTCTTAAAGTAATTTCCCTCCCAGAGACACATCTCCCTGCACAATCTTTGTTGCTGTGTTTCCTTGAAGACTTTCAGGATTCTAAAATTGAAACAGCAACTGCTGTTTGGTCAACCTACTAACAAACCAGCAGAGGAGGTTACGTGGGAGGCCAAACCCCACAAAGCTACTGATCCTAATCAGACACATGAGGTTCTCAGCTGTTCAACTCTTGCTACAATAAGACTCAAAGAGACCAGCCAGTGCTATTCGGATCCAAGTCAAAGAAATTTTAAAAGTGTGGATTTCTAGTCTTTCTTCTTTAATCTCAGAGCACAGTGTCTAAGCTTTAGATAAAACTACCCCTTGATCAAACTGGCTAAAGGAAAATCTTCAACACTTGCTGCTGTTCACCCGGTGGAGCACACCTCATCATGTTAGACATCAGTGACATTCACCTTTGCAAAAGGAAAAAGTGGTGTCAGGCCCAAAATCATTGGGTAATTAAGAGCTCTGTGCTGGTGCAAGGCTGTACCGCCATGATGTGACCTGGAGCAGCTGTCACATCAGGCACTGTTAGTGAGGAGGTGACAACCCTCTCAGCCCCATCAGTAAATCTAGTGTTGATATGGCACCTTTGACTGACACTTGACTCAGATGAACTACCAGATAATGTCAGTAGCAATCGTAGCTCCACCACAATATTAAGGAATAGAGATCACTGTCGTAAGAACATTTTTTAGGCATAACGTACTTGCTCTCCCATGTTGATGAGATTTTGCCCATCCTGCTTAGAAGCTATTTAGATATGCTGGTATTCAAAGAGAATGACTTGCTTCTTTCCATCTTGTGACAGAAAATGGAAGTTCTCTTTCACTATGTAAGTCTTTGTATTTAATTTCTGTCTTTAAGTTTCTTACCCTTTAATAGAAATATTTATCATTTTGATTAGAAATCAGGCATGCATTTTAATTGTTATGGAAGAAATATTTGAAAACATATTTCCTGCAGTTCAGTACCTTTACTACTCTCTGTAATCAAATTTAGATTTTGACTTCATAGAGGGCTCTTTATTTACAAATAGACTTTCTAATTAATGAAAATATTTGGATTTGCCACAAGACAATAAGGAGCCAGAAGGAAGCAGTGATTGATGCCAGACTTGATGACAACTATGTTCTCTTTCTTTTTATATTACAAAAACAACAGAAGAGAGGGAAACACAATTGCATTGTTAGTGCAATGACTTTAAATTTTGGGGTAAATGATTTTTTTTTATTTCTTGTTTTTTCCTAGGGAGAATAAAGGGAAAGAAGAAAGCTAATGGCTCTGCATCAGGGACAATATGAAAAATGTAGACATTTGCAAACCAATACAGAAGATTTATGAAAGACTTACTGTAAAATGTGGAGCTAAATATTTGCTTACTATATACTTTAGCATAAGTAACACAAATATTGGAGGTGCACAACTAGAAATAGTCTGTTGGAAAGACATAAAAAATATTAGTCAGTCACAGACTGACAGACATCCTTGAGGAGAAAACAGAACTGCCAAGTATACAAATATTAACCAAGAGGTATAACAGTTTTTCTTATATTCTGAGAATGTTAAATTTTCTGTCGCAGAAGGTTCCTGGAACTCAGTAAATACCTTCACTCACATTCAGAATTCCTTAGTTGGGAGGAATTTTGTACAGTGATTAGAACTGAAAGTTAATACATCCATCTCTCTCTGTAAAATATACATTCCTGATTTACCTATTGGAGCTGTTTGTAAAAAGTTGATTTATGGAAATCCTTAAAGAACAGTCTGTCAGCACTTCATAGCATTGAAGATGTGGGGGGTTTTCCATGTTTTCTGCATCGTAGGCTGAAAAAAAATCTCTTCTGTTCCCTAAAATCATAAACTTCCCTGACCCAAGTCAGCATTTACAAGTAAAGGGCAGAGAAATCCTTCATCTAGAGTAATCAGCCACGGACACAAGTTCCTCAGAGGGACCTGAAGATCTCCAGCTTTCAGAAGTGGAGTCTTTTCTTCCTCGCACGGCAGCTTTGCCCTGCAGCTCTGCACTCCAGAATAGAGCACATGTGAGCAAAAGCAAACAGCCCAATTGATTGTGTTATTACCGCCAAATCAAAAAAAAAAAACCCACCTCTATTCAAAATCTACTCAAAGGAGACATAGAACTGAACATACTTTCCAAGGCTGAGGAGATACTGGCTATCTAAAAAAATATATGTTAAAGAGTCTTTCTAAAGTTTTCAAAGTCTTTATCTACAAAATAAATAACTGCTTAGTTGCAACTAAATTAGTCTAAATAACAATGCACTAGAGCAATGAAAGGGAGTGGTTTGTTAAGTTATCCCTGTCCAGGGAAAAAAAAAAAGGCTGTTGAACATATGCTTCATTTTAAACACAGATGGAATTAAGCATGTGCTCCAGTTCTTTTCTGAGTCAGAACTAAAAATTGAAAACCATAGCTATGTAATACTTTGCCATGTTACAGTAGAATGAACTAAAATGTTGCCATCATATTCTTTCATATGATTTCAATATCCTGCTTGAGCAGGGGCGTTGGATAAGATGACCTCCAGAGGTGCCTTCCAACCTCAGCCATTCTGTGATGCTGTGAATACTGTAGAGATGAAGGCATGTTACAGTTTTATACTTATTCATAACATAAGCAGTATAAAGCATTGTCATTGTTTATGTAAATAGTAAAAAAATTACCAAAAGGCAAATGTGTCATTTGGATCATTCATTTTTCTTTATTGAGCTTTGATGAAAAACAGTCCATTTGAAATATTTGCAGCAACCATTTCAATTCCAAATGCTCAACACAAAAACTTGGTATCAGAGTTCAAACATATAAAGTTACATCTCATTATAATTTAATATTTAACAAAGCTAATCATTTCTGATTTTTCATAATTAAGTTTACAAAAATAATGTTACATTTATAAAATAAATCAGCTTTTCCCAATAAATTACAGTGGTGTTCTTATTCAAAAATGTAATATATTGTACAAAATAGATAACAACTTTTTGTCAGATAAAACAGTAAAGTATATTTTTCATCCAGTACATTTTGGCAGCGTGTGAAAACATGTTACTGTACACTTGATATCTAAAGTACAGTGTGAAAACTAAAGCCATTAAGCTACTATGCACATCGCTTATATAAGGCAAGGGTGGCCAACTTGGGGACTACTTTTTATTTCCAGTTAAATGTTTTTAGTCAGACCAATACTGCCAAGTTTATGCAACTGACTTAATTAATCTGACCCAGTAAAGTCATGCAGATCCAACTTGAGCCCAACACTCTTTCTATGACAAGTACACAAAAGGGACCCCCATCAGTCAACTTTTGGGCTGCTCAGTCTCTCTCACGCGTGCTTTACCTTTGTGTTTCCCCACAAAGCATTGGTGGCCAACTTGTAAAAATAGCACAGTCCGGATTCCCCTAAAGTTAATGGCAAAACTTCAGTACTTTATTCTGTCATAAAAACTCATACTAAAAGGGACTTGTAAAAAGAGCAGTGCATTGATAAAAAATAAACAGTAACCAGCAAAAAGAAAAACACTCTAAAAAGCAAAAGGTAAACATTAAGAGCTACTGTATGCAGGCTTTACAAAAGCAACTACTTTAAAATAACATAAAGAAACACAGCGTCTACCTGGTGGTAAGTGTACTCTCATTAAAGCCTTTTGAATGTTCAGGTCAGCTCAGCATTTACTGTGTTACATTTCCTCCCTGCAAAAATGTATCTGAAGAATCATATCAGTTTGAGCAACTTTTAAAAGCCAGAGGTTTAACTACACCATCTTTGGATTCTGTGATTAATACAGGTGTCTGGTTCGGGATGATCAACATCTCACCTTGCAGAATTTCTGACTCCACTATGTTTTCTCTTTGCAATAGTTCAGCAAACTGTAATATTTTATTCTCTCTTTTTAATCTGTTTCTCTCTTACATAACTTCTGGGAAGAAAGTCTACTTTAAAGTACTAACGGAAAATCATTGCTGTCTGGAATAAATAAAATATGCGAAGTGGTGATTTTCTTATGACATCAGTATTGTATGAACAACAGATCACTTTATATATCATAATAGATTATTTTCACAAATTGTAACTGAGTGAGTATATGCCCAAGTAAGTATGTGTCACAAAGTCCCCTTTGTGCAAATCCACTGAGGGTCCAAATCGAGATGGGTTATTATAGACTCCAGACACAAAACTTAGTCAATGTTGGATCCCCCCAGACTGGAAGGTGAGGAAGAGGAGAAGGGGGCTCGTCACAGTAAATCAATTCATCCCAAGCTTCTGAAAACTCTTAAAAATCCAGAGGACGAGTATTTGGTGTGCTGGCTGTCTTCCGGCTTGAAATACCATGGCTTAAAACAGAAACATCTGGAGCTGAACTCAGGCACATTTGCCACTTGAGTTAGTAAGCCATACCTCTCCAGACACAGAGCTACTACATAACTACAACTTCTCTGTAGGTGAAGTTTAGAGTGATTGCTGAAACATGTATTCACCAGTCAGTTAGGCAAATAAACACAATGGCTACATTTACACTAGTAAATCAAACAGTACAAAGTCTATACTCCAGCCCTGAGGTCAAGTGGCATGGTCTGGCCGTATTCCTAGTTACACTCTCTGTGCCCCTAAAGAGAGGTGGCTATATCCAAAGCACCCGGTAAAAAGTGTCCCTAGACTGGCCTAATTGCCAAAGTGTGCCCAGAAATTGTTTGGGAGAGTAGTTAGTAGTTAGTCCTGACCAAAAAGCATAGCATCCTTGTTCTAATTATTTAGCAATATAAATGCTAGCACCCATGCCTCAGCACTGTCCAATTGACTGATATAGACATTACTGTGCATACAGATTTTAAAAAGTCCTCAAACATATTTGCCCATGGCAGGCCCTCTGATTCATACAAATAGGTAAGCAGGGAGGATTCAAATCTTTTGTTGAAATTTTACTTGAAAGAGATGGTTCTTTCAAATCAAGATTTTTTTAAAATGAGTTGGGTATTTCTGTCCATTAAGTATTTTCTCCTTTTTATTTAATGCATGTGCTTTGTTTGGTAGCCTACTCTTTTACTATTAATGGAATTCTGGCTTTTGTCTGATTAACCTGCTTCTTCATGTCTACAATTCACAGCTAAACAAGCACTAACCAGTTCCGTCACAATGAAAAAATTATATACACATCTAAAACAATAATATTAAGACAACAACTAAAACAGGAAATAAAAAATGAATCTGTGCAGTTAAAAGATCTAAAAGTAATATCAACCTCTATACATATTTGTCAGACTGCAGTGTCCACAGTTACAGTTGTATGCGGCAGTCAGAACAGTGAGTATTACTTTCCAAATCATGAGGTGTTTTAAGAAACACCCACAGTAGTGGCTGCTGAGGAAATAATTTCCTTTATCATCCTGAGATTTGAAATGTGCAAGTGTCCTACCAATTTATCCAGTGCATAAAAAGGAAGAAGGGAAGGAAGGAAGGAAGGAAGGAAGGAAGGAAGGAAGGAAGGAAGGAAGGAAGGAAGGGAGGGAGGGAGGGAGGGAGGAAAGAAGGAAGGAAGGAAGGAAAGAAGGAAGGAAGGAAGGAAGGAAGGACGGACGGACAAGTAAGACAGAGATAGAAACATTATCACAATGGTTTCTGTTTCAAAATAGATTGCTGTGCAATGACTGAAGCCTGATTTGTAGACATTTTGTATTCTTGCCCAGAGCCTTGAGGAGGGGAAGGTAATGGAGTTTCTGGAGTTGCTGAAAAAGAATATAGAAAGAATTATGGTTTTTTATATTCTGGCCTACTCTGCATACACATATACATACTACTGCACTGAAAGGAAGTTCTGTTACATTTGGCATGTTAGGGAAACAGGATATTTTAATTATCAGAATTTTTAGTTTATTAAAAATTGTGCATGTGAAAACAATGATTTATCAGAATGGTGCTGAATTTTTAAAATTAGATTAAATTCAGGTCAAAGTCTCTTACTTAACACTGTTTATATTCATACGTTTTTAATGCACAATTATTTTAATTTAAGAATGCGGATGAAATAACTCTATGAGCACTGACAGGCCACCATTCTAATTAATATTTTTAAATGTAACAGTGAAATGTTATGACAGAAGGCTAACTTGCAATTACTTACAAATCTGTTCTGTATGTATAGGAGCAGACATTGAACTTATGAGGATAGTTTGGCCAGTTAATGGATCTTGGGCTAAGTGAGGATGTACTGGATGATGCAGATGACTGGCATCATTAGAAGTACCTGCAAAAATAACAGGAGCATATATCAATTCAAAAGAGCATGCTGTTGCCAGCAACTTATACTTCAATAATTACATTTCCGCAGAGCAAATATTTTGATTGGCAATTTGAATAATTGCCTCTGGGTATTCATTAAACAATTTAACCAGACTTCAACCATATTAAGCACTGTGTTTATTTTCACTGTTTTGACTGCATTAACAGTGGATTTCATGAAATATTTGTAAGGACTCTTCCATCTGTCTAGGGAATTGTATGTCTAGATACCCAGCAATGACTGAGAAGTACACAGTACAATCTGAGGTTGTAGGACTGACTTAACAAGATGAGCAGCCAAGACAAGCAGGCTTTAGCTAACAATCATATGACCCAAAGCTCAGCCAGTGAGGCAGTGGTTAAAGTGCTTGCTTACATCATGATTACCTCAACATCCCAGTATGCTAAATTCAACATAATACAACACAGTAAATTTAACAAGTTGTTAGCTTACCTCCCAGTAACATTTCCTGAAGCAAACTGTCAATTTTAACAATTCCAAATAGTTTAACCAATTGTATTTGCTCAATCATTTGCCAAGTGATGCTCTGGAGTGTAGGCAGTAGAAGCAGAAGTTCTCCAAATCTTCCTCGGGAGTCATACTGACGGTCATTAATATAATCCTCTAAACTGATTTGGACTTGGAATCGCATATTCTTAATCTTCATTGGATTACTCAGGCCTTTTGCATCTTAAAAAATGACAAAAACTTAAAGTCAAGGTAGATTATGATTTGGGAGGAGTATCTTACTTTTTTTCATTCTATTCTTTTCCATCCAGCTAGATAACATGAGCAGATGCTACATCAACAAAAATTACCTTCAATATAAACACATGTAAAATAATTCTGAGAGATATTTTCGAAAAGGTACCTGGATCAAAAAACACAATCGCTTTCAAGCAAGCATACTCATTGTCGTCTATTTGAATTTCCTGGAAGGGTCGAACTAATTCATCTAGAATCCGATTTGCCACTCGGCTGATCTCTACTTCAGTACTGTTGCGATGGATTATGTAATTGTTGCCTTAGAGAGAAAGAATACCAACATGTGGATTGATATAAAGACTTTGATGTAACGTACTAGATGAAGTCCATTTTCAAAAGCACATTTCATTTTGCTTAATCAAATTAATATTTTTTTAAGTAATAACTCTCCTTTGTATCGTACAAAACTATTCTTTGCAAACCGAGTATATGTGCAAAATATAGCTGTCACCCAGTAAATAATCTGTGCATGTAAATATGCCAACATGTACACTTACTGATTAGTCCACAGCACTGAGGTCCATATTTGAATGCACAAGTATGGAGCAAGTACGCCTTTATCTTTACATAACAGATAAATATAATGGTAAACTGATATTAAATTTCTTATTCCCCCATTAAAATAATACATCCCAAGCTGAACAAACAGGATTTGTCAATGGACAAAGAAGCCTTCTTCCAGAGGAGGCACCATGAATGCTTCTTTTTCTAATAAAATTTAGAAGCATCATAAAATATTCAGTAAAGAATGAATTTACCCTGCTCCTTTAATTTTAAATTTCCATTTTAGAGAAGTCTCCATCATGGCATCTTAATTCACCTTCTGTCTAGAAATCATCTAACATAAGTGGTGAGAACACTGGGAAAGCCACAGAGCTTCCAGAAGCCACCAAGCAGTTTTCGAAAGAAAAGCTGATGATTGTATCACAAGACATCCATGTCAAAATGACTCATAAGCTTTACAGATATCTAACTCCAAGTATCAGAAATAAGCCTTGGAGCCTCAAATTGTTTCTTCTTTTGGTATACATGCTGATGCTGGTGACACTGACTATAATTTTCTGCTTATTATTTTATCATTATTTTCCTTATTACCTACTAATCCCAATAAAAGTGCAAATATTTCTTTTTTATTTATGTTAATTTTGTCAGTAAAACTGTATCTAGAGAAAGAACTAGGTTAAGAAAGTAATTTGTATAGTCTTAACTTGAAAGGATTGCTGGTGAGAGTAATATCTCCAGAACAAGCCCTTTCTTGTGCTTTTAATGTTATGATATGTGTAGAAAGTGTAGAAATAAATTTAAGTTGATTTAGAGCTATGAAAAGGCAGGCCCAAAGAGGAAGGAGAACAAGTAGTGGAAAACCTCCTTGTACCACACCACCAGTGAAGAAACTAGTTTGAGTCCATATTCCACATAGTCTTGCCTCACATCAAAAATCCTGTCCAAGAAGACCTACATACACACTTTCTCACAAAACAGTCCAAGTGCTGCACATGCTTCATGAGACCTTTTTTGGCAGGGTGCATTTGAGAATGGCAAAATACTGTGTCAAACTACGCTAACAAATGCCTCATCACATCACTGTACACACAGGCACGCATCTCATCGTATTACTGTGCCTCTCTGTTGCGTGAACGAAGGGAAGACATGCTTCCACCATGCGACAATGTCCCCCTCCCTAACAGCCATGCTTGCTCTCTATAACCCAGTGAAGGAGCCATTTCAAGTGACCAAGAATATGCTTATGCAGGCATGACTCCTCACCATGCCATGGATGCACCCATCTCCCACACGGCAGGGGACAACAGGCATTCTGTTTACATGATGGCCACGTGGCGACTGTCAAGGCAGCAGTGAGAAGGCTCTTGGGAAAGCAAGTTGCAGGGAACAGGCTATCCAATTTTCTAGCCTGTAGGGTCTTCTCTGACTGTGTCTGAAGGACTCTTGAGAAAGCTCCAGATAAATGGTTTTCATGAAGACTGAGATTATTACATGGGCCACAGACTGGCTGTTCCTCTTTTAAGCAAAGGTTTTTTATGGGGTATTTTTGTCGTTGTTTTGTTCTGTTTTTTTATGGGACAAAGATGCAGAAAGGATGCTAATGTAAGGAGACAATTTCCCAGGAACTCCCTTAAGTTGTGGTTTCTGGAATCCAATAAACCTTTAGCTGTATTAACTCACAGAAAACTGTCCACCTGCTTTTGCTGCACATGACAATATGTCATTAATAGCTATTTAGCATTCACAGAATGCGTTGCTTTGATTGTGCCAGAACAGTTGTCCCACTTAAGTGATTACATGGTTGCTAATGTACTATAACATCATCATTATTAATTAAAACAAAACCAATATTTACCTAAAAGTAAAATGTCCTTATACGCCATGGACCGTTTTGCTGCTCCAAGCAACAGGTGTTCCCCAGCATGTGCTCTTAGCAGGGCAACCTCAAGAAAAAAACAGCAGACTCATTAGAAGATAAAGCAGTAAGTTCCAATAAGGGCAAAAAAAAATGAGAATGCATATTACCATGAGTGTATTCAGCTATAGGTACATGTTTAAGACTGTTAAGATTCTAATGTAAAGTGTAAGTGAATGTAAAAACCTTAACACTGTACTAACAGCACACTGCGGTTAAATTGTCATCCTCTGTCACTTCTAGCATTTGGTCTGGATTTTAAACATACTGCTCTGCAAAATATGTCTCAATAAATACAAAACTTGCATTTATTTCCTAGTGCCTATTCCCTTAACAAAGTTTTCTCTGGAATTTTAAGTTGACACTAAAGACTCCAGTGGGCTGGAATGAACTGTTACAGTAAATCTGGCACTATCAGTGTTTCATTTTTCTCACCTTGAACTAAAAATGTATGTGGCACTTGAAAGAGCTTTTTCCCCAACAAAGCCAGATATGCTAAAATATCCACTACTGTCAACAAAGAAGAAATCTGATTCATACCAGGAAAGCACTTAAAAATTTGGTCATCAGTTTACTCTTTGTCACCTATTTACTTTCCTTTGTTTTTAATGTCTGCTTGAAACTTCAGCGCTGGCGTCTATTTCCTCAAGGAACTCCTCTCTTGGCAAGTAATTCTTTTCTTATGAATCCAAGCCAATACTTTATAAGTGACGTAAAGGTACACAGCACCTAGGAATACTTAATGTCTTAAGACTTTTCAGTTTCTCAGTAGAGTTAACTTATCTGCTCTGGCCTGCTCTATGGTTTGTAAATCAGGCTGATTCCCAGATCAGGAATCGTTTGTTCAAAACCAGATGGTTTATTTTATAACTAAATGCACAATGCCCCTTAGAAAGAGGCTATCACGAATGCAAAAGCAGCATTTGTTTTAACTCCCAATACCTTTGTCACTATTCTTCTAAGATACTTAAGGTTCCGGAGTATTTCCCAACACATACTCTTCAAGCACTGCAGGGGTGTTTTCAGTCTATCCTTCTAAGCTGATTTTTTTTTTTTTTTTAAATACAGACAGGAACTTTTTAATGAGGTCTGATCCCTTCTCTTTTCCTTCATGCCATCTTAACAATATAAACAGCAATATTTTTGCTTGCTTTTGTTGCCCTTGTGTAACCAATGCATTTAAAATCCTCCTTCTTTCACAGGAACAGATTTTTAACTTATTCCAGTATGTTAAGCTTGTGCACACATATCATATTCTGTGGGTCTGCAAAGACATCATTAAGCTCCTATTTTGGGGAGTCTCCTGTGGCCTGAAACACCTCCATATTCCTGAGGAAGAGTATAAGAGGGAATGAGCTCAGTTTGAGTCTCAAACCCAAGGATGATCTAACCCTCCTTGCAGGATTTTGTTAAATACTGAGAGACTGAAGAGGCAAAACGGAGGAATTACACAGTTCCACTTCCCAGAGTCATTTTCAAGCTGAATCAGATTTTGGTGGACTGCAATCAAGAGATCCTGAGCCATGAATTAACCTCCTGCCCAGGCAGCTGGTGAGACAACTGCATACCGCAACGTGGAGACACTGGTTCTGAGTGTGCCAGCACAACTTATTCTGAAACCCAGTGATATATTAGGATATATTACAGATGTGATGATAGATCAGACCTCTGTCATAAAAACCCTTAAGAATTTTCAAGGTTTGATGCTTTTTTCCCCCACACTCATGATATACAATATAATTTTGGTAAATTGTATTATATGAAAGATTATTTGTTATGGATTGATATCAGTATGTTTGGCATTTATTCAAGATTCTAATGGCTTTTAATTTTTGCAAGTAGGGAAGACCTGCTTCAAATTAAAAAACACGCTGTCTTAAACCGCATTATAATGAAAGGTGAACATGAAATAAATACTTTGCACGGTCAGAAAAAAGCATGGCTTTTTTTACAAGATTTCTTTCATTTTTGCATGCAGCTTGGTATCTCTGCTTCCAAAAGAATACAGAAAGCACAAAACACTGAAAGACATACTGATTTGCTGCTTCTTTTTGTTAACGTGCTAGAGCATTATCAATTTCCTCTGGTTTTTTTGTGGTGGTGCTATTTCAAAACTTTAAAAAATTTTAAGATGGTGGGTCTAGCACGCAGCTCTATTTGATCAGACAAAAAATGGGTGTTTAATCATAACATTTAAATATCACAGAAATAACAGGACAGTAATTAAAGTTCTTTCTTTGGTCTCCTCTTGTACCTGGTCATCCAGTGGTAATTCACAGAAGCCTGGAATATATTTAGCCCACTCCACCAGGACCAAAAGTTGTTGCTTCATAGATTCACAGACATCACTGATACCAGCAATTTTCTTAACATTTATGTCAGTGCTAGCACCAGGACTGGAGATTGAGATCTGGCCATAGCGAGAGAAAAAATTAACAATGTTATATTTCATATAATCGCATTTTCACTAGTTAACAGCATATTTAAGAAAAAATCACAGCAGTAATCATGCATAGTCTTGAGAAATTCCTTGACCATACGGACCATTAGTCTGTATGTAAATTATAAAATTTTATTTCTCATTATTACCAGTGTGTATCACAGTACGTTAAAAATTACACTATTCATATCACGATACAATATCTTCTCATTCCAAAATACTATTTTTAAATATACCAGAGCCCTTATTATTTGAAGTGAGGTGGTGGGGGTTTTTATTCCTTTAAAATGGTTGACATTTACTTCATTTCAGAAAAAAAAGAGCTCATAGGGGCATGCAGTAACATTAAGGGCAAAGAAAGAGAGAGATAAAGGGGTAGCATGTTCTTCTAGTGAAAAGATAAGTATCATTAACTTTAGAAGGTAAAACAGGGGTTTTTTAGTGCCTGGAGGAGAATGGTTTGTAATGATGAAGCAGCAGTACAGGCAGAGGCCTGAGACATTTCAGAGCAAATGTAAAGGATATGAGTGTGCATTAGACCACCTGCAGTGAACAGTGTTCTGTGAAATAAGAAGAGAGCAGTATCTTTCTGGGCCTGAAGCTGAGGTACTTTCACATAATCACTGAGCCAAATCCTGAAATTCTTAATGACTTTTCAAGGAAAGGAACAAAACCAGGCTTGCTCTTAAACCAGGCAGGAAAGACAACTTAAGATAAAACCAAGCCTGAGAAGCGAACGTCAGTTTATAGCTGCTATCATACCAGGGAAGAAAAAGAAAAAAGAAAAAGAACAAGGAAAAAAAAAAAAGAAAAATAACAAGAAAAGAGTAAGAAGAATAATAAGAAAAAGAATAAGAAGAAAAAAAGAAAAAGGAAAAGGAAAAGAAAAAGAACAAGGAAAAAAAAAGGAAAAGGAAAAGGAAAAGGGAAAAAGAAAAAGAAAAAAAAGAAAAAGAAAAAAAGAAAAAAAAGAAAAAGAAAAAGAAAAAGAAAAAGAAAAAGAAAAAGAAAAAGAAAAAGAAAAGAAAAAGAAAAAGAAAAAGAAAAAGAAAAAGAAAAAGAAAGAAGAAGAAAAAGAAAAAAGAAGAGGAAGAAAGAAAAAGACCGCACCACAACAACAACAAACCCCCACCACTGTATAAGGCCTATGAAACTGACTTTCACGTTACATTTTATTAGAAAGCATACTCAGGAAATTCTGTAGTTTGATTACCTCCCCCCCCCCCCCCCCCCAAAATATTGTTTGATCTTCCAATACTGTGTACCTACAAATTTCAGGATGGTGGATGCTATCAGGTTGACTCCTACCAGATCCCCTTCATTCCCAGATCCATATTAAATCCCCCAGTGGGATGTGTGGTGAAATCCCATTATCCCTGGGTGGTCAAAAGGAGCTGCACTTCTGAACTAAAGCTCAGTGCTTCCTACATAATTCAGTAGTCTAAAACACCGAAAACAGCTTCGATATTAATGGCAGTTAACCAGCTGAACATTAGTTCTCAGGGAAATACAGCAGCTAGGCAGGTGAAAAAATCCGCAGACACATAACTCAAAGGCTATCATGCAGGAGAAGAGTTAGAGGCATTTGTGAAATCCCTGCTGTAATCACGAGTCCATTTCTGGCATCTGTTCTACAAAAATGAAGCTGAAAATACTGAATATCATTCAGGTGAGAGCTACCAGAATGATTCAGTCTAGAAAACCTTCAGTACAGAAAGAGAGTAAAGAAATTCAACATATTTCACTCTTTCCAGAAGAGTAAGAGTCTTGACCATGATTCAAAAGTACCTACACAAAGAAGAGAGTTGTGATAGCAGGAGGTGCTCTGATGTACCGGAAAAAGATACCACCAGGCACCAACTAGAAGTTAATTCAAGAAGGTAAAGAACAGGCATATTGTTTAACCCTTAGACTTACTGACTCATGCACTTAATATATTGTCCTTCCTTTAATATCTTTTAATCAAAGCTATGCATCTTTATGAATTACATCTTACAGGACAAACTATAGACTCTGTGCTGAAATTACTTGGTGAGCTTCTGCTGGTAATTCATGGGATGACTCCCATGGAGTTCATTATGAACTCCTAGGATAGCATCTCTTCACAAGGATATGAAGCTGTGAACTTTCCTCTTTCTATTTCTCTATTGCTTTAACCTGCCTCTCATTTCTGGGGTGCAACACAGAAGTCGCTGACTTCATGGAATCATAGAGTAACCCAGGTTGAAGAGGACCTCGAAAGATCATCTCGTCCAACCTTTTTTGGGAAAGGGAGCCTAGATGAGATTATCTAACACCCTGTCCAATAGCATCTTGAAAACCTCCAGTGATGGGGACTCCAGCACTTCCCTGGGAAGGTTGTTCCAGTGATTGATTGTTCTCACTATAAAAAATCTCTTTCTTATATCGAGATGAAACCTCTCCCAGTGCAACTCATACCCATTAATGACTTGATGAACATGACAATATAGTACTATAGCCCTATTGTCCTGAGAACCATCAGAGACACGTGCCTTTACTCCTATGAGAGTTCAGCATGTCTCTTTCATATTTACATAATCCTGGAAGCCTCTCCTGGGCCTGTAGGAGAAAAATTGTACTTGGACAATTTCCCCCTGTAAGGGATCTTCAGGGAAAAATAATTCATTTTCCCTATTTTAATATGAAAATTTTAAAAGGCATGAATGCCACCTTCTTCCTCATTTCACAGCTGAAGGACTTGGCCAATGATTTGTGACACTATCACCTCCTCCAAGTCTCTCCTCAGGACTGAACTCATCTTACAGACCCATTCAACTGAGGGAAAAACAAGGACTTTTAAGACTTTACTTTTCCATCATGTTAATGTGACCTCTTGGTCTTTGAGGCCAAGAGTGTATCTTCATATAGGCTTGGCATAGTGGGAGCAATTCTCTCCTACTACAACGTATCAAATAATAAGTAGAATAAATTTGTGTGTATATACAAATTGATGTTTTAGGCCAGGAATCTACCGTCTGAAAAGAACTTTGTGGCAGGAAAGGCTGAGGATGTGATTCTGTTTAAGATAGCTCTTATTCCTGAATTGCATATACCATTTGGAAATGATTAAGGGAGTAACACAAAAAAAGCACAATAAGCAAGTTCAAAAAATTACTAAGGAGGTAAAAATAGGTATATTTTTCATACTGTATAGGTATGAAAGGTAGGAAGGTCCATTATGTTCATCTAGTCTGCACAGACATGCAATATATGCCAAAGACTATCACCCAGTAATTCCTGCATCAATTCTTTACAGACAGTTCCACCCTAAGAGAGGTGCTGATAAAGGATGAGATTACAAAACATTTGGGGATGTATAAATCAGTCAGCATGAAATCATAAAGGTGGCAGTTAAATTCTAAGTAAGTTAGTAAGAGGTGCAAGAATGCAGAATCAATGATCATGATTTATCTGAGGTGCAGAAAAGGACTGGAGACTGTTCCATTCAGCAATTGATTGGATAGGGGAAAAAAAAAAAAAAGAAAATGAAGTTCAGATGAGACAAAGAAAATTTAAAAGCGAGATGTGAATAGACTCTGCAGTTGAAACACTTCTGTTTGCCTTATTTATAATGTCTAAGGATATTAAAAATAGGATTTTCAAAAGAATGTAAGGAAATGAGTGTCCACACCCCTTTGAATGTAATGGCTTTGGACAATTTTTTCCCTAATGTTTCATGGGAAAGCCAGCCTCAAGGATAGATAGATGCCACCAGCTGCCTGAGACAGCAACTGATTTAAAAGCAGCAAGAACCATAAAGCTTTATTAAGAAAGGCGACTAGGACATATTGTCATGGACAAAGCAGAATTTTTTTTATTGACTTTGCTTTAAGAATGTATTCTATTACTGATTCTTTCATTGGGAAGAGGAAGCTGGGTGCATTTTGGAAGTAGAAAAAAGTGATCTCAGTAATTATATGTAATACAATAAGAAACTGAAAAGTATTTAACTTTAGAAAAAATGGTCTTGAAGTCATCAGATAATCTTGTGGTAGATCTCAGTACCTGACGGGAGAGTGTCTCAGCTTGTGACAATGTGCTAATAGAGGGAATGTTGCAGCCATCAAAAGTGTTTCTTCTTGTACTTATCCTGTCCCGTTCATTTTGTACAGCTGGAAAAGAATAATCATCTCATTTACTGACTTGTAGACATTGCCACACAAAATCATTTCATAAGTTTACTAGATAACTATAAGAATCAAAAGGTATGACATTCAAAAAAGACCCTGTGCTTTTAACTCTGAGTAATGAGGAAGGATGACAATACATGTTTATGGTCTTTATCTGTATACTGTTTGCCTGTAAAAACTATGTATAACTAATTGTAGGTAGATACTGAATTATCAGCACTTTTGTGACTGGCTTTATTACAGTAAAACCTCTTTCTTCACTTGAACTTGAACACATGCTGTCATTTTGTTATTTTAACCAATTTAATAAGTGAGGCTTTATGATAATGGTAGAAATGGACATCTCCGGACTGCTGAACAGGTCAAGAGGTACAGCACCACCACCGACAAAATGTCTGTCAGAGGAAGTCTGAAAGCCCTACTCCTGCTCTCCTGTGAGAAACCTTGAAACAGGAATGAATCATGAACTTAATCCACTAGTAAGATAATTTTGAAACTTAAATCTCATGCTCCTCTTCAGTGACATTGCATTCCTAGCCAGTATACAGAACATTAACTAAGTTTTTTTTAAAAAAAAAAAAGGGGCACCAAAGAAGTTTCAGGCCAGTAAGTTTTGTCTCATGGGGTCCAAAAAAAGGCAGCTGAAAGGGCTTTGGATAAGGGATCCTTAATCAGCACATGCAAGGCTTATGAAGCAACAAGGCTTACTTTTGAATTGAAGGAAGAAGAAAAAATAAAACTATCAATCAGATTTTTCTAAAACCTAGATCATTTCCAAGGTTAGGCCAAGGAGAAAAGAAAAGGAAAAAAAAAAAAAGAATTGTGCTAATCAAAATCTTTTTAATGCACAAGGAATCTCATCATCTTTTAAGAGCAGCAGCTTTATTTCCAAAGATATGTTTACTATTTTGTGGGAAACAATCTGCATTACAGAATTTAGGAGTATTACCAAAGGCTTCAATAAAAAAAATAAAATATTCTATACACTGAATAATTTTCAGGGTTTATCTGAACAATGCACATAGTTTATTCCAGAGGTGTACTAACTTCTTGCCAAGGACACTCACTGATGGGCCTTTTATTAAGGTCACAGTAAGAAATGTTGTGCAGTGATAAACACAAAGTACTAAATGTTCATGTAGACAGGAAACAAAAAATATAACCTTTTTTAAAAGAATGGAGAAAAAAAAACACTGAATCTCAGCAGCTTGAGTGCTACACAGATAATTAAAATGAGGTCAGCACTGATGAGTATTAGAAAAATATTAAGCTATTCTGACAATCACTAGCAAAAGTCACTGGTGGAGCACTTTGAGAATCATAGGGAAATGCTTCCATTTTCTCCTGCATATGCATAATTTTGGATTATTAGACTGGATTATCTGTCTTGCTAAAGCCTTTTTGTCAGTTCAGGCTAAAATTGCCTTAAACAGAGACTCCATGAGGAAGGGGGAATATTTGCTCAAAGAGGGCTTGTATAGCTTTTACCAGCTGAAGCCTTTCTCACCTTCGCCCTGAAGAAAAGAAAGCGATTTGCCAGAAACAAGCTGAGAAACTATCATATAGACTATGCTACACTTAGGCTATGAGAGATCCCCCGACGGTGTAGAGAGGTATATAACAACACACAAGCAGTGAAATTTACAGTTCAGCATTTTGAATTATTTTAGTACTGGGAAGCCTTGAATAAACATTGCTCAGATGCAATGAAAAATGGAAGTTTTATAGGTAGTGGGACCAGAGGAGGCAGAGCGGTGTAAATTAGGTTAAAAGTTCTGTGCAGGGTATATCTTCACTTTATAAACATGAGTCAGCAGCATGCTTCATGGCGATGTCAGCTAGCCACGCACTGGACTGCATTAGCATCTTGAGGGAAGTGATTATTTCTCTGTTTTGGGCTCCCCAGTACACAAAAGATGCTGGGAAACTGGGCAGTGTGCAGTGGAGGGCTATGGAGATGTAACCCACAAGACGCACAAGGTAAAGCAGAGAGAGGCATCTTTGTTTATGTGGAAAACAGAGGACCAAGGTGGAGGTGGGGTCTTAATTTCTGTAGTTTACAGAAAATTAAGCCAGATTCTTCTCAGATGCACAGTGAAAGGACGAGACGCAATGGACACTACCCTAATTGCAGTAAGACACATTCCAATTGGTTATAAGGGAAAAACTCTTCCCAATGAGGGTGGTCAAGCACTGGAAGAATTTGCTGAGAGAGGTGGAATCTCCCCTTTCAGGGACTGTATAAGCCTGGCTGGACAGCATCCCAAGCAACCTGACTGAACCTAGAAGTAAGCTTTGCCTTAAACGGGGGCCTGGACTAGATGACTTCCAGAAGTCCCTTCTGAGCTAAACTATTCTTTAATTCCAAGTTTTGAAAGTCTGTGAAGCTCTGCCTTTTGCAAAACTTTTAGGGCTGCTGTGGACACACAGGTCTTCCCTTTTCTTCACGTCAGATTGATAATATATATACAATATGTTACTGATTTTAATAGTTCAAATTCCAAAAGGCTAAACCATGTTCAAGGACATCCACAAGGATTAGCAAACCTATTTCATACACACACAGTGTAATGCAATGCTGTTTAGAATATCCCCATCCAGCTGCAAGGAGAAAATCCATTTTACCTCATACCAAAACTTGATCACTAGCAAAGCAGTACTATAGTATAGATATATAAGAGAATAAAGAAACAGCTTCCTTTATCTTAGGAAAGCCATGTATAGACTAAAAATATTATAGACTAGTTACAGCACAGGAGAACTGCGCACCTCACATTGCAGACTGGCCTTCAGGCAGATACACCATGCTCCAAACAAAACAAGTAGCAAAGTTTGTGAGGAACCATTTTTGAGTGCTTATTTGAACCAGATCAGGACATCTTTTGCCTCTACATCATAACTGCCAGTGAAGCAACAGCCCCAACAATCTGATACAAAAATCCTCTGATATTCCCACTGCCTTTCTTTCCCTATTGCTCTGCTCCTGTGGTCGTCTGGTCCTTCCACTTTGACAGGAGGATCACTGTGACACCTGTGTTTCTTCATGTCTGTCAGTGAGATGCGTAAGTAACAATCTTCCCATATTAAGCCTTAATGAGATTAGAAATTTTTTTAATTAATGTGGACACTCCACTGACAGCTACCACTACTGTTCTCACCACTACTTTTTCGCTCAACTTCACACTCCTTCCTCTGGCTTAAATGCTTCAAACATTTAAATTTTACGGAAGAACCAGTAAATTGGCACTGTCATTACTTAGATAGGGTAGAAACAAAACCCCAGATAGAGATTTTATGACTCAAATTTGCTAAAAATTAAAATTAAAATCTCACACTTTGAACTTTTCTGGGATATGGCTCAACACTTAGAAATCAATGAATTTTGGTGCCAGGATTCATGGATTAAACAGTTGCAAATTCACTTTAAACCCATAGATTTGCTAATGCTCAAAGTGTTAGAACTGCTTGCCCACCTGAAAATTAGAAGATGCATATTTCACCTCAATATAAAAGCATTTCTCCATCATGAAGGCATTATAGCAGACTTTCCATTGAATTATTCTGCTGGAGTTTTTTAGAACTTTTATTACATTTTAAAACTAATTCAGTTTATTTCTCTTTGTATATCAAATAATAAATGACTCCATTACCTTCCTTTTTCATGCCTGCTCGAAAACACTTTTTTAAACGACAATATCTGCATTGATTCCTTTTGTCCTTGTCAACAATACATTGCCGGTTGAATCTATCAGAGACAAGAAAAGGTAAATGTATAAAGCATTAATAAAGCAGCACCCTGATTATGAAATAGAAAACCAACTAATCTGGCCTGTCAGAATAATGTCTATGACCACAAACTTTCTTCTGTTGTTTTGATTTTTTTTTTTAAATTAATCAGTCTTGAGAGGTGTTTCATACCTGCTTGGTTTTCAGGAATATATGTGTGTGTGTAGACACATACATGCATTGGAATGGGCAAGTGTGGAAAATTTCAGAGTTATGTGCCTCATTTACATCTCAGTTTATTTGTGAGATATGTCAGTAACTGGCTGCATCAAATGGCAGTGGGGGAAAAAAAGAAGAAAAACTACAAATAGAAAAAGGAAAGGACAATCAAGGAAAATGCCAAGTGTCACTGGCACAGAGGAGCCCTTAGCTGCAAAACCAGTACCCTTGGCTAGCAATGTTTACTCCTTCTGGGAGATACCAATGAACAAGCTACGTGTTGTATCATTACAGATGACAACCTAAACAGGAAATGGGAGGAAAATTTCCTAACAACACAATGAAATAAAGACATGAGGAAACACACAGAGCGTGGCACTACAAGAAGGCTTACCCAAGGTCTCATGCACATCTACAGGTGTGCCTAAGGGGAATGTATATGAGCCATCCCTCCTTCTCCCTGTTTGCTTCTGCCTTTTTGCTGTGCATGTGTTTGTTAGATAAATAGATCTATGTTTTGCAGAGCTCTTCTTGAAATCACTTATATCAGGTCTTGTCACTCCACTTTAGGGGTATGTCTATGCTATATCACTGTGGTATGTGTATAAGGGAGAGATTTCCTTATAAGAGTATTAAGCAACCAAGGAAAAGTGTAGCAAACAACATTTCCAGTAACAAGCCATTCTTACAAAAAGTTTTCTCCTTTAGTGATTCGTCTAAACTCACAGAGGTTTCCATATATTCTGCACATGCCTTAAAACTGACATTTTATGGAACTGTGCATGCACAGAGCAATTTGTCAAACATGGTGCACAGACCTGCAGTGTGATAATTTGGGCAGTCAGACATCCAGAAATTAGCAGATTGCCATTCAGACTGACGGGGGAAAATGGTCACTCAAAAGAGCAGTGTGTCACCCAAAGTACGAAGATGTGCAGATGTGCTTGTACAGCCCTTAAAATAAGACTCATAAATCTTAGACTTTGTATTCAGAAACTGCCCTCATAAGAAAAAAAAAATTGAAAAGAATTTTTAGAAAACAGTTATGAATTACACTTTTCACATTGCCAGTGAAAATATGGGAATTTTTCCTTTTTTTTTTTTTCAGGAGATGACCTTTGTAATTATAAATAAAAGAGTGAAACAGCTCTTGAGTGATGTAATATCAACAATATCAACAGACATCTGGAATGTAGTATCTGGAATGTGTAATATCAAGTAGTCTTGAAAAAAAGACATTTTTTCCAATCTTAAGAATATACCATGAACCACATGCTCATCAAAAATGCTGGTTAGAATTCCTTAAGAAAAGCTGAAAATACTCTGACATAGTTCTGAAAAGTCTGAAAAGGTCTGAATGTAATTTTTGCTTAAATTCATTAATTTAGTGCCTCTAGACAAACTTCTGAAATACCTGCATGTATAGACGTGATTTTTCCGTATACTGCGTCTAAAGAATCCCTTGCATCCATCACAACTGGAAGCACCGTAATGTTTTCCAGTCGCTCGGTCTCCACATATTGCACAGAGACCACTGACCCCGTTGTCAGCAGCATTCATGTTGACAGCTTCTCCTGAACTGTCTGAGGAGAGGCAAGAACAACATATGTAGTTATGGACAAGACTTTTAACACCCACCCCATGAACAATTTGTACTTAAATAGAGGCTTTTTCTGTCCTTTTGTCTTTTAATTGCCACTTACTATTTATATAGCACGGCGCATCTGATTACATCGGGTTCTTATTCAGATGAACACTTTCAAAGTTATAGAGATGTTAACAGAATTTATGAAGTTCACACCAACAAGTAATTTTATTCTAAACTCTTCCCAACTGAAAGGGGTTAAAAATTAAAGTGTATCATTACATGTACATTGTTACTAACATGAAGAGGAACTTTGGCACAAAGCAGTGTTGCCTAGTTAGCTGGCAAAGATCTCGTGTATCAGTTCATAGGAGCTGGCAGCAACTGGCAACTATCATATGAAGATACAACTGCATACGTGACATTAAAAAAAAAAAAAAAGACAAGACAGTTTTTGCACAATACTTAATGAAAAAATAATGCATGCCAAGAGGACTGTCTAAGTGTTATTTCCTTGAACAAATTTTCCAAAGGAACATTGGTGCAGACTTTACTTGCATAAGAAAATATTAGCTACGTGATTAACAATTAGTCACTGAATATGGTAAACAATACTGAAGAAATTCACCTGAAATCAAAACAGACATATTTATTCTTCTTTGAGTCACAATGTTTAACAGACGTGTTCAAAGAAATAATTGCAAAGTAGCTTTTTCTGTTATGCTTCTGGTTTTACGAAAGGAAAGCTGTTTGCAATATGCCCTAAACTTTTGTAGTTGTTCAGTCAGGAAAAGGAAAGAGTGCCACATTAATTAGTTATTCAAACATGCATTCAGAAGTCAAGTACATGAGTTCATGAACAGTGGACAGGTCGAAAAGTAAAACTGTTAATATTGATACATATTATTATTCATATTGTACTAGATCCAACTGAAATGTATTACACAAATATATTACAAAATTTTCATTGTGTCCCGAAGAGCTTACAAATTAAAGAGAGTTCTTTAGACAAAGAGAGAAGCAACACTTTTTTCGGTTTTACAGAGACATAATTGATAGGAATTATATTAAGAATTGATTAAATAAAAATGAAATCTTAAAGGTAAGAGGTCAGTTCTGTGAAGATTTTATTTTAAGACTAGGCTTGTCATGACTGGAAAATTATTTTTAAAAATGGGTTACAGAATTACTTTAGCTAGAAAAATAGAAAACCTTTCTTTTGAAGTTTTGTAATTTTGCATCATAATGATACAGCAGAATAATTAAAAGTAAAATATTTAAATTTAATGATGAAATATTTCATAGCAATATAAATTGTACATATACATAAGGATACACTTATTTTCCTTGGTAGTATTCTGAGACAAAATGTCTGGGAAATTGACCTGATTTTGCAAAATTCTTTGATTTCAACAGAACTGCATAATGTGCCTGAATGTGGCTTGTTAAACCTCTCAGAATGTTTCCAATTAATTTAGACATCTAGAAAAGACACATAGGAAGGTTCATAAGAGGCAGCTTTCAGTTCCAGACTAGCACTGTAGCTACAAGACAATGTTTTTATAAATTCTGTAAGAAAATACTTAGGATAAACTCAAAGCAAACTCTAAACAGAACAAGGCTACACTTAATAACTAATAATTATCAAACTAATCACTTACAGTGAATAATTTAACTAGCTCTATCACCAACACATAATGCAACACAGCATAACCTCCCTAATCTGCTTTCCCATTTTATGTAACATTAACAGATCTGAAAGGGTGCTACTCAGCAAAAAACAAATGACCAATGAAATCGCCCATATCAGAATAAAAAGCAGAGAAATCATCTAAAAGTTACATAATCATTGCTAATAGCTTCAAAATCACTTGGGACATAAAGGTCTGTTTTTTCTTCCTAAATCAATAACCAAATCTACCTTTCTGTTTACCAAGCTTGCTGTAAAGTAAAATCAGAAACTCAGATAAAACTTCAAGCCCAACAATAAAAACTAACTTAGGTTCTATATGGCAGGAATATGTGGAAATGCAGGTGCTAAGTATTTTTCCTGCAAATCACTAAGTATTTTTTCTGCTTTTTAAAAATACATACTACAATAGATCTATGAATTATACTTTATGATACAATAAAACAATTTTTAAAATATATTAGAAGATTTGGAAAGTCATTTTAGAGTAGTTTAATTTGCCTGATACTTTTCTTCACTTTAATAGACTGACATTTCTTTTTTTTTTTTTTTGGTCAGTACTCGATGGCAGAATGAAATGTTGTGCTTCCTACTTCAAGCATAACTCATTAAAACAATTTCTCAAAAATTTATTGCATTAAAAATTCCACCTAAAGTTTAAGTATTACATTAGCCAAATGCAAATAGTTTTTCTCAGCTACACATTAGCCTCTACAAAACCAATGTGATTTAAAAAAAAAATCACTCTACCTCATATATACACATACCTAGAAAGGCTAGATTAACATTTAAATAAATAAAATATTAGTCCAACAATTAGAAACTAGGCATCAAGAAACAGTAGCTAATTTTTTTCACAAGCCTCTGGATAATTTTGTCCTGTCCTTCCGAATGTTATATACGAAATATACTTTCATGTCCAAATTGTCAATGCTAGTTATTCATTTGTCTTACAGTAAATAAAACAACTGCTGAATACACCGTTTTCTTCCTTTGATTAACTGACTGGTGACAGTACAGTTCAGTTACTTTATTACATACAACCTCTCTTTTATTTTCCTTAATGTTAAAGAATTATAATGTTATTAACTTAGAGTTAGTGATGAAGTGTAAAAGAGCAGATTTGTAGTTTGAAAACAACCCCCAAATGCTCCATTAATAAAACATTTAGCTAACACCTTATAGCATGACTAAACTTCACTTCTGTTAACTGGCTTGATTTTGCATCACGGAGCAGAACTCACCATTGCCATTATACAGAATCTGCATAGTTTCGAACTCCAGAGCTGTATACGTCGGATCTAAAACTTCACTGTAGTTTGCCATTTCCATGTCTAGTATTGGTTCTGAGAGCCTCATCATTGAATGCAAAACCAGTGAAAAAGCTGCTCAAATGCACAGCCTTCCCATTCTGTTTCACAGTGATTGATAATCCAAAGTTAACTACAACTGTCACTTACATGCTGCAGTGGGAGGAGCTGGAAAACTGCTTTTGCATGCTATATTCTACCTGTGTTTTTTTTTTCTTTTATGATACAGTGCAACCCTGCTGATAATCTTGGAATGCTTTATGGAATAACCTTATCAGGAGTTGTACTGGTTCCAGTTCTTGAGTGAACCCAAGGACTTGCAGGAAGCTTCCTATCTCCTATGCCCTGCTATACATTTTGTTGTCAATGTGTGGTATAAACGGTCCTAAACAAACCACTCTGGTTGTTTTATGTAAAGAGATTGTAGGTTCATATGCCATTTTGCTCTCTCTCTTCAGAACAATAAGGAAGCATGATACGATTATGGACTATCCTCATACCCAAAACATCCATCATCGTAGTTTAAAAGACAGCTGCAAAACCTCCCATTTTTACAACTGTTAGCATTCCTTAACAGCGGCAATGAGCTGGCTGTGTAGGCACGCTTAACCGAGGCCTCAAGCAACGCAAGCTCTGCAGCAAGGCCAGTTTATAGATCCCCTCCATCAGATACTGTGCTGCTGTGATGGCTCTGGGCAGTGGACTTCTTTGCACGCTCTCAGAAGGTGGCTTCCTGCTCTAACCCTTCTTCATACAAGATGTGATGGCAGCATGTTGCTTTCAAGCACCATCCAGATGCACAAGGAAAACAAATATCATTCACCTTCTCTGAAAAGGAGAATCTCTGGGTACGTCCACCCCTCATCAGTTGGTACACATGGCATGTACAAACCCAGTTAAAAACTCTCCTGTAAAGCTGCTTGAATCTGTGCAAGAGATAGCTGAATTTCACTTGCTAATCAGGTGCTTTTAAATGTTGGATAGCAGAATTTCAAATGTTATTACTGCTCAATAAATTCTTTACAGAAAACTACCCTTTACACTACTGCATAACAGTTACATTAAAGATTACCTATATAGGAAAACTGCCCAGTTTACGTTTAATTAACAAGAGCCAGTAACTGAATATACAGCATTGAAATGCTTATTTGAATGGAAGAGTGCCTGCAGTTGCTGTTCAGTAAAAGCAGCTGCAAAATGGCACCATAAAACAACTCTTTGATTAAAAAAAAAAAAAAAAAAGGCAACTGATGACAGACAAGCTACCAATGAATAAGGAAAATTTACAGGAAAAGACCTAGAAAAAAAGCCTTTCAAAATTCATCCTTCTAATTTCCAAGTCCCCAGGGTTACCTGAGAGGCACAAATTATCCTGTCTCCTTGTGGACACACAGATGCAGTCTCAGGCCAGTTCTCCTCCTGACTCCAGCGGAGTCCAGTGACATAATTATGACAACAGGATTCTTGTATAAGTCACAGAGCTATCCCCAAACCAAAGAGCATTTACGATCGTGTTACTGCTTGCACAAATTCTCCGCAGATTTTGGAGGGTCTCCACAGGGGCTGTCCTTTTCAACCTACTGTTATTCCTTTTCCTTTAAACCACTCATCCATTATTATAGTCAATGAGATATCAAAAAAATGCATAAGTTACTACTTAAAAAAGGGCAAACCTATAATGTTCTGCCTTCAGATGAATAGCACATTTATTAATGACCAATGTAACTACCAATACTTCCTATACACTACAGAAGAAAAATAATATATGGGAATTTTATCAGATATTTAAGTTTATGACTGAACTGTTAGAATATTTCATGCCTACTATCATAGAAGAAATTCTGCTTAGAAAGTATAAATTCATAGTACTGGAAGTGTACAAAGTTTCACTGTCTAACCATAGCTAATATTTTTTTTTCTTTTTCTTAAAGAAGCATATTAAATTAAGATTGATGAAAAGCTACCTGTTGACAATTCATATTTGTTTAGGAAATCACAGTAGTTTCATCATGAGATGGAATAATTTTATACTACCTGATGGCTCAGTTTGAAAAGTTTCTTCAGTAGCAGAATTTGTTGTATTTGCTACAACAATTTGTTGTATTTGCATAGTATTTGCTACAAAACTAGTTACTAGTTACATGACAAATGATTCATTGCATTAAATATGCTACTTAAAATAATATACAAAGGTTTACATGTTAACTAGAACTATCTTTTGTTCCTTAGTGCATATGTTTTGATAAGATTTTCTGTAAATAATCTCTGGCTTTTCCATACCAAAATTGTACGCTGCACAAATACAAACATATGTAAGACTAGCTGAGTTTTATTTCAAAACTCCAGTCCCGAAAACATTCTGGCATATCAGTAAATTTAAAATAAGGGAATGAATGTAAGAGGGAAGATATCATGTATGACATGATCAAATTCTGCTATTCCCTCCACTGTTAGCAGAACTTCTTCAGTGCTGCCAAAACAGGCCCCTCAGTGACCACTAAAGAGAGGGAATGAATTGACCCTTCATATTTCTGTCATATAAAAACTCATTTCAATTGATTTTTTAATATGGAAAAATGTACACTATAGGAAAGACGTTCTTTATACTATTTTTTTCATGTTTTGCTAAGGAAACTTCTTAGAGTTAAATCTTGCATTCATAAAAATCTGCTTTCTGGGGGATTTTTGGCATCATGAAGTAAATCATGAACAATTAATGTATACTAAATGACTACTGTAAAATATTAATATGTTTTCTTTCTGCCTTAGGTGGATCAGAATGCACTCCTGGAATTAGAGCAGTTGAAGACAGAAGCTAATGATGAACAGCTTTTGGTCCTATGTCATTCCAAGCTTTATAATGTTCACAAGTATTCAGACCCCCCCACAACAGATTTCTTTTCATATTGGACACCTGCACTATTCTTCAAATTCTGAATGACCTTGCAGCTTGTAGTATGAGATGTTCTTCTAAATTTGAAGTCAAGTCATCTACTACTGACAGCCAAGAAATATTAGCCTTATGTAAGCAGAAGTTTTAAAATTGTATAATTAGTCAAACTGCGAAACACTCCTTTGAGATAAGTGATACTGTAAACTTGAGTGAGAAATTATTTTTCAAAATAAATTTTGCAGTAATTGTGAAGAAAGAAAAATCTACACAATAATGGTTTTATTCATGTGGTTTTGTTGGGTTTTTTTCTTTAAATCTGATGACCTCACAATCACATACAAAAAGCATTCCTATCTTATCTTTAAGACTATTAACTCTGTTAATTGTTCAGCTCTCCATATTAAATGTAATAATTCTTTCTGATTGTGGTATAAAATAGAACACAAGCTAATAAAATCAAGGTTGTTTCCATAAAAGTCTTCCTGAAAATAAAAACAAATCTCAAACTACTATCGCTACTGAAAACAGTTTTGGTTTTCTTCTTTTTTTTTTTTTTAAATAAGTAGCAATATGTCCTTTTATCATTCCAGCTTAGTAAGAAATGTAGGTCCCCAGACAAAAGTCTTAATTTAAAGGTATTTTTTTTCTTGTTTCCCATGTCCTCTGAGTAAGGAACACATCTTCACAGTATTTCTTGTTTTGCAAGTACAGTGAGTTGTGGTGGACATACTCGGAAGGCATCCTATTTTTGTCAATAAACTGGCATATTTATCCAGTATGTTGATAAAACACACATTTTGATGTGTTTCCCCTCCCATTTGCTGGCACACATATGAGACAGGGTACGCAGGGAGTCTGTACTAACCAATCCTAATGAAACCATATGAGCTGAGCCAGAACGTCTCCTCACTACAGTAAACTCAGGCAAAGATCTCCAAGTTAGACAGTTTATTTGCCAAAAGCTTTCTACCCAGGAAGCGGTGTGCAAATTTCCGCACGCCAGTAGGGAATCTCATCTTTGGCTTACAAAGACACACGCTCATGTAATACCAGAGACTGACCAGTTTCCTATAACACACGCTCAGAGCCAGGGAGAACACTGCCAGTCACCGTCACATCAGCTCTGCTGCCACCCACCCCCAAGTATTTCATAAATGGTCCATGAGTAATGACTGGGAAATGTTTGCTTGTATTCTAAAACATATAAAACTACAACGTTTGACATGAAAAGATTTGTAACATTGTAGTATTACTTTATTTGATAGAGATTGCTGGCTTTTTATTTTTTAAATAAAAATGTTAGACTTGGATCAGATCTAAAAATTAGTGATAAAGTCTAAGTGTGTATTACCAAGCTGCTTAGACTTCTTGGAAAATAAATAGCCTTTTGTGCTTCAGACCTAAATACCGTGATGGAAACACGGCTACAGTCCTCTACAACTCTAAAACATTACAGCAAGTCTCTTAACATTGTCATGCCCCCCTCCCCCCAAAGAAAAGTTCAGAGCCAAACAAGGACAAAGTTGCCTTTGAGCTGGTTAATGTTAAAGGATTTTTCAGAACAATTTGCGAGTCATGAGAGTAAATGCACAGCACAACAACTGCTTCCAGTAAGATGATCAAAGGCACCATCTCATACGCACTTCTCAAACCCAGCATCAACTATCAGCTTTACCAAGTAAATTTATGGCACTTAGATGCTTCTGTGCCTTTCCATTTTGCATCATCCTTTTGACTTTGTCCTAAAAATATAGTGGTTAAATAAAACACTAGAAAAGCAAAGCCAGTACCAGAACTGAATAACAGGTTTTCACGGCACGCTTACTAGGCAAGGTGGTAAGATTAGCTGCAACAAATCAAGCCAGGTGAAACATAAGTACAAATCTTTGTGGGAAATCTAGGCTAAGCCTGTTTCCATTACACACATTTTTAGACACTTAGACCACCCCAGGCATTCTATAAAAACGAGATTCTTGCACATATTGAATCTGCCTCTTTTTTCATTTGAATTGGTGATTCATTATGTTGAGCTCTACTGTATCATACAGAAAAAATACATAGCTTTCTTTAATAAGTTATGATGAGGGTTGTTTTTTCTTTTTTTCATTTTGGCGTAACAGGGAACAGACCATTACTGCGAGGTCTGAATTGTCTTTATATTTATGCTTTTGGCTTCATAAAGTATTCGTCTTTCAGAACACCAGGCTACAACTTCAACAGCCATGAATATGAATAAAGACAGAAAACAAAGAACGTGCCTGGCTTCTAAATTGTCAAACACGATGGACCCACCCTATTTAGCATGTTTTTCAAGCTGGAAATAATCCCAAAATAGTTATGAAGATGTCAATGAGTAGTCTACATCAGTCTACATTCAAAGCTGAGTAAGAGATTTAACAGTCCAAATTCTATGAAGTGCAATTTACAATTTTAATCTCGCATCCACTAGGGTCTTTGCCCTGTCTGTACTTGAGAGGAAGTATCAAAGGAATATGAAAGCTCTAAAATATTTTGAGCCTGAAGAAGAGTTGCTGCAGGATAATTCTGAAGATAATTTACACTGGCTGAGGATATAGCCCACTTTCAGATCCTCCCTCCCTATTCCAAATATCATTCTCTGTAGCTTGTTCTAAAAGGATAAATGATTTATTCACTTTATATACCACATTGTCATTGAGGGGATATACTACTAGCATAGCAACAGTAATATAATGGTGCCATATGCAAAGGGAAGATGTTACATCCACTACTTAAGGTCAAGGTAAACCAAGCTATCCAGTTTATCTGATTTTATTTATCACTTACACATGCGCACATACATCAGTGAATGCCTTGGGTAGCATCTCACAAAGTACAAGACACGTTCCAGTTTGCAAACCCTTAGTTGCGCTCTCTCTTTAGCAGAAAGGCATGTTTTGAGGATGATTCTCATATTGCATTCACCCACAATCTGCAAAGATCAAAATTATTAAGATAATATGTTCTGCATTTTCCAGATGTCCTGTGCTACTTTCTGTCTATGGTTTAGTGAAACCAGTGGTGTATCTGTGTGTGGTGGTCCTGCAGCTGCACTCTTCAGCCCTTGATTACCTACCAGATTCAGGAAGATTTTTGCTATTGTTATTATTTCACTTCTTTATTATTCTCATGTTGCAGTGAATTTCTTTAACTAAGGAGTGCTGGATTACACCTATAATAACTGTATGTCAGCAGCTAATAGCTTCAAAACTTTCTTCTGAGATTTCTCAGCCTTCAACTTAGTATAGGACAGCCTTTCACCAAATAATACTACTGCTGAAGAGCAGGAAATAGTCCAGGAAAAGCCATCTCATAGCCAAGAGGTCATACATGGACCACCGCATATGGGTCATCACGAAACATCAACTAGTAGCTGTGCAACTGCGCCGACAGAGAGCAGTGTGTCTGGGTGATGGCAGAGTCAAGGCCATGATGGTGCCTGTTGAAGAAGCACATTTCTAAGGGAAGATTTAGAGGGATAGCTAATGGTGAAGTGGAAGCCTGACGACAGTCGAAAAGGAGGCTGAGGGGCGACCTCATTGTTCTCTACAGCTTCCTGAAGAGGGGAAGTGGAGAGAGAGGGAGGTGCTGATGTCTCGTCCCTGGTATCCAGTGATAGGACACATGGGAATGGTTCAAAGCTGCACCAGGGGAGGTTTAGACTGGACATTAGGAAGAATTTCTTTACCAGGAGGGTGGTCAAACACTGGAACAGCCTTCCTAGAGATGTGGTCGATGCTCCAAGCCTGTCAGTGTTTAAGAGGCATTTGGACAATGCCCTTAGTAACACGCTTTAACTTGGTCAGCCCTGAATTGGTCAGGCAGTTGGACTAGATGATCGTTGCAGGTCCCTTCCCACTGAAATAGTCTATTCTATTCTATTCTATTCTATTCTGTTCTATTCTATTCTATTCTGTCAGAACACAGTATGCCAAGTACAGGGGTTAGGAGGTAAAGACTGGGGACACAGAGTAGTTATATTCCTTTATCTAGCTGTTCCAGGAGGCTGTCCACAGACAGCAACATATGTAGATATCAAATGTTATGCAGATTTACAGTCCTGGTTTATATATACATATGTATGTGTATAAGTATGTGTATATGTATATATGTACACACAGGAATTTATTTTCAGTGTTTTTGTGACAGCTGGATTTGCCTCCTGAATTACCATTGAGTATACCTACAAAAATGGATTTGACAGGGGGAAGCTCTCCCTCCTACATACCGGATCCTAGTAATTCTTGACATTGTATTGTCCATGTGCAGATTCTCTCCATGAGCTAGTAGTAAATCTGTATTTTGCCACTTCAGTCCATTCCTGTGCTTGCTTTGTGTCCAGATTAACAGTAAATTTGCTAACCTTATCTGGGGTTAGCAGGCACTATTAGAAAATTGTGTATTTTTGTGGGGAGGAAGGATAAAAAATAGGATACTTTTGCTTTTTGCATAGCAGCAGATAAGGTTTACTGTTAGGTATGCGAATTACTATTAGGTAGACGTTAGTATTTAATATTTCTATTTTCATTTAATATTCTTTAGTTCATTTTATTCTTGAAAACTCACAATAGCCATGAAGTGTTGCCAGTTTAGAGGGCTTAAAGGATTTTTGTAGTATAGAGTTTTGTGGTGAGATTTGCTAAGTTACAGTTAAATGACTGGAGTCACTTGTTAATTATTTGCTTAAATCAGGTAACTTATTATTTTCTGATACACACAGGAAAATTAATCAGAGACTTGTCCCAGAGAGCACAATGAAATGAGAAGAAAAGAGGAAAGAGTTCAGGCGTAAGATAAAACCAAACCATCGTGATATTGATAAGCAAGACTAAACACTCTTGTTCAGTCATCCCCAGGTGATTAGTAATTTCTTAATAAGCCTCCTTGGCAGGTTTTTATGCGAACTTGCTCATAAACAATGTTTTATATAGCTAGTTAGATAAATTTTACTTACAATTTATCCACATTTGTCTTAAGAAGTACCATATAATGAGATTTGAATTTTTTTTTTCACAGATAAACACCCTTGCCTTTGTCATACACAATAAAAGAGTTCAAAAAAATGATTAACCGTTATCAAGGCAAGGTTTGTTTGGGTTTTTTTTCAGCTTGCCTAGAATCTTTCTTTTCTGTGTGATGAATTACTCACAGCAAGTCTTCTAATTTCTATATTCTATCCCCTGCTGAATGAGTCATATATTCTACATAATGTTTCAAAACAAACTCAGTACACTTCTACCCATGCTAGTGACTATATAACTCTTGGTCCTACGTAAAAGGCTAATTAAATAACTGAATGGTCAGACACGTCCCATTATTTTCAGTTACTCTGTCTAAAATTAAAATTTTTAACTAGAGTCTAAACTGACTCATCACATTCCTGCAGAAAGAACGTTGTGTCAACACACTTGACTTAACTCTTCCAAGACACTAGCATGGTTATGCTTAGCTTGACAACTTCTCTCATTTTTATTGTTACGAAAATCAGTTAATAAGAAGTTCAGAGCATGTTAAAGACTATGAGTTTAAACTGAAAGTACGACAAAGGGACAGAAAATTCAAAATACTACCCGAATAAAGGAACAACATGAAAGCATAAAGGCATATATTCTGTTTCAATGAGATTTTGGATCAGCTCTTTAAAGGATCAAAATAACTCAATTTTATGCATCAAATAAATATGAAGATTTTTAGAACAACTCATCTCCTGGGGAGGCATGCATATAAAATACCCTGATTTTCAAAGGGATACTTTTCCCTCTGAGAACAATAATATATGATGGGATTGAGTACTGCTGAAAATATAGCTTGTAAAGCATATCAAAACCAACAATCCAAAGCTTCTAAAAATCCTAAATTGGGCCAAGGAAACCATTACACTAGGTCATAAACCAAGAAATTTCACATTAAAATTATTACATTATTTTCCTTAAGAGAACAAAGTCATTCTTGGTTTCAGTAAGCATGAAATGACAACAGTATCTCCTTGAAAATATAAACAGAGCTGTCCTAAGAATCGAGGAGGCCTTGGACACTTGATATCTTTATGGGCAGAGGCATCTGCATTTTAAGTGCAGTAAATTCAGATCCCAGTGCACATAAAACAGAATCCTCTGGAGAAGGATCTTAAGTCTATTCTTTGCTGTACACATACAGATCCACTCTGCAATCGGCCAGTGGTTATCTCTTAATTTTAACACATGCTAGGTGTGTTCCCAGGTGTGAATAAAACATTAACTACTGTGACTTCCAAGAAATACAGGTATATCTGCTCCCAACAGATTTTTTAACAGTTATTTTAATAAGCTCAATATCAGTAAAAGTCCCTTTTAAAAGCTGATGATAAATATTAGAAAAATAAGGTGGGCTGCATCTCTCTGATTAATAAAGCCACAACACTGATCAAGCTAGGCAGGAAAAAATTCACTGGCATGAAAACTATGAGAGAAGTGGTCGTGCAAAGTTGTGCTTAGTCTCTATCTTAAGAGCAGGTAAGAGGAAACTTTGAGAAATGGTCATAGGTGCAGTTATGAGTAAAATCACAATGCAAATCGTCAAGATACAATCTGAAAAGTCATGTGTAGCTGCAATAATGTAGGTTACATGATCAGGCCTACCTTATATATTACAGGTAACAGCTGTGTCTGGGTGGGTTTTCTGGACATCAGCAATATTCATGTGACTGTATCCCTTGTTTTTAATATATTCATGTAGGTAGGCTTCATCATTTTATCTGAGAACTTTGCAGTCACTAACATTATCTCTGTATCTGTGAGAGAGGGACAAACTATATTTCCCTTATTATGAACAGAGAACTGAGGCAAAGGACAACTAAAGACAGTGTTTCTGACACTTGAGTCCATGTGTCTACAATAGTCATCTGCATGCAAACGAGATGCCTAACTCCCTTTGTATACAACGATCAGAAACAAGCACATCTAAGCAAATTTATCAAACCTATCTTTAACAGTAGGCTGAACTGAATCACCTCTCAAGACACCCATTTCTTCCCACTGGTTGTCTAACCAAAGTGCTCACACAAATGCAACAGACACCTAGAGTTAGGTGAGGTGAATCTACGCAGATGACTCCCCAAAATCTGAGGAGAGCTGAAGGTGGAAACCCTGGATGGAGACCCACCTCCTGCACTATCCACCTGAGCACTTTCTCAAAAGTTAAAGTATATCATATAGCCCATCTGCTACAGGTTATCCTTTATCACATTTTAAAACAAATTCAAATATTGTTATACTCCTGTTCACACAATGAATGTTTGCTCCAACTTAAGATACTTTTCAGAGGGCCTGACCTTCAGGAAGAGAGTCAGCCAACTTAACAAGAATGGCCATGTGTGCAGTCATAAAATGATGGACACTATACCAAGTGAGGATTAACAGAATTAGACCCAGGTATCTCTACATTTGATAAAAATGGAGATATATGTAATATAATCCAAAAATAAGCTAGGTGAAGAACATTCCTCATAACAGAAAGCAACAAAGCAAATGTTAAGTTACTGTACCTAAATGTGGGACAGCTGTCCTGCATGGTCTTGCCTGCAGTCTTGGTTTGTGAATGTGTACCCAAAATCCCTGTGACTGAAGGACAGACCTCTATAATTTCCTTTGGAAGGCACACAAAGCACACAGGCTCAGAGCCTAGCTGATACCTCCTCTGGCCTAGGGAACCAGAAAAACAAGGCATGCAGAGGACACAGGTCACTTCCCCACCTTGCTGGGACACTATTCAGGTGCATCTCCTGGGGCCAGGACTGTGATGCATTTATCCCACACTGTAGATAGAGCCGCCAGAACAGCCTTCCACTTGAAGTTAAGCTGCCTTATCAAAGCTACACTCTATGTTGAAAAAAAGGAGATATCACAACTAATCTGTTAAATTTATCTCAGGAGACACACAAAAGTTGTGGCACTCCACGGTTTTGGTGATTTTTCAAAACAATGCAGTAAAGATATACATCTTTTCATCTGATTAAGGAGAAAAAGCAGCTGTAAACTGTACTCTACTGATTTAATGCCCTGACAACACCTAAAACTGATTCATCTTCCAGATAACATTGCTTTAATTAGACATGTGAGAAAATATCTAAGGTGACAGTCCACTTTTGATCAGTTACTTCTGTAAATACATCAGCATTTAAAACACATTAGTATTTGAATACCCCTAGCTGACTTGTGAGAATGGCAGAAGTAACTTCCTGTGAAAACTTAGTCTTTCAACTTCCAAAAAGAAGCAAAATCACAGTAGAAAACAATGTCCTAATCTGAAAGAACTGCAGAACAAATTTGTTTAGGAATCAGGAAGGCTGAGTCAGTAGCAGTGGTGTGCAAGGAAACAAAGATGATTTCACTTAGGCAGGTGATGAAAAGGTCACTACTGGGTGTATCCTAACCATTTATGTTAAGGTTTTACTACAGATACAACAAATTAGTCATTTGAAAACTTTCAGAATCTGCAGGTGAGTGGAAAAAATAGGAGTAACAGGATTTTCTTTTTTAGGTGATGTAAGGTCTAGAGTTGGAGGCACTGTAGTAGCAACGATGCAATCGCTGCACCAAAGAGAATATCAGCGTTGGCTGTTTGAAGTGGATGCCCTGCTCGGTCTAACAAAGATGCGACTTTTGCTAAAACTTGGCCTTGCCTGGGCATTTGAGTAAGTACAACTAAAACACTGAAACTTCTTTGTTACGCTTTTTTTGACATATTATAAATGTTAGGGATAGGAAACACGATAAATATTTTCTAATTGAAGATTGATGTGACTTGTCTCATTTGATCAGCATAACGTTCTTGGGAAAAAAAAAGAAACAAAACTACAGCACTGTTGTCTACTGAACAGTTAAAAAAAAATCTGAAATACAACCATTCCTAGGAAGTATGGCAGAAATAATTACCTTGGGACCCCAAAGTCTTCAGAATCATTGAATCCTAAAAAGACATGAAGACACAGTCTTTGTTGTAAGCAGTTTTATTTTACGTAAGTGAAGTTGCATTTTTCATTTGTTAGGAGAGAAAAGCAAAGAGAAGACTCAGAGGTGAACACAGGACACTGGGTTCTTTGCTAATTTCCAAGACTGAAGAGAATTAAAATGACTAAAGTAGCATAGTAGCAAATTGCTATGCTATACTGTATTGAAGAGAAGAAGGAAGAAAAAAAGGAAAAGAAAAAGGAAAAGGAAAAGAAAAAGAAAAAGAAAAAGAAAAGAAAAGAAAAAGAAAAAGAAAAAGAAAGAAAAAGAAAAAAGAAAAAGAAAACAAAAAAGAAAAAGAAAAAAGGAAAAAAAGAAAAAAAAAGGAAAACAAATTTAAAAAAAATTATCGTCTTGATGTTATTTCCTGAAGGGGATCTGAATATAAAATTCAGCCAAGAAAGAAGAGATACAGTAGTGAACTAAAAGGCTAGGCATTTGTATGACACCTGATAATCAGTTTTATGAGTCTAAGAGGAGGAACTATATGAAATACCACTATGGACATGAGGAATCCTGAATACATTCTTAATCCTTAATTTCAAGGACCTCAGGAGATCATTGAGTTCAACTTTCTCCTCAATGCAGGTCAGACCAGGTTGCTAAGGGCTTTGTCCAGTCATATCTTGAAATACATTGAAGGATGGAGACTGCTCAACAACTGCCCAGAGATGGGCACCCTGTTCCTCTGCCGGACCTGGTCCCCCCTGGTTCTCAGAGGCGGGATTTTTATCCTTACATCTGGTTTGAAATTCTCCTGTTTCAACTTACGTCCATAGTCTCTTGTCCTCCCACCTGCACCACAGTGAAAAGCCTGGCTCCGTCTTTTCACAAACTGCCTTGAGGTACCAGAGGCTGTTGTGAGGCCCCCTCCCACAAAGCCATCTCATCTCCAGGCTGAAACAGCTCTGGTCTTTTAGCTTCTCCTCAACTGGGCCGGTGTTCCAGCCCCTGACCATCTTGGTCGGCCTCCACTGAACTTCCTCCAGTTTATCCATGTCTTTCCTGGAAGAAAGAAGGGGGGGGGGGGGGGGGCAGATGGAGCAGTGAGGGGGCAAAACTTGATGCACCATTTTAGATGCCGTCTAACAAGTCCTGAGTAAAAGGGAATAATCACCTCCCTTGATCCTGCTAATTACAGCCCAGGATGCTGTTGGTCCTCTGCTCCTGGGACACACTGCTGGCTCATGCTCTGCTCGCTGTCTACCAAGACCCCTTGGTTCTTCTCAGCACAGCTTCTCTCCAGACAGTCCCCTAATTCTCCCCCCAATACAGGATTGTTCCCCAGTTGTCCCCCAGTTTCTCAATTCTCAATTGAATTTTTATTCTCTAATAATCACACTACCTGTCTAGCCTCCCCTGGCTAAATTCCTATGGCATTCCCTGTTTTTTAGATGTATACATAAATTAAGTTACCATGATGGATTTGGTTTGAAAAGATTGACTTAGCTGTCTCAAACAGTTTTAATTAAAATACTGCCATATCTGTTCACTTAGCCAGAATAAGAAGTCAGCCAGTCGCTTCCACCAGTATTTCTGGACACATTTTGTAGAACCAGCAGAACTCATCTACACCTCCTGCTATCTGTCATTCATCTGACAGTGAATTGCATTTCTGCTTCCATCTGCACGAGGAGGGGAGTTAAAAGCTGCCATTACACCTGGAATTAAGGAGCACTAATGGCTTGCCAGCCACGTTCAAGGCACGAGAATGTAGATCTTACAGAAGGAGACGAAAAGGAGTTGGTTTGCCCATCTCAGGGAAGTAAAAAGTGAGAGGGAGTTTATTCTACAAATAAATCATGCACAGTAAACATCATAGGGGGAAAAAAATATTTAGACAATAAAACAATGCTGCCATAAGAACAAAGGCATAAATTTGAGGCTGGCAAGTGGAAAGCTTCTAAACATGGCAGGGTTACAGCACTGTAACAAACCTCCATTTAGGTAGTAGAGGCGAGGAACCTAACTGGTTTTAAGACATGGAGAGAAATTTATGAAAGGTATTATATAGGTTGGTGACATCAGCCAAGTTGATGACTCAGGAGATCTCATCTAGTCTTATGTTGCTGAACATTTGCATCATGAATACTTTTTTTAAAAGTGATCAGTGAACAATATCAAGTGTGTTATTCTAATTATGAATTAAACAAATATAAATGACAGAAAGTTAACCTTAGTGTGATAAGCAATTAACAGAATTATGCTGTGACTGCAGCTGATACATAATTAACAACTGCTGCAAATGATGTTATCCATCTAATTTGCCCAGATTGGAGTAGCATTATTCTTAGCCATGTTTAGCAAGTTCTGCAGTAATGTGCACTTGAGTGAAGTGCTCTTTACTAACGTGTTCAAATTCACAAAGCTGTTATTAGAATTGCAAATAAGATATACACCAGCATCATTTCCTCTGCCCATCATTTTCTCTTCTTTGGAACTATCCTTGACAGAAAATCAAATTGTAACAAGTCCAAAGGATGCTTGCACAAATTGAGCAAAAGTGGCGTTATATAATTAAACAGGGAAAATGTGCAAAAAATCATCCTGATGAACCAAGTGGGACTGAATTCAAAACACGTGAGGTGCTGCTGAGTAGGAAGGAACAAGAATCATGGAGTTCACTGGGGGACAGAGGGAAACGTTCACGGTAGAATTCACTTAAGAAAGTGGAAAGGGGAAAAATATTTTTTGAAGTGTTGTATATTTAAGGCCCAGAACTGAAGAATATCTGATCATTCAAAGGCTGATGAAATCAGTAGAAAAAATCACCACCTCTCAAGGACTGCGTCTTCAAGGTCAAGACATGTTGGAGTTGCAAAAGTCTGATTAAAGCATACCAATTAAAAAAAGGAAGAAGAAATTAGTGGTTCACAGGTCTTCTGTTCATCTTTCCCAGAAGGATATTGGAAAATCTGGACAACTGAGAAAGTAATAAGATATGATGAGGGAGCAATTGCCTGACAAGGAGCACACACAGCCTTGGGTGAACAACATAATGATATCATTTAGCAAAAATCTTTGGGGTGTGCATACCTTCCACCAATCTACCACCAGTTTCTCTGATTTCATAGGTATTTATGTGGCTTTCAGGAGCACGTCATCTTTCCAACAGCTGCGTCTCCAAACGGTCATCATTTTCTGAGAGAGTGGCATGTCGAAATAGGACAGCTAATGACCTAGTCTCTAGCAAGCAAGGAGGTTAGTGAAGCATGCAGCAAAACTTTACTCACATTCAAAAAAGAAAACAACAGAGTACAGAAGCTTCAGTTCTCCATATACAGATGAGGGAAGGCTGATTTCCTAGGCTGGTTCCACCCTCACCTCTAGGTAATACCTGCAGCCAATAAGAGTAAAATAAATGCTAAGCTACCTGCAATGCAAACCAACTATGCTCCTAAAGAAAATTCTTATTTGAATTATAAAGGTTGAGAATACAGTGCTTTCACTCAAGGTACAAAGGCATTTCTGAAGATTAAAGAAACTTCAAGAAAATGCTTAAGTCATCAGACAATGTTGATGCCAGATTTTCTTCCACTTGTAGAATAAAAAAGCATAGAATTTATACAATGTCTTGAAATACTATCTGGAAGGATTATGTATAGGGAATAAGAGACAAAATGGTTTTTAAGACTGCGGAACTGTTGACATAGAAGCGTATGAATAAAAGATTCCCTGCTCTTTGGATGACTCTAATGTTTAGGTACTGGATAAACTACATAGTAAAACCAGATTTGTAGTAGAAAAGCCTGAAAGAAAAATAAGTTTAATTTGACCATGTGGAGAGGGTTTCAAGAAGGATGAAGGCATGAAGGAAACAAAGAGACATTTTGTAGTAACCTTGAGAACTACTTTACAACTTTTGGAGCCTCACTGACTTTTCTTGGGTGAACTGCACTTTTAAATGCTAAGCTTTAGCTGAGCAGTCACTATCTTTTTTTTTTATTTATGTATATTTATGTCAATGCTACCTATTAATTCTATACATTCTTATATATGTGCAGGCTGTACATTTATAAGCAATTCTTAAATACAAACAAAATATACACTGGCCACTCATAAAATTCTGAAAGACATTTTTTTTTTCTGCATCCCAAATGTAACTCCATGCTATTAAGATCCAAATAAGAGCACGTCATTTTTAGGTTTTCCTATTAAAAAAAAAAAAAAAAATCCACTGGCTTCAGCTTAGACAACATTCTTTGCTTTGCTTTTTACTTTACTAGAAAGCTTATGGGTCATACATAGTTCCTTCCCTTGGAAGAAAATGACAACACAGAAAATCACTTCTAGACACCAGGGATGAAACTAGCTCCCCTTATTTAGATACAACAGGACTTTAGTCAAGAACAGAGATTCTTACAGTCTAAATTGTAGGTCTGCTGAGGCACTACATTCTTTATTGATCTTATAAACTGCAGTGCATGCAAAATAGAAAGCAGTAAAATTATTAGCCCATCAGTACTTTCTGTCCTCAGAAGCAATACTGCTACACCAGTATACCAGATCGATCCTGGCAATATCAGAAATAAGAGTGTTTTATTTAATAGTTAAATATATATAAAATTAATTATTCTCTGCATATTTTCACACATAGACCCTGGATCAGAAACATACTGTTTGGCTAACTGTGGAGGAAAAAAGCACTACTTGTAATGACACAGCCTCTCCCACTGGGGCCACTATAAAGGCACATAGAAATCATCAGGTGTACTAAAGTGAGGATGAAGGCTACAAACAGATCTGTTCTTTAAGTCCCTCGGTGCCTCTCTCCCTACCCTCGCTTATCTATGCAAGGTAAATTAGTCTCTCCATCATCCATGATGAGGAAAAGCTGGAATCTCTATGGGAAGCACACACTTTTTTATATACCTCTTTTAGTTCTACATTTTCAGAACTCCCTTACACATCTAATCCTATAGCCATTAGTAAGGCAATAAAATGACATAAAATGAGCAAAGAGTAATAAAGCAATCATATCCCAGCATGTTTATTTAGTCGTGGTCCTTAATGACGGAGACCTTTGTACCCACTGATACCTGGAGCTGCTACTAATTCTCCTCTGTCTCAAATCCCTGGTTATCATTACTCACAGACTTATGCCCAATGTTTTAAAGCCTGCTTTACACAAACCGTGTAAAAAAAAAAAAAACCCTCACAGAAAGAAAGATTAGTTTGGGGGGGGGGAATGGGAAAAAGCTTTGCAAATTCAGCCCAAATCCATTTGCTTTTAGAGCAATACTGAAAGAGTTGAGTTAGGGGAGGCAGAATGGTGGAAGAAGTGGACATCAAGTCTGCCTTACCAGATGGGTACCAGCTGCACTTCTGCTGCCCATACTCTGACCTGGCTGGATGTGAGTTAGGTGCAATGCAAAATTTGCATAGGTGCACTGAGGTTGTGTTAAAATGTGTTAATGTGTGCCTTAGCCTTTGAGTGTACTGTCCAAATTAGGTACATTAAATGGGTGAAACATCAAACAGAGCTTGGTGGCTGTTGTTATTAGACTGTAGACATATCCTTAGTGGTAAGAAAGGTATTTAAAATCTAACTACGTACTGGTGAATCTGATGGCAAATCAAACTTTCCTCTCCTCAAAATACTTGAAAAGCAGTCAAATTTAAGCTATACTAACTATAGTATATTGTGATTATTTTCACAACCATTTCTATGTCGATCTAAAATCCATTCCTTTAAAATACCACATATTTTCAATTTAAAGAGCTATAGTTATCTATTGAGTATTTAAGCAGAGTTTCCTCTGTCTTTACTTCACCATTTATATTATTTTCTAAGAAGCTTTAAGGAACATAATTCCCATAAGGGGACACTCTGATAATCTATACTGACTTCTGAGTAACACAGAAAAGTGCAATTTGATCCAGTGATTCCTAATGAGGACCAAGAACATGTGGTTGTCCTTCAGAAGAATCCATTTTGATTTTAAAATGGCCAATAACAATCTACCAAAAAAGTCTAGGGACAAATCACAGCCCAGTGATTGGTCACAGTCACAATTACAGTCACAGCCAAAATACAGTAACTTACTTCCAGTTTGGATATTTCTAGTTTCACCTTTTGGCCATCCCTGGTTGTTTGTTTGGGTTTTTTTCTATTCGTGAAAAATAATCCATTTTATTTTTTTAGGGTTGCCTCTTTATGTCTTGTAAAATGTCTGCAGAGTCACTTTACTTTCACCTCACCCATGTGCCACGTATGTTCCAGTCTTTCCTTCCCAACGTTTTTCTCTCTTCCTTCCCTGTCCCACTTGCTCATTTTCAGTCAATCTCTTCTCTCTTTGATTTTGTCATTTTGTTTAATTAATTCCCTACACGTAAAAATCACTTCAAAATAATTATATATATATATATCATGAAGCCAACATGTCTTTAGACTACTATTGAAATTTGAGAAATTCTTTCATGGAACCATTTTTCAGAATCAAAAAATCATAGTATTTCTGAACCTGGAAGAGGCCGCTGTTGGATTTCTTATTACATTGTACTAAAATGTTAGCAGATTCTACTTTTTCTTCTTTAAAACCTTCATAACAGATGTTCATAAAATGCTTGTGAGTGCAGTTATCCATTTCTTGTGATAATTTGAACAGGACTGGTCTTTGAATCCCTTCCTTTTGAGTCTGAAAAAAAGATCTGGAATTTTCTTTTAAATAATTTGGGGGGTTTTAAACTGCATTTCCCCTGCTGTATGATACACCTGTTGCATTGCTTGTTCTTCTCTTGCTCTCTCTGTCTTCTCTAGACTTTTCCAGAGATATTCCCTCTTTTGGTTAGCCTTTTGTCAGAGACATTGTTTTTACTACATATTTCAGCAGTGGTTTGTTCCTCTAGTGTGAGCTCTGCGAACATGTCCTCTTTCAAATTGGGACAAGCTGCACAAATGTGGAAGTCCAGCCATAAACTAGCAACTGCTCAGAACAAATAAATTATGTGACCCAGATAACACATGATATGTTGCATTAATATTGTAAGCAAAACATACAACAGGTTGTTTGCACAAGCAAGTGCAAGCAATATATAGAAAACACATATAGCTTGGCAACGTTCTTCAAATAGCATGCTCTAAATAGAAAAGTTGGTCAAAAACTACTCTGAGGAAAAAATTCCCCCTTTCATTTGAATTTTCAAGTGTCCAAACAGTATGCTATTGTGCAAAAAATGGCTTGCTGAAATAAAAACACAATAAAAAAGAGCTATGTGTTGAATTATTTCATTGAGCTAGGATCCAAAGTAAAGCACTGTGATAAATCACCTAATTTTGCTTAAAAGCAGGGGAGAACAAAACATGGACAGATAGAGGAAAATAAAGAAGAAAACAATGGGAGAAAACCAAAACAAAACAGTGCCCCTTTCAGGATGACTGAATTTTGTTTAATCCATATTTTACTCTCTGCTACATAATTTTACACTCTTGACAAAGTGTCAGGCAATTGGAAGAGGGCTGGAAAAACATATGCAGCTTTTTGTCAACTTTATGCCTCCCTAAATTTAGAAGACTCTTCTGAATAAAGAAACTAAAAATAAATCAGGAAACAGTGTCAATAATGGGGTCTGAATTATCCAGCAATAAAAAAACTGAAACCATTCTTAATATATTTAAATAGAACTTTCATAACATAAATAGTGGCAATGAGACTTGACTGGCAATGGAAAAAAAGTGATTTGTAGCTGACTTACACAGACGACCTTTTAAAAAAAATTACACTGCCTATATATACTGTGGCTTGTTTACTTACATGTTTAAACTATTGTAATAACTCATAGTTAAAATGTGGTCAACATGTACTTTACCTAATCTTAATAGCAAAAGTTGGCACTGAAGTCTTGGATAAGCAAATATATTCACATTAATATTTGCAATTTTAGTTTCCAGAATGAAAATCAATGCCAATTTACCTGGATACTGTAAATAAATTAACAACATATACAGAAAAATTAATGTCTATAGATTTATATTACAATTCTATTTTCATCACACATATATAGTGCGTTTTTGTGTATATAGAGAGATAGAAAGAGAAGGTTATGCAGTTTGGCTTAGAGATAATTTTATGATAGAGTTGTTTAAATGCAATACAATTATCTTTAAGGAAATGTGCTGATAAGTTAAAAAGTTAAAAAATATGCATTTAAATAAATATAACAGATTTAAGTCTGGATTTTCTAAGAAGAAAACTTCCAGAATTCTGTAAATATTCACCATACTAATTCTTTGGTCATTAGAGTAACATCATCAGACAGATCTGACAAGAATGATAACTACTAGGCTAAGTCAAAAATTTGGTTAATATATACAAATTTTCTGAAAAAGCATCCACAAAATAAAGGCAGTGAAAAATAAAAAAAAGAGGGAGCAGGCTGGTTCTCAAAATCAAGAAAGTCTTAGTTAATCCAAATATGAAAAAATATTAATCAAAGTTTAAAAAAAGTCCTTTAAAACTTTAGCAAATTAAAAATTTTTCTAACTAGCTCTAACAATAGTTAGATGCAACACTGAACCCAGGTTCATATCTACATCCATTTCTGCCAATTCTTTACCTCTTCTCTACGAAATAACGTATTAGGTCCAGAGTTGCAGCACAGTGCAGTCCACCTGCCCAGCCAGCCAACAAGATTAATCTTTTTTCTCTTTGGGAACTTGTGCCCAGTGAGGAGAAGAATGATCAACCAGCTTTTTTACAACCTCTGGATGAGATTAATCATGTCTCACCTTACACGTCACTCAAATCCCTGAAATTTTTCATTCTGTTACCCTTTCATGTCAGTCCTCTTGTTCCTTATCCTTTTCAATCTTATTAGGCTTTTATTTTCCTATGTTAATGAAGACAGACTTTTACCACTCACTCTGACAAGTTCATCGGTGAAACCATTGCTCATCAGAGGTATGTAAAAGCAAATGGTATTAATTCTACCAGAAGTGTTAGTAGACTGGTGCTTTATCAAGCCACTGTTCTTGATTTTCCAGCATATCTGCATTAAGCTAAACAAATATGATCACACAATAAACTTCCAATATTTAACTGAATGTAGTCATAAAGTATACCACCCAGTAACCAAATCCACACACAAAACGTGCAAATTATTACAAAGCAGCACTACATCTGAAACAATAGCAACATGCACTATCTCCTAGATGGTACTAAGGGACAAAGGACACGAGCCCTTTCAGTCTTAAAAAAAGGTGTATCATTCAGGATACTTCCTTCAAACAAGCTTGTGAGGAAAGCTATCTAAAACTCTTATAAAACCATAGAATTAGAAAAGACAAACTTGAGTCTAGAAATAGAAGTGTATCTAGAAACAGAAGCTCACATGAGTCTGAGGATGATCTTCAGGTGATGGCTTGATGGCAAGTCTGATAAAAGATAATCAAATTTTAGTCAGACCAAGAAAATAAATTTTGCATTTGTTTTATGCCATAAAAGGGAAACTCTGCAATTGTTTTATGCCACAAAAATGTTTATTAATGTGTTTATAGGCTGCCATTGATTTTAGTTGAAACAGTCCGCTAATTATTGGAAGACTTGGTATAGAAAACATTGTGCAAAGCAGGAAATTAAATAAATAAAATGATGAGATGAGATGAGATGAGATGAGATTAGATGAGATGAGATGAGACAGATGAGATGAGAATGAGATGAGATGAGACGAGATGATGAGACAAAACAAACAGAAACAAGAAGAAACAGTGAGATATACCAGCCTACCGATGTTCTTTTCATAGAGAACGTGCTGTCCCCACCAGTTCTAAACACTGAAGGTGGTGAGCAAAGAGATCGTAGACCTGCTTACAACTCATCTTCTCAACAAAACATCAATGGAGAAACTGAAATGAGAAGCACACACAAACCAGCAGAAGGTCAAGTAGCACCATAAAAAGGAGCTGCAGATTTTTCAAAAGTATTCAGACACCTTAAGATGCAAATACACACTGTAAGAGAACCCCTGGCTCTTGATAATGACTGGCCTCATTCTGTCGGGAACCAGCACACTGAAAAGCATGACTCTCAACTGAAAAAGAGGGAAGGACAGGATCGCTGGCATTCAGAAGAGGCTGAATAAGAGCAGGTATCTTGTACAGCGACTTCTCCAAACCAAAGAGGATTCCCTCTTACACACACACACCCCACACACCCCCACCCACCCCCCACCCCCCACAGTATTCACTGTACCATTCTCAACGGGAAAGAGAACCAGCAACCACAACTATTTATGATGGTTTTGATCACCCTGTTCCTTTTTGCTGGCAGACAAGATGATGACTTTACAGACACTGCGTAGGATAGGTAGACTGTATTTCACTAGACGTCTACATGCACCTTTTGATGCATGAAACCCTTTGAAAATCTGACCCCAGCCCTAAGTATTCCCTAGAGAAGTGTGATGATAAGAGTTTGTATTTGCTAGACCTTTTTTTTTGTCTTGAGCTCATCAGTTGGCAATTAACTGTAAATGATTAAGGCAATCATAAATGCTAGCAGGCAATTCTTAGAGCTCAGTTCCAGGTGAAAATGAAATCTGTTTTACGAAACAAAGTCTTAGAAAGTACAAACATCAACTGAATAACCTGAAAATGCCTTTTTTGTAGTAGACATATCCTGAAACAAAAGCCCAAGTTTGGTTTTCTGTTTTTTTTCTTCTGCATGGTTATGAATTTCATGGGCACTGTATGCAGCTAACAAGCCTAAAATAAATACATGATAAATTTTAATTTAAATGCCTCTAAATTAACTGAAATCACTGAAATAATTTTAAATATTTGCAATTATTAACTAAAGCCATTTTTCCCCCAAATTGGTTTCCATGTATCTGAACTGCATGTGATTGTACTATCAGCCACATTCTGCTATACTAAGACAACACAGCCAGTAGCAATTGAGAAAACACATTATACATAGCACTTAGTTCACCATGAAATTCTAGATGAGTTAATGATAGATAATGGCCTATAATTCATGTGTGACTTATTTTAGCAAATCTCTCTGATACAGCAATTCAAGCGCACTGCATCAAGGCTGCACTAAGTATAATCAAATGGGCTTGCAGAAAAATCAGCAGAAATTACAAAACACTTAATAGAAGAGAAAGTGACATGCTTAGAAGGCCCATGAACTCAGTGTTGTTCGACTGTTTTAACACATCTGTTTTATTAGGATTTCCAGTGCAGAGTTTGTGGAGAAAAGAACTAAAGTGTCAGTGCTCATTACTACCCTCCTCCTTACCCAAAGCTATTGAAATAGTTACAAAAACCTGTCCAGTATCACTGTGATGGCTACCATCTTGACTGACACTAAAATGATGTGTAAAGGCTATCTTTGCAAGCTCTCTTTCAACTTTCTAAGTGCGTTACCAGGTCTACATCCAATACCTAAGATGTGGATGCACACTAGATGTACCCTGTGGCAGTAGGTCTGCAGCAACAACAAGCTTTGCAACCTCATGAATGAACCGCTTTCAAGAAGCCCTGATGAATATACTGAACAACAGAAGTACCAGGAGTATCTCTTTATCTGGACAAGTCTATGTGTGACTTCGTTAGCAATTTCCTTTCATTATGAAAGCTAACCTTAAACCTAATCCTAGCCCTACCCTTTTTTTTCTATCTATTAAACAATCATTAATCCAGGAAAAATCCTTCCATCTTAACCCGTGATAGCTTTGTTTCTTTACGTGCCTTTTTGAGGAAATTTGCCAACAGCTTTTTGGAAAATCAACTATACTGTGACAATGTCTAAAATCACAACCAGAAAGCACTTCAAAGCTCCTGAGCCTGACATACCCCAGCTTTGCTACATATTGTATTGGGATGAGGTCTGGAAGGGCACCAGCCCCCTTCCTTCCTTCTCGCTAGCCTTGTTGGCAGGAGAGGAGCTATGGCATTTGCTTGCTCTCTCAAGACAGAACAATCAGAGACCAGGACACAGGGAGCACACACCAAGCGGTCCACTGAGGCACATTTATGTCAATAACATATCCTTTTCCCTGTATCTAGTGACTCCTTGACAGAACTGCAAGCTTATGCAGTATGCACTCCCGCTGCAAAAATTCTCCTTATTAGAGATTTAAACTTTTTTTTTTTTTTTTTTTTTGCATCAAGCTCACACTGTACTTCCGCAGATTTCATCTGCAGTCCTTTTTAGGGGAAAAAAAAAAAAAAATTTAAAAAATTGAAAATTGCATGGCATTTACCATTTTCCATGACATTCTGGTCCTTTGATACAGGGGTACAGGGTGACATAACAGACACAGACTAGTGAGACAGATTAGTAAATATGAATCATTCTGTAACAAGATAATAGAAATAATAATACCTTCAAATACCTTCCTACTTGTGAACAGCATGAAAGTAACGCCTGTTTTACCAGTACTATGTGCAAGAAACTAATGTGGAAAAGTTGAACAGGTGAGACAGAAGACATTTAAGGTAGAGCAAGAAGAATTCTGATTCCCCATCTGCTGCTCTGCAGATAGCTCCCACACCACCACGGGAAACCACCTCACTGCTGGTCACCCCAAATGCAGCCCAGCCACCTCGAGCTCTAGATGGCAACTCTCTCTCTGCAGCCACTGCCAAACAGACCAGTGATAATGGACTCACCTAAAACCAAAAAATCCACTCTGTGATCAAAAAGCCATTGAAGTTCACACATAGTAGATGCTGGAGCACAGTCAGTAGAAACGTGGCTGATCATTAAAAAATGTCTGCATTCGTTTGTGGTGGAAGGTCTATTTTTTATATGGTGCATATTATTTAATCTTTGTGGTTTGGGGTGGTTTGGGAAATACTAAACCAAAGTGAAGTAAAAATACACATGCAAAAACCCAAACAGATACTAGAGAACTTGAAACACCTTTTGCTATGAAAAATATAAAAATTCAGGAAACACAATCAGGCAGAAAAGATACTGGAATAAGATTTGTCTTAAGAGATCTGGCAAAACTAGCCTATTTCCACAATAAAATATAGCCTGAAGCATAAACTTTACCATTATTTAGTTTTCTCAACTATCTTTATTCACCTAATAGCAACACAAATCTGTGTAACTCTGTAGATACAGAGATCTCTTGTGTAATCATATTGCCTAAGTATAAGCTTTTAATTAATAAACAGCAGACATAATAATTATCTAAAGCTGAATTATTGGTTTTACTTGATATTACCTGTCCATTCTCTTCAACAAAAATAAATAGGAACAAGATAAATGCCTTTGCCCTTCTGCTACTGTTCAGTAGAAAAGTAAAGATTCAGGGCTTTTCAGACTCACTTTTTACAAATTACATGGAGTTTGATATAATGTAGTTAGTTCACACATATAAAGATGGGCCCTCTACAGAAATGTCAGCTTTGGTAGCAATGGCTACTTCTCAATAGGAAAAACGTACTTCATCTAGATAAAGAGACTAAACCAGCTCAAACTACCTTATTAGCAACAGCTCCCCTAAGAAATCAAAATCTAACACCAACACACCATTTATTCCAAGACTAGACATTATTTTCACCAAAAGAAAATTATCTGTAAGAGTATGTGTAACAGTGCCCTCTGGTGAGTATGTGCCCAAGCGATACACTTTGATTATACAGGTAAAGAGCGAGATTTTTGTGGCAGGGCTGATAAGTAATTTGGATAATTTTGCAAACTGAATTATGGTATCACTTTTCAAAATCAGCAATGAAGAAGTTAGGTGTTTTGAGATTATAATTACTTCATGCAATTGGTTTATGCTCATTTTTTTAAACGCAGACTTGCATGAAGAAAGAGACAGTAGCCTTGACTAGGTGAAGATTTATGAGTGCTATAGACAGCATAGCTACTTTTATGGCTGAGAATGTAATAGATCCTAAGCAAACACTGATAAGTCCTGTATTCTTCTGAGAAGTATCCACCCACCAAGTGTCCTGACATTGGAAAGCCCCACAGTTTTGATAAGAATAAAGACAAGCTAACTGTAGAAAACAACTTCATTTCTTAGGTCAGTTGAAAACGTTCATCAAATGTTTTGCCGGCAAGGGCTGCATCTTCCTTCATTACTGGACAATGACCAATGCATTTTCAATCCTATTGAAATGTGTAAATCCTACTGAAATACGTAAAATATATATATACACACACCCCATAAAATACATGTCTATATATGTATACATGTATGTTTATATATGTACACATATAAAATTAAGTTAGGATATTGGAGAGACTTGTTATTGAACCGAGGAGTAAAGTTCTACTTTCAAAAGGTTTAATTGTCAAACACAACAGAAGGTACTTCATAAAAAAAATGGTTGATATGAAGTCGTGGTGGTGGTTGAGGCCTGAAAATACCATTCTGGGCTAGTTTATTACTTGCTATCTGGGGTGAAACCAAGAGTAGCTTTACCAGGAATGGCATGCTCCTTCATCAGTACCTCCCAGTGATCACATCTGCTCTCTCTCTGAAAGTACCATGGCCGTTACTTCTAGCCTCTGCAGTGCAACCTGAACTGCAGCAGTGCTCTCGTAAGGGCAGGAAGACTTAGGGAAGTCACCAGAGCTGTTTGTATCTATGATGTTTGTACTGCATAAGAATGAGAAAGTGAACTTAATGAAAATATTACCCTAGTCATCTATCTGACAATCATTCTTCTCACTCATATTAAATATGCCTCATCACCGTCTTGCTCTAACTGTGGTGACTAATTAACTTCATGGTTTTTAAGGAAGGAACCTGGCAGTCCCACTCAGTTGTTTAACAAATAACCAGCTGTCCCCAGAGGACTCAAAGGAGTCACTTCCAGCCAAGTTCCTTTGGGCCGGGTATAAACATCAAACAAAAACTCACCTCAGCAGGTGGCAGCAAGAAGTGCAGGGGGAGGACTGGTAAAATGTCATCAGCAAATAAAAAATCTGACTTTTACATTATTTTGCAATGTTTGGTCAATTTATTATAGAGACTGTGATGGCTACATTGGACATTGTAGGTCTTGATTATACTGTATGGCTCGTCAAATTTATGCATTAGCCTCCTCTAATACATTTACTTAACACCTCCAAACATCCAGCTATCAGCTTTCCCAAAACAGAGGCACTGGTACTTTCAAAGGAGGACAAGCTAATTAATTTTACACAAAAAAAAAGTGTGGTATGTTGTAAACAACAACAACAACAAATTAAAATACTTTCTAAAAGCTAAAAGTTCTCCCTCCTTTGCAAATTGTCACCCTGGCAAACATGTGGATCGAGTAAACTTTTTCAAAATCTAACCCAGTTTTGCCAGAAAACTCCACATGTGGAAAATGAAGCCAATTTGATTTATTTTGGCAAATAAAGAAGGGAAGGGGCTGTGAAAGTCAGGTCTGCAGTAGAAATATTAACTTTCCTGATAATACTTTAGCAAGCACTAAAGATCCTAGAACAAAGGCTACCTTTTTATTATGGCAGCAAACGGCATTCAGCCTCATGAGGCCAACAAGCATCACTGCAATATATGAAAAACATAGTAATGGTTCAGATCAGTTTGGGGTCTGCTCTGAACCTCAGATGTAGGGTAAGTTAGAAGTCAGCAAATTAAATTACTGGCTTTTAAACTTTCCCATCATGTATTTTTTTATAGCTCCATATATACTTCTAAATTAAGGCAGCTGTCAGCATAAGACTTTATCCAGCAGCAAAACAGAAGAGTGAAACTATAGTGTAAGATGTCACCATTTCCTTATGCGAGAGAAGTAAGAGCTCGGTACAGTCACATTATGTTAAGCATTCCCCACTGGTGAAGTAATTGGTAGCTGGAAGTGCTAAGATGAGAATGTGATTATTTTGTGCCAGATTGATAATTTTGGTAGAGTGAAAAAAAATTACCCAGGGTAGTTGTAACAATACTACATGGGAATCTAGTGGAAGTAACACAGAAATTTAAAAGCAAACAAACAAATATGAAAAAGCACATTCCAGCAGAAAACCTTAGCAAATTGACAAAACCTGACAAATTTGTTACAGTCCTCGTAAGTTCAAAGTCAATGAGATTTGAACTGCAATGGACATTATTTTCAGGTACTAAAAGCAAGAACATAAAAAAGTCGGAAACACTGTCCTGCTTGGGGGTTCAGCCCAGGCTTGTTCTGCTTGCTACAAAGTTCCACATTCCCCAGAGCACAGGCACTCCCTTGTGTGCCACCGAGGCTGCTGCCGGCCGCTTCCTCACGGAGCCTTTGTAAAAAAAGAGTTAAAGGAAGCTTTACTGAAATTAACTGCTTATTAATCAAAGGCAAAATAATTCTCTCTCTTCCAGCCACATGAGAGCGGAGGGGACAGTTATTTGGAAACTGGAGAGCCCTGGCAGCACTCCTGGCTTTTTTAGGTCAAAACCGTGCGTCTCTGTCAGTGCTGCAGCATGATTGCATCAAGCTGACTTTATTCTTCTGTTCACAAAGGGGTACTTCACATGTCTTAGATCAGTCACAACTTGCCCTAGTGATTCTAAAGGAAAAAGGAAGAAAAATAAATATACTATTATTCTAGATTAGAAAAAAAAAAACCACAAACCAACTGGCAGAACACACATTTGAGTACTACTGATTTTCCTGTGCATTCCAATATCTCAAGGTGCTCTGACAGCAATGTTGTGTAGTAAATAAAGTAAAAAGAAATCCACTCTAATCAAATCTATTTATTATTCCTTTACCTGTGTTACATTGACAAAAAATGGAGTCTGGTTTGCTTTCTTTGGGCTGTGGGATCACACCATTACAGATCCTTCAACACAAAGTTAGAAGAAAAAGTGGGACGAATGGTTTTTTTTTGTTTTTATCAAGTTTTTATAGTGTCTAGGTTTTCCATCTCAACTGTTCTTGTTCAAACTAAATCTAGTTCAAGAAAAAAATCCCTACCTCATTTCCCTGAGAACCTAGTTATTTTATCTACCTCAACAACCAAGCTACTCTACCTTGTCATTTCAATTTTCACATATTTTCTCTTTGTGTATTAGGTCTATGATTCAATGAAATCTCATCTCTTCAGCCCACTGCCATAAACTACTGTCCGGAACAAAGCTCTCTCTCAAATTCAATCTCAAACAAAATGAAAAAGAGAAAATCACAAATGAGAAAGTGGACCACAACCAATCCTATGGGTCCCATTCTCACAAGGTCTGCAAGTTATTTTGCTTCATCAAATAAACCTGAACTATGGGAAGGTGCTATCACCTCTCTCGTTGCCAAATGAGAAAGTGTTAATAAAAACAAGACCTCCTTCCAGGGACACTGGAGTGTCAATGTTAATCACTGATTTGGCTGAAATACACTTCTTGATCTTAAAAGTGATTTCCAGATGAAATACAAACACCTGAAATTTTATTGTTTAAATAAATGGGGATGCAGACTGTCACACATCTGGTGGAATTACTATTGCTAAACTATGATTACTATAAATAGTGATTATTTACTGTAATGGCAACACCTAGAAATCCTTTGTGCGCATCTGAGTGTTTTCTCAGACATTTAACAGCCCTAGAAACCAGGAAGGCAAGAAAAATCTTTACGTTTATGTTGTCTATACCTCTGCACCAAGCACTGAGCTGCAGAGGATCTCACAGTTGAAAGGCCTTTTAGATAGGGACGAATTTATTTTTGTTTCAAAATTTAGGACATTTATTGCACTTTCTTATACTGCCTGTTAAAAGCTTTGTAATTTCTGTCTTCAACTCTATGCATGTGTTTTTGCTCCTGTTCATATGCCTTTAATAGCTTTGCATAGAGCCCCACCTGCTAAAGCCTCCCCAGGAAAGCTGTAATAGCTGTAACTCATAGGACTGGACTATGAAGCTTTTCCTTCAAACGAAAATCTGGAAAACACGAAAAATAAAGCACTTATGTAGCAAACATTTATAAATGCTGGAATTGAGCCACTATATGTGAACCAGCGAGTTAAAAGGACTGAGCAAAGAATCAATTAAGGTTCTCTACAGTTAGAAAATACTTTGTCATATAATGGTGCCTGTAAGTAATTTTTGCAATCAAGAACAAGCAATTGTCTGTACCCATACTGTGCCTTTGTTGAGGTACAAGCTAGGCAAGCCCATAAAATTGCTTCAGTGGAACTGCATGCAAAGGGACTTAGCACTGAATTAAAAAATTAGTTTCACACAATGAAAGTGTGTTTTAATGAAAATGATGGAATTCATTTTTCCTTCTATCACAGTGATTTTTAAATTGGTGTAACTCAATTAATTGAAGTTCGGTCAGCAGAGAAATCAGCAACAGAGTGTGCAGAATTGGTGCGAATATTCCCACATGCCACATGACAGCAGCAACGTACTAATAATAGCACATTGATGCTGATGTTCCTAGAGTCTCCGTGACTATTAAAACAGTTTCATTTTGTTGAAAAGCTGTACTTAGAATTCTTTATTTAGCTGCAAATAGGAAATGTTATTAATAAAGCTATTTTTTACTTCTTCAGATGAGCTTTCAAAAAGTTAGGTTGCAGTGAAAAATCGCTAGCATTTCTCCGTGACTTTTCAGGGTAGTACCTCTTTCTTATCAGGTTTACCCTGATGTGATTCCGTAAGTGTGCATATGGTACAGAATGAGACATTAATGAACTTGACAAGCTGCAGTATATTAAAAGTAGGTCTCTAACGCGCATATGTATATGCACCTTGTAATACATACACATTTCTCTAATTCCTTCAACTTTCCCATTGCCCTATTGTAACATAAATCTCTTGGTACTACTTTATCTGGAAAACGCTTGTTTTTCATGTCTCAACATTTTGTTTTCTTCTAGGGAGAGAATCCTTCCTTTGTGGACTCCTGCAAGGCTCAGTTCTGAGCGCCCTGTTCTGTTCTCTCCCAGGTCATCACCTTACTACTTCCTCAGCATTGAACCTGAGGTCATCAGTCACCTATAATCTTAACCACCACACCAGCTTCAGTGATCCTTATTTGTAAACACTTTAACACCTGTTAACATACCTCCTTCTCCTTTGTCCCTGCTGTTCAAGTAAGTTCTAGGCTTCCTCTTGGCTTACAACACCAAAGCCCAAGATGTGCCCAAACAAAGCATCTCTTTCATTATTTACACCTTCTCTCTGCTCTTTCTCAACTGCTTCCATATTTCATAATTTCAGCATCAATCTGGTTCTTCTCCTCCTGCATCTCATCTGCTTGCAACTGCCTGCTGATTCCTGAAACATTCTTTGTATATAAAAATTTCCTTGGCACACAGCCGGACTGTGCTTTTTTCCCAAAAAACCTGTGAGGGCAACAGCTTACTCAGAATCCCAGATCTAGCAATGGAAAGTTTTGCAGACTTCGTCCCTTTTCAAAAATACCTCTACCTAGAAGTCCAGTCCTGTTCAGTAGCTGCTATGACTGCTGTCTGAACTGTGATCTTCCTAGCCATAGCAACCCCAGGTGCTGGAGGCCAGTCACTTCATTTCATCCCTTCCAAACATGAGGTGGGAGAGCAGAGCCTTTGGAAATATGCCCTACACACATCTTCACCAAATTCCTCATCTTGACTTTCATCTGTTTTCAATTTAGCTACATCTCTTTCTGCCCTAAAGCTAAGCTCCCCAGTCCTACAGATGTACAGACTGTAATCCGTCCTCTAACACACAGAATGATGCTCCTGCTCCTCGCCCAAGAGTAAGTTACAAAAAAAGAATAATTTTCCTCCAACATTGACACCCTCCCTCTCCAAAAAATTTGCTTGGAAGAAATCTACAGCAATGCAAGAAGAATGTGGTATGCCACATTTTTTCATGCTGCAACTGCCCACCAACCAGCTACATTTAATACACAGCCAGCTGTTCTCCTTGTGTCTGTAGCAAAAGCTGGTGGGCTACTCAAAGACAAACAAAACAAACAACAAAAAAAAGCCAAACAAACTCCCAAACACACACACACAAAACCCAGGCATATATGATCAGCCTTTGTACAGAAAAAAACACCTTTGCACACTATTCTTATTTATTAATACTAATGTCTATAGATAACTTGCACACACTTATCTTGATTCAGCTAGGGCAAGGCAATTCTCATGGAATTGGACAGCTATACTAAAAATGGGAGAAAGTATATACAATGGGAAAAGTCAAGTTTTACCTTCATATAGGTTAAACAATTTACAATTTTGCTTAAATAAAAATGTGCATAGTTGTTCTTCTTTAGAGACACACATAGAAAGTTTGAAATGAGCTCTTTGGACATAGGTATCAACACAGAACAGGCATCAAAGCTCGATCAACAGGCATCAAGAAATTGCTCAGGGGATTTAAAATGTGTGGGATTCTTTCCTTCATTACAACCAACTCTGTTTCTTAACATAGCTTACTAAACCTTATTTTTTTTATTTAAGTAACAGTCTACAATAAGATTCTTAGATGTGGGACATCATTCCAAGGTGTTCTAAGTGAAGTTCCTAGAAACTGAAAAATGTGTTGGTCAAGACCTAGACTAGTCAACCATTTATTCCAATTTTATTTTAAATTTCATGTCTTCATTTTAAATATTATTTTAAGGATCTATTTCAAAAAACAAACCATTGAAATATTTATTGCTTTTGGCTTTATTTTGGTGGAGATTATTCTTAAAAAAATAAATTTAAATAAGCAAAGAGTTTGCTTAATTTAAAATTCCTGAACACTGACTGTATGTTGGAAATAATTATAAATATATATAAAAATATATATAAATATATATAAAGTATATATACTTTATAAAAAGTAAGAATTGTTTAATAAAGCAGCTGTTAAAGGCTTTGGTTTTTATTACAACTATGTCTAGTATAGCTGCATCTGCTTTGATATTGCTGCACATTTTACTACATGAAAAAGTAGGTGTCACTGTACTTATAAGCATAGCAAATCTTATTTCTTCACACATTCATTATATATGACATTCAATATTTTTCTAACTCAAATAATGCCTATCTTCAGTTTTTTCTGTAGGTCATCATCAACCCCATCCCATTTATTTCATTTGGCGTAATTCCCAGAGGGTTACTGCAAGGAATTTCAAAGATTCAGTATCATTAAAGGCTGCCAACTATGCATAAAAGTAAGTGACCCTTTCTCACACTATAATCTGCTCAAAGAACTTCCAAAACACTCGCTGGAAGTTTTATCTAAAAGTCAACAATATTCTTCTATGTCGTATGGTGTCTTTCAGGAACGTAATACCTTTTGCTTTAAATGTTGACTGTGCTTAAGTATAGGGCCTGTCTTTAAAACAATTTCTATATTTATTCCAATTGACCATCCACCTTCTAATGGGTGATTGCACAGAATCTTTAGGAACGCTTTTGATCTGGTACATTTAGTTTCCATGAAAGCAATGTGGCAGATGAAAGAAAGAAGAAGGGAAGCAGTGGCATCATACTACCTACAGCACACTGTGTATCCTCGCTAAGTGTCTAACGGACCGCAGTTTGAGAACCACTGCTCTGTTCAACTATAAACACAGGTATTTATGGACTAGCAGATATATTTAGTGTCATAAACATCCCCTTTGGCTGGAAAAAATTAAATTACATACACTGTTTAATATTAGGTGGCTGGTTTGTTTTCTTTTTCTTTTATTCTTTCTTAAATTACAAGGCTAATGAGGGATACAAAATGATTCTAAATGAATTTAGGAAAGGATGTAAGGCTTGCTTTATGGGAAGGTTATTGATTTTCAACAGGAATCTAACTATGTCACATACTAATAACAGCATTAAATGTTTTGTATCAGGGCAAGAAAGGCAAGCAACTTGCAGACTTGTATAATTCACAGATATAGAAAATATATATACATCCAAATGCTGTATCTAAACCTTGAGATACACTAGAAGTAGCTCCCAGTGTTCCCAGCAAGAAGATACCCTTGTATGTTCACAATCTCCTCTTACAGTTCTAATATAACTACACCGACTCTAGGGTCAGGGTCATCTCAAATATAGCCAACATTGGGTCCGACCCAAAATGGGTTAGAATTTTGAATTCAATGGTATTAGGATCAGGACACAGAGAAAGAGGCAAAGATGAGGATGTTTGTGTTCTTTGGCACACCAAATCCAAACTGTATATGGAAAGCATCTCAGCTGAAAGAAAGGGATTCCTGCAAACAGCAGCCACTAGCAAGCCACGGATTTTTCTTCATATCTGAAAAAATGTATCTTGACTTATCAAGGATTACAGGACATGTTGAATTCTTTATCTAGCTGTCCCGGTTTCGGGTGGTGCTTAGCCACTGACTGGGGTTAAACCACAACACTAGCTAAGAGCATTGGAGCACCTTTAATTTTCCAGGATCACAAGCTGCACTTGTGGTGGGCAGATGTATCCTTTGTGGAGAAGTGCACCACACAACCCATTTTCAATATTTCTAAATCATTAGTGGGTTGATGCCAGGGCTCCCCAAAGTTTCTGCTTCCAGTTGTACTGGTCTGAGGTAGAACAGATCTCTTAAAGTGAAAAATAGAAATCTATTACTTTGACCACTTAAAATTACCAGGCAAGGCAGACAAAGAAGCTGTTTTCATAGTGACTTCCTAGAGCACACTGTCTTTCTGGGTTTGATAATATGTTTAGTTCTAAACAGCAGCTTCCCTACAACTATTTAACTACGTTGCTTTGCCCAACCAATGAAATACTTCTGTACCAGCAGAGTTTTTCCTTCATGACCTTCCCTATACAGCTGAGGTTTAACAAGCACCTTGTTGGCTTGAACTGCTCTACAATACTGCTTTTCATCCTCTTATGGAAAGCAAGAGCTCTGCCTTACAAATTCAAGGCTACTAGATGCAAAAGGAGACCATAAAGGGTTAAAAAGTTTGCTGCAATCTCATAGATATGTTCTTCAGGCCATTCGAAGCTGTGCTCATTTTCTACCTGCCAAGGTTTTTGCAATTCATACATGTATCTTAATTTCAGAATGCTCATTTTCGCTCTCCGGTACCATAGAAACTTGGGAATGATCATTGGGAGTGTTTTTCATTTTCTACCCTCTTTCAGCTTCAAATACATCTTGGGACATAACATACTTGTCCTATTGGATTAAAATAAGATAAAAACTCCACTATTAATCTCTGTACTAACAAAATTCATGGTAAAATTTCTGTTAAAATTTCAATCCCTTTCTCAGCCAGAGCCTGCAAACTGCTTAACATTTTCTTGCCCTTGAAATGTAAGCCTATTAACTGAAAGTTTCCCAGTTTTGCTCCATTATTAAAAAGGTCTTCATAGACTTGCTATTGGAAAGATTACTATAGTGGAGTTGCTTGTTCCCCTATTTACCACTAATCAACGTGATGTTAAAAATGAGAAATGAGTTGCCCTCAGTCAATTTTTGAGGAGGCAAATACCCCTACCATTATATATCCACCAGTCAGCTTACTCTTTTTGGCAAGAAAAGAAATGACTGATTTTGTTGCAGAACAATTTGTTGAGGTCTGGCTGCAATACTCTGGTTGCAATACTCTAAAACTTCAGCCTCGGCTCTCCTCAGAACTGACCATTCCTTTCAACGACGACAGCAAAAGCCGGCACGCGCCCGGACCTCAGCCATGGAAGTTCAACAGCCACTAGATCAATGCAAGCTTCCCCGTATTCGGCAATTTAAGCAACAATCTCAATTGTGGACAAGGATATGTATTAATCCCGGCACCTTTGTTATGGGGACAATGACCTTCAGGAGAGGTGGGAGATTTAGTGGACAAGCAAGCAGTGCTAATGCCTTAAGCTGCCTCCACTGTTTCGGCTGAGCCTGAAAATGGAAGTGAAATGCATCAGCCTGCGTCAGGGAACTTGTGCTGTTTCTTCTCTGCTCTTACTTATCTGCAAACAAGGGCATCTGAATGAAGCCTGGAAAATCTGGCTGAGGAGACAGACCCCAAATTAACCCAAAAGCTCAAACCAGACTTGTGTTTTGTGAAGTACAGAATGCATCTACATTTTTAAATGTAGTATGGATTGTAAATTCCTGGGAGCTGGGGCTCTGGTTCATCCCATTTATGTTTTACTCTCAATACTAAATAACAGTACTTAAGGAGATACAGACCCTGTAAAGTACTTCTTATTTGAGATACGTTCTTTTCATCTTAACTCGCTTTAAACCAAAAAAAGCTGTAACCAACAAACAAACAAAAACCACTCACAAAGTTAGCCTAATACACCTGCAATTAGCTTAATGCATTTTACATTTTTACAACTAAAAATACTGCCCCCTAATCCTGAGGCTACTTTTTGCTCTTTGGGGAAATTCCAGTGGAGGCTTCCTTTTGTTTTTTTTTTTTTTATTTTTGCAGATAGTGTTTTGTCTTTGATATAATGATCTGGTTTTCCATGCAAGTTTGGGTGTCAACACCAAACTCTTGAAGGGACTAGCTTGTATCCCTGTAATTTATCTAGAAGATTCTGAAATGAAACATAGCAAGATAAATCTCATACTAAAACTGAATGCCTTCCTTTGCATTTTTTTTGCCTCTTACTATCACGGCCAAAGTTATCCATATTACTGTGATCAAATCTAAAGTTCTGCCTTAAACTTATGTCAGACCAAGTTCTGGCACTTCAAAACTGAAGTAAATTAAAAAGCATTGTCTCTAAGTCTCCCTAAACCACTTGTTAAAATTACATGTTTAATATTAATATAAAAAGTCACTGAAGCTCAGAGAGTCAGATAAAAAGGAAAAAAAGTTAAAAGCAATAATACAGGGTAAGACATTGTAAAACGTGAACTGAGACAAGAGGTTCGGAAGACATTAAAGCCTCTTTAAAAATGTAAATCTTTTTGAAATGTTTTGGATTTGGACATTAAAGCCAGGAATATCACTGTTCTCCCAAAAGGCAAGAAGGATATTAAATAAGGATAATACATACCTATTATGTAGATAGCATCTACCACGAAAATCAGAACTAGCAGTAAAAGCTATGCATTGTTTTCACAGTTTGTAACTAAAAAGCCTACTTCCATTTCTGTGAGGACAAAAGTATAAACACGGATTGAAGGGTAACTGCCCAGAAACCATATGAAAGTACACACGCAGCCAACGACGTACAGGATCTCTATCCTGCCTAACAGGGTCACTACATGGCTACCAAATGGTCCAGCAGAAAAGACTGTTTTCAACTTGTTTAGCAGTTGGGAGCAGGGGAATAATAAACAGGTGAAGTATTTAGCAATTTGGTGAACAAAATCCTATCTATTTCCAAAATCATAATTTTACCCTTGGAACTACAACAGCAGGTACAAGCCAACACCTGACTACACCTATCAGGTGCAAAGAGAGGACAGTGAGTGTGTATTAATGTGCAATCACAGCATGGTCACCATCTCACTTCTCTGAGTAGTGTCTGGACCTCTACTGAGAGAATTTCATCTGCTGGTATAATGTCAGTCTGACATTTCCTTGCAAAAGGAATAAATATTATTATCCTGAAGGGCACAGCAAAAGACACTGTCTGCAAGACACTTCGAGGTGTGTTTCTGAAACAGGTAGTATCAATAAGATTCAGCTTTCTCATCATAGTCATGGATTAAAAAAAAAAAAAAAGAAAAAGAAACTGTGTAGCTGTGGGAGGCACAAAAAGTGCCTGAGATACATGAGGCGACATGGTCATTGGGGTGAGCAATCTTCAAGCATCTGGACCAGCTCTGAGAGTATGAACTGGTCCCACTCAGTGCCCAGCGTTGAAACTTTACATGTCAGCAGTGAATGAAAAAATGTCTTATTTAACAAAGAAAAAGGGAAATTCAATCTGCATAACTTTCTGCCAGTGAGGCCTATTTTGGTTAGCAAGTAGCTGGTTACTGATGGACATTGCTCCTGTCTAAGACAAGTACAAACCAGGCTGGTGTAGCCTAGCAACCCCATACAAAAATGATTCTCAAAAAGGGGATTCTCATTGCAACATTGCCATAGACACACTATCAATTGCAAGCTGAGTCATATTTGTCATTTCACGGAGGCTCGATCCCCCTCTCCCACCTGAGCTGAATCCCTGTGTTTGGGCAGGTACTGTCATACATACACATCAGGAAATCCTCTCCCATCAGAGAACTAAATACAAATAAAAATCCAGAAGTCTAGGGGCAAACTTTACCGTGCTAGGAACAGATAGTGGAAACAGCGCTATTTGTATAGGTCTATTGCAGTTAGATTCCCAGATAAACAGGAGGCAAGGAAAATCACACAGCACCTTGTATACTGCTGACTGTAATGTATGTCCTTGTTGCCTGGATACCTCTAGTGAATTACTGAGCAAGGGTGCGAGTCTTTTTCCTAGTCACTATTAAATAAAAAAATCCCAACCTCCTACTCCATAAGAGGCAGAAGATGCACATGGAGGCTTCCTGCGCCCGCGCCAGCCCCGTGCCAGAAAGAGACAGATCGAGCCTTGAGAATTTTAAATCTTGTGGGTTGCCGTGCCATGTTATGAACTAGATCTCATACAATTCATCACCCAAGTTGCAGAAAAATAGTTCAAGAACTCAAAATAATGAATTCTGTCATTTCCAATAGAAGTGTGAAGGGAGAATTATGAATGAACCTTTTAAAAACACGTATGTGGAGGGAGATTGCCCTTCTACAAAATGAAAGCAGCAGGCTTCTATTTAAATGGCCCAATCCTGAAAGCGAGACCTTTCATTTTCAATTAACTTAAATTGACAATTGAGAAAGGTTTGAAAATGTTGTTGGAGCCTTTCAGTTTGATAGATCTCAGCTCTGACATTACACACAGCATTCTGACCTGATTTTTAGGGTGTGCTGTTTTAAAATTGAAAATTTGAAATGAAAAATATTTGATTCAATCAAAGCTGTTGCAAGACATTCAAACATCTTAATCTGTTAGAAATGCATTTTCTGTATTTTCTCTTCGTGATATGTTATATAATGCATCATTCATTAAGATACATTAAAACCTAAGAGCCATGCCTTCCCGCAACCTTATGTTATTTTACGTTGCAGCAATACTTTCGTTGAGAAATTAAATTCTAGCATAGAACATATTACCGTGTACAACAGGTAACTATTTACCACAGAAATAAAACCTTTCTTTATATTCTAAAGCAGTCTACGTTGCCAGCCTACATTACCAGAATAATGCAATTATCTAATATTACATACCTCATATCAACATGACACAACATATGCAAATCAAACTAATTTTCAGGCTTACTATTCATTTTTTAAACACAGAAATGGAAGACTTCCAAACAGCTGAACCACTTCATTAAATAAAAAAATGAAAATAAATAAGAAAGAGAATATTTCAAAGCTCACAAGCAAGAGACAGAACTTCGAAATCATTAAGTGAGGCAGAGAACCCCGCATTGAAAGAGTCCGTTTATCAATTAATAAATGGACTACATTGCCCCTGCTACTTGACAGATGTAAAAGTACAATCTGTTCAGCTCAGAGCCCCATTATACCAATGATGCAGTCTTAAACCAGTTGTGAATTACTGTTTTGTTATAATAGACTCAATTCCCAAATAAACAAAAGCAAACAAACAAAAAGTTGATGTTTTTGTCCATCACGTAGGTTACCACATTACTAGTTTTGAATTTTTTTCAGGAAGTCTCTTTCAATTAATGACGTGCTAAGAATTAATACTGTTTAAAGTAATGTTTTGTTTCTTGTAGCCAGTGAAAATTGATGTACGTGATGCAGATTTGCAGGTAACACTGATGACATGTGCTGGACCCCATTATTCCACCCCAGTCATAAAGAGCTTGAAGAGACAACACGGACCAGCCTCCTGTAGTATTGAGTCCATATGCACATGATAGAAATTCTGCCACAAAGTTTGAAACAGGAGCCATGTCAAGCACAAGGACCGAGTTCTGTTCTTGCACTACTGTAGTCATGTGGTAAACTCAGCGGGATCAAATAGGATTTGATTCAGAGATTCGAATTTGGCCAAGAAATACTAGGCCATATCTTGAGGAATGGGAGTAGCAAAGATGTGTTTATACTCGAACACTTTTGTTAGGGACTTGGTCTGGAGATGATTTAATGATGTGCGCAAATTAGCAGTAAACATCACTTGGCCATCCAAGGAACTGGCTATCATAGCCAGGCCACAGGAATCCCATTTTCCTCACTGTACCTCCTGTGTTCTTCCCTGGTGGGAGGCAGGATAGAAGGCAGTAGTAGCTCAATGCCACCTGAAGCTTTTCCCAATACACTGCCTAAGGGTACTTATAATAGCCCTCTTGGAAATGCAAACTGGACCTCTGCATTGCTCTAGTTTTACACTACTGCTACTAAGTACAAAATTTTGGAACAGAGATACTACTTTAGTTATATGAGATAAGCTGCAGTGAAAGTTATGCTTCATGTTAAGGAAACACAAAGTTTGTGTTCCGGGAAATGAGTCCAAATGCATGAGCTGCTAAAATCAAAGGTAACCCCATTAAAAGATAACAGCATCCTGATCTTGTCCAACACCTGATTTTATTTTTTTTTAAATATATGTATGAAGTGAGCCTTAGGCAGCCTGGTGCGCTTCAGTGAGAGGGACAGGGAGCTGAGTACTGGGCAATGGAAACAGCACTTTTAAAATTCTTTTTTCCTCTCAAAGCTTCAGAGACTGAAGGATAATGAGAAGTGTGAACTGTTACCACTGAGCATTTTGTCCCTTTTTCCCTTATCATATGACTATAAAAAGGAAAGAGGAAAAGAATTAAATGACCAAAATAGTGTTAATATTTGAAAATCACCTGCATGTATATAAATGTTTCATATGCCTCCTATGTAAGTTGCAAGAACTTCTGTTCTTAAGGAATATGGGGAATTACATAGCACTTCATAGTCTTCTTCAGCACATAAGAGACTCAGGGACTTTGAAAGCTGTGTAGCACAGTAAGTCTTATTCACTCAGTTTTAACAAACTCAGCACCAATTAACAAAGATGTTACTTTAAACTACTGTCTTTGTAATATGGATGAGAAATCACAGTAAATCAAAGTATGTGCAGCACTGTACAAGAAAAGGCCTACACAAAGGAAGGTCCAATTTAACATAGCCATAGTTTACTATGGCATAGTATTCACTGTTGCAAATGTGAAAAGTCGCTTTAAAATACTGTTATCGTTGCAGCCTACTGTCTACTTCACAAAATGCTTGACTGTATCTCCCATGTCAGTGTACAGGATCAGATGTTCCACTCACAGGTGTGACATCTGAAAAGTTGGCTTTCATCAAAGGTACCCTGTAAACAGTGCACCTGCACCACTGTAAAAGCACTGGGAACACTGCTGGATCCACCTGCAAAACTCATCCTTGGCTTGCTTTGCCCGTTTCATGTTTGAATTTTTCTCTTTTATAATTATCTTTCCCCTAAGGGAAGTATTTCGGGATTCTCTACCAAGGCGTCCAGCACTGGCCAAGTGCTATTACTAGGAGCAGCCCTACAATAACAAAGCCATCTGCTGCACAGGTGATCATGAGGGCGGGGGCGGAGAAATAAATAAGGGAGGCAAAAACAAAAAGCCTTTAGAAAATCCTCCTAAACCCGGTGCAAAGCCATGACTGCGACTGCTCAGGAGTCACAAATGCCAGCACAGCCGCAGGCAGCAGCGCGGCCGGGGGCGGCCCGCGGGGGCGCAGGAGCGCGCAGCGGGGCTAAGCTGCGCCGGGCGCCCGCGGCCTCGTCCCGCGGCCGGGACGGACACACGGACACACACACACACACAGACCGCCCCGGGGGCCCGAGGCTGCGCCGAGCGCAGCGCGTTTCTCCGGAGCGCCCCGGGCGCCGACAACAGGGACACGTGACCAGGCGTATTTAAAAAAAAAAAAAAAATTATAAAATGAAATAGCCCCCCCAAACCGGCTGCTGTCCGTTTTGCCACGAGCCGGGTCAACTTTCCCCACCTTTGCACGTTTGCCTCCTCCGGCGCGGCGGGGTGCGCGGGGCTGCGCGGGGCGTTCTCACTCGGCGGCCGCCGGCGCCGCCAGCCCCCGGGAACTTACCGACGGGGCCGCCCCGTCCCTCGGCCTCCGGCGGCGCGGTCGCAGCTCAGGGCGGCGGCATTCCCCCGGGCCTCTTGCCTCCCCCGCACCCCCCGGCTCCCCGCGAGCGTCCCGGCGCTGGGCTGCGCGACTTGTTTGGTGTGGCTGGCACCGTCTTTACGATATGCTGTAGCGGGAAGAAGGGGGGGGGGGGGGAATTAACTTTGCTCAATGGCGACAGGGCAGCAGCCTCAGCCCAAGCATCAGATCGATTTACTAAACAAACTAAAACGTGGGTGGGGACGTTAAACAGTAACCAGCAGCCGCAATGAAAACTGAAAGCTGCTGCTGCCGACAGCGACTGGCCCTGCGCGCAGCCTGCGCCCCGCCGGCTGGCGGGCCAGGCGCTCCCGGCCCGGCCCGGCTCGGCTCGGCCTGGCCCCGCTGGGCTGCGGCTGGCGGGAGCCGCGGTGTTGCGGCGGGGCTGTGCCCCCCAGCCCCGGTGCCCCCCGGCTGGCTCCGCGGCAGCGCCCCCCGTCCGCCGGGCCAGGGAGCGGCCGGTCCCTCGCTCCCTCGGCTGCATCGCGCCAGCCGCCGGCCGCCCCACGCCGGGCTGCCACTGCTCCTGCGCTACGGGCGGGGAAATAACCCCCCGGCCCGCCCTGCTCTGCCCCGGGGGGTGAGCCCAGCCGCCCCGCGGGGCCCGAGCGAACGGCGACCCGCGGCCGCGGGGTCGTCCCCGCTGCCCCCCGACCCGCGGTCCTCAGCTTTCCGCGGTGTTTCGTAGCCACAGATTTGCGGGCGCCCAAACCTCAAGGGTTCCCCACCGTGCGTCGCTCCCTTTGCTCCACTGAAACCGTCACGGGGAGGAAAAAAGCCCCCCTCTTTTTAGTTAGGCGCCGGGTTAGATAAAGAAACGGGACCAAATACGGGGATCCACTGCAAACTCTGGGTTCCCTGCACTAGAGGAACTTGGTCGGCCTTTTGCCATCGGGAAGGTCGTGACACAAGGAAGTATTTATAAAATAATAATTGTCATTGTCCTCCGACACTGAACATTCACAGACTCGAAACAGTAATTAACGCCTTGCCTATGATATCACCAGCTCACACCCACAGAGGCACCAGGAAGAAAGGAAATAATTCAAGGCAGTGAAGGTGTTGTCTTGTCACTCCAAGTATCACCCGGGGGGCCTCCTTGGCGGCGAGAGAGGAGGATATTTGGCAGAAGTTCCCACGTAAGACTGACGAAAGTCCCCGCAGAAAGGGACTGCCTTGCCGTGGATGCGTGAACATGCCTGACTCCCGTAACTGCACACCCGTGTCAGTGATTTAACGACACTCTCGCAGGAGAGGGACTACGCGGGCTCTGCACAGGAAGGAAATTGGAAAAAAAATATGAAAAATGTTCTCTTCCTCCAGCCTCTGAAAGTGGCCGGTGATTGATTGGTTTCCCCAGTGAGGAGATCAGCGAGTTTCCTCTACTTTCTTACCTATGGTACCTTGCTATGCGGTTGTATCTCGTTAAGATGGCCAATTCCTCATTTCCAGAGTTTGCCCGTGGAAACTCTGGATCCAATTTCTAGGGGCTTTCGATTGTCCCTTGGAGAGAGCAAAGGGAATTTTGCTTGACAATTCCCCCCCATTACGAAACATTAATAATCACTGCAAATAATTGCCCGGATAGCCACAAGGAAGGTGTAAATACATCCAAACTCCTCCGGTGTTATTTCAAAGGTGGTTTTTAAAAGGCCAATAAAAGTCGCCGTGGAAGACTTGTTCCTGAGGAGTTCTTGCCCATCTCCTGCCGCAGATAAAATACTGCAGGCAAGGGCAGCACTGACAATGAAATAAACGTTACTGCTGCTGGCTACAGCGCGCCTCGGAGCAATCCGCAGGCGCAAATAGCCGGTTTAAAAAGTGACTGTCACTTACATGAGGGTTGATTTTTACCTCTCTTCTGAGAATCTCAGCTATATGCCGTGGGCTAATAACCAGTTTTCTTATACGAATAAAGAGGATTGGTCGGAGTTTCTTTCCTGTCTTAATTAGAATAAAGTTAACATGCTAAAGCCATGTGGTTATCTGCAGCAACTGTATTTCTACACTTGCAACTGGATACGGGCAGATTTGATGGAGGGGGGCTCAGGACGTTTTGATTTCAGTCACTTTAGCGTATACAAACGTTATTATTATTCTTTCTGCGGGAAAGGTACTGCTTCGTGCCAAAAGCAAATAGCTTGCAGAATAGTAAATGGAATTTCTTTCCTGTGAGGGGAATATTTGCGCGTATTTCTCATCACGTAAGGCCATGTTTGCTTTAGCCTTAATGTAACTAGTGGTTTTCATTTCCACTTCAGCGTTTCCTTAAATGGTTTTTATGAAGTGGTTGCTTCTTTTAGTTATCAAGAACGTTTTTGAGGAAGAGTGGGGGGCAGCATAGAGTCCCTTGACGGTCACCTCGCCGCCAGTGCTACCTCTAAAGCAGCATTTTCACGTGTCACCTCCACGATGAAATCATGCGACCGCCCAAAGAGCCGCAGTAGCAGTGAATTGCCCCGGCGCCCGAGGCCGGGAGCCCTTCCCGCTTCCCCCAATGGTGGGGGCTCCCGCCACCTCCAGTCCTGCCCCCACCCTGTTCAGGGTGCAGCACCAAGGCACTAGGGCGGCGGCGGGGACCCTCTGCCCGGGATCCCTGAAAGCACCAGCTGGGCCATCAGGGGCAGGAGATGCCCCTTTTGCCCACCGCATCTCTCCCTAACTACCCCCCGGGAGGCAGGGCTGAGAGACGGCACTGAGGTTAGGGAGCGGAGGAAATCCACGTAGCCTTTTGCAGTGGAGATAACGAATGTTTCCAGGCGTTGACCTCAAGGGGGAAGTCCCAGACAGTATAGTTTCCGTGCCAATTTGGAGAAGCCCCTCTAAGCGCTTGGCTGCCTCTGGCTGTGGCCGCAGACACCTGCTAGGCGGCTGCCCGCCGGGCTGCGGCCGCCGGCTCAGCCCCCTCGTCCCCGCCGTGCGAGCCACCCGCGCCCCGGGCGCGCAGCCCGGTACGCTCCCGCAGGGCGACTACCGGCCACCTCTGCGAGGGTCTGCCCTTCCCCGACCTGCTCCGAGCAGTGTTTGTCTACCCCTCGCCAGGCAGACGCCCGGCAGTTTATTTGGGGAGAAAACAAGGGGAGCTGCCGGAGCTGCCTCTGCAGGCGGCGGGGCAGGGGCTGGGGCGGCAGCCAGGCTCGGGGGCGGGCGGGCGGCCGCCCATCGCGGCAACCCGCCCGGTCTCCGCTCGCTTCATTCCGGTATCAGTAACCTGCGGGTGAAGCAACCGTTTGCGTGCCCTCTCTCGCTCCCCTGGGCTGCTTTTTCCCTGTTACTGATCCATCCCTTGTAAATCATTTATGGGGAACTGGGCACTTCTCTCCTCGCAGGAGCTTCCCTTGAAAAAGTTTCCCATCTTCAGGCAAGCGCCTCGTCTTTGTTAACACGAGTAATTGATAAAGGACCCCAACGTGCCTTCAAAAACCATCTAAACGGCTGCCGGGAACTACAGTCACTTAGGGTCACGGGGTGCTCCTGGCTTTAAAAGCGCAATACAGGAAACGATCAGGACCAAACCGGTTTAAAGAAACAGCTAGTTTTATGTGGCTACCTGAAACCATAAATGGGAAACGCGGTCTAATTTTACAGGTTCTGGTACCGAGCGCTCAAGCTGACTTCTGCAGAGCCCTTTCCCCCTCCCCCTGATCAGAGAGCACCTGGCATTCTGGTACTAACTGGTGTTCCTGTGTTTTCTTGCCTCGAAAAACAGAGAGAGAAAGTGCATTGTTCAAAAGAAAAAGAAAAGCTGTAAACCTCTTAAAACTCTGAATCGTGAGATTACGCCGGCACCACGCGGCTATGAACTGATTTCAAGGGCTGCATTAGAGAGACTGTTTTCTTTAAAGGTTCCCTGGCTAAACTATTAATTGCCAGGGTTTCATGAAAGATTTGCAGACTTTACAATCTTTTATGATCCGTGCAATAAAAACTCGGAGATATGGGCAGGCTGGTTCAAGGTGTAATGCAAAGATGTATTAGGTGCCCTTGGCAACTATCTCTGGGTGCTGTTTGTATTCTCCGAACACGCCCTTTGCTGCAATGAACATTTCTGCAAACCGCGGGTTGGGTTGTTCATTTCCAGAGCTCTGAAGGTTCACACAAAAGAGCTATAGATTTCAGGCAGGGGAACCAAATGATTGGAAACTCATCCTAGTCCCCCGAAGAGTTCAAATGCAAGTGAGATAATTACCCTTGACGAAAAGTAAACTTCGAGGGAAAATATATGCCTTTCCCCCTGGTAAATTAAAAGCCCGCGAGAGAGCAGATTTGAGTATTCAGAGCTGCAATGCTCTCCTCACCCCCATCAAGGCGGAGATTACATTATTGTCCGCCACAGCAGAAGGCGGAGAGGAACCCCTCGAATCCGAAGAAAGACACCTCAAAGGGTATTGACGGTCCTCCAATGATATCCTGTTTAGGAGCCTCACAAGCCAGCACCCTAGGCATTTTAAAGATTATCCCCCTAAAGATCTTTGAAGATTATGCTAATGACTGCAGATTACAAGTTTACTGCGAGAGCGGAGAAACAAAACCAGCCTCGTGGCGGTTGCCCACGGTAATTTTCTGCCACTCTTTTAAGATGAGTTGCGCCCCCCTCCCCCCGGCCGTTCCCCTCATTAGCAGCGGAGTAAGGAGGGAGGCGAGGGGGGCTCCTGCTGCCCCTCTCTATCTAACGGGGGTGGGGGGGGAGCTGCGGCTGTGCGGAGGCGGCGGGGTGCGCCGGCCGCGGCGTGCAGGGCAGGGCAGCGGCAGGCAGGGCAGGGCAGGGCAGGGCAGCGCCTTAGGCAGCGCGGGCGGCGGCGGCGGCGGGGCGCGGGCGCCGTGCGAGACCCAGCCGTGCCACCTAGCGGCGCCGGGCCGCGCTGCCCGCCGCTGCCCGCCGCTGCCCGCTGCTGCCTGCTGCTGCCTGCGGCCCCCTGGACCCCCCCCCCCCGGCCGCCTTCGCCACCGGGGACGGGGAGGCCGCGGCGCAGCAGAACCGCAGGGTTGCCCGCAGCTGGAGCCGGGGGGGGAAGCTACCGCCCCAGCCGGTGACGACTGCCCTTAAGTGAGAAAGTGAGCAAAATCCTGCCAGCGTGTCAACGTGTTTACACGCCAGGCGTCCCACGTATCGCAGGAGAAAAGGAAACGATCGACAGCCGAAAGGTTTCACGCTGCCTGAATGCTTCGTTCACTCCCCCCCCCCCCCATCTTGACCCTTTCACCTCACAAATATTCATCATGTAGATAGATTGCTAAATAGAGTATAAGAGCCAGGGTCTCCCTCCTGTTTGTTCCACCTGACCCATGTCAGTGATCCTATCAATTCCTTCCCCGGAAAAAGCACATCCTCTGATCATGCAAATGGGGCTGTGGGAGGCACATCATCATCTAGGACATTGTCATTAATATAACGGTAGTGAATGTGTGGAAGTACAAATCATGTTCACCGTGTTTGTTTTTCTGATTAAAAATCTTGCCAGGCTAAAGCAGGAATAAGGGCTCGGAAGCACAAATGCAGTAACTGATGTAATGAGAACAAATACAATGAAAACGATTCCCCAGATGAAGACAGTAACTGTATATTTGGAGATACTATTTTGATCTTGTTGCTTAATCCAGGCCATGTTCATGGTATGCTTTATGCAAATCGTGATTAATTTCTTTTCCTCCCAGAATACAGTCAAGAGATGCATGCATGAACAAAAGATGAAATGAAAAATATTTCATAGTTATTGGAAGTACTTCAACATACCATATCTAAAAGCAATGGTCATAACAGATCAGCTTTCTAAGGATTTGTTGCTTGGTCTATGCTTGTGAAGTGTATTGTTCTATCATTATTTGATGCCTTTAACGTGATTTAGAGTATACCTCATGCTTATCTATAAAAATGATCAAAAGGGTTGATATGCATGGCAATTTCAGCATGGATACATATCTGCTAGTCTACATGCTCTGTCCAGTATGAGCTATTCTGAAATGATCCTTACTCAAGTAGAGACTTCTCCCTCTATGTCTGAGTATGGAGTGGTCGCCTTAGACTGCCTCCCAGGAGATACAGGTCTTGGGAGATACCTTGGAAACTGTAGGATAGGTAAACAGAGGACATTGCTGTTGAAAGAGATTTAAACAGTACCAATACGAGAACACAGCAAAGCTGAAACAGGCTAGAACAGAGATTAACAGGATAAGCGTGCATCTGATACATAATTTGTACACAAAGTAGTTCCACCTCATTGATTCAGTTAGGGATGATTGAATTCAAAATGTAGGCAGGGCAAAAGAAAATGATCTTTTACTGATAACTGAGTATAATTCACACTGTGTATACTGATAAACAGTGTGTCTACATTGATAGTGACAGGGTAGACATGGCATATGAAAATCATCTTTTGCTGAGAGTTGGGAATAATTCAATCTCCATGACATCAACTGATGAAAACTTCTGCAATGTTTTCAGTTGGGTTCCGCAGGTAGAAAGCACCCTGGTAGTCTAATGAACCATTTAAACAAATTCCATTTGTCTGGGTTAATAATGATGGTTGAAACTAAGTGGTCCGTCTGGGCTATTTTTACGCTCATGTAGATGCAGAGAAGATGAGACAATTCAACTTTGCCTAAATCTTAAAGTTTACCAGCTATTTTTATAGCATCCCAGACTGCATTGTGCTTGGCACTGGATTTAAAGAATTACAGGATAGCTTTGGAGCCCATTTTGGGTGTTAAATTGTTTAAAAGAATGTTTTTTAACTTACTCCATTTGTAGATCACCACCTTTTCTTTTCAGTGGAGGTACAGACTCAAGGCAATACTTGTGGTTTTATTTACTTTTCTTAGTTAACCCTCAAGTTCTCCTTAATCCACGCATACCATGGTGATTCACAGATCACCAGCTGAAAAGCGCTGCTTTACGAAAACGCAAGCCAACTCCTCCCGGCTGGTTTCAGTTGAACTGGTTGCACTTTAACTGCTTCAACGCAGTCGGCTCAGAAACACGTGGCTCGGGTCTTTAGTGCAGAAGAAGGCCTGAGTGTTGGCCAGAGCAGCTGAGGCTGAAGGGGCTGAGCCAGGTCAGTGTTGAAGGGCCCTGCCAGTCCCACCCTTGCTCCGAGCACTTCTTCCTAGGTTGTCCACCCCCTAGCTGAAAGCTGCCGGTTCCTGAGATCTGCCACCAAACATGTCAAAATGATCCAGCTTAACTTAAAAATTATGTCAACTTGTTTGATGATTCTAAGAATACTGGACATGCATGCTGTTATGATAGGAGATCTGAGGGGGGATATAATCTTCAAAATACAGATCAAAAGAGGACTGGCAGCTTGCAGCAAAAGGTGAGTGGCTGTATGCTGGGTTAACTACAGTATTGGAGATTTTGAAGGTATAACTTTAATCATCTGTGAGGGGGAGAACCTCTGTCTATCTTCAAGTTCTGAAGTCACCAGATCCAGAAGGGGTAGGGCGTTTTATATGTACCTCAGCCTTGTATGCGCTCATATAATTACCAAAGTTCTTAAGAACCCAGCTACAGCTGTGATTCTTGCATATTCCTCATACTCTGTACAGAGTACAGCAACATTCAGAACACATCATCAAACCCTACTATGTTCATATTTATGTTAATAATATAAACCAATTTTTATTTCTAAGGTAATAAAAAAATGGAGAAGAATGGCATTTTAATAGGTTTGTCTTAACCCTGCCATTTAACATAGCTATAGATCTAAAACTCCACATTTACATTTTCAGTAAGAACCGTGTGATACAATGCGGTCTCCCTTAAGTCTAACCTAAAGCCTAATTACAGTATGGGTATTCTTATATTCTAGATGATGAACCCAAAGTTGTCATTTATTTAAATATTTTACATAAAACTAAAAGCTTAATAAAAAAGTATAAAAGCAAACATCATTTAAGATTGCTAAGAGACAACATATTTACCTATTAAATCATTTGTAAAATTCAGTCACTAACCCCAGGAAATATGTCGAGGTCACCATAAAAATAACCGCACTCCATAAATCATATCACACCATATAAATTAATACTTGCTAACTTTCAGTGTATTTTCTCATGCTGATTTGTACAAACAAGCATTTTCTTTCAAGGAATGGGAGAGATTGATGCATGTTTTTGCCAGCCTGACAGTAGGATGTTTTAGTGAAGTACTTAGATTGTTTTTTCCTAGAAAGTTTGTATGTGTAGTTTGATAGCATGCTAACATGAGTGAATTTGAGAGTGTCCACCTTTCCCTGAGAAAAGGAAACAAAAAGACCATTTAAGTCGGGATGATGTGTTGGTTTGAAGAAATGGAATGCATCGAACTCATTACAAAACAGCTGTTTTAAGAGTTATTGGTTTGCCTCTGTAATACAAAAGATGTAAACCAAAAGAGGCATGCTGGGAAGAGTATGTGGAAAGGAAATTCTCTCCCCAGTGCAGAATACATTGGATCCTCCGAGAAAGATGTTCTTGAGGAACAGCTGCTTCTCTATTGTCTATGCTACCATCATCACGGAACAGCTGATTTGTCTTTGAGGGATGATCTCTCTATATATTTATACATTTGTATAGAAGTACTACTTCCTCTGCTTTCTCAGTAGACTTACTGTGTGATGTTTTGCCAAGTTCTTAGGCTCTCTGTGTTCCAGTTCCTGATTCATGTATCTGGTATAATGGGATGTTCCTCATGCTGGGACAAATAGAAGTTCTGGGGAGAAGGACAGACTCGCACAATAAAGGAAGGAGGCCCCAGACTCCCTAAAGATGAAGGTGCATGCGCCACAGGTCTAGCACAGGAATTCAGATAAGTATACAGAACATGTATGTAAGTAGACCTAAGATATACTTTTCAGATGCTTGATATGAACCATGTGCACTGGAACCTACTTTTCCAGGACCTGTGTTGCATTTGAACTATCAGTGTGCACAGGATTCATCTTCTGTTATTGTGTTTGAGCCTCAGGGCTGGAGATTTGTACTATGAAGTGAATTCCAGACTTGCTTCTCTACTGGAGCATTGCTTCCTGATACCCTTCATCATACAGTGTTGTATGAAACAGGGAAGGGGATTCAGAAACGTGAATCTTAAATGAGCCCTATGACTGAAGAAAATTTCAGATGAAGCTTCTTGAGAAATCTTGCTTTCAAAAAGTCTCTTGTCCTGACTTGTGAATGAACAAAAGTGACCAAACTGAGTTACCAGACTGAACAGGCTGGCAAAAGAAACTCTTTCAAGGGAAGAACAGCTATTTACATGCTTTAGAGTTACTGCCAGAGTTCAAACAGGTAAATTTACACTAATTCAGTTATATTCATGTTTTGTCTTATTTTTTAACACTTGAATATATGTAGAGTAAAATGTTTAGCTGAAATACATTTATGCAGCCCTCTTGTGGGCCTTAATTAAAACAGTTGTGCTAGTCACAGAGGCAGAACATTTTTATATGCACATAGCTATCGGAAAAGTAAACTCTTTCAGTAGACGAATCCCCTTTCCCTGCTTTCATTCAAAATCCCTAATTATGGTTTTAATGGTTCACGGAAGCAAACTTAGAGAAGAAATTATGCCTTTTCTTAATTTCATTCCTTTGCATGTAACAATTTTAACAATTTGAAGCCCAACTCTCTACGGTAGTTTCTGTGGCTTGTATTTTGTGAGAGTGTGTAAAATGTAAACTCTATTTTATTTCTCTGTAAATGTCAGGAGAGTATAAATCAATAATAGAGTGGTAACTGTGCAATTAACTCGTGTCACCCCTGTACCTTAACATTAGCATCACTGAAAATGGTATTACCCTTTCAGTGACCTCAGTAAAAGCAATAACATCCTTTTCTGCTGAAGTTAATTTTTTTAAGTGAACTTAATGCTCCTGAAAGGTGATAGATTGACAATCCTGTAAAGTGAAGTTCCTTATTTGGTCATTGACTAGGTACTGTATGGGTAGTATGTAATTCCACAAATTACCTAGTGATCCACCCGTGTCCCAGAAGGATAAGAATGGAGTCTGGTACTTCTTTCACCCATTTCATTGAGGCATCACAACTTTGATGTCAGTTGTCAGGGTAGTTTCTGATGCAGTTGCTGTCAATTAGCAAGCAGAGTTGGAATTCCAATTCATTTTCAGCAAGCAACCAAACATTACTGTGATCAGTATTGACAGAAGGTAGATGGCCACTACAGACCTGCAAGTGAAGGCCATGTATCCTGTTACCAATCCCCCAAGCTGTTTCATTTGCAAAATGGCATCAAATAGCAGTTCAAAAGGCATCAGGAAATCCTTGAAACAACTAAGGAAGTTGAATGCAATGTAAGCTTCTGTCAAACTGGTGGTAAGATTTTGAAAGCTTTATGCTAACTGGGGAAAATGGAGAAAATTCAGTAAATGAGCAAGTGGAAGATAAATTCATTACTCTTACACGTATATTTTCATGTATGAATTTTACACCATAGTATAGTACTAATCAAGTCTGTATATATTTACCAGAAGGCTGAGAGGTAATGGCACTCTGGGCCTTGAGACTGCAAAGATTTTCTTTCAGTTGTCCCCTCTGCCACAGATCTCAACCAAAGAGAGGAATGTCTCTGTGCCTCTCTCTTGTCTATAAGGAAAATATGCAAATACTTCCCTATCTCAGAGTGGTATAGGGTACAGACAAATACAGAGATATTAGGAACTGTTCTGATACAGTGGCAATAAGAGAATCAGATATGAAGCTGAGGTAAGGCTGTGACAGGATTCACCGTTTAATTGTTGAAGGGTCTTTCGTTCCTCAGATGTGGCTGCAGGGAAATGTTTAAAATGGCACCTGATCTGTTTATAGGTGTACTTCTCTATTTCTGTGTGAACATGGAGCTATTCTTGTCAAAGTCCAGAGGAGGAGAATAGAAGAACCAGAGCTGCATCTACGATAGTGATCTGGTGTGTCAGAGAGGTTCTTGCTTGGATGAGAACTTGCCTTCTCTCTGTGCTTGGGTTGATCTGTACACACTGTAGTGCAGCAAGGACGATTTCAAAATAGTTTCCTTCTCAGTGAAGGTGTCCTGCCAGGCTACCATCCCCTGTGCCTCACTTGGAGCATGGACACGAGGATCCCCAGGAGTTTGCATTTGCTGCATGCAGGGAATTTTGTCAGCAGCAGCGAGACAATTTGGGGTGTTGGTGCAGAGATCTGCATTGCACTGCCTTTTACGTGTAGATGTATGGACACATGTAGGACTGGCAACTGGCATGTTCTTGCCTGCCAGCACACATGCAATGTGGCCATACAGTCTTAAAACCATAGCAGACTGCACCAAACTCTCCTTTTGTCCTTCATTAGTCAGGGATGTCGTTGCAACCAGTAAAGGGTTGCAACCTTTGCAACCTCTGCTTTCTGCCCCAAGTGAAGAGTTTTGCCATAAACATTGTCCTCTATTTTGCAGGGAAGGTGAGGGTTTTGTCTCTCTTTTCAGTCTTTTCTGAAAAAAAGGTACAACTGATGTGATTTTTAGCAGGAGCAAGTTTAGGCTCTTGGACTGTTGCTATACTAAGGGTTCTGGGTAAGACAGGAGCCAACAGTCCTACCTCTTTTCCTGTGGTTTTATGGGAAGGAAACCTGAGAGGTTAGCCTGCAAATGAGCTACAGTTCTATCTATGCTTCCAACACTATCCCTTATCTAGACAGTGAAGTGACAAAAGCTAGAGGGTATATTGGACATACTGTACATAGTCAGAAATACTTGTAGTATTCCCATCATATTCAAGTCCTACTATTTTCTTTACAGTGAGCTGTTCTTTGCAGCTCTCTTAGGACTGAGTCTGGTCTTTTGAAATGTGACAGGAGTAAATATTTGGATGACAGAATGATGAGATTTTTTAAAAAGTTGCAGGGACTTAGACATATCTTTCACTAAATGTATTGGAGGATGTGTTTCCAAGCCCTGAGGTAGTTTTTAAAAGATTTCCCCTTTGGCTTAGTGTAATATTCTCTTATCTGGGATAAATCCATTTACCTAGATTGCACAATGCTGTTGTGCCAGGTTACACCAATGTTTTTCCTGTGGAATGCCCGTCTGGGCTTCCTTCAGGACATTTGCATATGTGGCATCTCTTCTTACATTTAAATCCAACCACTCCTCAGTGTACCATCTCATTAATTGTACACTGGAAAAAAGAAAAGGAGAACACTGTGACCTGTGTATGTGTAGTACTTAGTGAGAACCTAGGGAATTATTTAATGAATTAAATCACCTCAGATATTTCTTCTACATTCTTGAATAGCCCACCAGATCCCATGTGCCTGTAGAAATTGCTATAGGGCTCAGGTGGTCCCTCATTAGCTATAATGTCATTTAATTTCTTCCATCTTTATGCTGGAAGTACCTTCAAATAAAGCTTGATGGCATAATTCTCGGTGGCCATAATTAACAAATGAGGCAGAGGTAGGACAAGAACCCACATTTATGAGTGCAGACGAGATCCATGTCGGTGGCAGACATCGTGGTGTTTACCCAGTGGCAGCAAGCTAGTGAACTCAGCTGTCTTTTGCAGTACCCCCTGCAGGGACAAAGGTAGTGCTAATTAAAATTCACTATGCACAAAAGGGCCATTCCTAATGAACATGTACTGATGAGATGTTTAGCTGTGGCTCTTGCATCTTCAGATGCATTAAAAGTAGCTTTCATGAGAGCCTTCTCTTCCCAGGAAGGGTTGTCAATTTTCCTGAAGGATTTTGGTCAGTACCATTGCTTTCTATGCGGAACCACGCAGTGGCAGGCAGAGCATGCTGAAGTAGAAAGTGTCTATTAAAAATACTGTCATTTTGCAAAAAAGTTTCAGCCTGAGTTTCTGAGTGATGTTGTCAGGAAGTACTCTGGTGGCAGGAGAAGAGCTCCTCTCTTCTTTCCGGCTGGTCATGGGGGTTGGAAGAGATGACCTCTGGAGGTCTCTTCCAACCTAACGTACTCTATGAGTCTATGATAATTTCTGCATTTCTGTGAAGGACAACTAGTATGATAAATCTATACGAGCACAAATGAGTTCATTTCATAAGAAATTTAATGCTGCCAAAGTCAATGGTAAAATTCCTCTTGCCTTCAAAGGAAACTAAATGACTTTTGTTTGTGTTGGAGTGTGAATTTTTTGCACTGAATACATTATAGAATGTACAGGCAAACATTGCCATACAATTGTAACAATTGTTTATCATAACTCCACCCTGACACGTACTGACAACCATAAGCATGCTTTGACTTACGGATCTTCTGTAAATACTTGCTCTGGTTCAGCACCAGGTCATATTGCAGCCGAAGAATCCTATTACATCTGTCTTTATCTTTTTTGCTCTGGGTTTGAATCTGTCCTCAGAGCAAGACCAGACCTGAGACTTGCAGCACGTTCTCAGACCCCACATGCCAGGGTGCGCCTGGTGTGTTTGCGTGGTGGAGAGCTGCCAGGTTGCTCGGCATAATCCTCTTTCAGAGCAGTCTGGATGTAGTCATGGGCTTCAGAGAGCCTGTGCACGTGAGAAGGCAAGAAATCTTTATTTGGCTTTGAATAGTAATTTGGGGTATCAGCATACCAGCTGGTATTATTTACATAACCAAATGGAGTTAGGCACTTTGCTACCAAAATTCAATGTATTCACTCAGCGCCTGAGAAAGCCTTTGAAAATCCTAGCTGCGTGCCCCAGTATCTCTGCTCCATACTGATGAGTGTGCTGCGAAAGTCTAGACACAAGGATAGTTAACAGGAATCACTGAAGCTGTGAAATCAGCCTTTTTACTACGATTTTCAGTGTTACAGCCAGAATTTCAGGTTTCAGCTTTGCAAAAATAGCGTGCACCCTGAGAACATTTTCACTGTTAACGGAGATCTGCGACGTCATTGTCAAATGGGGAGTAATGTTTTGAAGTTGATCACTTGCATTTCTCACAGTAAACACTAGATGGCCATGTGGCCTTTTTCTTCTTGCCATGTTAAAACTTAATTACAAAAAAGCCCCTGTGGTGTTCTTGATGACTATAAATAATATCGCATTAGGAAATTTCTCTAGGAAATTTAGCCCATGTTAGAGTGATTGCATCAAGAACAGAATTACACAATTGTATATAGTACCTGATACCTACACACTGTGTTCTATATGAGAAGTAGTGGAAAAGAATTTTTAAAAATATCTTTTTATGAAGAAACGAAAAATCTCTGATAACAGTTCCGAAGTAACCTTTCAAGGTACATTCTGGTGTTGTAACATAGCTTTTTTTCATGAAGGAAGATTGCTTCATGGTATGGGTGAATGTTCATGTATCTATATATTGCTAATCCCTAAATTAAGAGGCATTTCATAGCTATCAATCTATAAGAAGATCTGAATGCTATGGATAGTTTGCATTCCCAAAGCACAGGCATCTTTGAGAACAAAAGTTACCTTAAACAAAAGAGTTCATCATCCTCACACATGTTGCTCTAGGATGAGGTTTGCTTTATCCTTTTTGTAATGCATACCTTTTTTTCTGCAACAGTAACTTCTTAAGATTTATTTGTAAAACTTGAATCATTAAAAAGGATTTGATGGAAACTATTATCCTCCTCACATTTCTGTAGAAGTATTAAAATATTCTTTCATTGAAAAGGCAATATTGTTCTAAAATTCCTAATAACAAAATAGAACACTAGTCCTTCTGTTTCTAACTTTTTAGCAGGACCTTTGACTTCCACAGGTTGAATACAGTTCTTACAGACTCTTTTTTCGTCCCATGCTTTCATTGTCTCTGATAGAAATGATAGAAATTTTCCATCATCTGTTTTTGGTTCATTTTAGAGTAAGAGGGAACCTTTATGAAAACAGTAGATCCATTGCCCTCAGAACTCCTACCTCTTAAATGCAGAAATTATAAAAAAAGCCTTATATATAAATTGGAAATACCTGATAAGTTATAAAATAACAGTTATCTATAGAATTATGTATCGACATGCTCTTTCTCTCTTACAATAGGCGTTCAGAAAAGCAACAATACATTATTTATTCACAGAAAACCCACTGTAGACTCTGGGACGGCCTGATGAATTTCTTTGATGTTCCCTACATCACTGCACGTTCCAGAGTTGTTTAATAATGTGAATTATTAAGTTCTCTGAAATTCTCTTCAGAAAGTTATCCCTGCTTATGCAGGAGATGTGTACACCTTCTGTAACTTCTTTGTCTGCAAATTAATTTAGATAGACCGTTATTGCCAAAGTAAGGTAAATCCTGGCATTGCTATGTGGGATTAAAAATTCATTTCTTACTCAGGATACTACTGGATACCTATACTAAATGGCATTAAGATGTGAGATCTTTATGTTCTGCCCAAAGATTCGAGACGCATATTTAAAGCAGTTTTCTGGATTTTAGGCAGATGGCTTGTTCTTCGTTTATGTTAGCCTCGAGTGGCAGATCTTTATTGACCATAAATTTCTGGCACTCTTATAGTGCAGCTGCTTCACGTTTAGTATTTGGATGGCAGAATGCTCAATAGTATTGAAAGCCAAGGAATTGGATTTGAATTTAATGCACTGCTTATTACTCTCAAAGAGCTATTTATTTCAGAGGGGATCAACTATGTATGAAGGCTGTTATATCAAACAGATGAGCAGTTCTCTGCTGTAGATAGGACAAATCCTTGTTTTAAAATCTTCAGGGCACATACAATGCTACCCCAGGTAGTTCCCATTACCTTCTAATGGGTAGGTCTGGGCTTTTGTATTTTGCTTGTTCTCAAAATGCGTTTGGCAGCTGCGAGCAGCTTTCAGTCAGATTCCAATGCAGGCAACCCTAACCTGGTCCTTGTTCAGTACCGACCCTGCTTACAGCAGGAGGCTGGCCTAGATGGCCTCCTAAAGTCCCTTCCAACCTGAATTATTCTCTGATTCAGGAATTTAATTTGTGTTCCTGAAAAACATTATGAGACTTTTTATGACTTCCTACCAGCTCCTACCTTTTTTAACTGTCTATGATTTTCTGCCTGTTCTGGGAGAAAGCGGAAGTTATGGTGGTTTTACTTTCCAAACTATGAAGTTGGTCTCTAAGCCTACATTTATGCTGTGGAATAAAACAGGGCTGGAGCATGGAGTTTGGCACTGGATCACAACTATCCTTGCTATTTAATTTTTAGTAAACTCATCGGCGCAGTTTAGCCCCTCCCAACTAGGGCTTCACCTGCCAGCTAACAGACAAATGCCTGGATATTCTTGCCCAGGTGGCTATTCCCAATAGGCCATTCCCAAAAGGTAGAGTAGATGTAGCCATCCTGTCCGTGGAGGGGAAGAGGATTTTCCATGGAGATGTGAGCTGGTCAATGTGACTTCTCTTCAGGGCTGACCTTCCCCTGGTCTAATTTGACTACTAGGATAGATATATTCGCATGCTCTAGGATCACAGTGAAATGTCTGCTGACCTCAGAGCAGGCATCAGACTTGATTGCAAGTGCAAAGTCATTTGCAGACATAAACTTGTAGGAGATTGTAGGTAGAGTATTGCTGATTGAGAAGTAGTGGGTCTTGAGGGAGCCCTTCATTCAGAAATTTAGTTAAGCATGCAGATTTTCTACTGCTGGGCACTTTGTTCAACAGTGTAAGAGCTGTGTGGAAGTTAAGGATGTTTGATAACATAGAAATAAACTTAACAGACAGATATTTCTCCCTGCAAAGGTTGCCTATTGAACATAACATGCAACTGTTGCTTAAGTTTCTTTCAGTAGCTGACCTCAGTAAAGGTGGACTATGCTAGAACCTTACCAGAGCTATTGTTACTAAATCTGATCTCTGCTTGCTCTATTAGGACAGCTGTTTCCAAGTCTGGTTTATGTTGCTTGAGGAGGAAGCCCTCTAAAAAGCTGTGACAAGCACTATACAGTCAAATATATTGACTGCTAGATGGTAGAATTGCTTGCTTGCTTGCTTACGAGATCATAACTTTTCCAACTTTATATTCTTTGGGTAGCTTGCCAGAGAGATAAGTATTTGTAAAGAAATTTGCCAGATCCTTCCTTTTGGTCCAAAGTTCTTAAGGACCTTTGGAAAGGCACCAGCATGTCCAGCAGCCTTCTGTGGGGTAATATCAGCAAGTCCTTGTTTTATCTCCCATACTGGAAGGGGTACTGAAAATATAAAGAATGTCTGACAGTTTGACATGTTTTAATAAGTTGTTTATAGACTTGACTTTGACAGGAATTATTTACTGGAACCTTCATGTTCCTGATATTTATAGGATTTGGATTTACTTGCAGCAGCTTGTGAGTTTCTTGATTTGCAGAATCAATAGGTGGAAGGTTATGCTGACTTTGCAGAGTTGGTGACCTTTGCGATGTCTTGCTACCATGTTTACCAGCAAGTTTTGTTATGGTCAGGTTCCTATTTGGCTCAGACTCCTGTTTTTGGTGACCCACAGGAAGGAAATGAAGCATAACACAAGTCTTCAGAAGAAACAGGAGTCAAAATATGTTTTCTGGTGATATCCTTAAAATGTTCTCAATCTGCATTTTCCACTTAGCTAGTAATCAGGATGTGTAAACTGACAGAAATGCCAGCTTTTGGCAGTGGCTTTGTAGCAAATTGTTGAACAGAGCCTCTTCTAAGAACAGTCGGGCTGGGTGTAGAATGGCAGACTTTCTAGTCCCATGGGCTAGAAGTTGGACCAGGGGAGAGTAGAAAACAGATCATGCATAGAGCAACACACAGCGTAAAGTAAAATTACAGCACACTTTCCAGGTGCTAACCTAAAATGTTCCTTGGTTGGCATCAAAATAACCAGGTATTGTTTTTCTGGAGAGGCCCGTGAACATACTTTTTCTTCAGCATGGGTGATATTTCCATGTTTTGTGTACAATGGCGGCTTTTCCAACCACTGACATTGTAGTAGGATGGTTTAATAAACTCACAGAGTTGTAGCCATTGATTCCACATGGAATGTCTTGCAGGTGCTCCCCGCATGGAGGTCACAGGTTATAAGCACAATCATAATTAATTCCATAAAATGGATTACTTGGGCAGATTTCCTGAGCTTGCGATTTACTTGTTTCACTACTCTGTAGTGCAGGTGGCACTTGGTGGTAGTAGAATGTATATGCTCATCCTGAAGTGACAGCCTTCTACCCTAGTTGAGTTTTCTGAAACACCAGGAAATCAATGTTTTTGTGATCACTGACACCTCACATTTGCATTTTTTTTTGCACTGTTTTTAGTATCTCACCATATGGTCCATATTCCACTTCAGGATGCATTGTGACAGATTTATTATCCTATCCTAGCTGAGAGACTCCAAGAATGTTCCACTATTATCAATTATCTATGTTATAACCACGTAGCTCAAAATCACTGGGCACACAAAACATCTTATGGATATTTCTAATAAACATTATACCACTTCAGCAGTGATGATGCCAGCTGAGAATTCAAAGGTGATAGGTTAAAAACTGAGATAGAAATAAACAAACATCATCATCCATGTAAAAAATACAAAGGTAAGAATTCCACACTGCTGTGTGAAGGCAGGGAAATAAATCTCTTGCTTCAGAAATCCATCCCACTCTGGTTTATATTCTTCTAGTGCAAGCTGATATAGTACAACATATCTACTTTCCCACTGCCTTTTGTGTTAGTAGGTGGAATTTCACTTTTGCCGTGCAAAATATGATTTTAAATGGTCAATGATCCTGAGGAAGTCAAGTTTTACTTAAATAAGAAAAATCATCTGCCTCAGTGTTGCCTGAACTGATGGTGACAGGTTTGAACAAACCGGTGTGGCAAACCCATATTCATGTGATTATACAACCGGAGAGGATCCAGCCATAACTATCATATTAGTAAAGAGGCTGGGAAACTTCTTTTTGCTTAATGTGTGTCCAAACTCTTATATAAATTAATGTAATTCTTGATATTTTGAAATGTTTGAGGTATGATTTGACTTGGTTTTCCCAGGTACATATTCAATCTTTATCAAATTAACTCTCAAAGTAGTTCTCAGATCTTACTATACTGTCTGCTTTGCTCTATTGATTACTGTCTGTGTGCCTTAAAATCTCAGAAGTAAATAAGATTTTCCTGCTGCACTGTCCAAGAGTCATCTGAGGATATGCGCCATGGTGTGTACTGTTGTCCCAGAGAAGTACCCTGTGGGCAGAGCTGGCAGACTACTACTTGTTTTTAATTGCACATTACCAGCTAGTTGCTACAAATATTGAGTGACAATATGTTGTCATCTTTTATACATCCAAAGACTATAAAATACCATAAACAATAAAAAAAGAATTTTTTCTTGTACGTACTGAGTCATATTTTATCATGTCAGTATGGAAAATCTCTGCATCCAGATTATATTTCCCTGTTCAATGTTTAACATTAGAATTAGTTAATTTTATGGTCTATTGCTGTTTGTTGTATTCAGCTTAAAAAAATATGGAAGTTTACCTTATTATTTTTTAGAGGTCATGATGTTTGTCAGTTATAGGCATTTAAAAGCTAGAAACTCCAGCTTTTCCCAAGGAAAAAATAGCAACTTTTTTAGCAATGTCTGTGGCAAACTAAGGTCCAACAGACTGTAATCATATATCAATGTAAGCTCATACCTAGGCATTTCTACTAGGAAGTATACAGATACAAAATAAGGAACAAAGCAGCACTGGAAAGGAATATTGGTATGGAATTTACCAGTTATTCAAACATTTGCAATAAAATTTCCATCTCCCTCCTGTCAGCCTAAAATAACCCTGGGTTTTGGAGCATAATTTTTAATCTAAATAATTTTTTGATCCACTTCACAAAGCAGCCTCATGAACAATTCTGTGGGCATAGCTGATATGACGCACTGAGACGCAGGGTAGGAAAAAGTAGTCGGAGACAAAGGGAATGGGGATGAGAGCTTTTAAAGTATCCATCTCCTGTAGTAACACATACTGGAGTGCTTGAACATACTTCATTCAAGGGCCTTATAAAATATGCATGGCATTATAGGTTAAGCTGCTTGTGGAGCACATAATACTCTTTAAGAAAAAGAGGTTGTACTAAGAAACATGAGCACCACTATCCTCAATCATGCATACATAGACCATGATGTTGTATCTTCTCTGTAACAGACAGAAAACACAGATACAGACCTTCTTCCACTGCTTGCAAGGACTCTGGTATGTCAAAGCAGCTCTTTTACGTTCACACAGGAGGTGTCTGTCTCAGACAATGCTGAGCTGCCAGTTTCCTAGCGGGATTTCCTTAGAACACGCAAGATGTTTTAAGTGACAATTTCCACTGTACCTATTGAGAAGATTATGACACAAAATCCCTTTTGTGTCCCTCAGTCTCTAAGACATCTGACAGATAGCATAGGGAGTTTTGGTATTATGGAAGGTGCTATGACCAAGACTGAGAAACTCATGGACTACTGACAGATGGACTGAAAAGACCCTGCATCATACACCTGTCTTATCCACTCTATCCCACCATGATATTTTCTAGGAAATAAGTTTTTCATAACTCTTCCTTCTTGAAAGACCCTCCCCTAGGCTTTTCTGCTATGACCTTCAGCAGTAAAGGGAAACTGCATTCATAATTTATACTGAATTTATATTTATAAATTATTATTTATGCCAAATTAAAGACTATTTCTACCAGAATAAACTCTACCTACACTTTTTTCTATACCTTCAGATTCAGTCATTCTTCCTTTAGCATCTCCAGAATTGCAGAATTTCCTTATTAATCACCCACAGGCTGAGCCACAATGAAACAATCCTTCAGTGTAGGAGGAGCACTGGAGGAAAAGAACTGCAGGAGCATCACACTGTATCTCTTGCCTTACTAGTTTTGCTGTTTCCTCCTCAATTATTTTTTTTTTCCATCCTTGACCTCTTGGAAACCACCTACAACTGAAAACATCCCTAAGCCACCTACTCATTCTGAAGTATGCCCAACAAGAAATATACTGTCTCTCAGTATTTAAATTGTGTGTTGGTTTTAAATCTTGTGTGTTTCCTGCCTTTATTACATTAATTGTTATGGATTATGAGTGTGGATCAAATTCATGATAGTGCCAAACACAGGATCCTAGAAAGTTCAGGCTGGAAGGAACCTCAGGAGATCTCTAGTCCAGTCTCTAGCTCAAAGCGGGGTCAGTTGTGAGATCAGATCAGGGCTTTGACCATTTGGGTCTTGAAAACCCCCAGAGATGGAGACTGCACAACCTTGCTGGGCAACCTGCTCCACAGCTTGACTGTCCACACAGTGAAATTTTTTTCCTTATGCCCAGTCTGTAGCTTTCCTGTTTCAGCTTGTGCCCATTATCTCTCATGCTCCACTCATGCACTGCTGCAAAGGGCCTCGCTCCATCTTACTGTTGATCTCCTTGTACATGTTGGAAGGATGCTATTAGGTCCACCTGAAGGAAAGAATCTCTTCTAGGGCATGCTTCCCATCCCCTAACCATGCTGTATGCTATTGTTGTCAAAGTAAATTACATGACAAAAAAGTTCTGTCATGGGGCAAATGAAACATTTGCTGTTGGCCAGGACTGAAGATCTGAGTAAGAAGAATATGCCAGTGTGTCAGCTCACCAGAAGGGAAAGGGCTAAACACCTATGGATTTGAGGCAGATGGAGACTGTGAGTCCTGTTGTGGAGAAGGAAGAGACTTACAGAAAGGCATGGCTGTTTTGAGCATTTCTGAAAAATGTCATAATCCTCATAAAAACAGGTTTGAAGAAAGGGAGTGGGAAAGATCTTATGTTGCAGGGGATGATCTCTGCATTTTTTATCGTAACATTTGCTTTGCTGTTTCTCATATCACTAACTGTCACACTTTGCAGGAATGCATCCATGATGAGTAGCAGAATATGACTGCATTTCTGTTGCCTTGGGTCCTCATGTGTTCTTAATTGCTTTTATCGGCCAGTGGGCACTGTTTGAGCCTTTGATATTGCCATACAGTATCCTGATTTTGTATTTATGACCTCAGCTGACCTGTTTTTCCATGCATTGCCTCTTCAGTCTTTCTAAAATGGTCTCTCACTTACCGCTGTCGCTGACCTCCTGGCAGTCAGTGTTTTAAAGACATCTTGTATCAGAGGGAGGACATAGACCATCACACTTAATAGTCACCAATGGACCTATCCTTCATGAAAGTGGTCTGGTCCTTTTTCGAAGCTGTTTATAATTTTGGCCTCCACAACATCCTGTGGTATTGAGTTCCATGGTTTAATTCTCTCCTTTATGCAAGCATTTCCTTTTGTTTGTAAAATAATTTCTTTGCATGCTGCTTCCTCTTTGCTTGTAAAAGTTTTAGTCATCATTCATTTTTATGGACCTCTATCATAGCCTTCCTCAACTGTCTTTTCCCAGCTGAAGAGTCCTAGTTTACATCATTTCTGTTCAGCTGGTCGACAGTACTGATTATCTCTTCTTTCTAGTTTTTCTAGTTCTGCTGGAACCTGTTCACAGTGGACATACTATTCAAGATGTTAGTCCAATGCAGACCTAAACAGTGGTATAAGAATATTCTTTGTTATATTTCTGTTTTTAAGGGTTGATGAAGAGCTCAGTTACACATCTTTCCTGATAAGAGAGCCTTAAAACTCTCATCATCCAAAGAACACTTAGATATATTTTTCCCTTCCAGTAGTGTTTCAGGTTTATTCGTTTGCAAACTGCCTTGATTAATTCTATTATCTCTGCTCAAATGGACATTTTTGTGCCTCCTCCAAAAGTCGCTTTCTGTTTGCCAAACTGCTTAGGCATGATGGATGATTCCATGCGAACTGGTCAATTTAAAACCCTCCTTTAAATTTATTTCTATTTCAGTTCTTCTAGAAAATTGGTATGGCAGGTTTTTCATAGGATTTTGTCTTTTAATTTTTTCATGCTACCCAAAATGAATTTCAAGTAACTTCAGTGTTTTTTTCATACTGCAAAACAAATCAGCTTTTTGGTAGTTTTACTGTATTTTATTCCAGAAATGCCCAGAGCTACAGATATCTCTTAGAAAGCTGGTAAAACTAAAGCTAAGATAAAGATTCTTTAGCCTCAACATGAAGGCCCTCCAACTCTTAGTCATACTGCTTCCAGGCAAACAAATCTTCCCTAGCAGCCCAGCCTGCAGTGATCTATGGTAGTTTTTAGATAGATGCGCCTCTCAAACATTGAAGCATTACAATTGAACCTCTCCTACATGGTTTGCAAAATGTTACGCTCTCAGGCATGGGGATGTTTAAAGCAGAACTTTTATTACCCTCGATATCTAAAAATAAACACAGTCTGGACAACCACCATTGCATCTAATCCCCCTCTGAGAGAGCAAACTCTCAAGCTGCAGAGGACTCTGGGGCAGGTAACGAGCACCTCGACCTTCTAACAAAAATACTAATCCATAAAGACAGACAATTTTGACCTTGCACTCATTCAAAACTGCTGCAGATGCTCTGTGGCTGTTTTAATTAATGAGCTTACTGAGTCTTATCACATGAAATGACAAGAGGAATGTAATTTGTTGTGTCTAAAAACTGAAGGTAGTTTCACCTCATTTTTTTTAGAAAGAGTAAATCTAGTTTAATCTAGTATTTTTTCAAAAATGTCAACTATTTCATTTGATCGTGTATTATTTTGGGGAGGTTTGGATACAATTTTCACAGTCAATCAACTAGATCTGAATTCGATTTACGTAAAGACTTGCAGTCACTCAGCACGATATCCAGTTGGGAGCAGGAAGAATTATTAAAAATATCCAGTAAAACAAAAGCTCCCATTCCTTCAAAGACAGAGCAAAAAACACACTTAAGCTGACATTTGACCCACTTGCACTTAACTAATAAAATCAAATGCAAAACCACTCCAAATAAAAATGCAGTTAAAAATAAGGATATGCGTATATAGGAAAAGGAAATTAATGAAATGCGTTTTTAAAATTTCTAGCAGCATGAGGGTAAACAAAGAAAAAACACCAGGAGCTAAGCGCCACACATTTTAAACAAGTCCTCAAGACGTTAAGAAAGTGTACTCGGTGTTAGAGTTTCTGGTTTATTTTTTCATAGTGTAACTGACCTATAGGGAATTCCCAGGGGATGAAATAGATTCTGCTGCACTTGTTGTTTCTTTTATAATCAGGAAAAGAAGCATTATAAAATGCCATAACTCTGGCCTCAGACTGCTCAGAAGTTTGCTGCTCTAATTAAAAAGTGAATGTTCCCAATGTTTTGCCAAATAAAGCTCCTTTATAACAAATAACCTTTTGATGGGGAAACCACACTGTTTGGACAACAAAAAGTAATTTTAAGGCTTATCTTGAGTCTGTGCCATGGTAAATACAGGCTAGAGCTTCTTGCCTTTCCTCTCTTTACTGAGGAATCAAAACAGATGTATTTCAGCAACCAGCTTGTACAAATATTCTACTGTAAATGTAACTACAGTTTGGAGTGACAAATTCTCTTCTAATGACATTTTTAGAAGGATTACACACACTCCTACATTAGAGCAATGGTTCTATAGGGTAATGTTGTGGCACTTTTTCTATTATTAACATAAATTTGCACTGGTTTTGTTTAACTGCAACAGAAAAGCTCCTTTGGTCTGACTTCTTTTGGCTTTACTCTTATGTCTTTTTTTTTTTTTTTTTTTTTTTTTTTTTTGAGGTTGAGGTTATTCAGGCAAGTTACATTTGAACTGAGGAGCTCAGAAAACTCAGTAACTATAAGGCATTTTGAAGACTCACAAAATGTAGATGTTGATAGTTATGGGCTCAGTCCCAGTCTTACTAACATTAATTCAACACCCTTTCAAGTAAACGCAGTGTCAGTCCATAAACAGAACTGTCTTTACTAGAGCACCCACAGGCAATACACTAAAGGTGAGAGAAGCCATAGCACCGTAACTTGCAAACCTTGGTAAAGTACACCTATAGATAGATAGATATAGGGCTTTCCTCCACAGTCCTTCAGTCCTTTCCATCAGCTTTGACGTGCCTGTTAAAGGTATGGCCAATCAAGTCTAATTCCATGTGAGTTAGGATGCAGCATCTGGATGTGAGGTGCAGCATCTCTCTTGAATGTTTTTAGTTCATATCCTGAAATTTCTTGGTTTGTTTTGGTTCAGTCCTGAATACTGAACTCCCATTAGTAAATCAGCCAAATACAAAGTTGTCTTGACATGCTGAGGATCTCCTTGTGGTCACTGGAAGCCGGAAACTGACATCAAATTACGAGAGACACTCAGCAGTTTGCAGATTTTCCTCTTGAGTTAATAAAAGTGAAGTGTAGCTAGGCCACTAATACAACAACACACCACCAACATCAACTAGGTAACCCCAGATCTGGGGATTCTCAGCAATCCAAGATGTTTATCACCTTCTGTGGGGCTTTTTTCATGTGTCAAGGAAGATGTCAGTGGTCCTTCGAAGCATGTAATATTCCCAGAAACTAGAAAGCAGTAGGCAGGATCACAAGTGATGTTGATTTGTCAACCTGGTAGATACACAGTAAAAGGGAAGAGGTTGAGGTAGCAAATATTTTGATATCCACACATCTTTATATGCTATTGTATTTCACAGGGTATATTAAACATTAAAATTCTGATGTCTTATTACCACGACAAGACAAGAATAGCAAACAGCACAGAACTGCAGGTAATCCATTTTTATGACAAGTTTTCAGTGTGAATGAGGAATAGCAAGCATAAGCCATTCTCATTACTGTATTCTCGTTGTCCTCCATAGATGTCACACCCAGGGCAATCTGTTCAGTTATTTTTTTTTAAGAATTATATTTCATATTAGTAGATGTTCTTGAGCAGATCAGTTATCTGTGCTGGCCACTTCCAAAAACAAATGTAAATTATCCTTGCTCAGACAGTTCAAGAAATGCATGTCAACAATGAATAATAGTTACGAGTATTTATGAAACATCTAAATACTTCAGAAAAATTAAAGCCATTCTGTAAATTCTGGTTGTTCAGATCCTATTTTGATGTGTATGCAAATTAGTATACAGTAATGCTGTTATAATGCATGTTTTTTTAATGAATTGCAGAATATACATATGAGCCATAATTAGAGCTCTTGGGAACAGCATTACCTAAATCTAATTTGCTGACATGCCATCGTAAGGTCAAGTAAGTCTTTAAAGAAAAGAACTCTAGTAACCTGAGATTAGAGACTTCCAGATTTTTCTTCAGCTTTGTACCACTGCATATTCATGCACATGTTCAGCAGAAAAGCTGATCCTTTTTCATAATAATTATTACTACAAGGCTCTAAGCCCTGCTGTTACCATTGGCTGAAACCATTAAGCAGTACGTTATAAATTAATATACTTTTCTTATACTATGACTCTGGTTTTATCTTTGTCTTTGTCCTTCACAGAAAAATAATTTTGAGGATTTCAGCAGGACTAAGAAAAGAAATTCTATAAACTATTAGGTCTTCCCTGTGATTGCACTTCTTTACTGCCATCTCTATATTAAATTATTCATATAGCTCAATTCATTTATCAATAACTTTCTCATTTCCTTTAGCTGCAATTGCTGTTTATTTGAGTTTGTGTATTATTTTTATAACAATAGGATACTGGCACCTATCACCTTACAGATGGCTGTTCTGTACAGTGGCAATGTTTTGGCAGAAATGTATTTTCCTCTGTATTATGAGATCTTTAACTTCAGAAAACAAAACAGTGAAATGCATTTTTTTTTTATTTCCTGTGTTTTTTCCCTAACAAGTCTCTTGGTAAAGTCTGGGAAATTCTTGTTCAGAAAACATTAAGGAATCGAGGTCAAAAGTCCTAAAAACATATGGAATTTTCCATAAACAATACCACAGAGGTTTGTAGTTCAATTTAGGAGTTGAAAAGTGAGCTCTCAGGTATAGATTGCAATTATACAGATATACTGCATGTTAAAATACCAATCTCACGACTCATAATTATGTTGAAAATATGCTGAGGTGGCTAACATCTAAAAATATGACAATAATAAAAGTTTACGATTTGGGATTAGGAATGATTCCAGACTATGACAGTGAAGAAAAATAATGGATCCTTATGTCTTACTATGGACCCATTCGCAGCAGAAGGCTTTTTTGATCCTAATGTTACATAGCACAATGGGTTTATTCTGATTTATCTGGAATACACTGAGTAAATATTTACCATTCACAGCTCTTTTGAATATGGCATTTTGGACAGCTTTGAACATCAGCTTCATGGTTTTCTTTTCAATAATTTTTATTTATTTTAGAAGCTCCAGGTGAGGCTAAATTCTCACTCTGCTTGGCACTCCACAGACAAATAGCAAGATAGACTCCTTTCATCAAGGAACTTGTGATTTGAGTAGCAGAGATAGAGGAAGGAGGCCAAAATAATCTAGCCTTACTTTACAGAAGGGGAAAGTATGACAGAAGTCCATGACAGTGATAACTTTTTGATTTGGTGCTCATAAGTTACATTCCAACCATGATGAAATATATTCCCATTTTTAAAACTGTAGACAAACACTTGACTTTCCTGAATTATAAAAACCATTTCAAATTAATAATGTGAGTTAATATCTCATGTAATATTCTTAAAGCTAGCAATATGAGGAACTCATATTTCCCTTACATTTATAAAGACATAAAGAAGAGACTTGTTTCTTTAATTTGATTGGTTTTTTCAAAGGAAGACTTTCTTAGAAAAATAATTCACTGTAATTAGAGATTTTTTTTTTATTTTTTAAAGTTACAAAATAGTTGCTGCTTTCTGGATTTATTATTTTGTAAACTCTGTCTTGATAAAATCTTTCATTTTTGGAGATATCTTGTAATTCCTGAAATTCCTCTTGCTTGGACAACCTTCATTTTTATTTTTGCATTGTAAAGCATGAAAAAAAGTCTCTACTTAAGCAACCTTGAGAGAAATATTGTGATAGGAACTAGTTTTGTGATACATATACTTTATGTAGAACTGTTCTCGCTAAATATCTGAGAAAAAATTCATTTAGTATGCAAAATTTTGAGCTACATATTGAATCAAATTTATAAATAAACTGTACCTTACATTTCCTTTTTATCTTACTCTCTGTATTTGTCTCTTCCTTTTATGCAAACCACTTTCATATAAATCATTTTCACTGCATTGGATGCCCACCTTCTCCCCTTGGGAGGCAGTCTAGTGGCTCCCTGTCCTCGTACACAGAGTTCAAGCTGTCACAGTCATGCTTTCAACCTTCCTTTCTGTTACTCCCCTTTTTTTATGATTTGTGTTCTGTTGTCTACCCCTTAGCCCTCTCATTTTTTCCTTGGCTTGTGCTGCCTCCTACTAATCAGAGGCCATTTTTCCTTTTGGGAGTCATTCAACCTCCTGCAACATCAGATCTCTGCTCAAAACTCCTGTTTAACAGTCCTTTGTCTGCTTTTGACCTATTCTTATTGAGTATAATTTTTTAAAAAATTAGCGCTTTGCAAATGATGCTCTTCCTAACGTAGCTTTCTCCACTCATTTTGTTTTCTGTAGTCTTTTCTTTCTGCTGTCTCCATTCATTTTCTGCTGTCATTTCTCATTATTTCATCTGTCTAATTCAAGGCCTGATCTATCTCCACCTATATAAGATTCCCGTTGAAATTAATAATGCTTGCAAAAATAAAATATTTCTATCCGGAAGCTCTTTCTTTTTCTCTGTATAAACCCTGCCCCCTCCTCGAAGTGTTCAGGCACAAGACAGTACAGCTTCAGTTTTAAAGTTGTCTATGTAATCTGAGGACAGACAGATCAGGAGGTTGGCTGGTCCAATCTGTGCATGACAGCCCCAATAATTTTACTCCTCACCCTCGTTTTGGGTTCTTGAGATGGATGTCAGAAGTCTTTGGGTAATCGGTGATTTGGTGAACCAGAGAAACCAGCCAACACAACCTTCACAAAGGACACTCTCAGGAATTTCTGCATGATTTCTTTTTATGTCCAGAAAAAAAGGGATCTGCAGGGACTGCTGTGGAGGAGCCCAAGTGACCAGGGCCAGGAGCAGGGGGAAGCAGCACCCTACAGTTTTGCATGCTTGCTTGTTTTCTTTATAAACACCGAGACCATGGACACTTGCTGTCCTTTCCAGTTGTAACACTTCACAGGCTCCTTTTGCTCCAACTGCCCTTGAAGAATTCAGTCGGAAGATGGTTGGTCGTTAGCTTATCTACAACCCCATTATCTCTGAAGCAGGTAAAACTCCAGGTAAAAGTTCGAGTAAGCCACTGTGATGTGGATGTTTTCTAGACGGGTATTCAGCATATTAACATAAGAAATTGTAATTAATTATAATTTCAGTTGATGTGTGATATCACTGGTAACTAAAAAAAGGATCTGCTGCACGTGTATGACTGCTCCAACTATTGATTTGGCTTTTGAGCCTGATCTAAAATCCATTGAATGAACTTAATATTCATAATCAGATTCTGACATTGGAATTTATTGGGAACGTTCATAAGTAGAGGTATACAGTTCTGGATATAAACAGAAAAAATGATCACAGCTTAGCAGTGTTTAGTAAACCATTCTGAATAATTTTCTCTCCTGACTTCTTCACATCTCAATCTATAAATTCAGAGCAAAACCCGAAGTACGCTTAGCACCATAATTATTTCATTATGGGTCTAAGGACAACGTGCTTGAATAGTTAAAAGCCTTGTGAAAAGCACACTGAAAAAATGAATGGAAGATTTTTCATTGCCTTCAGTAAGTTTCAGATAAGTTCCAGGAGCAGGCTTATCCTTCACATATTTGTAAGTGAGCCCAGGCTCACTTATTTGAGTGTTTTATTTAATACTTCACAGCTTCTGGTATAAAATGTGTGCCTTCCTCGATGTGCAGAAGTATTTCTCAGGCTGTGTTTAAAACCTATAATATATATACAGATACATACATATGTATGAAAGCTAAAATATATACAAATAGCTAGCTGTATAAAAAATCCTTTCATGATGAAAGAACAGTTTGTATGTGGATGGGAAACGTTACCTGAAAATGTATGTCTGGCCAATGCTTTCCTTAAAAATACTTCTGACAGATTTGGTTTTATTGTGAAACTAGCTGAAATGCTGAGATGATAATGGTGGTTGGTAGCTCTAGGCTTTCTACGATTATTACTATCTTCTGAAGAAATAATATAAAATATTTAGAAAGGGATTTGTAACATGCTGTTTCACTGACCTAACCATTTTTAAAAAGCAAAAGTAAAACTGTTATTTGTCTTGACAGTCCCCATGTCTTTATTCTTGAAGTATTTACCTGATACTGATTTACGTGCAGGAGTTGTGTACAAATGAACATACCAATGGGAGCTGTCATTAGCTGCTTACAAACAGTACAAAAGCTGTTGCAACTGGTGTGAAGGTTGACAAAATCCTTGGCCAAAAAAAGTGGCGTTTGAGTTCTCCCCTGCTTTTGTGATCGGCCATGTAACCTCTTCTAGCAGATGTTATCACACACACAGAAAGTCACCCAGCACGTACCCCACGGCGTGGATTCTCTGGCTGGCAGGGCAGGGTGGGCTTTGCTGTGTGGCAGGTATCTGGCTGCCACGGAGGGGCAGAGGAAACCAGCGAAGTCTCACTCTCAAAAGGAAAGCAAGAACGCTTGACGAGCAAGCCTTTCCTCAGGTATTGTGTGTCTCCAGCATTGATATGTGGAATGTTTTTCAGGGCAAACTTTTAAAACTTTGGATTATATCATATGTTAATACCGAATTAGGGAAAATAATTAATACTTTTTAACATTTACGTACGCATAGAGAGTTTGGGTTCTGGGGAGGAAAATGATGTCTCAACACTGAAAAAAACCACCAAGTGCTGTAAAACATAACATAAAATTAGACCTAAGTTTTCCAAATACTTATGGATGTACTTAACTTTATTACCTTAAACAGTCCCAGGCAGTCAAAGGGTGCAAAGCCTGAGAATCAAGGAGGAAGAATTTTACTATTATTATAATTATATAATTATCGCTATTTTAACTTTAAGCTCTGAATTCCCTGTGTTTAGAGCTCATTTGTGTCCTTTTTAATGGTCTAATTTACCTTCAAATGTGAGCAGCAATCCATGTGAGATTTTTCTGGAACACTTTGAAGTCTCAGATTTGAAAGTGCCTCTTTTGCCAGTTATCTGAGGTGAGAATCAGGTCAGCTGTATTGTTTAAACAGCTTTAGTCTGAAAAAGAGCAGTTTGGTTAAACAAAAAAAAAGATGACATTTTTATCATTTAGAATGCGAATATTTCTGAGAAACCATCCTCATTCAAGAAAAAAGTACCTTGTATCTCTGATACTTGCCACATAACCTTAGAAAGGACACCATTAGATCATGCCTGGCAAAACAGAGCTTATTATTCTTATTACAAATTATTTGCTAGGTGCCAGCATTGTGCTGCTTCACAGAATCAGGAAGAGATGGAGACATAACTCCTGCCATGAGGATTTTACAGTCTAAATATGCAGATCAGATAAATCCATCCCAAAATGCATAGGAAGATCCATGGGAGAGATCTACAGAAGCATATTGCTGTGTTTTCATTTGAGTAGATAACAACATCTTTGTTGAAATTAATTAGCATTAGTAGACAGAATAAGTTAATTTTAAAAAGTTATTTTAATTAACATAAATAGCACATGGGGCTGATTCCAGGACAAACAGGTACATAGAAGCTATGCAAAAGTAACCCAGAGGCTGAGACAGGCTATAATGGGATGACAAAGATTGACAAGTTGAAGGCCAAGGACAGAAGTTCAGGCTTGATGTGAAAGACAGAAAAGCCAAGGAAGAGAATCGGAGAGGAGAGTGATACAGATCTTGTGCAAATAAAAGGTCTGCATAGACTGAGATACAACATTTTAAATTAAGTACTAGCAAAACTTCCAATACGTTTTGATTGTCTCTTGAAAATACCAACTTATCTAAGGAAGCATGACAGCAGAATAGGATGTAGATAGTTGTGGATACGTTAGTAGGTGAAATGTGCTTTCAACGAAGTAGGAATATATTTGCAGAATGTATCTGGAGAAACATGCTAGGAATTCCAACTTCCAACCACAATCTTGCTTAAACAATATTAAAAAAATGGGAAGAAATTTTGTCTTGTTTTGTATATTTCTTCTTATGGACTTCCATTACGTAAAGTTTTGCTGGTCTGTGATGTCTTCTGCCCCCAAATGCCTTGAAGAGTTGTGGCTTAATCTAGTTTAAATTCATTTCTCACTTTGGTACATGGGATAAAAACTACTCTTCCAATTAAAAAATCTGTTCCACTGACTTATACTAATGAGCAATTAGCTATTATCAGATATGTCAGGCTTAAATAATTAATATAGCCTTTGAAAGACTATGGGTGAATGGTCAAATAAAGCAAACTAAGTCAATGATCAATAACTCTTACTATTATAAACTATATGGCTTGATTCTATAACAACTGTCATATATTAAATTTCTGTGGTATAACTAAAGCATCTGTTTTAGAAAACAGAATATTCCCTGGCTATTAATAAAGCTGGGGCCACTTTAATTGTTTTTGAATGTCAGTATTGTGTTACCCAATGCCTGCTGTGTTACATTCAATTCATTTTTAGGCACAAGATCACAAAAACAATTTCACTGAAACCCACAGGGAAACTGGATGTTCAGGTTGAACCTTTGTCCTTAAACTATAATGTTTTCATCTTTAAAATTCAATCTCCAGAAAAAAAAGGATAGCTTAAAGTGAAATAACAAATCTCTCAGTCGTTGCTTGGGGCCACATGGAGTAACACCACCACACATGTTCCTAAGGGTGATCTTAAGAGCATTTTGCCAAATTTAAAGTCCAAAGCAGCTCATGTTCAGTCTCTCAATTCTTTTGTTAGGCTGTGATTTGTCAAAGGACTAATTCTAAGAATACGTCTCAATTGGATGAAGACATAAATTCTAAATGTAATGGAGAGTGACATTAATTCTAAAATTCTACAGTTCCATCCATACACAAGATTTGTAACCCCTATTTTAGAGGCTGCTTTCTAGTTCTTGGACAACTTCAGCTGCAGGACAGCCTTAAATTCTCAGACTAAGGAAATTATCTCAGTTATATTAGGATGAAACAAGCATGTCTTCGGGGCTGAGCAACATCAAAGGAGTTATACCAGGTTTGCTGTATTTGTTGTATGAACATCACAGCCTGGCTTTGCATATTTTGCATATATGTATAAATGCATGCAGGCACATATTTGAAATGTCCATATTCTTTCAAGGAGTTTTGAACTACAGGATGCTAGGATAGTTGTAGTATCTTCCTTTGATTAGCTGATTTTCATTTTTCTGATTGACAGTTATTAAGATTTGAGGTGGCTAATTTTCCTTTGTTAGCTCTGAGGAACAATTTCACCAATAGTCTGCTCCTCCTGTTTCTGGAGACAGGATGCTTATACATCGTTGTTTCCATAAACCACATTCCTTGATGTGATCTATGGTCACTGATCATAGATGCTAGTTAAAAAGCTGCGCTTAGCTGTAGCTTATACCAACATATATAATAATGTTTACTAACTGCTGGTAAAACCATCTATATTGGTCCATCAGTTCTAGCTGTCATTTGACTGTCCACATATGTGAAATTTCCTTAAGAAGAGTATTAAGTGTGGTGCCTGTTGTGGAGGAAAATGTGAAGATATACAAAGATGTTGGTGAAAGGTGGAATTATAACTTACAGAAGAAAAGATCACATGGGTCAGTTGTATTTATGACTTGCATTTTGTCAGCTAAGGGCAAGGATTCCTCTGAATGTCTCTCAGAAGTATGGCTTCAAGAGTATAGCTTTTTATTTGATGATTTTGAAGCCTATGGAGTACTCACACAAAAAACACTATCTTGTGTTTTTGTTGTCATAGCTACTTTAACCAGTAAAATTAAAACTTGGTCTGTCCAACTGATGTTTACAGATTGTGTTCTCTTTAGGATTGACCATTGCCCTACATCATTTACTTTGAAGGCTTTTTTACATATGGTGAACATCTGAACTCTGTCTTAACATAGTTTAACCTTCTTTAAACCAGGAGAAACAGAGAGGTATTGTGGTGATGTATGGCACAGTGTTATCAGTTGAAACTGTAATTGAACAAAAGTTCCTATAATTTCATTCCCTTCTACACATTAATTTATTTGGAGAGAATGATGTCAATGCTTTGGAGCATGACTGGAGTGCTTAAAAGAAATGTAGATTGATTGAAATACAATGCACCAGCTGTGCAACTAAAATATTTGCAGAATTAAAGGTGGAATAGTCAAAAGTGCATAACATTTTCCAGTTAACTCTAACTATTACAGAGGTCTTACCGATTTTAATGGGCACCAACTTAGACCCAGGCTTTGGAAACTTCTGTTTTACATACAATTGTTCCATTTACTTAAAAAAATGCAATCATTTTACATTCCTAGTATATTATATATGTATCAGGCAGCGCTAGTACCACAATATGATTAGTTAAACATGCCCAGTCTCTAATTGTGATGTGACAAAGGGATAACGCTATTATTTTCATTTATTGCCTTTCGCACTAGAATCTTTCATGCTTGTACTCAACCTAAAGGTGAAAGTTCTCAAAAAATACATTGTAAGTTGTTTTGTTAGTTAATTAATAAAAATAGTACTATGCAATCATGTACTTAAAAGCATATTTTAGGTAAGAAGACAGCATTAAGAATGTCTGAGTATTCAGACTAAACTCCTGTTCTCTCAGCTACTGTATGTTCATTTGTATAAGTGGTAACATGGCATTGATTTGCTGCTATTAAAGCCAACAGCAAGATCGTTATTGATATTCAAGGTGGGTACAGCTGAAAAATCTGAACATTTACTACACGTTTGTGAAAATTACCCAGACTGAAATAAAGACTTCCTTCACAATGTGCAAGTATTGGAATAGGCCACCACCAAAATTCTATGTGAAATATTTCTGTATATTTCTTACAGAGAAAAATCATAGTTTAATGTTAAAGTATTTACTCAAACAGATTGCCTTGCTTCTGTTGTAGATAATAAGTTGTGTCCTATGCATCTTAAAAAGGCATACTAGGGACTACATTAGGAAATACTTTAGGAATACATTAGGTGAATACACATTTTGGGTTTTGGCTACCTAATTTTACTGGAACAGTTTCGGTGGCCAAGGGCACATAGATTTTTATGGTTTTAAGGTGAATATTTATTTTCCTCTGATGTACTGGCTTTTTAAATTTTTCACAATATTACAGGGCAGCTTAAAAATATAAACATTGGGTGATGAGTAACTTCAGGGTACACTTTGTGAGTTTTATACTAAGAGTAAATATTCAACATCTACAATTTGGTTATTAGAATATCATCTATTAAAGGCATTTTATTGATCTTGGCTTAGTAGTGGATTCCGCCAAACTATTCTTTCTTGCTTATGTTTTAAACTTTTTTTTTCAATATTCACACTTTGCCTTAGCTCAAAACAAAAGATACAGAAAAATTGCATTAGTTGGAACCAATATGATTTCTCCACTGTAGTTTTCATATTGACAGAACCTGTAAAAGTAACACTGATTTTTAAGGTTTTGAACTTTATATGAGGTCTGTCAATAGCTATAATTAATTATATGGCTACTTAGAAAAAACAGCAAGCAAACTTTAAGTTCCGATTTCATACCACTGCTATGGAAGGAGTAGGATTTAGCCATTTCTGCTGGAACAGAAATTCATTTATAATGTTAATCCACATTGACCATAATACTTTCATTAAACTCCTTTCTTGCAAATGCAGATGTGAATGCTTCACTTCAAATACATGAGTGGTCCCCAGAAAGGAATAGGACTATTCAACTGCTTAAGTGCCTCTGTGTTTACAGGACTGGAGCCTAAATTTTCACACAAGAGCTCCTTCTCTATTGGTAAAAGGCACAATAGAATACACAGTAAAATGGAAAGCACAAAGTTGTTTCAAAGTCAATCACAAAGTCTTTAAGATCATATGCAAGACAGTGCATATTCAGGTGCATCAAGGGGACGATGCTATAACACATTAATTCTCTTTACTCTACTGCTGCCAGGCACCAACATACATTTTCTCCTATAGTTTGTATTAAAGTTACCCACCACCCTCGTACTTCAAGAAGAGAGCTAGACCAGAAAATCTATTGATATGTTTATCCATTAAAAACAAACAAACAAACCCCACAAGCCTTCCTTCGACCAAGGAAGCAAAAACATATTCAGTCTAGTGACAGAAAGGCACAAGCTTCAGCTCATGTAATTGAAAATGGGGTGGACGTGAAGACCTTGTAGGTGCCTGAGTTAGTTATATTATCCCCGAGACATTTTTGATAATGTAATTGGGACCAGTGCAGTGCATTCCAAAAGTAAAATAAATTACTCTTTTTTAGTTGTTTTCATGACTACCAGGGACCAATCATTTCTAGTGGGGATGTTTTTTTCTACCCAGAGAAAGTAGGAATCGCATTAGAGGCTTTAAAATTATCCTCAATTTCCCTTCAATTTGGTGACAGAATTTTAACAAGTTGCTTCCAGGAACCCTTGAGAGCTTCCCTCAGCATCTCATTCTGTTAAAACCTTAGATATATCCCTGCAAGTACTATGGAATTTAAAATACAGTTATAAGCATTTTAAAATTGGCCTTGGTACGTCACCACTATTAAAATTTCTATTAGTTTTTTATTATATGTAATTCCCCTGTAGCACCATGGAGTTGCCTAATAACAAATTTACTCTTCTCTATTATAGGTTGTATGGGACAAAGTTGAGAACAGTAATGTAATGTAAAACTGTCTGTTCAGTTGGTTGCAACTTTCTCAAAAGTTTTTTTTATTTGTTGCTGTTGTTGGTTTTGCTTAAATTTTCACCCTGGTCTGCATTGTATTTAATAGATGCATTTTTGTTAACCATCCTAACTTTAATGTCACGGATAACAGACTTCTGTGAAAGTTGCAGCTACTTGTTCTCGTTCAGCTCCAAAGCACGGAGTTTTCCAGCACAGTATGTAAATTATTCCTCTTCAAGTCCACTGTCTTTCATGACTTTCAGGTAAAATATGGTTTATTTCAAGCTCCAAACAAGCCGTAAACTCCCTAGGTTAGTCTCCTAAGCCAGAGAATTTCCATCAGGTTTTTGTGCAGTTTCTATTTCAGAGAGAAATGAGGCAGATGATCTGAGTCAGGGGAAGTTTGTTGTAGACAGCAGTATGTTTGTGGTGTTCTGTAGAAGTCTACAGAGATCCCATGTTCTTGAGCTGTGAGTTTTGCTATCTGAGTAGTTAACTGTTTGTCATTTTTGCTCAGACTAGTGTAAGAACAAATTTGCACAGAATAATTTTTACAGTTATGAACTAGAACCAAAAATCACTAGTGTTTTCTTTCAGTTTAGTGCAGGAACAGCACTCATGTTTAGTTTATGCAGGCTGAATTATTGTAGCAATCCCCTCACATTTCTTTATTATACTAATAAATATGTGGGAGCCTACTATGGAAGGAATATAATACTGGCTCTGGTGAGGTTAAATTTCGTTAGCAGGAAGAGAGGGTCCACAGCATAGACTGGTATACAATTAGAGTAGAAAAATACCCAAGGAAAAGACATTGTAGGGACAAGAGCTATATGCTGAGCAGAGGCCCTTGATGAATGTTTAAAGTCTTGTAAAAGAAAAGAAAACTCATTGTTACGCTGGAAAATAAAATGCAGGTTTATGACGTTGGCATAATAATCTTCCTGTGGGTAAAGGAATTTCAGATTCTAGTAAATGGTGAAGTTGAGGCAAAAAAATTATTTCCAAAGCTCACAGGTTTCGGTGTCATTAAAAATACAATATTTGTAAAGCAGATATAAAAGATTGGGTATGTGAGTGGATCAAAAAGGAGCTAACAAAGCAATTATATTTTGGCTGGAGGATTTGAAGGATGAAGAGAGAGTTCTTACTAAAGCTTGAAAGAAAAAAAGAAGGAAGTCAAGTGTAAAGGAAATCAGATATTATTTTTTCCTGATCTCTTGCCAAACACCCCATTGAAGAGGCAGACCTTTATTCCAGTAAAGAAAGTTTTCTTGCCAAAAATGTGGAGGTGGCTACTTTGTTCCCAGCCGAGCTGAGGATGAATTATGAAAATAAAACTTATATCTACTGGGACCCTCAGTCATCTGAAGATCTGTTGCAACATGTTGAAAGTGACTTAATTCAGGAAGATCTGGATTCTAGCTCAGGCTCAGAGGGAACTTGAGGACTTTATGGTTTCCTTTTTTTCTATCAAGTTTTATAGCCCACATTTGTAGTAAAATAATGTTGTTTGAAGTTTGTATGTTTCATGGGAGTGGTGCCTTGAAGAAGTTATTTCAGTTAAATGGCACCAGATGGAGTGTTTAGTTTGTGACAGGATTCCAGTGTTTAGTTTGAAATTATGTTCTTTATTTGATGGCTTTATGGTATCAACAGCTATTCTGCTGGCATATATTCTTGTTCTGCCCCTTGGAAAAATTGGATAAAATGCATCTTGAATCGATTTTGAAAAAAAAAAAAAATGCTATGCTTAGATATTAACATAGAGGATTTTCTTCACTATGAGGTTTCATTACTTCGTATCAGAGTATGAATTAACTTTTTAATTCAATAGTATGTCTTGTTCTTTGTTGACTATATAACAAACCCCAAAGTTACCTAGGTAGGACAGAATAAATCCTCAAAAGCAACAATAATAATTAATATTTAGTATGAGAGTAAAAAATATTTCTGTACTAATACTGGGAGTCAATACTTAATTTTAATTTTTATTTTTTAATTTGCCATCTTCCTTTATGCTGGTGTCATCTATATTTTAGAACGTCCACTTTGTAGCAAAAATAAAAGCTCAAAGAAGACAGGAAGGAGATCATCAGTGATAAATGGCAGGGCAATGAGGTTGTTACTAATTGTGTCATTGACTTTTAACAACTCTTTGTCCAAAAGTAATGGGGGAGAGAGAGAAGGCGGCTATGGAATGGAAATTACTAACCAAAGAACAGAAATGAAAAAGGGGTCACAAATTATTTTAGGAGAGAGAGGTCATCTCTATAAGAGGGCAGCCCTTCAGAAACAGAAAGCACAGCAGTAAAAATGAGAGTGTGAGTGATTTTATCTTCCTTGAAGGAGACTGGGCTCCTCAGCCCACAGTCTTTTAGTAGTGGCAAAGACTCTAGAGTGGGAAGATAAACATGTGAGAGATTTTATCTTCCCTAGAAAAACTGACAGAATCCAAGGACTTTTAATAGTAAGAAGGACTCTGAGAAGGAGACAGAAATCAGGTCTCTTGTTTTGTGTATGTTAGCAAATACACTTTCTAAATACTTGTACTATCTAGGATTAGAGTGGTTGTGCTAAAGAAAAGGAAAAAAAAGATAAAGGAATAAATTAAAGAAATATTTTAAACTTTCAAATGATCTTCAATGGTTAATATAAAAGCAAACTCAGTCACAGGTGGGTGAGACATCACAAATGTGTGAGCAGATAGAGTTTGACAGAAAAGTCGATGGGAAAGTTTGAGACATCTCATTGCTCACTTTAGGATCTAGGAGAGTTAGATTACAGAACAGCTCATCCTGAGAACAGGTCCATACAGTAAGAGGCCATCCCACAGAGAGCATTTAGCTTCTTAGACGCATTAGAAATCTTTTGGTGAACCTATCTGTCTCTAGGTAGTGTGCCTAAATCACTTTTAAAACTGAGACTCAACCTAGAAGGCAATTAGACATTCCTCAAAGTTTTGCTCCAAGTCAGTCGTGTCTTTTAAAAACAAAAGCAATAGCTTGATTTGTAACCAGAAACACTTTGAGAGCAAGAGGAAATTCTGGAATACACATACTCCCCGAAAGCAGAACTCTTCAGCAAGAAAACCACAGACTTCTGCCAAAGCTCAGCTCAGGTTTCCCAGTAATTTGAGGTGTGGCACACTGCAAAATGTAAGATTTATAGGAATTCCTTCATACATTTTAAATATATGACTGAATCATAGGAACAGTTAACTCATGTCTTCTCTTTTGGGAACAGAGACATTAAAGAGACATTGTCATGTCTTTTTTTTTTCCCCCAATAAAGTTGTTTGAAATATATCCATTAGCATTAACTGCTTATTTGTATGTTTCTCAACCAGGTATTAATTTTCATACCTTTTTTAGCTGAAAAGAAAAAAATTTACACTGTCTTTGAAAACTTGAATGAATTAATGCTGTTAAGAACTAACAGGAAAAAGAAAAAGATTTAACTTTATGAAGGAATTGTTACTGCCATAGTGTCTTGGAAAAAAGTCAGATAAATAATCACAGTTATGACAAGCATATAGAGACCTAGACCTTTCTAATTTCCCCTACCTCAACTTGAATAGTTTTAGTGTTCTGTAAAGGCCAAGGCAAATCTGTATTTTTTGCACTGGTTTTCCCCACAGGTCTGTAAAAACCAAACCAAAAAAATCAACCAACCAACAAACCAAAAATAAAAAACCCAACAAACCCCACAGAAAAACCCAAGCTGATGAAAATCTCTGAAGTTCCAACAAAGAAAACCCTGGGTTTCAATAATCACATCTAAGTAGTCAAAGTTCTCATCTTAAAGATGTTTGATTCATTTGCTGCTCCTCTTCCCAGCAATGTCTTGGCCTTTCATTTAATTTATTTTCAGAGAGATGAGTCTTGTTAAAGCATACAGGTATCCTTATTCACTGAAGTGTTACGACAAAGGATCTCCATGGATATAATGATTAAACAGTTCAAGAAATACACATTCTTGAATCATCGATCATCCCAAGTGTTCATTGCACTGATCACATTAACAACATGACTCGTGCACCATTCCTTGCCTCTGCCATGCCTGGTTGTGGACACCATTTGCTCTCCGGCTCATGAACACACAGACAACTTTCCCCTTGAATCGCAGTCACACAGCATTTGTTTGAAAAAATCTAGTGAGCCATAAATCATTAGTAGCCCACACTCCACATCTGGAAGACCATTTAGATCAATCACATCATAATACCTCCAGTTATTCTAGAGGAAAAAGAGTTAACTTTTCCTAAAAGAGCTATCTGCATGTGAACATTATACCTGCATACGTAGCTTTATTTTTAAATGTTATTGTGACTTTTGCCACTATTTATTCTGCTTTTTATTTCTTTAATTTTGGCAATCCAATCATATTGCATTTCCTAGTCTTTTGGCTAGACCTGTATTCATGTGTCTTGTAGTGTTTTCATCTTTTCGTATCCTTGGAATCTTTGTGAAATATTCAAGCTTTTCATTTGAGAAACGATTTTTCATTTTTTGGTGAAGTAATGAAGCCCTCAGATAAGTTCTTTACTGCCAAGTCCATTACACGCTTTTATTAGCACTTATGCAATGATAGTTCATACAAAACCATGTGTATTTATATATATAAATATATATCTCATGTGCATATAAATGCAAACAGTGGAAGTGGAACAAATAACACTGCTTACTCTTTACTATTTCATCCTTAAATAGCTCAGCTGTTTTCCCTTTTTTCTTATAAGTAATCACCTTTCCCATCTGAAACAAATTAACTCCTGGGGAGGATATGTTCTGAGAGCTTTCATATGGTCCTTGTTACCAGGGAAACTACTTCTTTTGTCAGTATGTGTTCTGAAGCTCACAGACAGTGTAGATTGCTTTGTAACATCAGATGACAAGAGACAGCAAGGGCCAACTAGTTTGCATGTGGTTTCTGAGCGAAAAAAATAATTAGAGACTCTCACAGCACTGGCCAACGTTACTTATCCTGGACAGCTCTTCAAAACAGAGGTGTGCAAAATAGTGTGGTTTATCTATGTATTCAGCTTACTGTAGGTTGATGAGACAAAAATTGTCCTGGGGGCAGGTGGGTGGGGGGATGCAGTGCAGAGCATCCGTCGGTGCTGGGGAGTCCTCTGCCGGGGGACGGTGTGTCAGGCGTGTGCTGGATGCCACAGGGTCCAGGTTAAGAGTACTGGAATAAGCCGCTAGAGGAAATCACTTCCCTTTCAGCAGGTTCTTCCTGGGTAGGTGCATCTCATCTTGAAAGTGATTTGTAACGTTTATTTAGTTTTTGTCAGTACACTGCATGTATTTTTCTATGGTATTAAGCCTAGGGCTTTCACTTCCTAATGGAATATAGTACCCGAGAGCATATCTTTCTAACGAAAAACTCCTTTTTTTTGAATGTATGGTCTGCTTTTTTATTTTCAGCAAATAAAGCCAACAGGTACAGTGAGGAAGTAAGCCAGAGCTATGATTGCACCTAATAATAATTACTGCTGTTTCAGAAGTTTCTCTGTTTTACATTTTTAATCTGTAATGAGCTCAATGCCCACATTGGATTGAGGGAGGTATTTGAATTTAAAATGACCAGCAAACAGGATACAGAGTTGAACTAAGAGTGAGAAACAATGTGCCATTAATGGCTTCTGAACATCTCAGCAAGGCTTCTGTTTTCAAAAGTCTGTTAATAACAAGGCCCAATGTATGTCGTATATCTTTACCAGTTTGCTTTTTTAACCGCGCTACTTTGTTTAGAATTTTATCCAGAGGAGCTGGTTTGTTTTAGAAGTGAAGAAAGACTAGATTAATGGATCTAGAGCATTGTTTTCCTTAAAAAAAAAAAAAGAAAAAGAAAGAAAAAAGAAAAAAAATCATCTGGATAATCCATTTTCATTCTTTGGAAGACTAAAATAATAAAACCAGGAACACTGGCTGCAGAAGTGGAAATATCAGCTTAGTTTTAATCATAATCATTCCACCATCAATGCAGTAGTCCTGACGAGTTAGAGTTCAGTCTTCCGTGAAAGCCATGTATGAATTTAACTGATGTTTCAGTCAGCGGCAACTAACCATGAATATTGGTTATGAGAACAGATCACAAAAACTGTAACACATTGACAATACAAATCAAACAGTATTTGGAAAGAATCTGTACTATTAACCTGAGCAGATCACCAGGTAGTGGCCATTCAACAAGAAGAATACAATCAGGAATGATAAATAATAGACAGCAGACCAAGTGAAATAACTAGGATTAGAGAAATGTGAGAACAAGTGATTAAAACCACTACTCTTACTTATGTGGCACCAGATGCATTAAATACTAACATGAAGGTAAGGTTCCTTGTCCTAAAGCATACAATCTAAACAGAGTTTTTACGCACGGGAAGGCAGTTAGTCCAAGAAAACCAGAGCAACTGGATGGCAAATTTATGAATGCATTTGGTATAATGGGGTGTAAATTGTTTTCTTGTGATTGCTTATGATTTTCAACACATAACACTTTTCTATATCAGGTTTATGTTTCTCAAAGGTACATTCAATGGGCCTGATGCAGCAAGAAATATGGATGTGTGCTTTAATCTCATAACCATATACACAAGAAGAATTTTACATAAACTCTCATTTGCATCTGATTTCAATGGAACATAAGCATATGCTTCAGTGTTTTGTGAAAATGGAGATTATCCCACTTTCTGCTAAAATAACAGATATGTGGAGCATAAAATACAAAACCTCTTCCCCTTGGGACATTGGGCAAAAATCCCAGGTAAAAGAGGCATGTGAGAAACTCAGGTGAGCTCTTCCTTGAATTCTGCAAAAACTGCGTTTTCAGGTCAAGTTTGTAGCTAGCAGGTCCTGCAGGAGTTCTGCAAAAGCAAAGCCTTAAGGCCCTGAGGGAAGAGAGAATGCTCTTCCCAATCTCTTTCAACAGTGGTCTCCCTTGTCAATTAAAAGGATGGCAGCTACTGTCAGCTAGGAACGTCTGTCAAGCCCTTAGTGTAAGACGCCTGAAGGGACGATGCAGATTAAAGCAGTGTAAGAAAAACAGATGTTAGAGCATGAACTAGAGATGTTCTGAAATTCAAAGAGGTTGTTCTGCCTTAATGTGCTTAATTACAGAATTCCTTGTTGCTGTCATTAAAATTGAACCCTGCTGTTAGCTCATTCATGTATGCTCCAATTTCCATTAAAAAATTTCAGTTCTCTTAGGGGTGGTAGGACCACCTAGATTTGCCGATCCCTGAGATGTTACATCAATAAGGGAAAAAATATTCTCTTTACAATTCTGAACTATTCAGTGGTAAATGTAAAAACGAAGTCCAGTGCTTAAATTCCAGGACTAGGGATTAGATGATCTAGATTTTATTACATTAGATAGAGTTGTGATGAAAACCTAGCTCCCTTGAAAACCTTGAAAGTTTTGCTATTAACTTCAAAAGACCCACGATTTCTCCCTTGCTGTTAAAGTTGCAGTTAGTCATTCAGGTCAGCCTTTTGAAAAGGCCTCAGAACTACAGATCTTAAGAGAATACAGAGCATCCCAAATATGAAGCATCCAGCACTGGTGAGCTCCTTTATGCAAATTCTGTACCTAATTTTTTCTTCCTTGATTTTCCCATGTAGAAAGTAAGAGAAATAATTTTGGGTTTTATAGAGAAGTTTTGATCTCTGATATTGGATCATTAATCAATGAAAATAAAAATGCATTAAAAAAAAAAGGCATTAAAAACTGCATGTGATTAATCTTCTTGCTCTTCCTCTCTTCCTGAGTTAGGTCAAAACTGTATTTTCAGTTTTCTACATAATCTTCCAGTTTTCAAATTTGTTCATTCTGGGATAGAATGAAAAAGGGGAGCATTTTGGTGAAATACATTCTTTCTAAAACATTTGAAAATTACACTGAAGACTTCCTTTCAGTAAAATTGAAAGTGTTTTTTAAGGGATGTAAAAAAAAACTTCTAAATTTTTTAAAGAATCTTGTAAAAACAAAATGTTTTCACATTTTCATGAAAACATTTTGTTTCCAACCAAGCAGCATATCCAGACAGAATAGTCCCAGCTACCTCAAGTCATAAGAAGAAAAGAAAATCAAGGAAATTATAAACCTAATATTCCAAATTTCCAGAAAACACAGTAAAAATAGTTGGGATTTATTTTTGCCACATAAAATATTTAAGTTAAATATAGAGATGAAAAGGTCAAACTTGCGCCTACAGGAAGCCCAGGAACAATATGAGCTTCCTTTTCAGGTTTTGAATGAAGTTATGTAAAGATGCCTTCAAATGTGGTTAAGGACAGGGGAGAAGAACACCCGTTCCTGTGGAGTCACTCTATGGAAGGAGACTAAAGCTCCTGGAAGGCACTCGGGTAGACTGCTACATGCCAGAAGTTATGAGTCATGTGTCTGAGACAGCGTGAACCTGAAAGAGACTGGAGAAAAAAGGCTGCTAGAGCCACAGAATTGCAAGTATTTGTGTCCATTTAATATAAATATCAGCATAAAAAAGCCTGGCACCAAAAACCAGTATTATATCATCACATAAGAACTGCATTGTTGCAATGTGCTATTCACTTTTTCATAGACCCAGCTCAATAATTTTTATCTAGAATTTTATTTGACTTTTTAAACTTTTTGTTGTCCCTCATAGAACATTCACTCAAATACTCTGAATAGTCTCTACACTTAATTCCTGAATGGTGCTTTATAGTTCTCTAGATATTCTCTGATTAAGGCTGCAAGGTGTCACATTTAAAGGAATTTTGTATTTTTATTCAGGAACCTAAATAACTGGTCTTGAAGAGATGGTTCTCATTTGTATATATAAAAAATGTCATCAAGTTTTCAAATGTTCTTTGTCCTTAATGTTGGGAGCAAGAACAACTGGATATACTAAATATTTCTGGAATTCAATTAGGAACCTCAGTGGAAGCAAAGCACTTCTGTGAGTTTGATTTGTACTACGTGAGCCGATTACTTTTGAAAATCAGCCCATCAGATTTTTTTTATCACTCTTTCAATATATCAGCCTCAGCAGTACCTGTGACTGTGTATTATAAATGATCTGTTTTGATTAGCAGTCCTACCAGTAAACCCACATGCTAGCGTACTGCTGAATAGTGAGCACAGTAAGGTTAGGAAAGGAGTCAAAGCAGAATAATTTGAAAATTCAGATATTCATAGAAACATATGAGGAACTGTTTCCACAGCTTGTTGTCACAACCAATTACAAACATTGCTACAGAAAGTGTTTTTCAGTTTTAGGAACCAGGTTGCTGAAAGAAAATCCAAAATGTTTATTTATTCTTTAGTTGAAGTGTAACTTAAAGTCATTTTGGCATGGACTACCTGCAGTGATACGACATATTTGGGTGGCAGTGCCCCTTGCACAATGACCAGAGTTTTTTGCTGGGAAAAAAATACACAGAACACAACAGGAGGCCGACTGAGCACTGGTTAATGGCAGTTAGAGACAGATATTCACAGGATTTAGCAGGTAGCAGAGAGAAAACAGAAAGAAAATGAGGAATCTCCATACCATCAGAAATCTTTTTTTTAACAGATCACTGAGTATCATTGCTAGTCTATGTATTCACTCCAATACCTTCAGCCAGAGTTCCAAGTCATCGGTAAAAAAGGGACAAAAAGGAAAGCTGATATGCAAAAAAGCCACAGACATCCCCCTCCAAAAAAAACCCCAAACCCCAAAACCCTAGAACCACAGTAGCTGACCCCTGCTATATTTGGTTGAAATCAGAACAGATTCTGGGCTGTACCATATCTGCAGAAGAACAGCTTCCAGATCTGGCCTTTGGTCTGCTTGTCTGAACAAATTATGCCAGTTTTTCCCCACTCTGCACCAGGAGGGGTATTAGTAGAGCATCATGCTGGATCTATAAAATTATTTTAGCTAGGAAAAAAAGTATTAGGGTGTTTGGAGTGATATTAGGACCTTCAGGACTGCCATGTTGCATGTAATCTAAAAGTGCTTTCAGTAGTAAAATATCCCAGGACAGTGTATCAAGGTATTGCTCCAGAAATGACCTTGATAGGAACAATGAAACAGCACAGGAGGTGATGCATTCTGTACGTCTCAGAAAAATCTGTGAGTCGGTCTGTCTTGGTAGATACAATGCTGAGTTTTTCAACTGATCTCAGTGAGTGTTAGGTCGGTATTGTACACGAACAAAGCAATACATTTGCTGCTTTGGTGTTTTAGAAGATTTTGCAAAGGTTGGTGAAAAGAAGGCGGGAGAAGGTGAGTCACCTCATGCACTTCTAAAGAGACCAATAACAAAGGAGAAATCATCAAAAGAAAAACATAGTTACTTCTAATTATCCCTTCTCTGCTTAAGTGACAGCTGTAACTTTTTCATTAACAACGCTAAATTTACCTTGAAAAAAAAGGAAGAGGAAAGCAGCATTTGTAAAAATAGGTATTATTCAAATAGAAGGTCATCTAGTTATAAAAATGTATTCTACAAATCTGTAAATTCATTCACATAGTCAGATGCTGTTAACATTGTTCAAACTGCTAAAATATAGGTGCAAACATTTTCAATGTTGACAAACCAGGAGATAAATATTTTCTTCACTTTTTTCCCGCCACAGCTTCTATGAATCTGCCCCAACCACAATGTAGAACGGCAAACAGCTTAGGAAGGGGTCTTACTTCACATCAAAATCTTTCACTTTGTACCCCATTGTTATTTCTCATAAGATGTGGCCTCTGTTAGCTTAAAACCACATTTTCCCTGTTATTTCTTTTATATCCTTCCAACTGTTAGAGATAACTTTTTATCATCTTTACTGCTAGAAGTGATTTTTCTCCTAAAAGTATATTTTCATTTTAAAAGAAAAAACCACCCCTAAACTTTGTATGGCATTTCATATTTTCAAAATACTTCTGTAAGTACTGTACTTTCATCAGTTTAAACCAGTGAGGTTGCAGTACATTTGGTCAAACCTAAAAGACTGTCTTGTTACAGAGATCCATTTCTCTGTGAATAAATGTAAAATGCCTATTGTTTCGCATAAGCTATTTGAGCACTGAATATAGTGCAGTAAATATTTCAACATCTGAAGCCGTTCTCTGTAAGGCATGATCCTAAGACGTTAAAATCTATGGATAGTTTCCAGTTAGACTGAGAGCAAGGTATCTCCCCCAAGTTTCCCATCTAATCCTATGCTCTATCCAGTAGTCGTTTCTTTTCCTTTAAACCATGAGAAATTGACTGTTCTAGTCACTGACAGTTCCACTACTTGCATTTGTTAACCTGCAGAGCTTACAATGTGGATTGCACCCATTTTTTAATCTTTTTTTTTTTTTATGGTGCAAAAATTTTGTATCTGAAGTTACAAACAGAAAGTTTCTCCAGAAATGAACAGGCCTTATAAAACCTGTAGGTACAAACCAAAAGATTTACACATCTTTTCCTCAGGACCTTTGAATTTTTCCTGCAGCCATCTCCAGCCTGCTTCACCTCTACTCCCAAAGGTTCCCCATACTCTCTGCTCTGCCTCCATGTCTCCTCACATGCCTACTTACCTCCGTTTTGCTGGCCAGCCTGCATGCTGGCTTTTTGGAGCCAGCCCCATTCCATTTCGCAGGCAGGCTCCTGCAGGGCAGAAGTGTGCCAGCATCTCCCTTGGGAAGAGGCAGGAGGAAGCACTAAAATCTTCTAATTTTCAGAAGACTTATTTGAAATTAATGTTTTTGGCAATTCTGTCCTTCTATAAAATTAGCTGACCTTACTGAATGTGTTCAGAAGCCCTCACAAGGGCATGACATATATCCACCCAGATTTGATTCAGAGGTACAATGCTCCTATAAGTCCCCTTTCCTTCCTCAGCATGCCTAATAGTACCACAAGCTTCCTAACCTCCACATATGCTGCCAGTGAGGTCTGCTTAATAATGTCCTGTCTGAATAGGATCTGCATGATGAGCTTATATAGTATTCTGAATAACATATAGGGAATGTTACTGTAATTGTAGAGTTCATTGCATAAAGATGTAGATCTACAAACGATGATATGTAAACGACTTTCTCCAAACCTAATTTTCTAACTAGGTCATCTGTCCTTTGGTTGCTCTTATCAAGTAGAGTTGGTTCTGATCTCACCTCTTCCAGCATATATAATGCAGTACTTCCATATGATTCAATGAATATGTGATAATCAATGAGAACAGAATCAGAACCTGTGCATTTTATGGGGAAGTATTTGAGATAGCATCATTAAATTACTTCTGTCAGATAACGAGATTAAAGCTCAGCTTTGACCCTCTTTAACTCAAAGGCAAAATACCCTTCAAATTCACTGAGTCCCTGGATTTCATCCATAATCCATACTTATCATTTTCACCAAATGCTATTCATCCAGTAAGTCGTGTCAGAAAATGCCAAGTAAAGTAATTGATTCTTGAGACAAGACTTAATGGAAAGAAGAAAACAGGTTAGAGTAGTTAGAGTAATTTTTTCAATATTTGAAACTGATTAAAGGCTGACTCTATTAAGCTTTTCATATATTGAAATCCTGAATGTAATGCACCTGTCATTAAAGCCTCCAGATTTAAACCGCTGGATACATTTCACTGTATAAAGTTCTGCAGCCTGGTAAAACTGAAGAGTCATAATTTATCTGCATCAACCACAGTGAAGTATCTGAGAGGGATCTCAGTCTAAATGGGATATACGTGGGCTGGGTCAGCAGTTTTTCCTTACTTTCATTAGACATAATATTGGACTATGGTATAGCAACCACGGGGAGATGCTGGGTTTTGTTGTAGGGTGATAAGCTCAGGCTATTTGCTCTGTGTGGATGAATATGTACCCAGCTGAAAGAGAACATTTTGTGTTCTACTGATGGGCTTCCTTCTTGGCTTGTAGTCCCTTCTGCATTGCCGCATCTCTCCAGGTGAGCTTTTCCATTGTCTCTTCCAGTTGCATTTTCCTCAGTATGAAAATGCATCCCCGTGTTCTGCATGAAACCACGCCACTGGGTGACTGGGGGTGGCGAACACGTCCATTCCAAGACTATTTCATGCAGCTTTTGAAGCAGATTTCTCAGAGATGTACGGCTGCTGGCTTCTTGGGGACATAACCAGCACCCGGCGGTCCACCCAAGGGTACCACTGCAGCCCGGGGAGCACCACTAGGTGTCAGGGTCGTGCCACAGATAGATAGCAATTATGTTAAGTGACGCAGTGACGACTGCGTAAGTGGCAAAAATACTTTAAAATGTGTTCTCTTTCCTTTCTAATGCCTTTGAACCAGTTTGGTATTTTTTGAAAATTACTGTCCTCTTTCTATTTGCTCGCTTTTTAATTTTCAGAATTTGGTAGTCAAGCAACCTGGCAACCGTGGCGTTTTCGGTATGCTAGCTATGATGTCAGAGCAAATGCCATGCTAACACAGCTCAGACTTTCCTTTCACTCAAACTGTGTTTTATTCCATAAAACTTTCAGCATCAAGCACGAAGCAGAAGAGTTAAGCAGACACAGCAATCTTACTTCAACATATTTCCTGAAAAATACAGGCATAGTTATTCTTTTTTGATTTGGTGTAATAATCTGTTATCTTTTGTCATGCATGTTACAATGATTTCATGCATGAGTGGAAAGGATGGATGATTTATTAGGAGAGCTCTATTCATCCTGCCAAGCAGGCTTGGGTTTGAAATTGATATGTACTTAAAGAAATACAATGTCTCAGGTCACAGTTATGAAAATACATTCCTGGTTGCAGCTTCATTAAAGGTTTTCTTTTAAGAAAATATGGGCAAAAGAAATCTTAGCTGTTTTTGCATTCTACATAAAAGATTATACTAATGAATGATTTAACCAGAATCATTTTCTATAGCTTCTGTTCCTACCTTTGTATTGATTTCCATTATTCATCCATAATTATGGTACAGAGTGTTATAAAATGAGATTTGATTTTGAAACATTGCTTGTAACTGGCTACCCTTCAAAGTTTGAAAAACTGAGGCATCAGTTTAATTACATCAGTCTGTCACCAAGCATTTTTTGGAAATATTTTTAGTAGGACTTAAAAACCCATTAAAATATGATTATATTGTGAGGTCTATAGTTCTTCTCTAATTAACATCTCCTTGCAGTAATGATAAATCACCATTCAATATAGTGGTGAGGGTATTTCTAAATTGTAAGCCCTGAGTAATTTGAATGTTGCTGCCAAGATACAGCCACCCATATTAATGGAAAGCTGATTAATGACACTTTCTCTGAATAGAGTGCTGAAAGTAGGAGCCAAACCTCTGTGAGTTAATGAGATGGCCTCTCTTCCTTCAAGAAAGTCTTGTGGTGCCAAAGTCAGGTTTTGTTTAGAGATTCAAGTCAAGTCAAGTCATGGTGGTGTTTTACTTCTAAAGAGCAGGTCAGTGGTAGATGCTAAGACTTAATCTACTAAAATTCTCTTTCTTCTTCTACTTCTGTTTTTTATAATGTAGGCTTCACAATGAACAGCAAGCTGACGTGGAAAGGCTGGATAGCTGTTATGACCCACCCAATCTATACACTTAGATCATCCCTGTGGGTGGTTGGAAATTCACTGTCCTTGTGTCTGCTGTTCTGAAATACAGCCACTGAACTGAGAAGAAACTGTATTCGCAGCTCTTGCATGCTTTCATTATTTTACATTTGACCATGGATGATTGTTGATTTTTTTTAAAGGGGGTTGGAAATCTTGGTTATTTCCACTAAATCAAACCCAAAGATATTTTCACTTAAAAAGTGGAATTTAAAAGTGAATGTCACCAGTCCAGCTGTTCCCAACATGTAAAGATATGGAATAAAAACTTTAGTTCACTGAAATAAAAAAATCCCTTTGATATGCTCCACACTGATCATTACCATTTAGGAAAGAGACCTTGTGGTTATAATAGATATTTCTAGGAAAACATCAGTTCAGTGCTCAGAAGCTGTGAAGAAGCAAATCGAGTGTTGAAAATTATTAGAGAAGAAATAGAGAATAAAACAGAGAACATTATTGAAACACTCTACAAATCCATGGGGAGCTCACATCTTGAATAACAGGTATAATTCCGGTCATCCCATTGCAGAAAGAATATAGTATAACTGGAACAAGTACAGAAAAAAGGCAACAAGGATGATCAAAATTATGTAATGTTTTTCATAAAAAGGGTCAACAAGCATACTTCACCTCTCCAGCCTGAAAAGACATGAGGGAGAACAGATAAAGTTCTGTAAAATCATGAATAGCATTGAAAAGGTGAATAGAGGGCAACAGATCACTGTCTTACCATATAAAAACTAAAAGCATAAAAAGAAACAATACAAGACAGGTTTGAAATAAGTAAAAGGGTAAGACTTCTTCAGATAACACTTGCTTAAACTGTGGAACTCCTTGCCATAAGGTATTATATGGATGCTAAAAGTTGTGATGGGTTGAAAAAGCATTTGGACAGTTTCATGAAACAAAAAAGCCACTGAGTGGTCTTAAATCTGTGGATCCCTGTGATTTCATATAGAGCTTTGCTTGTGGGTAATACTACTGTCTGAGGCCCATCACATTCATTTCAGTGCAGTGCATTCAAATTCAGTTCATTGCAAACAAAGCCACAGAAATTTTAATAACTGTGGCCAGGTCAGATTCTGCCAGGAGAAGGTCCAATCTTATGGCTGGCCATAAATGAAAGAAGATAGTTTTGGCAGGTTTTGTCATAGGGTGTAATGAGAAATGCAGAAAGATGCTGAGGCTGCCTGCCATCTTAAGAAATGAGAAATGAGAGCAGCTGTCCCTGAAGCAAAAATTTTATTACAGTGTTGGTTACTTGTCCAAAATGTTTTCCTCTGCCTATCAATATTTCTTTTATTGTGTCCAAGTTTAGTTCAGCCAGCCGTTCCTAGTCATAGCACTAATCCCTCTTAGGTTATCGGAGAGCTGGAGAGGGGTAGTTTATTGCAATTTGTTTTATTGGATGGCAATAAGGAGAAAGTTAGTTTACTGAATGAGAAAGTGATGTAGAGCTGAATGTCACAACGTATCCCTAGCATTTCTGTCTGTTGAGTATGACAGACTCCCCAAAGAAGTTGCACAGATATGTTAAATGGAACGAGAGGAGGGAGAGAGTTTGTAGCTTTCTACATATGAAAATTTTACCGACATCTTGGCGTTTCCAGCCCATCACTTTGGAACTCGTATCTACCATTGCCCTCTGTAAAAGTGACAGGCAGCAGTGAGTTTTAAATTTTTAAGATTTTTGTCATCAACATCATCTCTTTCATGTCCTATAGAGTAGCCTTATTTAACTGTGAGTCTTTTAGGTTTTACTGGTCCCTCAATGTCTAGGGCATCTACTATAATTAAAAAAGAATAGGATGTTGTAAAGTTCTTTTTACAACTTTCATGATAAACAACCTAACAATAATCTCTAGGAGGCTATTTTTCCTCTGTCTACCTTTCAGAACCATCAGCTTCAGACAAGCAGAAGGACAACTACAAATCCTTAAATTGCTATAAACTTATTTCCTTGGGTTACGTTTACCTCCCTTGGTGTACCAAAAGTGCTGAACTCAAGTGACTTTTTAATTTAGCAGGGTTAATAATTATCAGTTCAGTGTGACTCTCACAATACCACTGGCTCTAAAGGTGTGTAAGTGACCTATTGATTTCCTCGGTGTTTTGTGGCTTGTTCTGATATGAGCACAGATTTTTGTAAAGTCATCTCGGTGCAATGACAAATAGTCAATACCCTCTGCCAGCGCTCTGTTATTGAAACCTTTTACCTAGTTGTTAGATAGTATTGCCTAGAAAGGTACTGATTGAGCCGTGTTGCCGGTTTATACTGAAGGCTTTTCAAGGAGCTACTCGCTCAGCTGTGAATGCTTCAGTTCGCTATGCATTCTTTATTTGCTTAGCCTTGTTCTTCCCCTTAAATTACGCATTGAATATAAATCTGCATCCTGATACATCACAAAGACAACGCTGTACTTACAGCAGACAGCAACCCAGAGAGATGATGTAATGTTTTTGGACTGTCTCAGCTCCCTGGAGCGAGACAGGTTGGAATTCCCCCCACGTCAAAGATCTGTCCCCCTGTGAGATATAAACACAGGTTAGCTTAGCCTAAGACTGGTGGCAAACAGTGCTGCACATGCTGGCAGAACTCCTTTCTATTCTTTAAAAAGCAATAAATAAATAGCTCCCAAAATTCTCGAAAGCACCCTATGCAGTCATCTCATGATGTGAGAAAACGTACACTGCTGGTTTGCCCTTTTGCAGAACTCAGCTTTGCTGCCCTGTTGGAAGACCATTGTGTGAAGGGTGACCTCTTTTGCCTGACAATTCCCTTGAATCTGGACAAAACCCTTTGCTGCTTAATCTTTACCAGTGGCAGATGGGTCTCACCCCTGGTGTTGGCTCAGCTTTATCTTACCTCACCTCCTTCGCTGCCCATTCCCCTCAACCTGCATCTGTCAGGAATGGTGCACCCCTCTCCATTCCGTTTCTTTGAAAGAAGTGATAGGGAATGCCATTTGAATCCTACACAGCATACATCCCAAAATGTGCTGTCACTAAACCTTTTCATCCCTACTGCCCAAATGATCTAATTGTACAGGAGGGCTGGGACCTGTCTGGGAGGTGAGTGTCAAAGACAAGGTGACACTGGGTCTCCTCTCTCCATCCGTTAGCATATGAAATCCCCTGCAACACCTCTGCCCTTCAGCCACTGATCTCACACGCACAAGAGCTCTGCTCTGGACTGTTGTAGAGGGAAGGGAAGAGAGGAGATAGGGAGAAGGACGGACAAATATGGCTCACCCTCAATCCCTTCTTCTCTGACACTATGCATGTGGCCCCGTCTCTGGGAATCAGAAAGCAGCGAGGTGCAGGGCAGTGCTGTGCAGGGCCAGACCTGTCTGTGCAGAGCACGTCAGGGCAGTAAGCAGCACTGGCGTTACCAATCCTGCAGTAGAAACGCAGACATTGTTTGGTATTTTACATCACAGCACTACAAAAATATTTGTGTGTTTTGCGTTGCTACTCCAAGGCAGATGTCCTGCACGGAGTGGATGAGACTTCAGCTTTTGCTCTATTTCCTTTCATTGTTGAATAAGACAATAAACAGTGGTTGAAAGTAAGGCTACAAGACCACCTCATCCCTCTATTCAATCAAGAAAAAAGCCATATTTATATTATTCCCTATACTTTCTCATAAACTCTGTAAGCATGAAGTACCATACTTCTTTCCCATGTCTGAAAGGAGTAAAACTGGCAGGTAGAAATTCAGTCAAATGCTCTTTCAGAGAAGCATATAAGAAATGATTCCTCTTTAGGATACGTCTTAACTGAAAGCCTATTGCAGAAGAATAAAAACTTCCGAAGGAGATTCCACAGACCCATTCGTGGGTATGAGTCTGAGTTTCTTACCATTAAGGACAGTAAGAAAAGTAAGGAAACAATAAGGAAAGTTAACGTAAATTGCCTGACAATGTGAAGTCAATTAAAGGGGATTAAAACTACACAGATGCATGCACTCAGGAGTAAACTGTCCTTAGATCACTCCAGCTTCTAGTTACTTCACACTTAAATTCATCCCCATGATATTTAAAGCACTTAAACATGCACACACAGAAATAAAATCCTTAGCTGAACTGTCTTAATTTTCCTGAATGCTCCCATGTACAGATGATCTTACAGTAAAATTGATTAGGATTTATTCAGAAAAAAGACACTGAGGTATAAATTATGTTCTGCACTTGCTCACAAGACTTCTGTTCTTTGAAATTCCTACCCAGCCTAACAAACACCAGCTGAAATAAGGAGAGCCTGTCACTGAGGTGATAAGGCTGACAGACAACTTAATTATCTTGACCAAGGAGAATTTGCTTGTTTGGACAATCAGAAGGGAGGAAGCTAGCTTGCTTTTAGTATCCCAGCAATAATTATGTGTATTATAATACTCAGTCAGGACACAGTACTTTCCAGTCACTGTCTCTAGGAAAATGGATGTCGGGAATTGTGTTAGAAATAAATGTTATGAAATGTGTTCTCTGGAACAAGTGAACGTTTCATATTGTGGAGATAAGCTGTATAAAACTGTCTGAATCATTGAAACAAAGCGGCCCATCTGTCTGCATGGAGAGCGAATGATGACCAGGTGCATCTCAGCTGGAAAATCAGAGCATGAGCATAGCCTACTGGATTCTGGTAAAATTGCATTAGCAGTAATTGCTTTTGAAAGGGGCTTGGCTGTTTAAGCTTTTACATGAACTGCGAATATTTTCCCTCTTTGAATCTTTTGCGTGTTGTCCTAATGGAAAATCAAAAAGAAACAATTGATCCCCCAATTAATGAGTTAGTTACTAAAGCTACTGCTAACAGTCCACACTGCATCCTGAATTAAATCAAAATTTATTTGCTTATTTTATTGCTTATTTCAAGAAACACCATGAGTTATGTGTCTCCCCATGGCCCTGTGAAGTTAAAGGCTTGCTCAGTTTTGCATATTAATAAGTTAGAGAAAAATCATCATCCACATACAGATATTCTGGACAGGACAGAAGGAAGCCAGACAAATACATATTAAACTAGTTCATCAAGGGAATTAAAATTACTAAAGAAATTCCTGTTCTACTATATGGCCTTAGCTAAAACTAAATTCACTGTCTGCATGTGAGCATGAGCTATGAAATATGGCAATAATAGCTCAGAAGTCAGGATTATTTTTTCGCTTTTGTAGCACCCTTTTATTCAGTAAGTATGATTTCTAGTCCTTCTAGCTCTGGTAGCTCTTAGTTGTTTCCTAGAGCAAAACTTGCATCGCTCATAAAGAAAGCTCGTATCTTAGCAGGGAATGGATCCGCCGCTGCATCACAGGCTTCTGAAGAATGAGGGCTGCCTCATCTTGGCACCATGGCATTGTATACCTCTCTAATACCTCACAGTAACTCCTTGCTTCTCTTTAAACAGAGTTCACAAAGACCATTTAGTCTTTATTGTTTGGCCTCGCATGTCTGAGAATGTGTGTCACATCTCACCTACCATTGAATGAAAATAGCAGCTTCTCTGGAAACAGACAGGACAGCGCCTGCACAAAGAGACAACACAGGGATGGACGGCTCAGTGCATCACACCTTAGCAGACAGGTAAACGAAGGAAGGAGACTGGACGCCTCCTAAAGAATGGCTGTTTAGCCAAATCTTCTGGTTTTGGGGTGCTTCTGTAAGCAGAGTCTATGAAAAGTGGCACATTATCAATTAATAATAATTTTGTCTACCAAAAGCATTTATTTTCTTTGCAGAATGCTTGCTTTATCCTTAAATAATCTAAACATATGCAGCCTATAGATGTTAAGGGACAGAATTGCATGGTTACCAGAGGACCTTCAAAGTTGTTATCAGATCTCTCAGAGTAGATGGATGGCTGATAACACGCTTGTTGTCTTTGACTTGTTTCAGTTTCCTTACTTTCAATCTCGTTGCTGATCTCCAGCAGCTTCTCTGCTTGCAATTCTTATTTGACCTTTTTGTTGCAAAGTTATTGTGGAGGCTTTAAATAGTTCTTTATGAGATCTCAGTGGGTATTTCAATCTGAAATTCAGGAATAGTTCTTGTTATAATCCTAAGAATCAGCATATACAAGCTGACCTGCAGCTTAGTGTTCATTTCGGTTTCAAATGTCTATTGTCTCTCACAGTAGGTATAGAAGAGCACAGTATAAGGAAGAAAACTGTTTATTAAAACTGCTGTGAAACAAGAATTAGGGGGTTAGCATGAAACTTTGAATTCTTAAACTGAAATGTCCTTACCATCATTTTAAACTTTTTGGCTACTGCTAATGTTACACTGATAAAAATTTATTTCTTTTGCCCAACAGAAGTAATATCATGTATTTTACTCCCAAATTGCTTCTAAATCAGTGCAGTTGTAGTAACTGCAGATTATGAATAGGTTCTAATTTTTCTCCTAGAAAATGATCTGCATATTGAAAATGCATTTGTGCTATCAGAGCTTAGATGAACTAATCATACCCCCAAATTGCAAAACAAAACTGTTTCAATTTCATTGCTGAGAAAAAAAGAGACAGACTGTGCAACTAGCGCTTGCAACAAATGAAAAGCTGAAGATTAGATAGTATTCTGATATTTTTCCTGATGTTGATTAGCAATTTATTTTTCCAGATGAGCTCGAGCAAGTATATTAGAATTTAGTCCACGGATTTCCATGGATCTTTTCTTTAAAAAACATTATTAATCATTATGAGGAAGGGAAAATAAATAAGAATAATAAAAAAATATTAGGAAAAAACCAAACAGGAATATATGGACCAGACTATATTTTCTATTTTTTGCAGTGATGACCATTAAAGTGAGAATTATGGGAGTATTTCTCTGTTAACGGAAAGATTCTGAAACCTCATATTCCTGCACAGCAAGATAGATAAGCTGTTATACAAATAATTATTGCTGTTGCCACTCTCCACATGGTCCCACTTCTATTTTTATTTTTAAATTGTCACCTTTCCTTCTACTATTCATTCCATTTCATCACCAGCTCATGTTTTTTGCTTCCCATTTATCAGAAAGAAAGAAAAGAATTATTCTCATAACCAGGAGTTAAACTAGCGGGATTTGTATTTCTGTTTTGCTCAGTGTCACTTAGACAAAAGCTCACAGAAATAAAACATAGTTTGTATTGAAACATGTAGTAGTCCGTTGATGGTTTGTGATACAGCAAATGTGCTTTCTTTAAGAGTTTTCAGTTCTAGCAGCAGCAATGTGAATATTTTTTTGGCTTAAAATGCTTCACCTCTAACATTTTCTACTAGAATTTTCCTGTTCATTTAAAAAACCAAACATCCTTTAATCACATTTCTAAGGCAATGATTTGCAATGACACAGTGGCAGTGAATCAGGTGCATTGTCCATCAGCTGTGAAATCTTGGATGATTTCAGGCAGAATCTTGTAATAGGCTGAATTAGCTACAGCCCATTTTGCTAGTTAATGCATGCTACTGCACTTTAAATAGCATTGGACTATTTTATGGCAGCCACACCCTTTATCTCCACTCTTTAGCTGGCCCAGGAAGTGTTGTATAACTACTGGTAGTTCAATGCTAGTTGATCAACTACCATTTCCTTCTGTGTTCAAAGAAATTGCAACTCCAATCTCCAAGTTAAGACACTCCGATCCATATCTTGGTGCTAAGGAGTATGAAATTGAAATGTACACAGTGCTCCCTGTCCTTTTACCCAAATGAGATCAAGAGCATTGCTCTTGTGACTTTCTTACTTCTATCCCCAAACCTGAATGACGGCTTTAAACATTATCTGATAGGGCAAGCTTCATATAGTCCTTAAAATCACTGTACTTCACATTTCATTTCAATAGTGATGAGCAAAGGACTCAGAAAAACTCTTTGTTGACCATAAATTAACATGAGCTGCCTAGGTTTTGGTACAAAAATATATGACTAGTAGCTCTGTTCAAACTGAATGGCACAAATCCCTGGGGATGTGCTTATCAAAACAGGACCATGTGTTCTGCATTATTAACTAAGGGCTGTTTACTCAGATAAGTCAATATGTAGAAGAAATTCTAAAAGAACATTTTGTTCTACAGAAAGAGTTGAGCTGAAAATATATTCAAGCTTTAGCTTTCATATTGGTCAACCTTTTGTTTTCATCTTTCATACCAGCAGGGTGGTGGAAATCCCATTTCCCAGATAGCACAAGCTGGCAGAGAGAAATGATTTTCTTCATTTCATTTAATTTCTTGTGCAGAATGGGCTAAGGATATAGCCTGGAGGCACCCCAGGGTTCGATGTACTAAGATGCCAAGGCACTAAATTGAACAGGAAATTCAGAATAAAAACAAATAGCAACAAAATCTATGTGAAATGCTCAGACAGTAATTCTAGTACCTCAGAGTACTCACCATTATCTTTCTCCTGACCGATAATAACATACATAGAAAATATATATCAGCAGCAGGGATGTGGAGGCAGTTTCTATAGTCAACCAGAGGACAGTTAAAGATGATTCTGACACTCATTTCTCTATATAAGGTGCTCTCTCTACATATTCCTCTACATGGCATATAATATTTCCCTCTCTTGGAGGATTTCTATAATGAAAATAAATTGGCAGGGCAAAGAGTGAGTGCCACCTTTAGCTGGGGGCCCTATTCTTTGCTTCTTTGTGGTTGTCCAAAGGGAACATAAAATACAAACACATCAGAGTAGAAATGTTTTGCCCACTTTTTGCTCATACAATTTGTAACCCATTTTTCAAATGTGAAAAGGAAGATACAAAGTCCATGGCAATTAAGAAGCCAGTCATGAATTTATTTCCCTTGCAAGTTTGCACCTAATACACTTGTATTAGTGCAGCTGTAGGTATAGCAATACCTCTTAGAAGGTTTCATCCTATATTAAGGTCAAGAGATAAAATTTACACAGCTGGAAATTAGACATAATACTTTGGTATTATTTGGGGTTTTTTTTGTTGGCAATACAAGGTTTCTAGGAGGTGAGATCGGTTTTAAGGCCAAATCAGAAAGTGATCATCAGGACGATATAAAGATGGCTTCAGTAAAAAGAAGACAGTGTGTAGTTAGTTTACATGAAGTCAGCTGGGCACCTGGGAATTGTCTGGGTCGCTTCTTGAAGTTGTGCAAGGAACTGGAAACAAACATGTCAAGATTGAAAGCCACTGCAATGGTGATGTTTAAAGGCTGTTCCGTAGCATCTGCTCACATGGTAGTACATTGAACTGGATAGCACTGATATGGAAGACTACAATCTTCTTAGCAAGTCTAGCAAATTCATGCCTGGGTTCTGGATTTTCCATACTAGGGAACCTTAGCTTCCTGTTCATGGCAATTGCTGAAAGAAACTTAGAATCAGTTGAATTTATTCATAGAGTTTATTAGAACCAACATATTTTTTTACAACAGTTTTGTTAAAGAATTTAGACTCTTAGATTCATAAATTATGCAAGTGATGAAAGCAAAACCTATTTTTGTTTGTTTTCATCAGTATTTTTCAACTAAACAAACCATTTTCCTGTTCATCTAGCCTTAGACAAAGAACTTCTACATTTTAAGTACCTGAAAAGTTTCACTGACTGCTTTGCTGAATCAAACCCTTGACATGAAGTACGGTTGCAGTCTCATGGCTATCCTACGTATTGTCATTCAACGACACAGTGTAATCTCAAAGAAGATATTATTCACAATTTCTTAATAAAAATTATACACAGACATCTGTAAAGTATTTGAGACTGATTGGTATGACAGACAGTATAGATGTTACTATAATATGTGCATAGATGATACTAACAGCTTAGTAAAGATTTGGTCTTGTAGTAAATCATAACATGAGCTCTCTCCTGGAACTGTACCAATGCACATGTGCCCTTGTGTCCCCTCCTATGCTGCAACATTGAAAAGGATTTGTGTGCAGAAACAAGCTGTGCTGCATATGCAAGAGATTGTTTTAGCAGTTTTCTGTCAGGGCTCCCACTTATCCCCTCAGTATTAAACACATAAATACTTCAGTGAAAATACAGTGAGAACATGGAGGAAATCAGCCTTACTTTTGAATTTCCTTCCATAATACCCTTACATTCTTTCACGTAGTTTTGTCTGAAGCCTGCTTTTGTTACTTTGTAACTTTTTTGGGAGATCTTTAGGTCCACTCTGGATTTTTGCTTTGTGAATGATGTCCTATCTTATTTCAGAGAAAGTGTAGCAGACAAGCTTCACTAAAACACTTGTGTTATTGGTGCCTAGAAGAACAAACCTAGAAGTAAAATGAAATCATGAGGTTCTCATCACCTTTTCTGCTTATTTTCTGTCCAGTCCATCAGTGCTATTGTAGCACTGAACACTGATCAATTTTTTTTCCACGTGGAATATATATTTCAATCGACACTGGAAATTAATATTTCTCTTTGTTTCTCTCAAGTTTTGTTCCTTGATGTTTAATTATCCAGTGAGTTATACTTTACTGCCCTCATTGCCACTGTAGAAAACACATTAGTCAGCTAGGAGAATCCCATGTACTTTCACCAGAACACAGAAGCTGTTTCAAAGGGGTTGATAATTGCAGAAAGAATTTTAGAAAAAAATAGGAAATAGACAATTGTATCTCAAATAAAGAACTATTCCATAAAGGAAAGCAAAAGTAAAAAATGTAACAACAGTGATGTCAAGAGGTTGTAGTGGAGAGACTGGTAAACTATGTCACTTTGAAAGGAAGCTCAAGAGAATGGCACCCTCTACATTACCGAACAGTTGGCTGTGTTTATATAGCACCATACCTGCTCCCTCTAATGGCAAGTTTCAAGGGGTTTTTCCTATCAACCTCATATAGGACACAATTATGAGAAGGTGAACTCAACAGAGATTCTACACCTTATTTGCATTGCGTATGCACTCTATAGGTTGCCTTAGGGATTGTTTTTCCTTTAACATCTGGGCATGGACCCTGGTGTGCATGAATAAGATTTCTTGCCATGGAGACCACAGCATCTCTACACAAAGCACATACAAAATGAAAACAAAGCACAGACAAATTTTAAAAACTCTATATGCACTGATGCTAAGATTAATACATCTAATAAAAACATTAGAATGAATTTTCAGTAATTTTCACTGAATTTTTCAGTGCAAAGGGATCACGTAGAAATGGCTGACTGGGGCAGACTTGTGTTGTTCTCCCTTTGCTGATGTGTTAAGCTCATCTCAGCTGGAGGCAAAAGCACATTTATTCAGGAGTGGCTTTATTGAAAACACTCAGTTCTCCTACCCACATGAACCACTTAGGGAGAAGATTGAAATCCTGGACAGTAGTATTTGCTGCTTTGAAAACCAAGTTAAACTAGAGAAAGACACAGCTTTTAAATTGTGCTATCATCTTTCTTTGTCTTTTATTTCTTCTTTTTCCTTTCTTTTTTTTTTTGTAAAATGTGGATGCACACTGCATCCACACTGCTTTGTTTTGCAGCTTAAGTCAGTGCCATGCAATTTTAAGTAAATGATTTCCAAGAGTCTTCAAAAATTTTAAAATTCAAACCTCATTAGACCCCACTGAAGTTTTGAAAGAAGTGAAACATCATTGCCAGGTGATCAGGATGATCACAACACAGTTGTTACTGGACAAGGGAGCGCAGAAGTATGTGTTCATCCAGAGGTCACCCCAGAGAGCAGCCATGAAAAGTATTCACTGTTCAAGGGAAAAAACACATTTCTATGTGGAATTCTAAAAGCAACCCAAGATAACAATAATAGCACAGAAAACCTTTCCCCTTGTGTCTTTGGAATTTTGGGTGAAGATGGAAATTTGAGGTTGCCCTAGAAATTCCACTGAGGAGGACCTATGCCACCTAATACATGTAAACTAGCATAATTTCTTTTGCTATGCTAAGCTTTTTTTGCTATGAGCTGGCCTTGTATCTTTACACACCAGAAGAAGCTACTGACCAAGTAAAGTTCAGTTCTGTGGTGCTGGGGTGAAACTAATAGATACTGTCTTCTAAGTCAAAGGCTGTGTGGGTGGGAGAAAGCAAAGATGAGAAGAGCAAAAGAAGAGCCTCTCACATGCAAAAGTATCATACTGTGTCTCCTGGGAGAATGAGGAGCAGTGGCAAAGAACAGACCCTGCAGCAAGTGGTTTCCAAATAACTAATTTAGTAATAAGCTATGAGTTTACCAGCAGCCTCTGTTGAACTGGACTAAACCCTTGTAGCGCAGGTTTGCTGCTTACTCAGGGAACTGTACCTATGGAGCGCAATACCCTACATCCAAGACTTTGCAAATGAAAAATCTTTTTCACTCCTGAACTGTGTCATTTCCCTTGTAGGTATATTTATTCCCATGCTTTTTCTCAACTGCTGACATACTAAGTATCTTTTAAAATTACTATGCCAGTTTTCCCATGAGAAAAAGAAATAATCAGTGTTAAAATATCAGACTTGACCAAAGAATAGTGGTTCCATTTTGTGACAACCTTCTGTGGAATTTGAATGTATTTTGTTCTACACTGGCATGCAAACAAAAGCTTTTGGATGTATTTTCTATCACTGGAACGGTATTGAATTATCACTTTTCAAACTGACACATAAATTCCTACTTCATTATTGTGACAGGAGGTGATGGCTGGGACACAGTCCAAAGATTCCAGTTCAAATCCCCCTTATGCCTAGTTTCCCAACACTTACAATGCTGGAGAATTTATCACTTCATTTCTCCCCTCCCAGTATGATTTCTCTCAGAAGTCATGACTTCTACGGAAATATTTTTAGCTTTGACATAATAGTATATTTCAGCAAATTAGAATTTCACTGAACATGTTTTAACCAGCTCTAGGAAATGTAGACATACTGATCACCACTCTTGAGGTGCTTTGAACTGTTTAGAACTTTTGGATAGTGTTGAAAAACAACAGATTTGGGGCTAAAAGACAGAAATGTACTTCCTATTTTGTATGCATAAATCTTTGCTCTGGAATAAGATGTGATGCAATTACACAGTGATTAAGTAGTAACTTTGTTATCATGATTTTGTTAAACAATAAGATAAATGGTGCCAAAAAGGTTGAAGTGAACCTTAAACTACTTTTCAATATTCCATTGGCTTATGCAAAAGTAAAAACTTAGTGATGTTCTCCAGTCTGAATTGCTCAACTCTATATTTATACCTGATATATCTGAGTGTTATACGGATGACCGACCAATAAGTATGTTAAATGATTAATGCCAGCCTCTGGGTATCTATTAATTAGAGTTCTAGAGGTACTGGAGTTTAAGAGTGGGCAATGAGGAGTATTATGGTCTTTAAGGCTCCTTTCTCTTCTTTCAGTAGGCCCTGCCCCAAAACCAGAGACTGGCATTCAGAGCTATCCAAGATCAGCACTGGAAACACTTTTTACACTTCAATCACACCTACAAGCTTTAAGGGACCTGAAGAAAACTGCACTCTAAATGTCATGCCAAGGAGGGAGGACATAAAAGTTGGCTTGGTGTGGGGTTAAAGATATTTCCTGGCTGAAATCTGCCACTTGACTCAGGAATCCATCTTGTCTTATGACCCACATGGTACATCTTGTCTACATTGTCAGTGGGTCTAGTCCCACCAACCAGGCATGTTATTCTTGGTTACATAGTAGTTTATAAGTCCTGTGTACCTGTAAATTGAGAAATAATGAAATTAGGGTTTACGTTGTCAAAATCATGGAATGAAGCCACCCAATTTCCAGTCAAGTGAATGGCGATGGGGGTGAAATTCCATAGCCAGATTTGGAAAGCAAAATCTATGTCAGTCACACAAAGTCATGTAGCAAAATACCCAGCAAATTCCAATTCTTTCTTAATGCTTTATTCAAGATACTGATTTTCATGACATAGTATCTCTACATACAAAATAGAAGGTCAAATTTCAAAGCTTGTTCTAATGTTTCTTGGTTTTTGTACTATGTTTCTTCACTTCTGTGGGCCTGAGTCTTCAAACTTGTGCCCTAACCAAACCGTGAACCTCTTGCCAACCTCCCATGAGCAAGTTACACTGTTTTCTATGATCACAGCTTGAAGCAGTATAAAAAAGGTCAGAGAACAACCAGCTCTGCTGGGCGAACCAAAATGCCTTCTAACAGGTAGACTAGGCAGTAGATGACAGATGGATAGCCATGAAGAAATAAAGGGCTGAGGAAGAGAAATATAATAGTTCCTTAACTGGATTCATGGCTGTGGATAAGCAGCCCTTGTTCCATTTCAGTGGAACTGGTTTACCTCAGCTAACTGTTGCCGAGCAGCATCTGGTTGCCATTGCGATGCAATGGGCCAGCAGTGCCCCTGAGACCTCCTCTGTGACAGTAAGTTCCAGCTGAAATATTAAGGAGCAGCCCAGTGCCAGGCAGTACTTCTATGGCTGCAATTACCAGCTTGGGCCTTGCAGCTCAGAGAAGGCATCCTTGTCTGATGAGGAGGACATGTCGAATCCTGTAGCAATCTAAGAACTCAGTAGCCTGAGGCTGTTTCTTAAACTGTGTGGACATGGAAGTAGCAGGCCTCTAGTATTTAGACACACAGACATAAGGATCAGAGGCTTTCCAAGATAAGGTCATGGACTTGGGTCTAGGCCAAACGTACAGTTTAGTCATGACCCACAGGCTTCCCAAGAGTGCAAACAGAGCAAGGAAATTATCCTGCTTTACCTTATTGAACAGTGGAATGCAACACATTGCACCAGACTCATGAGACCAGAAAACATATTGGAAGGATTATTTTTCCCCATTAGAAGCATGAATAATTACTAGTGAACCATTTTTACAGTCTCCTCAGATTGTTGACATCACTTGCTGCTAATTAGGTTAGGAAGAAAAATGAATTTGCAACAGCCTTAGAATAAAATAGCATATGAACATGTTTGCTGAGTCCTCAGCCATCACATAGAAATAGAAACAGTGAGGTGACATGGATCAAGCTCAAAGTATGTCAGTTCCTGGCCAAACCAGCATATGCTCTGTGTTTACTTGACAGATTAGCACACATATCAAAAACCATATCAAATCCAAGCGAGCCATACTGAATCTAATTTGTGTTCACTGAGCAATAAAGTTGTCAGGGAGGCTACCCAAAACCTGACCAAATACCACCACTAATCCAAGTCACCAGGTGAAGTTGAAGAAATACGAATGGAAAATGTAAGTTTCCTTTCTGTTTAACTTCTTGCAGCCAATGGAGGCTGAGAAAAATATATCTCAAAGCCTGTAAATGTGTATTAAATCTATTATCCATAGGTAGTGGCTATGAATCTTTTTGCTGAGGTGAAATCCCAGGTGATTTTCAATAGCTTAGTTTTTTTAGTTGTTGAAGGCAAAAAGTTTCAGTGCTGCTGTACACAGGAGTTATGTGATACAGATTCTATACCAAGTGCTGTGCCCCAAGGTGTGCTATGTCCTAAGATATACTGATGCAGTCTTCATAGAAACACTTTTAAAAATCACAATACAGGAACTTTCAAATAAAAAGAATTGAGTTATATATTACAGTATTGTAATACAGAATTGCAATTAGAATATATTATAGTCAGACACATTTTACATAAACATGTAGTTTATTGAGGCAAAGTTATTGCTGTGTTTTTTTAATTATTATATGTTAACAGTATAGTTCAGAAAAGATTGGTCAGCAACTGCATGGTACCACAAATTAAATGTTAAAAATAACAATAGGATCAAGAAAAATCCTACTGGGTTTGGAATATTTTTCTGTAGTTTTAATGAAATTCAGTTCTATGCCATGATAACATCCAAGTCTTGCCATAACAGACCTTCTGTTACTGTCTGTAGCCACCATGCTCTGTGAAAATTGAACACTGGACTGGGTTTTGGAATGCAGAGTGAAATGTGCCACATAGACAAAATCAAGGTCAAAAGAGCTAAGCTTTTAGGGAGGAAGAGCTTTTGTTTATTTGTTTTTTTCACAAAAGTAACTTCTCAGAAAAGCAAGTAAATGGTATTGAATCAGATTTGTGCTGGAGTGACCAATACTGTCTCATAGCCCAGCACTGATAAGTCTGTGGTGGTTACCAGGATTAACAGTACCAAAAGGCTGCATTCAAGAGTATCAGTGGCAACATGGCTTCTATTTGAGGCTATTTACTATAGAGAGTACAGTTCAGTGGTTTATATGATCACTACACATACAGTCTCCAAGTACATGTCACTTGGGTATGAAAATGTGTGATGGGTCCCTTCTCTGACAGTTCAGAGATTACGTGAGTTGTTCCCACCCCAAGCCTCAGGATCTCGTCTCTTTAATGTAAGGTGTAACAGTTCACTCACAGCTCTGCAGATCCCTGTTTCTGTCCATGATACGTCAATCATGCTGGTTGTCAGTTTTCCTATTACTGTCTTTTACGTAAGGTTGCTACATCAGTTCAAGGCTGGTCTCAATACGTTGGGGTATCTTCAGCTTTCAGTTAATCAGTAATAAAATATTTCTCATATTTAAACTATTTAATTACTTCACTTTTGGCTTATTTTATAGCTTTTAAAATATTTAATCCTCTTCAAATTCCTTTCTTATCAGAGGTTTAAGTTACTCCTTATCTCCCAACTTGAACAATGCTAGATAGCTCTGAACAGAGGCATGCTACTCCGCTACATGTCTTTTTCTAAAACTTAGGTACAGATCCTATTTTTCCTGCCTTGTCATTATGCAATTATTATTTTTTTTTTTTAAGGAAAGAAAGAGATATTAAGTTTGCTCAAAAATAAATGTAGCAGAAACATTCTCAGGAAAACTGGAACAGGTTGCCCAGAGAAGTTGTGGATGCCCCCTCCCTGGAAGTGTTCCAGGCCAGGTTGGATGAGGCTTTGAGCAACCTGGTCTAGGGGAAGGTGTCCCTGCCCATGGCAGGGGGGTTGGAACTAGATGATCTTTAAGGTCCATTCCAACCCAAATCATTCTATGATTCTATGATTCTGTGATTCCATGACTTCTAACAAAGCCAGTCTCTACCAATGAGCATAACAAGTACCAACGAGAATAACAAGAACTGGAGTTATTTTCCAGAGCTTTACATATAATTTTAAATTGTCCTTCTTGCATATAGTTAACTGCTATTTCCACAGGACAGTCCCATGGCTGCTGAATCCCGTCCAAAGTAATACACCACTCATTTAAACAATGTGAATTTGTTTCTGTTTCCTTTCCCTTCCCTCAAGAGGTGACTCTCCATCATTTTAACCCAGAAGTCCTTTCAAATGCTAATCACAGGTTCACTGATTTAGCTGAAAAACTAGAAGTGCTATGCTACTTGGTCATTCTCTCTTTATGCATCATATTTTCTTATAGGACCACGCATACATAAGATTTGAAGTTAATCAATTTTCCAAGTTGAGATGAAGTAGGAATTCAGAGTAAAATGACTGCAGATGACACTAAGTCAGTGGAAGACCACTCCAGTCTGTATCTCTTCAGTATAGTATTAGATTACAAATACAGTAGGATACAGTGAGAAGTTTTATTTTAAGGAAAAGAAGAGTTGGAAAGTAAATTTGAATGTGTTTTCTGATATCTGGCTGTTGATTTTCTGTTGATGAAACACAATTTTTCTTTTTAGGTAGAAACAGGCTACTTTACCAATATTCAGAAATGGAATGGGAAACTTTGCCCGCTCTCACCCTCACTCAGCAATTTGTTCAGTATAGCCTGCTCTCACACCCTCATTTACTTGCTAATGTCTTATTTCATCAAGTCTATTATTAGACTGTTGTCTCAGTCCATGGATAGAAATTAGCTTCACAAAGAGTCATAGTCATTGCAAATGTTAGCACTACTCTTCTGTAGGAAGTTAAAGACCCTGAAGCTCTACTGGCAGATGGCATCATGCTGGTCACTAATCCACTTCTGGCAAAGCCAGCTGCAAAAGGTCACTTGAGTTCACTTGGCCAACTTTTCCACAAGTGTGTTAGAGAGAGAAATTCCTGCCTGCTGGCAGAGAAGTGAGGCCAGTAACCTCCAGGTGGTGGGCAGTGACAGGGAGCCAGACATCTTCAAGTCTTCAGCTGGCACAGCTAGTGCACGTAAAACTTCTGTATGTGGCTATGTGCAACCCCGAGTGACTTCAGTGGAGCTACTTGGCTCTCATTCATATATCTCCAATTTGACTAAGACCTGTAGTCCTTTTATTTGTATTGTAAAGTAATTAAATTACTTGTGACTACTGTAACAGTAACATTGAGTAACAGTGATAATACTTAGTCATATTAGATTAGTCATAAGTAATTATTCATCTCATAGTGGGAGGATATCAATGGGCAAATCTAAAAAACTCCAAAGTTTATTTTGGATGAAGCTTTCATAAGAACAGTCTTTGTTCTGAGATTTCTGGTGTTTCCAGTTTCCACTTGACCTATTTTTCTTAGCTTGCCCTCTGAACAAAAATTATTGAGAATGAGACCTACTAATAGAATAGCAGGGCCTAAATCATGTATCTTTACTCTTTGGCAGCTGCTGCTGTATGATGATAACATCTATAACCAATGGGAAGATCTCTGAATAAATCTTTTCCATAATATATCTAGAAATTACTAACAAGACTGTGATTATTCAGCATATCATCTATTTTGAACCGCTTCTTCAGATGAAATCACAGATGTCTAATATCTGTAATACAAATATACAGAGTGTTTTCAAAGAAGTGTTGGGCTTTCACACTGCATAAGGTTCATAGAAAAGTGATTATTTGCTTCTCCAAGTCTGTAGTGCAGAAATCAAAGATTTTTCTTTTCCTGAATCAGGTCCTAAAGAATTAAATAGAGTAAGTTATTAGGCTTTCATTTAACTCGTTACTATAAAACATCTGCATTATACAATGCCACCTGTCCTCTGTCCTTGTTGCAGAGTATTCAGTAAAACCAGAATTTTTTTTTTTTCTGTAAACTTTGCTGAATGCATTCATAAAGATGAACATTTACTTTCTTTTTTATGTGACTTCTCCAACTTGGCTGCTAGGCAGTCATTTTTTTTCAGGACAGTGATTTAAATGAACTGTAAGAAGAGGACACAGGATCTTGAGCTGAATAGTTAAGAATGCTGCTGCTAAGGAAGCTAATAAACCAAACAGAAGTGATACTCTTGGTGGGGGAATCACAGGGATGCAGTGCTATGGCCTGTATTAGTCAAACTAGGTGTATGTAGTGGTCTTTTCTGACCTGAAATCAGAAAAGCTTCAGTGAGAAGTTTGGTAGTAGCATTGAGCTGAATACAACTCCATGTGTTCTTAGAAAGAAAAGGGTGAAGGTCCATCACCAAAACAAGATTTTGCAGTTTTCTGCACTCTCTAACCTTGCTCCAAAAAACAGTCCAATGGAAGGTGGTCAGCCTTCTGGACAGCTTGGCTAAAGATCAGTTTAAAGCCACTATTTGCTTCTGACAGATGCGGAACAGAAAAGAAGTCATTTACCTGATCAGAGACTTTTGTGTTTCCCTTTGTATCAAACCAAAACCAGGGCCCCAATTCAACAGAGTACTGAAGCTTTCCCGCATCGGTGTCAGGTAAGAATATGATTAATTGCCTATGGAAGCAAGCCTCAATGTTCAGACTTAGCAGTCCATGCTTCACATTTGATGTTTGGCAAAAGAACAAAACAAACCAAAAAGCCTGAAAATAAACTTTGAGTATTTTCACACATCCCATTTCCAGTAGACATCCTTTCTCCTTCCCCTCTATTCCCCCAATCCAGTCCTGAACAATTGCTGTATCCTGTGGCCTGCTTAGACATGCACAGGTTCGTTGTTTCTAATGTAGAGGATATGGTGGAGACAAATAATCTGAACTAATCAAAACAGGGGGCTAAAAACAGTGGCGTAGAGCTGGAGATAAGAATTCTCTTCAAGAAGAGCCTTGCAGCCTCTAACCATTAACATTCTTTCTCTCCTCCCACACCCTTGGCTTCCTCTGCAGCCAGCAGGGTTTCAGCGACCCGGAAGGCCATGGATATTTTCTGCTGGAGTGGGCCCCAAATTGTGAAATATATTTATGCAAGAGTATCAGTCATGTAATTCAATAGAGGTCAAATACCTCGCAACTTTTTTCTTTTTAAACTTTTTTTTTTTTTTTTGCATTTCCATATAATTGAAAGAATATGTTTGCTAAATTTGCTAAATCACTCATTCCAACATACAGTTCTATGTTACAGTATTAAGGCCATTTGTATTTGTATGTATTCCATACAAAGGAATGTCAAGTTCACAGAGTTAAACTCTAATGTAAATGCCAGAGTTTAGATCCTATGAATAATCCAGTGTGTCTAGGCAACATGTTTCTCTTGAATTATCTGATCACACAGTATCCTTCAAACAGTACTGTATTGTGTTGTACAATATAGTACATTGTTCTACATCTTTGTATGAAAATGTACTGGTTTAAAAATTTTATTCCTTTCCTTCTTTCCAAATTACACTTACTTAATAGTCCATAATACACTAATTACCATAACCTATGGTTACCTGTTGGCTAAAGCCAACGTTTTCAAAACTGGATTACTAAAATGACCCTCTTATGTAGGCAGTGCCTTATTTGCAAAGCTCTAAACTTCTACAGCTGCCACAGGAATAATTTTTTCTATCTTAGTGCAATAGGCAATGAACTTCAAGATATGTTTAAGTGTTAGACATCAGTCTTGCAATGATTTACCATATGAGGCCTCATGCTAAATGCAATTACACCCAATGCCCATAAATTTTTTCCACATTTGAAATCCATGGGTACGTTACCTGAAGTTTTCTTCAAAAAATATTCAGACCTACTTTAACTTAACAACTGTATCTATAACTCTACTTTGGGGAAGAAATTCTGTGACAGGTCTTATATTGTGATTACTACTCAAGTTTGAAGCGGGAAAATTTAAGGATTGCCTTTAAAGAAATTAAAATAGTGCATTCCCATGGGGAGAAATTAAAATGCAAAAGTAGCTATGGATTCTATGGAGAATCAGAGGCATGAGATTAAAACCTACCTTTTATGCCAGTCTTCCCCCATTTAATTCAGACGGATGGAGGTCTGTTTTGTACAACTGCTTTAGTGAATTTTTATTCCAGTCTTTTAGGGGATATACGTGTGCCCCACAGACATTGCTTTATGGCAGGTTCCCAGATCACACTGGGACAAGAGCCAGGGTTTAAACAATACTCATCTACATTTAGGAAGGAAATAAAAAAGGGATCTGTGCAGTTGCATAATCGGATAATATGACTCAAGAGCAAGTGCCACACTCGTTGATGGTATCAGCTTTCTAACTTCCTCTTACCTGAGTAAATATGCATCTCACCATGAGAAAGAAAAATACAGAGCACAGCTCATTAGGTTTCTGCCCTAGTCCCCTGGGCGTGAAGGCAGTTGTAATGTTACTGTTTAGACATACAGACTTAAAATAAATGAAGGCTTCTGTGTACAGCTTAGACACTGACAAAAGCCAGTAAGTTCACAAACATATCTGAAACAAACTAATTCTACTGTTTGTTCAGTGAAAATTGTGATATTTGTTCTGCTTCTGGTTATTGCACACTTGTATTGTAATTTTTTTGTTTGTTTCAATAAAGCTTCAGATGCCTGGATCAAGACAAACACAGAATAAAAATATGGCCTTTGGCCCAACACTTTATGGTCTAAATATGAAAAAGTGAGCTATTAAGAACAAAGAAGATGAAAAGTACAATGAAACAATGGGATAGATATTAGTCAGCCTTGTAGACAATGCTCTCAGTGCTTGAGCTGCCAAGCTTTTGTAGGTAATGGGACAAAATGGGAGGGATTTGAAGCAATGAAGCTATATTTTTGTGCTGTAAATCTCATTTAATGCTAGTTTCATCAGCAAGGAAAGACTTTTTGGAAGCCTATACAAAAATGAAAACAATGATCACTTCCTATTAATGCTTACATATGCATCATTTAAAGTGCCTGATGTTTTACTTCTCTGACTGGAAGAACTCTGTGCTACATATTTTAGATTGAACTGTTCTATTTAATGATACATTTGAAAAGACAATAAGACACAAGGAGAATTGTTTCTGTGTAAGGGTTTGTAAGGTTTTCCAGTAGTCGTCAGCAGCTCTTTAAAGTTCAGTCCAGGTTAAAAGTCGTATAGCTCCTTTCAGTGTTCAAAGGAAAGCGAATCCCTGTGCCAGGGCAGAAATTACTCACTCAGATGTACAATTGACTTATCTCCACCCAAATATTTCAGTGCCTGGAGGCTTACCACAGATGTTCTCTTTCTTTTTTGTTGAACATTGTGCAGCCAAGGCACTCGTTTGGCTGCAGGGAGAAATTATCAGTCAGTGAAAAGGACACAGAGAAAAATCAAACTGTAGTAAAGGACAAATCCTAACTCCACTCATGAGTGTAGCTTGCTGGAAACCAAGTAGATTTTATTCTGGAGGGTGGATCTTAACTGCACACTGGAATTCCATTAGTAACTGGACTATTGGTGGATTACCATGTGATTCAGTTCTGCTCTTGCACTCTTTTTTCTGACTTGTAAGAGATTTATATAGAAATTAAACAGGTAAGAAGATGCTCATAAATATTTTAAGGATTTACTCCAGTCATGCCAAAGAAAACACCAGGAGGATGTTAGAGTACCTAATCTCACAGTTATATGAAATTACATTTTTAATTAATAATTTTCTTTTCCTCATTTATCAGCTTTATTTAATTAAGAGATTTTCTAAAATGGCATGACTTTTAATGTTACTAATAGGGACTTCTCTGTTGATTTAGTTTGGAGGTTTTCTTTATAAGGTGCGAGAAGAAATTTTTCTTAACTTATTTGACTTGACTCCTTCAAAATCTCTCCTTTTTATTAAATACAGTGGTAAAATGTAAGAAATAGCAGTGGTATATCATGTAGGTAGTACCCTTTCTCTCCTTTTGTTCTCAAATACATCTGCTTTAAATGGGCCACTGCTTCTAGAATACCAATGTAAGACTTTCTGATATATGCTTCTTAAATCTCGTGTGGGGTTTAAATTAGGGCTTTTTAATGCAGAAGCTAGATATTAGCTCCGCACAATGATGGATTTCATTCCCTAGGGCTTAGCATATTATACTCTTTCTTCAAATTTTTAAAAGATGTACCTCTCAAAAACTGTTTTTTGGTACAGTTTAAGTTGCTATGCTTATATTTATTTAAGGTCCAGCACATTTTCCATAAGAAAACATAAGTAACAGCTGGAAATTGAAAGTATTTAAAAGAAAAATGACCATTTTCTAGTTTTAAAGGCTGCTTAAGGAATTTATTCACTTACATCGGAAGTAGGCAGTGGGGTGACACCCACACATATAGCCAGACAGGAAGCATGTACTGGTGATTCCAATTTCAGATGTGCTCCACCGACTGCTGAAAAGGGAGAAGTCTTTAAAAATATTGTGAGAGTCCATTCTTTTTATCACTTTGACCCTTGTGGCTCAGATGAAGCAATGTCCTGAGTCTCCTGGAATCAAAAAGTTCTCCTTCTGGCAATAGCTGCCAGAGCTACCAGGATCAACAGGAGAGCAGTAGTAACCTTGTCAGCTTCTTACAAGAAAAATCAAGATACTCACATATGCAAAAATTTTAAAATGTGTTTAAGAATTAGAATTAAAAAAAGAAAATGGAGAAAATTAAGCCATCCTGGTTGCAAAGGATTGTGTGAGATTGGATACATTTTCTATCCTTTCTTTTTTAACAGGAATGAGATCACATTTTGGATACGTGTTAGGTTGACACAATGTACAATGCAATCTTGCATTTTTTTCATAGCTGGTGTTTGTATTGGCTAGTGTTTTTCCCTCTCTATGTTACAATTCTTGACATCATGTTGTAATTGTGGGTAGAAGTGCCAAATGTTGTAGCAGCTAGCATAACGTTGTGTGTTATTGTGATACAGTGAGGGTTTGGCTGGGAATTACATTTCCTATATTCCCTTCTAATTCTTTTGGTGCAGATTCCAGGGGCAAATTGGACAACAGTGCAGACCTAATGAGCCAACAAAAAAAATTATGAATTTAAAGACTGCTTTTTCATCCATGGAAATCAGTGAAACTTCTGGAAGATACGGTACTTCATTAATTTGATTTAGGACTAAACACTCGGTGCTGTAGTATTCCTTGTTTACATGCCTGCGTCCTTCGGTTTTATTGCTAGCTGTATGTATTGCACACCTCTTGACAGTAAAGAATCTGACTTCATTAGAAACATATTTGATCTTTTCCAAAGTTCTGGGAGAGGACCTACAGTCCTCTTTTTAATTGTTTTCATAGACATGATACTATTTTAGGAAGTGGCATCTCCTTAAATTTCATTAGTTTAGACTTAGGATATAGAACTAAGTGCTCCTATCAAAATCTCAATGATCAACAGAAAAAAAATACTAAAAAGAAAAAAGCCTTGCCTTTAGTTATAGCCTCCATCTTAACCTGGGAAGCCTGCAGTTTTACAGTTCTAGCCTCACATTTTTTTAGAAGTGTGAAAATCCCTGTATGAGTAGTTTTTTCAGGCCCTTGCTCTCCTCCCAGAACAGGCAGCTGGTGCTGGTCCTCTTCCTCTGTCTGAGAAGGCTGTCACACCTCCATGATCTCATACTAACTTCTCGTTATTTCCTCCTCTGTGCCTCATGGCTGGGCTAATGTCGAGAACTACAGCCAAGAGCCTCTTAATATTCAGTTGCAACATCCATTCTCTCAGCTTGTAGATTTCCTCTCACTTCCAAAATATTCTCCCAAACAAACTATTGTTCCAAACTCCATATGCTCCCTTAATTTTGAGCGTATGAGTAATGTCACTAGGTTCAAGTTCAATTTCTCATGGCAGTTGCGAAGGATGGTTTAAAGGGAAAACCAGCACTGTGGACTCTTTCTATCCTCTCTGCCCAGTTCCAGCCATTCTGAGATCCCAAGGATCAAATTTTTCAGCATTCAACATTTTCCAGCAAATAAGGAGAAAATGAATGTGTTTTCATAATTTTATGTGTTTCTTTGTGCATTCAGCTTCAGCACGGATGTCAGTTTCTCATGCTACTGTGCTATTTTTTGTACCAATTAAACTATAAAGCAAAAAGATTTTAGTTACTTGCGGGAGCTCAAAAACATATGGGGACAAACTGAAACTGTTTGCAGTGAAGGAAAAATAGTAATTTATGCCACAGTAACTTTTTTCCAGTAATAACTTAAGGTAGGTGCAGTAACTTGTATTCTGTTTTCCTTTACTTCGTGTTAATTTTCTATTTAAAAAAAATCTATTTGGAAACAAGTTAAATAAACACATTGATCAGCCAGGAGGGTTTCAATGTTCCTGCTGACACTGGCACAGAGGAGAAAAATGATGGAAAAACTAAATAAGGCTTAACTCTTACCAAAGCAGCACAAAGTAATAAAAGTTTTCTCTAGTGCAATGTTTAACATATACACAAGTGGGAAGGATGGTATGGTCATCAATACATGCTGTGGAGAACAGTAATTTCAGGTATCAGATACTGATTTTACATAGAAAGAGGTCATTTAAGAGTTAGTGGCAATAAAAATTATGTTCTCTAATCTTTTGCTTTTTCTCCTTAGGTCTCAAAGTGCTTTGAGATCAGCATGCTAAAGCATGAAGTGGGAACATGATTTGCTCTGTGTCCTATACTAGAAAACAAGTTAATACAATCCCAGTCCAGTATTTTACCCGCCAGACCACACTTACAAGAGAAAGCTAAAATCATGGCAGTTTCATTTGTGACTTTCACTCATGAACAGATTGACACAAATAATCTTATTCTACTGTACAGCAGAATGAATCAATCAGCAATGTCCACTGCTGAGCTTGCCTGCCTGAAAAGGACTATAGGCTGCGTACACTCATTTCAACTCGGCCTTCGTACATTTCTACCCTCTGATCTGGTTTCATGTCTTTTCATTGCAAAATAATTAGGTCTTGAGCTTGACATAATTGTTAGTAAAAGTCTTCCCTATTCAAGTAGTTTATATTAAGCTGTCAGGTTTTCAAGAAAATACTTAGTATCATGGTTAGTCTGTAAGCTGTTTGGAGCAGTGATTACTCCTATTTCAGTGTGCCAGAAGTTCATAATAAGATATTGTATCATCTTTGAAAATTGCATCTCTGACTTTTTGAATTAGAGGAAACCCACGCACACCTCAAAAAAGCTTTTTTCCCCTGTAAGTCAGTGATATGCTACATGTAAGTGCCATGTCTTTCAGAAACATATGCACATATTAAAGCATTTCCATTATCTCTTTTTATGACCAGAGTTCCTGCACTTTGCCCCACGCCCTAACAGCTGCTTTCTAGAACAGCTCTCTGTCACTGCAGGGTTCTGAGGTTGCCTGCCCTGACAGCCTTACATAAATATATTAGTGCACTTCTCCTGTGCACTCTGCAAACCTACCAAAGACTAATAAACAGAAATCACTATTGACTTTTACAGTCATATAAACTTTCCCCCATGCTCTTCCCCTTACCATCATCAGATTATAAGGATGGACTGTCTTCTTTTGCTGGAAATGATGTTGAGAAGACCTGTTCTCAAAAGTTATTATGCAGCAGATACACATGAACTGAAAAGCCTGTTAACAACCTTGTCCTTGATGAATTGTTTTACAGTTTCAAGAAAGTCATTCTTCCATAAGTGATGTGTTTATTTTTCAGCATGCTTCCCTAGGGGATTCACTGCCTGTAATTGTATGTGTGTGTATCATGTTAGCCAATATGTATTTTAAATCTGTAGCAAATCAGACTCAATTTTTCAGAATGGTAGAGGTTTCAAAGATATTAAGGGTTTGAGTCAGTTGTCCATGCATAGATACCTCGTAACACTTACTAGGGTATTTGAGAAATCTACATGGCTTTGGCAGATATGCCACAAGACCTAAAAAAGTCTTTGTTGTGGTTTAACCCCAGCCGGCAGCTAAGCACCATGCAGCTGCTCACTCACTCCCCCCCCTACCCAGTGGAATGGGGGAGAGAATCGGAAAAAAAAACCCTCATGGGTCGAGATAAAGACAGTTTAATAGGACAGAAAGGAATGAAAAATAATGATAATGATAATAATAATAATAATATGACAATAGTAATACTAAAAGAATTAGACTATACAAAATAAGTGATGCACAATGCAATTGCTCACCACTCTCCGAATGATGCCCAGTTAGGTCCTGAGCCGTGATCCACCCCTCCCAGCCAACTCCCCCAGTTTATATACTGGGCATGATGTCATATGGTATGGAATATCCCTTTGGTCAGTTTGGGTCAGCTGTCCTGGCTGTGTCCCCTCCCAACTTCTTGTGCCCCTCCAGCCTTCTTGCTGGCTGGGCACAAGAAGCTGAAAAATCCTTCACTTAGTATAAACACTACTTAGCAACAACTAAAAACATCAGTGTGTTATCAACATTATTCTCATACTAAATCCAAAATATAACACTATACCAGCTACTAGGAAGAAAATTAACTCTGTCCTAGCCAAAACTAGGACAGTCTTGCAGCCTTTTTTTTGCTGAGGCAGGTGGTGTCCATTTGATATATAAAATAGCACTTGATACATGTGTATGGGCAGCTTATTCAAGTCCTGCATCTCCACTGATCACCAGGGAAGCTTAGACACAGTGCACATGTAGACATTTTTCTGTAAGCATCTAAGGTTTCTTAATCTTGAAGTGAATCCCACACAAAGTTTCTGTAAGTTTCACAAAAATATGTTGATGGGTAGAGGGCAGGTTGAAGTTTGAGCTCTACCTAAATCAGGGTGCACAGAACCAATATAGCAAAAAGTGAATCCCTGTCTGTGTGGATTATCTGCTGTCATGTAAGGTTAGATCTTATAACCTTAACTGCAAAATGGACTCTATAGTGCTTAAGCAGGGACCAGTTAATGATATAGCCTTAATATGGCACAGTTAACAAACCAATCAATCACAACTTCACTAAAACCCTGTCTTCCTTAACCTGCTTTTCATAGCACTAGTAGTTAACTCAATGTTCCCAAATGAGAAAGTCCAAAATGTATTCACGAATGTATCTCTGTCACTTCAGCAACAGAACCCAACTTGTTATTTGAGTCTTGATCTTTTCTTCATTTCTAGTCTTAAGTGTTTGAGGGGAAAGATGGACTTGATGACCTCCCAAAGTCTTTTCCAGATTAATTTTTCTGTAGTCCTTCTCTTTGGCTGCTATGATCATCAAAGGACCCCATTTTATTCAACTCTTTCTGAATTGAGCATATTTCAAGAAATTATTTTGAGTGTGCTTTCCTTTGCTGTCCTATTCTTCCTTCCCTTTCCCTCTTCAGAACTACTTTCAGACCACTGGAGTAATTACAGACTATCATCTAGTCTCCCTTCATAAAGATGTTTTATCTTCAGTTCATGTCACAGCTTCAAAAATACGCATCTTGGCTATGAGTTTGTTTGTCCATAAGAAATTATTTCCCTTCCTTATGACTTAAAAATGGGAGACAGACTAAGAGTATGCATAATGAGAATTCAGCGTATGTTATTTGCTTTAGTGCTTCAAGACAGTTTGAATGTTTTTAACATGCCCTCAGGTAGTGCATTGTCTAACAAATTTAAGGCTTGTAAAATCCATTTACATTTCTTGCCGTAAGTCCAAAACTTCATCCAGGTTAAGCTTTGGCTCTCAAAGTGTTCTGCTTAGCTGAAGGTTGACTGGGGAACCATGTTACACAATTTGAAGTTTGATATTGTGATCCAAGTGAGCAAAATCACATTTAAGTGCTAGTTGAGATAATCTAGCAAAACAGCAGGATAGTATTTCACCAGCTTCCTGTTTCAATTTCCTGAAGATAAACAGTTCGTTTTTGTAAAGAAAAGTTGTCAGTCAGAACAAAAAGGGATTTTCAAGATCTCCATCTCTGCCAGGTGTTTTATTGGGCAGTGAATCATAAGTATAATTTAATCCTTACCCACGTAGCGTTACTGAGAAGCAGCTTGGTTTTTTAAGTTTCAGCTTCAAATAACAGCCAACAAATTTATGAATCTCATTAACCACTTCCACATCTAAGCTCCTGAATTTGTCATTCCCTCACTGAGGAACTGTAGGTAATGCAAATGGGATTCGTTCTATGCATGAATTTTACTTTGATAAAATTTTGGTAAAACTTCACCGGGCCCTTGTCAAAGGGCAGGGATGGGTAGGGTGGGGCAAGGCGGGGCTGAAAAGACCTTTATCTCGTGTCCATAGGTCCATCTTTCATGATTGGCTGTTCATGGTGTCTTTCAAGTTGTGCTGCTTCTCAAATCTACACTTCTACTTTTTCACTTCTTACCCTTTGGTATTCCTTTATGCAAAATGTGTTTCTAATTGGTAAAACCAGTTTTATTAAGTTAATTAAAAACAATATTCAGTACAGAAAATTTATCCTTGCCCACAACAACTACCAGAATTGCATGCATTTAAAACAATGCACTGTGTACCTGAAAGCTCAGCCAAGGCAATACAAAGTGTACTGAAGTGCATGTTTCAGAAATAAAATGCTTGTTTTCTTTCAAGTATTTCTGTGGAATATGGATTTGTAAAATCTTTTTTAGCCCATGTGTTAAGGCTGTGGGCAGATGAATAAGTCGCTGACTAGGTCCTGGCCTAAGGCTAAGCCAACTGAGCAGGATCTGAGAAACTACAGGACATGAGACGAGAAAACTACTGTGTGTGACAAACAACAGTGTGAGGAACTAAAAAAGTTGCTTATAATGTCATAAAGAATAGCTGGATTGTACAGGCTGTTAAGTAGTGTTATGTGAGGAACAGCCAAACTTTACAGATAGTTGAAGGGGAATATCAGGGACTTTTCAGGGAGCAGATACAGAGAAAGTATCAGAAATACCAAATAGTTGTCCCAAAACTAGGACCATTGGGGAAAAGTAATTGGGGTGGATGTTTATTTAGGAGAGGATGAGGATGTTAAAAAGGAAGACTCTGGGAGGGGATAAAAAGAGAATGTAAGGGATCACAAATCAAATCATAGGGCTGTTTGGGGGGGTCCCTGTTTGGCAGCCTTGCAGTTTGGAGCAGAGTGATAAACCCGCTGTTTCCACTGTGCTCCTATCTGACTTGCTTTTGCAGTCAGAAGGGAACTGGTGTCATTCCCACATTGGCAAAGGAGCCACAGTGTTTCCTCCTAACGCAACTGGGGAACAACTGGAGGGTGCTACCTGACATCTTCACCCTTCCGCAGCCTCCTTTATCACCATGGACTTCCTCCTAACACTTGCACTTCCTGCAAATTTCATAAATCATAACTTTTGAATTGTTACACTTTTCAGTGAATTCTTTGTAACATATTGTTCCTTGACACCAGAGATTGCTTCTGTCTGTTCCTTGCTTCACTTTGAAGCAAAAAGAGGGAGTGGTGAGCCAGTGGCTATGACTGAGTAATGTAAATCTTGAGCTTTTTTGTTAAGCTCAATTGTTGTTTTGCCTGGGATGTTCCAAGGTCTGTATCGAATCCTTAACTTCCATTTTGAAATCAAACTGGAAGTCTCTCAATTGGGAGGAGTGATCTTCCCATTTTTCACTGTGTGAAAAAACCCCTATTTTTAATAGGAAATTTCATTATGCAACAAATAGCCACAAATGAGGTCAGAATAAGGAGATACACCTAAGCCATTTATTTGCTTAGGAAAAAAACTCTTTTTGCCTGTTTGTTTTGCTTGAGGATGTTATTGGATACAAACTGCCCACAGATGTGGATAGTTGTGCTCACAAAGTGAAGCAATTCGATAGTGTCCAGAGTACAGCCATTTAACTGTTCGAGGAGCCATTTCCTACAAGTCTATTTAAAACTTAACATTTTTAATGTAGGAAATGCCTGAAAGAACTACAGGCGCTGAAACTAAATTTAAACCTGCTAGAAAACAGCATGAGATTTTTTTCTCCATTCTATATTTCTTCTTGTAGACTAATGATTTAGAGGAAGGCCATGAGGGCTAATGAACACATGGTGGGACTTTATGTAGGATATCAAAGCTGGTGCGACCCACATACATCTAGCTCTAGCACTGTAACTCAGATCAGAAAAAAAGTATTTGATGCTATCTGGTTCAATTGCTATAAGCTTAAAACTCGGAAGTGGTCAATGAAAGACACACTTCTGCTGTCTGAAAGAAGTCACCTTTCAGAACCGCACCTGGAAATGTCAGACTATCCATAGGAAATTCACATCCCACTAGTCAGTGGAAATATGGAGTATCACTTGGTTCTTCACACCATTAGATTGTGACAGCTCTTCCCACAGCAGGCAGCAGTAGGTATGGTCAAAGATTGAAATATTGTTGTGAATAATAAAACTGAAGTAACTGTGGATTTGCCAACTTTCAGCAGTCAGTGGGGTAGCTTGTCATAGGGTATTAGTTATAATGTTCTCTCGTATAAGAAAGGTTGATCCTCATCACATTTTCAGTGTTTTCTGTACTAACAGGTCTGTACCTGCAGGATCTTGGAACAGGTTTTGACAGCTGCATGAGCCAAAGGTATGACATATTGAGGGGTCATTCCCTGGTGCTCACAGGGGCCTGGCTGAAGCTCTTGCCTGTGGGAGCAGCAGGTTAGTGTTTCTCTGGGCTATCGCTGGCTCACCCAAAGTGAGGTATATATCTCTACCCAACTTCTCCCCAAAGCAATTGCTTTTGTTAACTGAACGCATGAGATGCCTTTGCCTGAATGAGGGTCTAAGAAACCTGATGAGGAAAGAGCTGAGAAACAGATCTCAGTTTCTTTCAGGTTCACCTCCATGTTTCCCACAAAGAAGCATTGTTCCTTCTCCAAAATGTAGGCTTTCTTTCAAGGGCCAAGTAGATTCCTCTCTCTACCAAACACATAGTGCCATATAACCACCCATACAGCATTTATTCTGAATATTCAGTCCCAAAGCTGTGACTCAGGGAAGGCTTCTTTGAGAAGGCTGCAGGACCAAATCCTTCAACATTGCCATTTTTCTCCCTTTCAATTTTTTTTTCTTACTACAATGAATAGATCAGTTATTAGTTTAGACATTAGTCTGTGATGTGTTTGCACGATCTCATATATGAACTTCCTGCTGCCAAAATACTAACCTTCATTTTAAAACCATTTTTTGGCCTCAGTAATTGCCAAAATACTTCTCTGTTTTGCTGAGATCTGAGTATCTTTCCAACCCATGCTGCTCTGAAAGCTATTAAAAAATTCATTATCTGAATCAGTTAAAATTCATGTTGTGCACAAGAAGAACTAAAAATATTCTGCAAGTATTGGTACGATACTGTGGAATTGGGTTCCTATCTGGTTCTGAATGGAGGAATACAATGTGGCTGAGACAAAGAAGCTCCACTAAAGGTACAGGAGCTTTCATAAGGAACCACTGCATCTGCATGCTGTACAACTGCACATTCACAAAGCCAATGGTGGAACGGTTACCGTGAAAATGTTGTGATTGGCCTCTCAGTTGTCTTGTAGCTACCCAGCTGTGACCATCTACGGGCAAAGGAGCTCTTAGCAGTATTTGTCAGTGATAGCTTATGGTCTTGCCTTGTATGTTGCATTACATATGGCTGCAAAAATGCTTTCAGTGTTTGTGCCCTAAGACTGCATTCAGAAACACAGCAGATTCCTGCCTCCGCTGCAGGAGCTCTGAGTGATGCTGGGCAGGTTGCATCAGCTAGAGTGAGAATAACATTTTCGTACCTCTCTGGGGCCTTGGCATAGTAAGAAGAATGATTAGTTACTTTGAGAGATATCAAGGACAGATAACTACAGATGAAGAACACACTGCTAAAGCAGTAGATCCCAAATTTTCTAGTTGTCACCCCTGTTGTGAAGTTATAATCGCAAGCTTATTGGCTCCTCCAGGATCTCAGCCCAACCTGGGAACTGCCTTCCATCCATACTGAGGATTCAGTTGCACTTTTTAGATTTTGACAATTTATTGTGTAGCAATGCTTGCACCTTTAACAGCTCACTGTTGAATCCTGAGTTTGGTGTGCTATTTGACTGGAATTTATTTATAAAAAATAATTAATTCTATATAATGTAGTAAAATTGCTACAATTGTAAATGCTGCTTTGCATAAACCTTGGAGAATTTAATTATGATTCTCACAGCAACTTTAATTCTTCTGTCTTTTATGTCTATCCCTGTACATAGCATCAACTTTTATTCCTCAGTTTAAGGTACATGTACAATGTTAAAACTGCTGTGAAAATGAATAGTATTAAATTTTCTGTCCTTTTTTTGTCTTAAAAACCTGAGCTATAGCATTGTTTGCCTTCAGCAGAGTGTTCTGAATTTCATTTTCTTAGCAAGAAGGCAAAGGAAAAATGTGTTTGATAGTTATGCGAACTTCTGCCCAGAGCACGGAAGTTGGTAGGTTATTAGCATTTTAAGATAACACATTCATTCTGGCATGAAGAGTAGTCCTGCATTAATTTTGCTGAGGTATAATGTAGGATGTTTTGCTAACTATGAACATTTTGTAGAATGCTTGTGGCATATATTAAAATTCCCATGCTGTCATGTAAATAAACATTTATTTCTAGCATACGTACTGTACACTAGGAAAGTGTGCTTTGCACTAGGAACCTTCACGTTCCTAACTCCAGCATTAATGAGGGAATGGTAACACGAGCTGCAAGCAGCAAGCACAGCTGAAGGGAGCTAATGAAACTAGCTGCTTTGCATGGATGAGGAGAGAACTAGATTTATGAGTCAAGATAAAAGGACCTTTTTACCCTCCATTAACATCACTTAATTCACCTATACAACTTCTTTCCCAATCTATCAGATCAGGTCTGCACTTTGTATGTACTCAGATCCCTGTAGATAGCAAGAGGAAGAGCATCTGCTTGCTCAGGAGAAACTTCCAGAACCAAAGGCTGAATTATTATCCTCTTCCTCTCCCCCTCTTATACTCATTCTTTTCCCCCCACACAAACATACACATGATTTCCTGTCATTTATCTTTATTAATTCCTGTTTTCACTCTTCTACACCCTCCTACATTCCTTTTACATACACATATACATACACATATGTGTATTTATTTGAGCATGTATAAGACCTGAAATGGATTGGCCCCTCTCCATATAGCTGACAGGACACTTTCAAAAAGCCCTACTTCCTAACAGATATATTTTCTTTCAGTGGTAATTGGGCTCAAGAGAAAAGAGAAAGCCTAGAATTGAATATATAACAATATAAGTGATATAAATGTGAATTCCTAAGGTGATGGTTGAATGGATGAGTGTATACCAAAATTAAATTTCAATTCATCATAGAGAAACCTCTATGGAGCAAAGTACTTACAAAGACCAATATGAAGCCAAAAAAACAAGGGGAAAGAAAGAAAATAACTCAGTTTTTAACAAGTTATTTAAAACTCTTCAAGGGAAAATCTTAATCTTTTTCTCTTGAATAAATAATGCAATATGGCAAGGACACCTGAAAGCTGAAATAGAACTGTAGCCAAGCAGAAAATATATCCTTTACCATGAAACATATCCACCCACAGAAGGTAGTAGTAACAACCAATAAAATAAAGCTGGGGCTTATAAAACACATAATTTCAGTCACAATTAATTATAAACATTGAAACAGAAGAATTGCTTGCAGCATGGTGAGGAGAATTTTCATTCCTTCTCAACATATTTGCCATAAAGGCTTCCCACACACTAATTAAATGCAGTATTTTTGTGGTTATTTTCCACACAGGAGGAGTTAATTTTTCTGTAGTCTTGGAAAGAAGGTCTGCGCAGGCCTTTTTGTTCAGCAACAAAAAGAATAAACCACTGCACTAGTTATCCCTTCTCTTCCACAATATTCTGTCATTTTGCATAGAATTTTACATTTTCACCTGGCAATGGGAAGGATATGGTAAAGAGAGAATAAAGACATACCTGGAGAATTTCAGAGGAGTAAGAACATAAGTGGCAAGAACCATCGACTTGAGTTCATGAGCAGCGTACACCATAATAGCCTTCCCTGATTTGACTTCCCAATTGCAGTGACCCTTGCCTGATCTTTCTCTTGTCCAGATTAAGCAACTGTAGCTCATCTTTAGAGAGCAGGGCATATTAGGTAAGAACCCAAATCTTGTCCCTTGTGCAACACTGGAACAAATCTCAGGCATACACCTGAAAATGCCATGCTTATATGTACATACAGTCATTTTCACCCATTTTCACATTGTATTAGTGTAGTTTAACCAAGAACCACCATGTGGTGGAAAGTCCTGTGAAAGTCCTGTGATACTAAGGATTGTACTTTTAAGCAATTGTCCTGGTTTCGGGTGGGACAGAGTTAACTCTCTTCTTAGTAACTGGTACAGTGCTGGGTTTTGGATTTAGTGTGAGAATGATGTTGATAACGCTCTGATGTTTTAGTTGTTGCTAAGTAGCGCTCATCTTAAGCCAAGGACTTTTCAGTTTCCCATGCTCTGCCAGCAAGCAGGTGTGCAAGAAGCTGGGAGGGAGCAGAGCCAGGGCAGCTGACCTGAACTAGCCAAAGGGGTATTCCATACCATGGAACGTAATGCCCAGTATATAAACAGGGGGGAGTTGGCTGGGAGGCGTGGATTGTGGCTTGGGATCTAACTGGGCATCGGTCAGCGGGTGGTGAGCAATTGCATTGTGCATCACTGGGTTTTTTTCTTTCCCCGCCCTTCCTTTTTTTGTTATATTCCTTTTCATTACTATTATTATTATTATATTTCATTATCACTATTGTTAGTATTATATTTTACTTTAGTTATTAAACTGTTCTTATCTCAACCCACGAGTTTTACTTTTTTTTCCTTTCCTCCTCCTCTCCCCACTGGGAGGGAGGAGGGGGAAGCGGCTGCGTGGTGCTGAGTTGCTGGCTGGGGTTAAACCACGACAGCAATCTAGCCTTTCACACATAAGAAGTCTGGGAGTGAGGGAATGAAGGAGCAATTTATTTTTGTTAAGCAAAACCGAAGGAATGATGTCATGGAATAAAGTATGCTTATTTCAGGCACTGTGATTGATGAACCAGCAAAAATAAATACTTCATCAAAATACAAACAAATATCTGAAACCAAAGAATCAAACAGATCAGAGAACAGTTAGAGCTCAGTATCTCTGAAAATATGAAAGACAACAAGAATATTAAAATGGAACTTTCTTTGAATCTTCAAAGAACGGGGTCATAGGGAAAAGAAAAATGATGGGAAGGACATAGCATGACCTGATATACTTAATTGAATTAAAAGCTTTTTCTTAGCTTGGAAACTGCATAACAAAATGTTGATAATGTCTACATTCTATGTAAAATTGAAACATGAGACTTGTTTTTGGTGGCATATGTACAAGGAAAGTGAAACTATAGGAACGTTTGTGATTCATTTCAGCTTGGAAAGCAAGTCTTGAGGAGTGGTATCTCTGTCAAAGAAGTAGAGATCAGGCACCAGCAGCATGATATAGAATTGGATATTCAGATCTCCTCAAAGACCCATGCTTCTAGAAACTCCACTTTTTGGAAAGAGGTGGGATCTATTAAAAGCTTTTAGTTTGCATTCCAGGCACAGAGGCTCTTGGGGGATCCAGAATTAATCCCTACGAAGACCACTCCAGGCGATAGAAGCCTCTCTAGTTCAGGATGAAGTTCACAGATGGTGAACATGGCAAATGTGATTATAATACTCCAAATACCTCAAGAGAAGAGAGCTGAGGCAAAAAAAAAAAATCAGATTTAGCAGTGCACTTAATGCATATCATGCAGACAAATTAGGACAATGCTTGTCGTGTTAGAAGGAAGAGAAAAATAAAGTGGATTGCCTGACCTCACATGAATTTTCAAGTGCAAAGTCACTTGTGCAAAACATAGAGAAGCTGGACTCCCCAGCAATGTGTAGCAATGAACACAGAGGAGGAAGAGAATGAACTACAAACCAAAAAGCAAGTGGGGTATTTATTAATTCTGAACTATACACTAGGTGTTCAATTCAGTTGCCCTAACACACGTGCTTAGCACACCTAGTGTACCTGAGACATTCACACGGACCTAGCAGACATAATGCAGGATCCATGTGGGACTCGAATCTTTGTACAGCAGCAGGTAGAAGCCAAGCATCTATCCTACAGCATAATGAGAGACATTAAACACACAAGGCCAAAATAACATCATTAGCATTACAAAAAAAGACCCACAGGTGGTGTCCAACCTACAGTTTTGTTAGATGTAAATAGAAATAAACAGGAAAGGGTGCATTTCACAGTAGTGCTGATGATTAGCAGCATGCACTGAGGATTAAGAGAGTGTCAAATGCTTTTTTTTCAGGAAATCAAATTGCTTTAAAGAATACTGGGTCAAAATAAGCGGGAAAGGGTTTGGAAGCCCTTTGAAGGACTTAAAGGGCCAAATACACCTTTCTACCCCCTAATTATGCTTCTAGGAAAGCTTTTCATGCCCCAAAACAAAGGTCCCAGAGGAACTGAATAGCCTTATTACATTAGAAACAAGAAATAGAAAGGGAACCTGAAGGTAGATACTGTTACATGATCACTGTACAGAAAAAAAAGATGGATCTATCTTTTTTTGCAAGTCTGAAAGAATGTAGTTCATATACAGGATAGGAATATTTTTACTAGGCACAAGATGAGACATTTTAAAAGATATGGATGATGCTAAGTATCTTCATGTGCTAAAATGTGTCAGCACAGATGGTTCTTTCAAAAATAAAATAAAAATCTGATATAATCCTGGCAAATGAAGTACTTCCCTGGGGAACAACCTTGGGGCTATGATAAGCACCTGAGTTGTTTCTTCTGATCTATGACAAGCTACAAAATACTAATGTTTACAAAGCTGACTTGCAGAGAAACAGTAGAAAAGTTCACCAGAGGCACTGGGCAAACCTCAGAAAAGAACTTGTTATCAGACTAAAGCAAAAGGAACAAAGATGCCCATTCCACGTGAAAAAAGAAGAGATGCTACTGGCACAAAGTGCCCGTGTTACCTTTTGCCAGTAGCGCAGGAAGGCCGGAGAAGGGCAACCTTCTGCTGCCTGGGGAGCGCAAATGCGGTGCTCTTGCACCACACAGACTGCTATGCAGGAACTTCTGGAAACCATGGACTCAGTAGGACACTTCCACCTAATTTGGGTCTCTTCTAAGAGTGCTGCTATTTAAGAATATTCAGTGGATGTTGGATGTAAATTTTAATAAATTGTCTGCGAAACCGGAAGTGGTAAATAAAGATTTTCTAGTATTAAATGAGTGAATGACCAAATCAAGCTTGGCATTGTCTTTTTACAACTGTGAGGTCAAACTGGAGGCTACTGCTTGTGTTTCACAGCACTAAGTAAAACTCAGTGTCAAACTATTTAAACAGAGGCTTTGGCTGTAGTCCCTTGGTATATTTTTTTCATTCCCATGTTTACGGGAGGTCAACATTAGCTAAAAACAATCACAGGTCATTTATTGCTACGGCTAAAGAAATTAATAAAATCCTTCACTTAGCTTTCCTCTCAGTTCAGGCCAGAACTTACTCAGTTTGTCTAAGGAACCAAAATAAGGAGCCTTAAAATGTTGAAGAAAAAGTAAATACATTAAGTTGAAAACATAATTGTTGTGTAGGCACTGAAAAATCTGAGAAGGCTAATGAATGTTTTATAATTGTTGCATTTAAAAAGAAACAAAAGGATTTATCAAGATTTTTGATAGGTGCCAACAAAACTAGCTCCTAAGAAAGCATCATGGAAATTACACGTCCCTGCGGAAAGTAGCAGTAATTTTATTTGCATTATTTGAAATAGAAACAAGCATATTAACATTAAAAATGTTAACATACGCTAACTGTTCCCCTGGGAAAGAAAAGCTACAAGAGGAGGCTGCATGTGATTGCCAGACACACTACAGCTGGCATAACAGTACCTCAGCTGGCTGCAATGACAACCAAAATGGTGTGCCAAAGCAGCAGACATCTGCTTCAGCTTCTAGAAAAGAAGGGTACGAGGGACATAGAGGTTTCTATTTTGCCTGAGAGAAGCCCAGTTAAACAGCAGAGCCAGTCAAGGAGCTTAACTCCAGGAGAGAAGACTGGGGAAGAAAACAGACCTTGTCACTGTAACGGTGAGATTTCAACAGTGCTGCCCAAGTCCAAATGACAGTACAAGCCTCTCAAAGGATTAGTGATAGATTATTAGAAAAATATAGATAATAGGTCAATTCCAAATATCAGTGTTAGTGAATAGGGCAGAATCCAGCAGCCCAGCAGAGGCAAGGCTGCTGCAGCTCCATGCCCCCAGGTCTGACAAGTAACAAGGCTGAGCACATATTCCCAGTAGGCACATGCATACAGAGCACATGTATACACCACATATATGCATACATACACAGCAGGCTACACAGAGAACACGCAGAAACACTGAGCACTCATGTAGACACAAATGGCCTCATCCTCCTTCCCTCTCTGGCTGAGCAGGATGGAGGTCTGCCAGTACATATATACATATATGTACATAAATACATACGTACAATGTGGATCCCTCCATGTATTGTATTTTACATAAACTGAACAAAGTTAGAGAGTGGAATGATCGTGGGGAATTTTGGTTGTTGTAATTGTGGTGAAGGGACGAGGTGTGGATTATGTGTAAATTGTCCACTTCTGTTCAGTGTTGTGATGATGTTATTTTGATTTTGGTGTGGGGAATTCTTTTTTGTTGATGTGAGTGAAGTTTGTGAAGATTGTGTGATGGATGTGGATTTAAATGATAATTCTTAAATATGTGATTCACAGAGGCGAGGGGTGGAATGTATTGGGGTTGTGTAGCAAGAATTTGGTAGAGGGGGGGCTACAGGGGTGGCTTCTGTGAGAAGCTGCCAGAAGCTTCCCCTGTGTCCAATAGAGCCAGTGCCAGCCGGCTCCAAGATGGACCCGCTGCTGGCCAAGGCCGAGCCCATTGGTGACGGTGGTAGCACTTCTGGGATAACATATTTAAGAAGGGGAAAAAGTAACTGCACAGCAGCAATGGCAGCCGGAGAGAGGAGTGAGAATATGTGAGGGAAACAACTCTGCAGACACCAAGGTCAGTGAAGAAGGAGGGGGAGGAGGGCTCCGGGCGCCGGAGCAGAGATTCCCCTGCAGCCTGTGGTGAAGACCATGGTGAGGCAGGCTGTCCCCCTGCAGCCCATGGAGGTCCACGGTGGAGCAGATATCCACCTGCAGCCCGTGGAGGACCCCATGCCAGAGCAGTTAGATGCCCGAAGGAGGCTGTGGCCCCATGGGAAGCCCACGATGGAGCAGGCTCCTGGCAGGACCTGCGGACCCGTGGAGAGAGGAGCCCACGCTGGAGCAGGTTTGCTGGCAGGACTTGTGACCCCGTGGGGGACCCACACTGGAGCAGGGGAAGAGTGTGAGGAGTCCTCCCCCTGAGGAGGAAGGAGCGGCAAAGACAATGTGTGGTGAACTGACCGCAACCCCATTCCCCATCCCCCTGTGCCGCTGTGGGGGAGGAGGTACAGAATTTGGGAGTAAAGTTAAGCCCAGGAAGAAGGGAGGGGTGGGGGGAAGGTGTTTTTAAAATTTGGTTTTATTTCTCATTATCCTACTCTGATTTGATTGGCAATAAATTAAATTAATTTTTTCTTCCCAAGTCGAGTCTGTTTTGCCCGTGACGGTAATGGCTGAGTGATCTCCCTGTCCTTATCTCAACCCACAAGCCTTTCCTTATATTTTCTCTCCCTGTCCAGCTGAGGAGGGGAGTGATAGAGCGGCCTTGGTGGGCACCTGGCATCCAGCCAGGGTCAACCCACCACACTCCATCAGCTGGGCTCAGACACAATCTGTTCAGTAGCTGCCACTACTCATCTTTCCCTGACTCATCTTGATGGGTTTCACACCTGGACACTGGGGCTGAGGCTTTTCTGGGGCATACCTGGGAAGGGCTCAGATAGGATGTCTCTTCCTCTGAGGCCTTAATTTGGGTTCCCTGCCTGCTACAGTGTCCCTGCGCTCATTTGGGTTTGTGGAGATGAGCCTGTGATGGAATGATGGCTCATGTGATGGGCCAGGGATTATCCAGGGCAGGGGATTATTTGAGCTCCCCAGCCGCTATTGCCTCTCTGTGCTCCTTTGTGGGTGTGCAGATGAGTTTTTATCACATAACTCAACAATCAAGAATTGCGTTTATTAAAAATTAGGTCATTGGGGAAAATAGAAAAAAAGAAAAAGGGAAGATGCTGGTTTGGGAATCACATGGTAGTGAGTGTAGCTTCCCAGGAACAGGAAGCCTAGAGGAGAGGAACTGGAAAAGCATGTGTTGTGCAATGCCAGGTCTGTCGGTAAATAAAGGCTATCTCTTTGAAACAACAGATTTCTGGAGCCAAACCCAAAAATGTAATTAAGCACAGCATTCCTGGTATGTGCAACAGCACTGTGGGCCCAAGGAAGTCAGTCCAGTCAGTAGTTACAATCTACTGACTCTTTGTTGCTTAAGCAGAAGGTCTGGATTTTTGCAGACTGATCTTTTGAAGGTGTGTAAATACTCACAGATTTTTTTTTTATTGGATCTTAACCGAAGAATTCCAGACCACCACAAAGATTAATTACGTGCTCTGTCTTAATCAGGGTAGACTATAATGTTCAGTGTCTTGCAGACTTTATCATCCTTCTGCTTCTTGGTTCCAGCCTTTAATATCCAGTTACTATATTGTAAACTTTTACTTTCAGGACTCGTTATTAGCACTCTGTATGAATGAAAATCTATTCATGTCTTAATATATGCATCCTACTATAAATTTGCCCTTGGGAATTAAAAAATATAGTTATTAAAATTCAGCTCGTTATTATTTTAATCATTGGAAAAAAAGAACGAAATTAGTATTGCTTTTGAGAAAGATGTTTGGTTTACATCTATCTGACTATTTTCAAGTCTCATTAGGATCAAAGCTATCAAAATATATAACAAACAAGGAATTTATCATATTTATTTTAAATACTGATATCGCTGCTTCTTCTTTGCTATTCCATTTCTGAAGAAAATCAGCACGCCTCATATAAAATCCAGGTTTTCATGGTATTTAAATATAAGAATTTTCTTGCCTCTTCCAGAGCTAACAAGAGCAAGTGATAGTAACACAGAAATTTGAGCCAGATATTACCATCTAAAATATTTGTAGTAGAATCAAAAATGCCTGAAATTTGCTTTTATACCAGTCCAAGTGTTTGCTTAAAATCTTGGTTTCAAGACTACTGTATGAAGCTGACCCTGGCTCGCTGAAGATCAGCAAACGTTTCAGTTTTCTCAGCAGTAAACAAGTAGCCATTATATATATTCTCAAACTTTTCTTTGGCGATTATTTAGTCAAAATAGACAATGTTAGAGTAGTTATGTGGAGTATTTCCTTTTTTAATGGATGATGAATAGTAACTTAAGAAATGCCACAGGTCCATGTAGTTCTGTAGTTTGTTTCTATCTTAAGACAGATGTTTAAGAGGAAGACGCAAAGAAAACCTTCAGTGCAAATCTATAGAATGACTTGCTTATAGTGGGAATTTTTATTATGCTCCATTAGGTCTTGTCTTACGTACTTTAACATATGGATTTATATTTTATTTAATCAGACAAGGATTATCTGGAAGGACTGAGAAAGAGAAAGAGGTTGTGACCTCCTCGTTCTTTTGACTAATGCCACAGAGCAGTCTTTGTATTCATATATAGCTGCATATACTCCTGATGGATGACATGGTTCAGCAAAAAGAAGGGATAGGTCGATTCTGCAATTTAAAAGTTTAGGGGAAAAATTATGGTTCTTCACAGTCATCATTTTATTTGAAGAATTTTCCACTGCAATAAAAAATGGTTACAACGCGTGTAATATCATAACAGAGATGTATGCCTTCACTAAGTACCATGTGGAATTGCAAACAAGAAATATGCAACCAGCCCATCTATGTTCCAAAATCGTCTTTTCAGAATGATATTTAGTCCCTTCCTGATATTCCTTATTTTTAAAGACATCAAACAGAAACCTAAGTTTCTCTGAAAGGGAGAACCTGCACTGAAGAGATACAGTATCAACTAGGCAGCAAAGAATGTGACCCTGCGAATGAAATCGCAGTGGCATTTCTGTGGATATCATTGCTAAAAGTGTTCTTTCATAATGTGAAAATGCTGCTTAAGCTGCTTGAAAAATTCAGCTAAACCAAACCAAACCAAACAAAACAAAAAACCCCAGTTTATTTCATAAAGAGAGTTTATTTCAAGAATCTGTAAAAAGTTTTGCTGTAAAAAGTCATCTATCTTTAAAAAGATATAGAAGTGCCTCTTCTGTTATTTATAGCTCAATTTCCTCCAAACATACTTCTCAGATGAACAATGCAAGGAGAACAAAAGCAAACAAGATCATTCGTAGTCTTAAATCATAAAATGCCAATTCTGAAGCACTCAGGTTTCCTGACTAAAGTGTCTTTAATTTGAGAAGACAGATGCTGTGTGGAGGAACATATGGCAGACTTTGCTCAAGACTGTGGCATTCTTTGGTTTCATTGTTTTGTGTCAGAATCTAAACAATCTTTGTGTATGTGGAATTTTTTGCTGTATATGTGATAAGAAAATGACATTAAAATTTTTTCCCCCAAGCTGAAGGTTAAATACGGAAAAGAAATTTAAAAAGATAAGAGGCTGGATTGTAATCTGCCCAAATATCACTTTTGTTCTTGTGTGCAACAAAACTATGTTATTTTAATCTGATTTTTTTTTTTTTTAAGTACTGGATAAGTCATGGGTTTCTGAATGGACATTTTTATCCACCATGTCAAACATTTTTTATTCTGGATTAATGACTAACAGTTGTTACAATTTGACAGGTGTTAAACCAACTATATGAAATTAATCAGCTTGTTTCATACCAGTGGTGTATTCACATCACCACAGATGGCACAAATTTGCAGTTTCAATATTCAGTTCAAACAGTTATTTTGACTGAATCACCTCTTTAGTTCCCCAATAAATTTTTTCTTCTTCTTTCTTGATCTTTTCCTTAATGTGCACAAACCCATATTCTTTTGTCTATGGAAGCCAAATTTCTAGCAGCCTAACAGTGCAAAACTGCCAATGCCTTTCTATAGAGCCAATGCATCAGTTAAAATGAATTCTTCTTTTGGTCTAAAGAACCAGATCTCACAAAAAACTTGAGAAGCAAATTAGGTATGAACGAAATATTCCTTCAGTTGAGCTGCTTCCCAGTTGATATCTAACCTCTATTAAGGTATCAGGTTTTTTCTTTTAAGTTCCCATTTACAGATGTGCTTCTGAACGTGGCCAAAACTATTCTCTCTTGACAGGGCTGAGTGGCTCAGTTAAATACCACACTGAGGTATAGTAATTAAAGACTTGATTCAGTTGCTCACACATAGCTTTCTAGTGCCATGTGAGATTTTGCAGGATGCCATGGTCTCCAGTTAGTGCTCCAGAAAAGTATAGATATCCTGCAAATGCAGTACCATATCTGCCAGACTTATGAAGATATCTTGGAAAACTTAGGGCTTCTAAGACATCAGTGGGCACCTATTGTGCAGATCACTGAGTCAAGCCCTGGGGAGTCAGTTCATGCTTAAGACACCTATAATTATTATTTGTATATATCTACATGGGCTGTAGGGACCTGACTGAAGCAAGCTCTAGGTGTCTAAACTTCCATTGTAATCAGATGTCTACCTGATTGTAGCAGATACCCACTGATCATAACATAGATACCTGATGTTTACTGAGATGTCCCAGGTTAGTCAGGACATAAATACAAGCCTGTCAAATATGACACAGGATGTATAAGAGACTTGTGTCCACCCAGTGTGCCAGCAGGCAACAAGGTGGGGTTCCCAAGATTGGAGTAAAAGTATCTTTAAATGTGAACTGTTTTTAACTGCAAAGCAGCTAAAAAGGAAAGAAAATACCCACCGTGCTGAAAAGGAAATCAAAGAATCTTCAGTGCAATTTCCAAATAAGGAGAAGTGTTAGCTAAGGAACATTTTAAAGCTCTGATTGTTTTAGAATCTCTTGCAGTTTGTCTAAAAGAAATACTTATCATCTGTGTTTTGAAATCCTTTTATACCTTTATCTTCATGTCAGAAGCCATTAAAAGAAGTACAGTGGAGTTGTAGAATTGATACTGGAGCACAGTCCCCAGCCTGGTGCTAGGAAGCCACAATGTATGAAGATATTCTGGTTCAGTGGCTGAAGTAAAATTTAGTTATCCATGTGACAAAGTAGCAGCATATGCAAAACTACGTAGCACTAATAAATAAATAAATTGTGCTATATTAATCTGATCATCTGTGCCATCATAGTTTTCTCTTATTAGTCACACCACTTCCAAGAGTCTTGGGACATGTATCAGTTGTAATTGATGAAATTAAGCTGGGAAGTCTAAAGTTTTATAAGGGCTAGGTGAATCTGATGAATGCTTTGTGTGTGTGAGTCTGCATCTTGCCCTTTCTAGTACAGAGCGCTGAGTTTGCAATACTTTGAGAATCAGGAAATAAAAACACCTGGTTACAATTTACCACCATTTTCTTTGGCTGGGCTAAACAGCTAGTCTTGTGATCTTTTATTGCTCTTGAATTCCCTCATTAACTCTTTCAAACATACTTTTTATTGCATTTTTTAAATCCATGACAATATAAGATGTCTGATACTATCACTGATTTATAAGAGCAGTCTTTATTATAAAGGACCAGACACCTCAGCTTTCCCATGACACTATTTTAACTTGTAATAATATTCCCAGTAAATTAGGCCCAAGCTGTGCATTGTTCAGCATTGCATCTTAGGGATACCAAGAGGTCATATACAATGAGGCTGTATACTTATTGTTTCTCTTGCATGCATTGCTGGGCTTGCAAATTCTTGATTGAAGAGGAAAATCTCCCGCCTATTGCTGTCCTGCTTAGTTGACCAGAAAGTCTAGTCATTGCAGTACCTCTTACCAGCACACTATTTCAAACTTAACCTTCCAAACCTAACAATTGCAGTATTCTCATAAAAATGAATGGATGTTCACTTCATTTAATTCCTGCAGTGAGACATTATACGTCTGACTCGGAGTTACACAATGAGAGCTGTGCACTAGGTAGGCACTTCATGTGCACGGAGGTTGGGCCATCCATTCAGCTGCCATTGGAAGCTCTGATATTGCTAAGGTTTTATGTTAGGACATAGGAAGGCTCCTTGCTCCTCTTTATGATACAGAATATGAAAATAGTCTAATGTAATTTTTTTCTCACTTACATAGCATTTGCTTATATAGAAAGTCTCTAAGTTTACATCCTTAGTGTGATAATGCCATTTCCTAGAACAGTAAGATGCAACAGTGCTTAAGGTCATGGTTATCCTTAAAGGATTTGACAATACACCGTCCATTCCCTGGGTTTTAGATAGGATTTTATTGTGCAAAGAAAGCTACAGGAGGCTCTGTAAGTCCTTTCGGCTAGATCTGAAGCAGACAGCAGTGACCTAACCCACTCATGTTCAGCTGAGCTGATCCAAAGACTACCCAGTTGCTTCCATGAGCAAGGAGGCAAGAAGGAATTCTCCTAGGAAGACTAGACTGGCCAAAATATTTGCTTTATTTTCTTCTCAGTGCAGGATAGGGAACTAACTTCACAAACTCTTACAACAAACACAGCCAAGGAGGAAACCTGTACTTGTGCTCAGTGTGTTCAGATGGACAAGGACAAGGGACCTCCTACAAGGCTGGTGCTATGTGCGATGACAGAAAAGGATAGAGAGACTTAGATTAGCAGAGACCAGGTATGCTCCCATGTTAGCAACATGGTCTCTAATTGGGTCAAGGGATATTGGTACCATGTGCTCACAAACTGTAGGGGCGAAATAGTTTTATGTCTGTTGTATGTTTACATACCCATAGTTAGAAATGAAGTTGCAGCCTGCCTTTCAAACACACTTTTAAGTACATGTTTGTTCACTGGTGTGCCAGAATTGATGTCACACCAGTGCCATATTTTCTGTTCTCTCATATATTTCCTGAAGAAATTAAGTACTGTTCTTTTTAACATTTTCATTATTTTCATTGACTATTTTCTGTTTCCCTTCCATCTTTTTGAGATATGAATATCAGAAGTGAACACAGCATTCATGTGAAACCTTTAACATGGCTTCGTTTGTTGCCCTATACCTTAGACTATTAAGAACTTCACTCCAGGATTATGTATAAAGACACAGAGGGAGTAAACTAATTAAAACAACAGATTGTCACTGTGAATTATTCTGCTGACCTGAAAGCATTCCAGATTACAGAAGACATGCTGACATGTCTCTTCACTCAGGTTCATCTATTTTAACAGTTAACGTTTGTAAATTGCAATAAACAAATGAAATGCTCTCTTTTTATTATCTTGCTGTCAAAGTGCAAACCTTTTTATTTCTCCCCACATATTTGTACATGTTCATAATTTTTTCTCATGGGTGAGAAAAGAATGTGCTTTCCAGTGAAGTAACTGGCAACAGTTTATCAACATATCCTTACAATTAAATATTCAGTAAGAAGTGAAAACGCATTAAGGCCACCCTACATTTGTTCACTCTCTGGGGTACTCTTCAATTCCATGTTAGCTTGGTATATGTCTCCATGGAAGTTTTCACTCTGACTTTTGAGTCAATCTTATAATTACTTCAGTATCATTTCAAGGCCTGTGAGCTCCTCATTAAAGAGACGGAGAGTTCTCCTACCAATAATGATCCTCTGAGTGAGTTATCTGCAACATCATTAATGGAAAAAAATGGCTTTATTTTACAGAAATAATTGGAAACATTGGCCACATGTGATAAAGTTGCATTCCATAATTATTTTGCTACATATGATATATGTCCTTTGTTTCCTATTATGCTTGTGGAGGCATACTTTCCTGTATTTTATGGAAGTTGTTTCAGAGAGCCCCTAATTTATATTTAACAAATGTTTTTTTCTGAGTCTAATTTGTTTTTGTCAATAGGATGCCTACTTATTATTGCTTAACTCTGTGTAATGCTTACTTGATTTTCACAAGTGGAATTCTGGATTTATGACAAAGGTTATAATTTACAGCTATAGCTCCCTTGACAGAACTCCAGCAAAACCATCTCTGCTTGGAGAAGTCAGGCCTGTCCAGCCTGCCCACTGCTTTTTCTCTATTGTTCTGCCCAAGACATTGTGATCCCAAATTGCTGAGTACTGTTTCCTCCTCCATTCACTAAGAAATTTAATTTCTTCGTTTTAAAATGCAGTCATTTGCAGAAGCTCAAGTCTTGGCCTTGCTGGCATAAATGTCCATCAAAAAATTACATCTATGTAAAAAGAAGAATTGTTTTTTTCTCTATGTACCTGAAATCAGGAATAGAATAGCATATGTTCTTTTTTATGTTGCTTGACTTCAGTTGTTTGGTTGTTGAATGTAGGTATAATCATATTTTACCAAAATTAGCAAAGAAGATGAACAATTAGAGAGTGATGCTTACCAATATTCAAGAAGTTTAACAAGAAGCACAAGCTAAGATCTTCTTCTGTACTTCAGTAAGAAGGGTCATCCTAGAAAATAATCCTGTGATCCCACAAACAGATCCCCGGAGTACCAGCACAGACCCTCTGTCTGCCTGGTACCCCTGCCTGGATCCCGGGCCCCCTTACCTGCTTCACAGATCCCCCTACCTGCTGGCTGGTCCAGCCTGATGCTTGCTAGCAAACATGCAGCACTTGCACCCTTGTCTCACAGGTAACCAACAGTCACAGGTCTCCCCAAATACCAGCATGGACCCTCCACCCGCCTGATATCCCTGCTCGGACCCAGGGCTGCCAGTGATCTGGCTGGTCCAGCCTGAGGTTTGCTAGTGAATGACACACGCACATCCCATGCACACCTGGATTGGGGAAGATACAGACACTCACCCCCCCAGAAGTGGGCACCAGGCGCATGGGCTGTGACCTGTGGTCCTGCTGCTGCCACCAGCGCTGAGTCCCTCACTCACCTCAAACACACCAGTGTGCCCCAGTAGCTGCTTTTTGGGACACACACCATTCCCACCCCAGTGGCTGGAGGTTTAAGACTGCCACTCACTTCAGTCACTGATGCTGAGACCCCCACCCTCACTCTAGCAGCTGACACCACAAGCCAGGGGTGCCTATACCCCCAGTCTGACTCCAGCTGTTGGCCCCAAATTTCACTCACACACACATACAGGTCTCACCAGTAGCTGGCACTTGGTCTCGCAGCATACATATGCACAGGATAGAAAGTGAGATTACGCAGAGCGGTAGTTAAGAAAGGATTTAATAAGAAGATAGGACAGACTGTGGTGATGATACACAGGGCTTGGTCAGACAAGAGTACTGCCCAGCCCTGTTTTACATGCAACCGACCAGCCCCTTTTATATCCCTTTCTGTCTATTTCCCACTTTGTTCCTCCCCATCCCCTTCCCCTGCACATTCCCTCATTGGTTTGCATAGTTCCACTGACCCCCCTCCAGCATCCTGGAAACTCAGGTTTACATCCTTATCAGTAGCGAAATCCTGGTTTGCCTGCAGTTTCTTGATAGCCCATCAATTATTGTGACTGACGAGGTTTGTTTCTTGTCTCTGTCTCCGTTATGTTTGTCAGGTTTGTGTCTCTGTTTTCTGTATGGCTACCCCCTTTTCCTTATCACCACATTTGATAAGGTCCTGGATCAGATAATCTTAATGAAATAAACACTCCCACATTCCACACACTCATCAATTAGTGTGACTGACCAGTTCTGTTCTCATTACTGCCTCCCTTATTTTTTGGTCAGGTTTGAGATCCCATATACTCTTGTTTTTGGCTTCCTCCTGTTCCTATTATCCCCTCTTGCATTGAAAAGATCCTTGACCAGACACCCTTAAGGGAGCAGATCCTTTCTCTTTCCACATACCGGTACAAATTCCTTTCCTCTGGAGTGGTGGGAAATGTTCCTCTATGGGCCTTACTCTCCACAGAATGGTTGAGGTTGGAAGGGACCTCTGGAGATCACCTGGTCCAAGCCCCTTGCTCCAGCAGAGCCACCTACAGCTGGTTGCCCAGGACCACGTCCAGATGGCTTTTAATATCTCGAAGACTGGAGACTCCACAAACTCTCTGGGCAACCTGTGCCAGTGCTTGGTCACCCTCACAGTAAAAAAAAATGTTTTCTGATGTTCAGACAGATCCTCCTGTGTCTCAGTTTGTTCCCATTGCCTCCAGTCCTGTCACTGGGCACCACTGGGAAGATGCTGGGTCCACCTTCTTTACACTCTCCATTCAGGTATTTATATACTTGATGAGATCCCCCTGAGCCTTCTCTTCTCCAGGCTGAACAGTCCCAGCTCTCTCAGCCTTTCCTCATAGGAGAGATGCTTTTGTCCCTTAGTCATCTTTGTGGCCCTTCACTGGATTCTCTCCAGTATGTCCATGTCTCTGTTGTACTGGGGAGTCCAGAACTGGACCCAGCACTCCAGGTGTGGCCTCACCAGTGCTGAGTAGAGGGGCAGGATCACCTCCTCCACCTGCTGGCAACACTTCTCCTAATGCAGCCCAGGAAAACATTTGCCGCCTTTGCCGCAAAGGCACATTACTGGCTCATGTTCAAATTGGTGCACCAGGACCCCCAGGTTCTTTTCTTCAAAGCTGCTTTCCAGCTGAGTAGCCCCCAGCATGTACTGTCCATAGTTGTTTGCATTAGAGCAAAATGGATATAATTAGTGTAAATGGTGAGAATATGTTTGGATGAAAAGGTTTTTAGGAAAATAATACAGAGAATTCAGGAAAATTAAATTATTGTGTATGCAGAACTAAGGCAGTTTATTAGATTTTAAACCAAATGAGGATACTGATCATACTGATAATACAGTTAGCATTGGAAGTCGGATGTGTAAGTACTCATTTTTTGGAACAGAAAGAAATCTTTTTATCTTAGTAACATGGAGAAATTAAGTGGAAATATCCTTTCTATGTAAAAAGCTCTATGCAAAAGAAGAAGAGTGCCACTTTTTTTTCAGAACGTGTAGGTCTTGTTTTATGGTAGACAGTCCAACAATTTTACTGATGCAAGAATGTATTTCATAATTATTCTTTGGAATATGAAGATTATGCTTGCAATTTGGCTTATGTAGGATTGTGATTTCTTCTTAGTTCGGGGAAAACTAACTTGCTTCATCAATGAATGGATTTGCCAGCAATCACTTTCATGATCTGAATACAAGTATCCAGAGAAAGGTAAAAGGCTGATCAAATCCAGCTAGTTGAACTCCCATGAAAGGTACGCAGTGGAGGTTATGAGTCTGACAGTGGTTCTATTAAGAGCATATGTTGCAATGAGCGTTAAAACATTTTTAAGGTTAAAATATATTTCTATTTAGTTAAAAGGGTGATTGTATTTGCCACTCACTACGCAAGCACTTTGCATAGGAATAAAGAACTGCAACAGCTGTAAGTAAAAGAGGAACACATATAACGCATATTCTCATTATGTACACCCCTAACTGCTTCAAACTTAGTTGAAAGATATGCTTCTGCAGCTCTTCCTTTCCCTTGTTCCCTCCTTCTCCACATTCTGGTTTCCAGGAGAAGGTCATCCAGGTGACCGTGTTGGAAGTGAGCCTGAGTGGGCTCCAGCCCCACTCCAAGCTGGGTTGCATCAGTACTAGCACCATGGCATGCACTGAGTTTTACCCCGGCAGGTAAATTTGGATGCACCAGTGAGCTTATTAGGACAATAATCATGGTGATATTGAGAACCACAAATCTTAGATTTTATTCTGGTTCTGAAATGTGCTTCTCAAGACATATATGTATATTGGATGTCCATGGCAAACTGTTGGCAGCAGGGGGGCTGCAGGGGTGGCCTCTATGAGAAGAGGCCGGGGCTGCCCCATGCTGGACACAGATGGTTCCAGCGGACCCACTGCAGGACACAGCTGAGCCCATCAGCCAAGCTGGTGGCACCTTTGAGAAAATGTATTTAAGACAGGGCAAAACACCACATGGCAGTACAAAGAGTGAGGAGAAAAATGGGTGAGAAACAACCCTGCGAACACCAAAGTCAGAGAAGGAGGAAGGGGAGGAGGTGCTCCAGGCGTTGGAGCTGGTATTCCCCTGCAGTCAGTGGAAGAGACCGTGGTGGAGCAGAGATTCCCCTCCAGCCTGTGGAGAGGACCACGCTGGAGCAGATATCCACAGTGCAGCCAATGGAGGACTCCACACTGGAGGAGCTGGATATTCCTCGAAGGAACTGTGGCCTGTGAGGACCCACATTGGAGCAGGTTTATCCTGAAGGACTGCAGCCCGTGGAGAGGACCCATGTTGGAGCGGGAGATAAATGTGAGGAGGAAGAAGAGAGAAACTGATGTGGACAGACCATAACCCCCCATTCCCCACCTGCACTGTGCCATGGAGAGGGGCAGGGAGGAGGTAGAGGAGACATGAATGAAGGAGTGAAGTTAAGCCTGGGTAGAAGGGGTGAAGGGAAGGTGTTGCTTTAATTTGCATTTGTTTCTCACTATCCAAATGTATTTTAATTTGCAGTAAATTAAATTATTTTTCCCCAAGTTGAGTCTGTTTTGCCTATGACAGTAGTTAGTTAGTCATCTCCCTGTCATTTTCTTGACCCACAAGATTTCTCATCCTATTTTCTCCCCCAGTCCTGTTGAGGAGGAGGCATGAGAGAGTAGCTGGGTGGGCATCTGGCAGCCAGCCAAGGTCGACCCACCACAGAATAGTTCTACTGATACCTTTCCAAGAGTATTTCTTTAGTACTGACTTTACAAGGGTACCTTTACAAGAGCATTTCTTTAATACTGCAAGCAAAAATAAAAATCCATCCTTTCCTCATTTCTTTCCCAGTCCTCACACCATAATGGTCCTTCACTCTCCTTTTCTCCCAAATCTGGCCTCCTAGACCAGCCAGCTATTCTATTTCTACCATCTACTTGTACCTAGTTTTCTTCCAGAAGTCGTAGTTCTTCCTTGTCTAATTCTTTTCTCTACTTCCATGTCACATCAATCATTCTCCCTTTGTTCCCTCAGGACCTCTGAATCCCCATCCTTACCTTCTCCTCTAGACTTTACAACAAATCTCTGCCCATCCTGTCTTGCTCATTTCTATATTACAGTTGATTATTTAAAAAATCTCTTGCTACTGCTGCACATGGTCTCTGCCACAGACTTCTCATTTAGCCACTCCCGTCTCATCTGTTCTCAGTTTTTCTCAGTTAATTTCTCATCTCTGTCTAGTTCCCCAGCTTGAAGTCTCAGTTTTCTGAGGTTTCCTCCACAGTTGTATTGACTCAGTGCACTGCAATCATGGTTGTAACTCTTGTGCCTTTTGGGTCTGAATTATGCAGTGTCTTCTTCCTCCATGTGATGACTCCATGCGACAACTGCAGTCTCAGAGATGTTGTCCAAAATTGCTCTTGGCAGAACTTTGCAGAACTGCCATTTTAGGGAGAGCCTTGTTTAATCCTTTGTGAGCAGAATCTAGTAGGAATTCAGCTGCTAAAATTAACTATAAATTGAGGCTGCATGGACTGCAATTTTGCAAATGCTTATAACGTGAGACCATGTGGGTAGATTTTCAAGCTGACGGCAAATAGATGTAAACATTCTCTTCACTGCCAAAATTATTCAGGGTAAAGCACATAATCATGATTATCAATTCCAGCCCAAATGTTTAAAGTCTGGCAAAATTGTAAACAACAGAAAACAGGGTCTTGCAATGCACTCAGTAGAGAAACCAAATAGTAGGTGGATTTACCAGCCCCACTTATATGAGAACACTTACAAGGCCAGATTGTCAGCTGGTAGAAATCATAGAAACCGCAAAGAGTGACTGACAGCACCTCTGACTCATAGCAGGTGTAGATAAATCTTGTTAAATAAAAATTAAATTCTATGTTTAGATCCTATGTGAGAAAGCATCCTTTATTGTTGCATTTTTAGTGTATCAGTGAGCTTATTAAGGTAAAATTAATAAACCAGTTTTGGATTATAATTAAGCTAACTATTGGAAATGGCATCATAGTCTTTGTCATCATTATAGTGCTCATCTCTCGCAATGCCATTAAAATGTGATATAGTAGAACATTATATTCTAAATCCTACAAATGGGAAGAGTCTTTTAAAAGACTAAAGTCATTCTCTAGAACATTCTTCTGAAATCTCTATAATGTCATTTTTAGGAAAAATAAAACTATAAGCTCTTAAATGCAAAAGTTGAGTTAAAAAAATTTAGTTTCTAAATCAAAGCAAGAAAGTATGCAAGACTTTTACTTCTGAAAGCATGATTTCTTTAATACGTTGTATATAAAAAACAACATCTACAAGGATATAGAGAGCTAACAGCCCACCTGAAACCCTTAAAATTGTTTCTTGTTCACACAGAACATCAGTCAGACGTCTTGACCTAATAATCTCTGTGCAAAAATGCCCACAGGGTTAAATCTTTGGGCCTAGTTCTTCAGACATCCGTTCCCAAGAAGGGCATTTACTTTACTTATGATCTTTGCTGTTCTCCCAAAAAAATCTTTGGTCTCAACAGAGATAAGAGGACGTGCATGTAAAGTATGGAAATAAAAAATTAACTGGTTGAGGCAGAGTCCTTGTAAGCAGAACATCCATACTAATGCATTCTTTATTATTCACATTTCAAAGACCTCTGTCAAAACAGTAGCTAAATGCTATAAAACTACTGAGGAAAAAAAGCATTTAGATTAGACGTCAAAAACAGAGCTTGATATTTAGTATCACATAATATTATAGACCTATGCACTTAAGAATTTTCTTCCTGGAAATCAGTTTATATTTGCCTTTCTTCTGTTCTATCTTGTTAGACAGTTTGCGTCCCTGTAAAATTCCCATCTCTTTTCATTGGTTGTATCTTTCAAATAACTGAATAGATATTCTGACAATCCTACATTTTAAGTCTTTCATTAGCATAATTTTCTTTTATTTGTATTTATGGTAGCTACTGAGAACTCTATTCTCTTGTGTTAAACACTATACAAAGTACAACAAAAATGTGATGGCCACTGTTCAGAATTACTTGCATTTCTAGAGGACATTTTACCTTGATTTGTGCATAGAGAGATAGATAAAACAGTTATCCTTTCTTGTCTCACATAAAATAGACATATTTGCATGGAAGAAAGATTTTTACAACTTTAGACTATTTTTGAACATTTTGAGTGTAAAACATTTTTCTCACAACTTAAATATCTTTGTTCTGCAAATAGCAACAAACAAGTGTCTATGAGCTTCTTTCTGTCATTTTAAGCGCAGCCAAAGCTATCACACTACCCATATTTCCCAGCATAGCCTGTCTCCTGGAGTGGATGAAAAGAATGCCAGAAAAAGTCTCATCCCAGCTCAAGCAAAATTCAGTGAGAGAACTTATGGAAGGGGAAGGTGACACTTATTTACAAGATCTCCAAGCTAATTTTACTCACTTGCAGTCTTTTTTTCCTATAATTCATGCCCTCACACACACGCACACGCATACTCACCAACAGCAGGGTGCTATGTACCCACTGATCTGGCTGGGATCACTTCTGCAACAGAGGGGACAAGGGACACTGGCTATCAAAGCCTCACCACATCTCTGGGGTTCTTTTTGATGGGTGACAACAAACCAGTTTTGGACTTAATGGGGAGGTCCTCAGCATACTGCTTATTTCAGCCTCTAAAAATGTTAGGTAGTTTTGCTGCCCCTGTTTTTCCTTGTTTGGAATATGTGTTTGCTGTATATGTTGACAGCCTCTTTCTGGTGAGCTAACAGGAAAAGAAACGTTGTATGCGATATGTTGCAGCCTTGTTGCCATGCTCCTGGTATATGGATGCAGGTCTTCCACTGATAAGTCATCTGTGTCTTATCAGCGTGCAGGCCTTTTGGTCTTCATGCAAGCAACACATTCCTCAATTTTACTGCTGGGAAGAGTGTCCTGGAAGCAATGGCCTGGGGATGGTGTTTTTCATGATAAATGCAAGCCATTTCTTTTAACCCTCTTCTGCTGTTCTAGTGCTTAAACACACAGGCATTTCTGTTCATATTTCTTTCATACCAACCTTAGTATTTCCCTTAAAAATCTCCACAAGAGAAGAATAGAGTCTGTCTTCCACAGTGAAAAGACCCATTAAGTGATAAGATATAAATCTGATGGTCTATGTAGCATTCTCTGATATACTATTGTGGATGTCTCATATAGCTTAACATCCCTCAGCGCCCTTCTTCTTTGTAACATCATCAATAAGAATAGACTTGCTAATATGCAGCCTGTCTTTCTTTTTTTCTGTGTCATGCTAATTGTCAACATACTCTGATCAATGCATATATCTATTGGAAACTATGAAACTCATCTGACTGTTCCTACGGATTGTTTCAATTGTCAGATTGGCATTGGACTATCAGTTATTTCCTTTCTTTTACTACTGCTCTTCATGTGAATTACCATTACAGAATTAAAGGCCCATGAGTGAACATCTTAGGCTAACTTTTCTTTAAAAATATATTTGGAATAATTTTCAAAGAAACATCTGGGTTCAATGACAACATCTCTTTCTTTTTTGTTTTTGTTAATTCCAATCATATATCAGCTTTCTGTGACCTTTTATGCAAATAATGTTATTAACATGAAAAATTAAAACTTTCCTTCCAAAAGTATCTCCAGCAACAACATAACCAGAAGAATAATGATCATCTAGTCAGAAAAAAAATATCCATGATATATCTGTTACCTAACCATAAGGCAATTTTAACTCCTTTTGCTGGTGCTTTTGCTGGTCTTAAGACCTTGCATTGTAAATCTCTACAGACTTTTGAGACATTTCCTTTAATAATTTGTTAGCACCTTTGCATTTACTGACTGAAATAAGGTTGGGGTATTCAATACTTTTTCCCACAGGGTTCTTTTTTGTTTGATTGTCTGTACCTCAATAGGAAAAGTGATGCAATCCAAGTCAAAACTACCTGAAATGCATTTATTTTCCAAACATTTTGAAGTAAAAATTGAAATTTTATCATAGAAGATTCTGATTTCATGGAAAGTACTTCTATGAAAAATGATTATGGCAGAAAATGTCAAGGCTGTATAGGGAAGTGTCTAGGGATTCGTTTGTACTTACTGAGATTTTATTCCATCCCTTTCTCAGAATAGTTTCCAGTGATAACTGATACACTGTATTGTAATGTACACAGGCATTGATTCCCTGTGAGCTCCATCTAATGTTTGGAAAAATATCCTCTTCCTCATCTCCAAACTGCTGTCTGGACTGTTTTCCTGATTCATCATTGCCCCTCTGAGGTGTAAATCATGTTTGTAAAGACGGAGGCAGAGTGGTTAAGTTTCTTCCACAGTCACCACAAAATTTTAAAATACAAAGATAAAAGGTAATGCATTAATGGAAAACAGCCTGGCCACCTCAAGAAAGGCAATCCGTTTTTAAACATGATGGTTTATGCTCATGGATATTATGCAGAAGGCCAAAAGTAAAAATGTAGACAAATGTAGAGTATTCATTGGCTCTAGAACATGACGAAATCATGATTGTATCATCTGACCTCCCACTTAACACAAACTGCATTTTAAATAGCTCCTGCATCAAACCTTTGTTTTTTAAAGACATCTATTTTTTGCATTCTTCACTAACTTATCCTAATGTCTGATACTTTTCTGTAAAATACATGCTACTAACTCTAACCTTAAGTTGTCTAGTTTGTCACCAACCATTAGTTTATTCACTGTATTAAAGTGCTACTATCAGAATCCCAGCTCTTCCAGACAGCTTGGAATTACTTCTCCATTTATTCATGGGTCTTTAGTGTTCTCCTATAAGCTAAAAATTCCAGACCTTATATATTTTTTTAACTGTCTTGAATCTTTTTCAATTTTTCTACATTGTTCTGTAAGGTCTGGACGTCAGAGAAAAAGGCTTCCATACAACACAACTGAGATCATTTAAATAGCATACAATGGCTTCTATTTTCTGCTACTCAGTACTTCCTTGCTTACACACTCATAATCTCAGTCTTCCAAGTTTACAACTGGGAGCTCACATTCAAACAATTATTCATCATTTACCAAATGTACTTTCACTACTTTTCAAACTACAGCCAAAATATACTATATTCCCTAGATTATTTTACAAGGGACATGCTTTGTTCCTACAAGTTCAACCGTATTTTCATGAATATGAAAAGTTTAATCTTATTTTATAAGTTTACAAGCTTAATTTTATTTTCATGAATATGTTGTCAGTACCAATTTACTCTCTCTATATATGCAACCAGGATCAAATCAGGTGCCCAGGTGTACATCCCATTTCAGGACAGTACCTTGGGCACTGGTAACTGCGCACTAATAGTATGATCATATAAAAGGGTCTTTCTAACGTATGAAGAAACAGAGGAAGAGAATGCCTTTGCCCCAACCTTTATGCAACATACATAGCAGATATATGAGTGATATATCTAATGTATCACACACATATGTCCTGACAGCACCATACAAAGCTACATCCTTCCCTGTAATTGTCTTTTATCTTATTTACTATTGTAACAGCTTTTGAGTTCTTTTCAATTTTTACATGTATATAGCTGTATTGATGTAACTCTTAGCTAATTAAATTGTGTGTATTTCTCCAAGTCACTGGTAAGAGCATGTGATATAGCAACAAACCAGGATCAGATCTGTGTGGAAGTCCACTGGCAACAGTCCTCATAAGATGATGATTTATTATTGAAGATTATTTTTTTAAATTGACGAGCTAACCAGATTTTAACCTATTTAATTTTTGCTTCATTGATTTTGTATAGTAGATTTTATATGAAATGTCTCCTACAAGTGCAAATACGTCACCAGCTACATTTATCAAGCACATTCATCATCTTACATATCTTGTGTCTTTAGCAATGTATTTTTCCCTACAGAATTCAGTCCAGTGTTCCACTGTAATGATTACACTTCAGTATAAACTTCAGGAATACATCTGCATTGTCTGAACCAGGTTTTTATGACTACAAAAAGCTTGATCACTTTGACTTGCTGAATTTCAAGTTCATTCATCTGCATGGATAAATCTCTGTCAACGCAGGCTGATAGAGGTCACATTTTAATTCATTTGACAGATTGGTGAGTGAGGCTTTTCAAAGGTTTTTAGAGAATGACACTCAAAGAGGAGATGTAGGATCTTCTGTAGTCAATCAATCTTCTTCCTGCTTACAGAATTTAATTGGGTTAGGAGATGTTAGGAGATGTTGAAAGGACTAGGAATAGATAGAAACAATCTGTAGAGGCTATAGAGTGTATGTCTACACTGAAGAACTGCACTGAGATATTGAAGGTAACATTAGGCTACGGTTGTGTGCTGAAAGCAGTATTGTCATGGTAGCATAGATTTTTGCTTGAACTGATTTCCAAATAAAAGGAGTATCTTTGCCCTCTCCTGCACTGTGTAATGCAGACACACTCTTAATCTTTTTCACCTGTTTCTCAGTGTTTGAAGACGAAAATTCTTATAGTGAGTTGTCAGGCTGATAAGGGTTATAGAGTTCACTTTATTTTTTACAGGAAAGTAAAATAGTCTCAGCTTAACTTAAGTAATCACTTTGGAATATCATTTTACTAGCTCATTTATTTCACATTTTCAACACATTCATTTTGAAATTATAATGTACTGTTTTACAAAATAACGTGCTTAGAGGATAAGATAAATGAAGGGATGTAAGAAAAAGCTACAGAATGGTGCTCTACATACAATAAGACATTATGTCTTTATTGCTCTTTAAATTTAGCTAATAAAATATCCTTCTTCAATGACTAAATATGAAGACTAAGTATGTATTTCCAGAAAGCATAATTTGCTATGACATCTTGTGCACTAGGAGACTTCTTTTGTATAAATGCTTTACTTTCTAACATACTTAATATATGGCTTTATGACTTTGGAAGGACATTTCTGACTCCTTCTCTGATGAAAACCTACTCTGCTTGAGTTTCTTGAAACAGTACAGCTGTTGGCACCTTTTAGAACTCCATAATAGAATTTACATATATTAAATGAACAATAAATTAGTTTGAACAAGTTCTCAGTTGTGCCAGTACAAACCATTTGGAGAGTATCTTTTAAGAACATGAATACATAGAAAAAATTGCTCATGATATTTATCTGTTCATCTAGAAGATCTTGAAATTAGCCATAATTAACAGCACAGGTTGGAATGAGAAAGGTTGTCAGTATGAAAATAAAACTTTCTTTAATAAAGCAAAGTGATGTTTTCAACCTACTTTAACAGTTGAAAACTTTCTCCAATTGTTTTCATAAATCCATGCAAAACATGAAAGATATGGAAAGCTCAGCACAAGAAATTGTACGCTTGTCATATTGCAATGTCTTTACTAGCAAAAGTCTCTGTGTTTAAAGTCAATTCACTCTGTCTTAAATTTTCAGAGCTTTCAAAACGTTTCACTGAGTGAGCATTAGTTGTCTAGTTTTTCTGAAAACTGATTGCTTAACTAAGGTGTTTAACCATGGTTCCAGAAACTTGACTTTAGAGATTAGGAGATTGTAGTGAAAGTATTGCAATTGTAGCTACTCTAAAATCTATTACACAATTGTAAAAAACTACTTTAAAATATCACAGAATACTTCAAGTATATTACTATAATACTTATTGAAAGATCAGAAAACAAAATTTCTGCGTTTAGGAAAAAAACCAAACTAAATCCAGTTAAAAACATAACACTGTATTTGTTTATTAAAACTGTTCTAAAAATGTTTTTATTGTGCACAGTTATGTTAATGTCAGCTATATCCTGAAGACTCAGGTTTAGCCACATAGAAGTTTCTTTTCTGAAGTAGGAGTAACTTAACAGTTACAATTTAGGAAGAAAAAACAAAACCAACACAAAACAACAAAAAAACCCCCACCAAACCCCTGTTTCTGTTTTTTTTTAAGTCTGTCTTTGAGGTTTCACTTTGGGGCAAGTCTGGCGTTAATGTGTTTTTCATCCTCCTAGCTGTGCCCTAGCTGGGGCCCATTTACATGAACTAAAATCAATATTTGAAAGCCAAAATCAGGCAAAACATTCATTTAATTTCATGCTATTTTAACATGTGCCTTGCAGAAATGATGAAGTCAGGAAAAAAATAGCCCCAAATCCATCAGTGAGGCCCCTTAAACTACATTTGTTTGCATACTTTGGCTTTATGAGAGTAAGTTTTAAAACAAGATTTACAGAACAAAAGCAATCTGAGCTGCAGTTAAGCAAGATACACAGGGCTGCAGCTGATGTTTTCTTGTGCAATGCATTTAATTCTCACATAGTAGGTGTTGTTGATGGATATGTCATAGATCAGCACTTCTTGGATATTTGAGTGGTCAGAGAAGTTTAGAAGTATTGAAACTGGAACATTCCTGTGTTTCTCATGCCAAATCTGGTGTTATATTTAGAGGTGCGCATCATGTGCAAGGAAAAATTGCAAAGGTTCTGGAATTAATGGTCTTGCCTGTTAACCCCCTGCGATGTTGTAACTATCTGGAATAAATGTAGGAGACTTCTTAGAATAAATATTGATCATTTACTTCACATCAGATTTCTGCTTGTGAGGGCTGACCACAAGCCAAACAACATAAAAGCAGTGGATTTTGGCACTCTGAAGCAGGAAGTATGACTGATGTTAGGATTGACAGGTCAGGCTGCAAGAATTAAAAAAGGTTATTTTCAAGAAGCACAAAAAAAAATTATTTCTAGGTACTGACATGTAAGATTTTCAACATAAATTGTACAGATACACTGGTTTATGCTTTGTTGCTGAATACAGGTTAAAAAAAAATCCTCTCATGTTACCTTTGGGCAGTGATTAGAAACAGTCCTGTGAATTTAGACAATACCTT